>NC_071334.1:19009936-19640248 GCF_027744825.2 Synchiropus splendidus | reverse complement strand
GGGAACCCTGTCTTTTCAAAAGATAGCAGTCCTGATTGTGTTGTCATGACGGATTTGGATCCAGTCACGTGTTGCCCCTGCTACATTCTGGATCATGTAATTTAGGAGGCAGCTGTCATATTGAGTTTCCCTATTGTTCACCACGTGGGCAGCAGATCCACATCTGTGTGAACACGCTGGATGATCAAACAATTCCTGCCTTATACAAACTGAAGTTTAGGTACAAAAACCATTTTAGGATTAAATGAGAACGAGAGAGGAGAAACGACCGCCTAAGAAGAAGTACGCGACACTCTACTGCCCCCATGTGGCGGCTTCTTTGTTACGAGACACATTCACTACACCGAGATAGACAAAATGGCAACAAACAAAATTTCTGATGCTAACTATATTATCTATATTAGCCTTTTAGTACTTTGACTTAGCAATAAGTGAATTGTTTGTGTTACAAGGAGAGGAGACACATTATTTATGTAGAATGAATAAATGAATAATTACTCTAGTATATGTAAACAAAATTGAAAAATAAGATAACAACGAATGTAATTGCATGTTTGTAGTTTAATGTTTGCAGACTTTGCATTGAAATAGTGCAATGCATGTTGTCTTTTTTTGTGAAAGTTAATTCACCATTTAGTATCATTTACATTCTTTTATTGACTCTATTTAAGTATACAAATACTTTTGATTTGAATATAAGAGACGGAGAGAAGAAAGATGATGCGATTGACTCTATTTAAATTTTGCGGCGAAAGCTTGCTAGAAGTGAGCGGGAAGAAAGTAAAAAAGAGAAGGTGCAGTCACACAGCAGTGAGACAGCGGCTCACGCTGTCTGTCATCTTCCTGGATGTTTCCTGTTGGCTCTTTGTTTGGTAATTTCCGAGCTCATCTGTTGATGTCACCGTGACCTTGTGCAGCTTTGAGCTGTCTCAGCAGAGCGTCTGAGCACGGCGGCTGACACAGCGCGACGTCTGCCTGTTTGGGGACAGAGGGTGTATGTAGGTCAGCCACGGGCCGCCACGCTGTGACAGGAGAGCGGTCACAGGGATTGGAGTGGACAGAAAGCCAGCATGGTGAGAGCGAGAGGGGCCCCCTCACACGTCAGCACTCATACTTCCTTATTTCCCCTCTTAAACACTGTGACATTATCAGGCCACACAGAGTTCCGTCCACACTCATTACTCTCACCTTTGCTGCTGCGGCCAAATGTGCAAAGAGAATCAGGAAACAGATATGAAGACGTCTCCTGGACCAGGTGGGTCTTTTGACTGTCTCATGTCAACGCGTTTGTGACAACACAACAGACATGACAAAGCAGTCATGGGGTAATTATTAAAACTGTTATTTTGAAGAATTCCAGCAAAAAAAAAAATCAACACTGCCCAACAACTTTATTCACCCGTAACTGTGGTATAAGCAAACATTTCCTAGTGATACAATATCTCACACTGTCACCTCGTGGTTCAGCTGTGGTAGAAAAACAGGCGTCATCTTCACAGCGGCACTGGTGGCGCTGCGGGTCAGTGGGTGCATTCGGGTCACATGTCAAACGGGAGATCATCTGTTGTAGGGGTGCATGGAGCCAGAGGCAGACTTGATGTTGGTTTTGATGCTGCTGGGCATTTTTCCTGTGCAGAAAAGTCACATGACAAAACAAAATAATGAAGACGCAAGTATTAAGAATATTGACAAGCATATTAGTTTAACAAAAACTGTAATTTGAATGCAGCCCGAAACAAATGATATTGCAGTTGGAACTTGCACTGCTGCAGTAAAAGTTGGGTTTCTTTAGTCTCCTACCTGGTTGTCCTTGCTGTTGTGGTGCCACCGGCCCCCCAATTCCTCCTTGCTGGCTTGGTCCTCCCCCCGTGGTGACCTGCTGTAATGTTGGACCTCCATTTATCATGGAACCTTGACCCGGATGCCCTGGAGCGACGGGACCAGGAGGTCTACATTTGGAGAGCCCCTTCCCAAAAGCAACTGCACCAACCAGTGCAATGGTGTCCGCAGGGTTGAAAGAAGGTTTGTTCTGTCGTAATGCTGAAAAACATAACAACGCCGATCCTGTTGTTGCATGGTATGTACACTGTACTGCCGAGTGTGTGTACATTGAATTAAGTCACTTATGGTCTGTAACTTCAGACGATTCAAAATATTTGAATGAATGCAGTACTACATACACACAATTAATTGGAAAACAAAGTGCCTCAAGTTTGTCATTTAAACTTGTGTGACATTAAGCCAGTGTTGAAAAAAATATGTTATTCCAGCTTTCCGTCAACAGCACACCAACACCACGCTAACTCGTTGTTTATGGCACCAGAAGGACGCTATAATGCTACTAAGCATCTTTAAATTGTTAACCATACATGCTACCTGTCACGCGGCCAGCCTCTACTGGAAGTGACATAGAGCTGAGTAGCTCTTCAGCACCACTTACTGGAGTGGAGGTGCAAACAAATCATACCTTGACATAACATAACATAAATTATTTTTACAAAAAATTATACTGAGGTGACTAATTTGGATAAAAGTATCTAGCAAATATTATATCAATTAAGTAAATATTTACAAATACGTATAAAATTAGGCATTTTCTTCTATATCGTATCTATATCTATTCATATATATGTGTGTGTGTGATAGATAGCTAGATAAATACTTATTATTTATTTTATTAATCATTATTATTAATCTCCGAAGAGAAATGTGTGTGTGTGTGTGTGTGTGTTCTCTAATATATATATACATATATATATAGGAACAATTAAGCACAAAAGGCTGGGGTTGTTCTCCCCTGTCATTATACATTAGTTATACCAAAAAAATTATAACCTCCTGAGTAGTTGGAGTTTTGTGAACCATCTGTGAAGTGGTGTTACTTTTTAAATAATCTCATTAATCAATAATAATCTCAAAGAAACATTTACACCTAAAATACATTATTATTGGCACAATTCTACACTTTGAAAAAAAAAAAAGTCATACCTGCACTTTCTGCATCTCTGTCGTCGCGAGGATTGTTCAGCTTTTCCAACAGATTGGAGCACAACTTGTTCAACGTCTGGATCTGTTTCTGTTGGAAACATGAGTACAAGGTTGTCTTGGTGGCCAGGAGGAAACATTGCCAGTCCATGTGAACAAGATGGTCTCAAATTGAACTTTAACACTTGAGTATATAGACAAAAATAATGATATAACAACTAATAACACACACAAAGCAACTACACATGAGACTATTTTTTCTGACTGTGACTTGAGCTAGTTTAGTCTGAAGTGGCGACAATTGTACAATCCACACTTTTCATACTGTTGACTGTTGGCAGGATCGTGGTAGCGCTGACAAGGCTGAAGTACGTGTGGTCCTGTAGGAACTAGAATATGATCTCTTCCTTCATTTGAAATCGTAATCATGTTCATATGCACTAGGAATATTAGAACTCGATACTGTAGCGATTGTAGGGATGTAACGGTATTTCATGTTTGTATGGTAATGCATTGCAGTCATATGCTCAAAAAGTACTTAAAAACATTTCGGGTGTTCTATTTCGCAGAAAAAAAATGTACGCTGACAAATGAAATGAAGCACACGAATAGACTATTCCCTGCTTCAAAATAAAGTTCTGGTGGTTCTGCAAATAAAATGTTGTATTGAATGTTGGATTTATCAACATGTATATTATATTGATATAATAATATATTATATAAAAGCCAGTCCACATCAAGCCCCACTTCAATCCAAAATGGAAGGACCAACTGTTGTGATTTAATAACACAGATGCCGTTTGAGGAGCTCAACCTGCAGCTGCTTGCAGTGTGGAAGGACACCTGCAGGACAGACCGCGATGAATTCACAAAATAAATTAGTTCCGGCTTTCTAAGGCAATGAGAAGTATCACGGTAAATACACATCTGATGGCACTACTAACCATCGGGGACTTCTCTATGGTTAACAATTTTAGCCGGTAACCATTACATCCCTAAGTGAGTGATTCACATGTTAATATAGAAAACAAAGGCGATCACACCTACTGATAGATAAATGATCAGTCTGTTCCTTTTGCCCACACTGAACTGGGACAGAGGGCTTTGGTGTACTTTGCCCCTAGTACATGGAATAGGCTGCAAAAGGACTGGAAATTAACATTAACATTAACGGTGAAGGACTTTAAAACCCAGACTGAGAGCACTTGCGAGGGCCTCCTTTAACTGATTTTTGTCTGTCATTTTGTGATATAAATATGTTTCGCTGCCTCTTGTCCAGGGCTCACTTGAAAAAAAAGGTTCTTAATCTCCCTGGTAAAATAAAGGTTAAAAAAATAAACCCAAATGATTTATGAATATATTTTAGATTTATTTAAAAAAAGATTTTGAATGAAAAAGGCATGGGAATATTATAGGATTAATCGATGAATACACAGTATTGCTTCACGTTACTTCAAGATTAGATTTGATGGCTTTTATTAGTCCTACAGTTCTTGACAGCCACTCACTTGTGCAACATCAGGACCAATCCGAGCTGCTTCTGCACTCAGCTGTTTCTCCTGCTCCTCCACCTCTGGATCAGGTTTGGTCCTCAAGTAGTCTGGAACAATCTCATGGCTGAACACAGGGACCCGCTTCTCTGTGAGTTTCTACCGAGAAGGAATAATATCAGTGGAGCCGCACACCTCCATGGGTTCAGAGAAAGCAAAACAGTGCTCACCGCTAAATCCTCGTCTCGGTCTTGAGACAGGAGTAACGGAATGATGACCTGGTTACGAAAAGACGGCGTCTTCTCATTCTTTAATAGCTTATTAATGGTATTTAGCTGCCCAGAGAGAAGTGCAAAGCTGTCCAAAACAGAAGGCCTGAAAGAAAACAAATAAATTGTTTGTGGCATCCAAAAGTCTATTGAATTATGTGTCACATATTTTGATTTTCATTTGAGCTTCCTGACTAAATTACACGCACTTTTCAGTCCACGTTGACTTAAATATTGCATTAAAATTACACAATGACATTCCATTGAATATAACACGTTTCTAATAACAACTTTCGCTATGAAAGTAACGTATTAAATGCACGTAGTCACCAGATTTACGGAAAATAGGAGATGAAACTGATGGCTGGAACTAACCATGTTAACCTCTCGTACTCATTCTCAAGCTTGAAAATGAAACTCAGAAGAGCGTTTTTGACGTGAGCCACTCGGGAAATAAGAGATTCCACTGACGCATCCAGCTGCTTCTCCTCTCTTTGCTGAGGAAAGAAAAGTAAAAATGCACATAACGTGTGAAAACACTCGCGACTAAGTCACAAAACATGATGGTCATCAAAGCGCTGGCGATAACAGTCATTGTTGTTAGCTTAGCCTTGCGACATGAGTGGCAAGTTTAAAGGCAAACACAGAGCAGTGTTTACGATACATCTATATGTACATAGCCCAACACACACCACTGGAAACCGATCACGAATCAATACAGATAAAACGTTGTTCAGGATACAATACCTGCATCTTTTTTCGATGCGCTAGCAAGACGACACAAGCCGACCTACGGAAATGCGTCAAAATCAGATATTTTCAAAGTAAAAGCACATAGCTTATGGTGTGGTCGAATGTTTCTTATGAAGAAATGTAATAATGTAATATTTAAAAGTAAAAAATATAATCATTAACAAAACAAAACGGACTCAACCTACTTCTGGGCCATCCTCGAAATAATCCTCAATAATGATATTCATTTTGGGTGAAACTTGTTTCTGACCACACTCCCTCCTCCGTCTACACATCCATTTCCCATGCGTCACTGGATTAAGAAGAAAATATAATACACGGTCACGAACGCGGGCTCATAAAGCAGAAAACACAAACCTTTATATTATGAAGTAGTTCTGAGTTGCGTGTACGGCTCTATGTACTGTATAGCGCCCCCCATCTGAGTCCTCTGAAATCTAAATTCTGCTGAAAACATCCAGCAATTTATTGCAAATGTAAAAAAATTACTGGATGAGTTGACTCAGGAAACAGTCCAGATACATCTGTGCATATGGGCTTCAATTCATTTAGAGGTGATTCTATGTTTCTTTGCTCATCAGACTGACCTGTGAGAGGCTAAGCATGGAGTCTCCTTCCTCAGCTTGATGATGCCCACAGTCTCCCCAGTGACATGAGACAGGTTTATTTTCACGTGAACAAATATAAAGAGGAAAAGCTATAGCTTTGACTTTAAGGCACAAATGACAAAGGACATCAACAGCAACATTTGCTATATTTATTGATTGAAACTGCAGCTTCACAGATTTTGCATAGAGGTTTCAGTTTAGCATTTGTTAGTTTGCTGTGACTCATGTTGTTAGCAGAAAGGCACTCAGAATTAAATTGAAATGGTGCGGCCATAACACTTTAGAAGAGGCTCTCCACATCTCCCATTTCCACGACAACTGTCTTCAGCTGGGAGAAGTATTCAATTGTCACCTGGCCATTCTCACGACCAAAACCTGTGAGGGCACAGAGGAGACCATGAAATCCTGCGGAACGCACCCCCTTCTCCAACAGAATCACTTACCAGACATCTTGTAGCCACCAAACGGGAGCTCCACTGGACCAATATTGTAGTTGTTGATGTAGCAGGTACCTGCCTCCAGGTCCGCAGCGACACGATGAGCTCTTGCGATGTCCCTGGAAGTACAGAGAGGTGTGTTTTCCATAACTCCACCAACACATAACATTTGTTCATTGACTGTTAAGAAGAAGCACTGAACCGGCCGCTTCGGTGTAATAATCTTGTTGTCTGTGAGTGGAAACTGCCATTGAAGCTTCAGTGCTCTGCTGACCTGGTGAAAACTCCAGAGGCCAAACCGTAAGTTGTATCATTGGCCCGGCGGAGAACTTCTTCTTCTGTGTCAAAGGGTAACACAGACATGACTGGGCCAAAGATCTCCTCCTTCACACAGGTCATGTCATCTCTGCAGTTGTCTGTGACGGAAAGCAAAAGTGGTGAGACGAGCGCGAGTTCAGAACTAATGACTAAACACAAGGCAGCATAAGGAATCCTACCCAGCACACAGGGGGACATGAAGTAGCCGTCTTTCAGTTTGGGATCACTTGGGACCAAAGGCTGTCCCCCACACAGAACTTTGGCTCCCTACAGGTGGCAAGCAAGAGTTAAATATTTACTAACATAAAGTATGTAGTAATATATAAGTGAAGGAGGCAACACGTCTTACACAACAAATGAACAAAGGTAAGGATAAGGACAACAAATACAGCTAACCATCACACTGGCCCTCAAGCCCACCATCTTGAGCAAAGGTTTTATCCGTTTCTTATCTTACCTCTTTCTTGGCTTGCTCCACGTACCCCAGCACTTTTTCCAGCTGGGGTTTGCTGATCAGTGCACCCATTCTAGTCCCCTCCAGAAGAGGGTCTCCCACAGGGATGGCTTTAGTCCTCTTCACCACTTCTTCCAGGAACTTGGGCATTATCTCTCTCTCGACATATACCCTGGTGCCATTGCAGCACACCTGAAGCAAAGCCAACAGACACTTTAGACGAGTCAGGCACACAACAATTTGACTGTTCCAATGGGAGCCTTAGAACACGGACCTGGCCCTGTGTGAGGAAGTTGGCCATGAGGGCTCCCTTCACTGCATTTTCCAGCTCACAGTCCTTAAATATGATCAGGGGAGACTTTCCACCCAGTTCCAGAGTCACCTGCTTCACAGACTTGGCAGACATTTCCATCACCTATAAAGGAAAACAGTGTCAGTAAAAAAAGGAGGAATTGAAGACAATCATTGAGGTTTTTTTAGGATGGGTGTGACAAAGGATGGTGGGTTGAGGTGAAGGAGGCTGACTTGTTGCGATGGAAAACACTAGGAGATATACTGTAACTGCAAATTACAATTGCTTTCTAAATTATTATTATTTAAAGAATAACTATTGTGGATTACAACACAGATATGAAGTAGACTTGACATTATGATTTATATTCACATTTGACCACTCATTGGATCAAGAATTCCAACTTTAGATGAGCTAAGTCATGAGCATGGACATATTTGGATGTCACACAA
Source organism: Synchiropus splendidus (assembly GCF_027744825.2). NCBI lineage: Eukaryota > Metazoa > Chordata > Actinopteri > Syngnathiformes > Callionymidae > Synchiropus > Synchiropus splendidus. Next base: position 19,632,190 of record NC_071334.1, on the reverse strand, counting down.
ACACTTTGCGTTGCTGCATTGGTCGACCTAACACCTAAAGAGCAGCCAACGATGAAACCATCACTTGAATAATATGTTGTGATAGTTAAAATAACCAATTGTGTAATTTAAGAGCAACAGCAAAGTACCTTTTTGCCAGTTGGAACGCTGCCAGTGAATGAAACTTTGGCAACCTTGGGGTGATAACATAGCAGGGATCCAGTCTCGGCGCCACCTTGCACCACACAAAAGAGCCCATCGGGGGCCCCAGCCTCCTTGTAGATCTCAGCCAGCAGGACCGCCGTCACCGGGGTCATTGGGGAGGGCTTAAACACCATGGCGTTACCTGATGTACAAAATTAAGAATTGAAAAAGAAATGTGTTGTTTTCGTCCAACATGCTTTAGAGTTGCCACAGCAGTCTGCTCGAGGCTTGTCAACTGTTTAAGCACCGCTTGAAAGCAGCCTTTGTTCCTCGCATTCTGCAACAAGCAATCCCACTGGAGATCAAAGGCCTATCAGATAGAGCTATAAATAGAGCACGCTGTTAACTATCACTCAGAGAAAATTATATAATAGGTGGAGATGAGCAGCTTGAAGAATTCTGTGCTCTTAGTGGTTTTATAGTTCTTGTGACTTTCTCTAGAGAAGGTATGAAAAAGTTTATGGTAAAAGTGTAAAACCTCACCACAAGCCAGTGCTGGAGCAGACTTCCATGCTGCAATACCAAAGGGATAATTCCAGGCTCCGATTCCCACACACACCCCAAGTGGCTCCCTCCTGGTGTACGCAAATGTACCACCGGGAAGTTGGATATGTTGGCCTGCAAATACATACGTAGATAACACCACTTTAACAAAGAGCAAACCTAGTAAATCAGAAATCTGCATGAAAAACAACCAAATCAGACCTGCAAGAGTTCCAGCCAGTCCTGCATAGTACTCCAGGCACTGCCAGGCAAAATCAATGTCTGCTGAAGCCTCAGTGATGGACTTTCCATTGTTGATCACCTCCAGCTTTGCAATCTGGTCCCTTCTTTCCTGTTAATAAACATAACTTTTAAAATCATAAGTGAATTCTAAAAAGGCCACTTGACTCTGTGACACACATGTTTAAAGATGTTCTCCACATCTCTCACCAGCTGATGTCAGCTTCACCTTCAAAAGGTCAACAGGTAGTAAAACACTGAATGCTGAAGTCTTTTAAGGGTTCTTATCTGAAGTAATTAACAATACTATAAGTCTTAAAATGACCTCCTACTAGTGTTTTCACTTCATTCTGCTCTTGACTTAGACCAATGAAAAGAGGTCAGATGTCATTACACAACACAAAGACAACAATTCATTGTGCAACTGCAGACTAAGCCATGTCAATATTTGGGGCTGGTGCAGGTCAGGAGGGCGTGGAGCAGGTGACAATGTGTAATGAATAACGCCTGCCTTACTGGCGGTTAAGTTAGTTGGAATGCCTTACCCTAATTATCCGGGCTGCTTCCAGCAGTACTCTGGCCCGCTCCAAGCCTGCCATCTTGCCCCATTTCAAGTAGGCAGTGTGGGCACTCTCTATGGCTTCGTTCACCTCCTCCTCAACACATGGAACCATCTGACATAAAACCCGACCTGCCAGAAGACAACAGCAATGGGCGCAGTGAAAAGGGGAACGAAGAGCACCAATTCAAAATTGATAACAAACAAACAGTGAAATATGAAACATGCATGTATCTAAGGAAATGCATTTACTTATGATACAATCATTAATTTGTCGCTCCACTACTTAGGGTCAGGGGTCAGTAACCTTTGACATTTGCTCGGCACTAAAAGCCTGAGACATGCTGGACTGGTCACCAAACACACAACCACATTCACAGTCTTTATAACATGTTTGATTCATATTAGCGTAACTGTAAAATTACTTTATTCTAAGTGATTTAATAGCAATTGAACTACAACGTATTTCAAATCACAAAATGTATGTTTCCACACATTTTTATTTGTCTGTACTACCTAAATAGCGAAATGCATTGTGCCTCAAAAATGTCCTGAAGATGAATGTGTGTCGCCACCTACCGATGCTATTTTTAAAAGCTACTTGAATGTCACATGCAGCCTCCTCCTATCTGCTCGCGTGTTGCAAGCATGGATGATGATCGAGCTTTCCTTGTGAATCATATTGCTACGACCAACATTTGTAGGAGATACCTACAACTGTAGTCAAAATAATTTCCCTCATATTTAAGTACGAATGAAGAAAATCTGACAGACTTTAATTCAGCTCACGAACTATTGAAATCCATTCTTTCCATTACCATAAACAGTGGTTATTATGGCAATCTATCAGGAGGCATAACTGGAACAAGACATTGTTGCTCAAAGTATATGAAATAAATGCGCAACAGCAATTTTCTCATCTAATTTCTAGAATAGTGCTGCTATCAAACTCAGGTTACGTAACACACCCACTCGGTCGCTGTTACGGAGTTAAATTTCATGCAATCGCGTCAATCACTGCCACAGAATGCATCTGCAAAGTCAAAAAGAGAGTCCAAAATATACCAGTAGCAGGCTCGAACACAGGCTCGGCGTTCTTGTTGTGACTCGACTTCACTCGCTTTCCGCCCCAGAAGTTCAGCGCGTCGGTGACCACCACTGTGCCCGTCGATGCTGCGGCCATTGTGTCGAGGATAGACTGAGACATGTTTGAGTCTTTTTAATACCTGCAGAGATTTGCTTTAATTACTTTTTGAACAACAGGATGCGCTTGTCCCGGGCTGCAAAACGCTGTCAAGTGCGCGCTAGTCGTTAGCCAGCGTGTGGTTAAGCTAACTGACGTGCTTGTTTTTGTTTCTTAAAACGCCTCTTACCAGTGTCGCGGTGACGTTCACGGTCCTGCTGGCTCGATGGTCACTGCTAAAGATCCAGCCCAGACCAAGAACGGGTCACAATAGTGAGGACACACCTCCACATGCCCACTCTTTATCACGTCACGCCTCCTTCCGTAAAAAAATACAATAAAATCACAGTAGGTATTGGTCGGAAATGTATGCTTTGGTCCATTTATTGGTTGCTACATACATCAGCATTGTATTAGTCAGTGCGTCATTGAATGCATCATGTAAATACACCGTCATACTGGTAACATCCAGAAGGAGGGTCACGGAGGGTCATTCTCTGTCTGTGACACAGGCGGCTGAATGTGTGGAGCAGAGCAACATCTCCTGAGGGAGCGAGCGCAGGAAGTCCATCCACGTCTGCGAGCTGTTCTCCTTCTACTCCAGGTCTCAATCCAGCATTTCAACAACCTTGAACTTGTCTTTTCATCATGCGTTTCACAATTAGTTCTGCTCTAAATGATAGCTGTTATGCAATTATTTATTCTCTTCCCAAAACAAACCAGAAGCACAGGGAGCTGGAGAGCAGCCCAAATGCCTCTCCCACTTTTGGTTCAATAACTTGGAGACTAAACGGTTGCATAAGTGCGAACAGTCGAACATCTAATACCAGTTTGTTTTCACACAGATGCGGTTTCAAAATGTTATTAAGTTGAGGATAAGCTCGATCAACAGCTGATCTTAATAAGCATCACATGATTCACAATCCTGCTTTCATTAAAAACACAACCAGGATAAATTCCAAATATGTCAGTTAAACTGTTAACTTTCTTTTTTAAGATGGGTTATTTTATGTTGCCAGGCCTGCCATTTCAGAGTCCTCGTCCTGGATTCTTTCCAAGAGTCCAGAAGAATCAGTCAGAGTCAGTGAAGCCGGCACTTGGTTTTTAAATGAAATGAATGTCATGTGACACAAGAAAGTAAACATTTAATCTTGTAGGCTCTTAAATGGCATTCTTTAATTTAATAAAGTTATTACAATAATGAACCAGACTATTAAAGCTGCAGAGGAAGCAAACTCCAGATACAGATACCTAGAAACCTACAGAAGGAAGCGTTTCAGCTTCAATTTTTATTTTTATTGGGAATTTGTTTGGTGTCTCACAGAATTGTTCGTGGTGAGTCAGCAAAAGAACAAAAAAAAGCACAAATCTTTTTTGGGGTCCAAAAGTGTGACAGTTTTACCAAATATTTTGATTGATAAAACAATGAAGACAATAAATCCTGCAGGGGATATTCAAATAAAATATACAAATCAGTCACCAACTAAAAGTGTTTAAATGTGTCACAAGATGCACATCTAGGTCATCCGAAGGCCAAATACATGAAATAGATTTGACATTTTTTCTTAGAGGCCATGTAGCTGAGGTAACCAGAGTTAAATTACCATAATAAACCTTCTTTGAATTCCCTCAAACAGATTTGTTACCTTTCCCTACCAGTGTCACTTCACATGAAAATGGGGAAAGTTATGAAATCATCACTGCTTCTTAGCCCTCATGTCTACAGGGGGCAGCAGTTGGAAAGAGGTTCTTGGTATCTTTCCTGACCTTGGTGGACATCTCAGCGGTGTCCTGATATACAGTAGGTGGTTTAGGTGCTTTAGGGATTGGAAATCAGCCAGGGTAACCTTCTTCCCTTGTTCTACTATCCACTAGTTCTAGAGGACATAAGCGAAGCCACATCCTTCATGACAGACAGCTTGATCAGACGGTCATCAGTCAGGAGAGGTCCGCCTGCAATCTTCTCTAATATTTGTCTTCTTCACTTCTTGCCAAAATGTGGCCAAAGTTCCACCTGGTATCACACCAGAAATCAATCTTCCCTCGTCTACCTAAATAGCATTATAAATGGGCAGTTAATGAGTACAATAATGCAAAGTATGAGTGTATAAAACGTTTATTCAAATGGAAAAAATATTGCTGACACACAATACTGACAGATGATTAGTCTTTGATGCTGAATTAAAATCAAACAAAAACAAAGCAAATCTTTGTCTCAATTATAACTAAAAAGTTAATTTAAAACAAATCACCACAGGTTTCTGAACTTGAAAATCCTGAAGATAAATAAACCTAAATACTAGCGGCAGCATCGTCTTCCTTTGCTCTTCACTAGTCGTCCTCACTGTAGTTTGATGATGAAGATGATAATGATGAAAAAATTCAGGAGAACTTAGCAGCTTGAGGGGGCGGACCCAAGAAACCACCAGCCTGTTTGGTTGCAGCTCTGGATGGTGCCAGTCCCAACATTTTCTGGATGTTCTGCAGTCACAAGGTTGTTTTTTTATTTTATCAATATCACAAAGATTCATGGCCAAGTCACATATCAGCGCTCACACAGACTCACCCTCCCACACTGTTGTAAATAATTGACTTAAAACCAAAGGCAACTAGCAGAAAAGTGATGACTTATGGTGAGTTCAGTTCAACTAACAACAGGCTGTGTCCCATTTCTCCCCCTAGCACTAGCACTTAACACTAGGTGCACTTGGTTTTGAGAGCAAGTTTGTTTCAAGTCAGCTCCGGAGCTCCCTCAGTTTGAAGGGATCATTTCATGTGGTCAACAGCGAGTGCCCTCGGTCTTAGGAGAATTGGGAAACACTACACTAACACATGAATGCTCAAAACCTAGTGTTAGGGTTAAAAAGGAGTGTTAGGGTGAGAAATGGAACACATATGCTGCACTTCCAGGAGTGAAGAATCTTCTAGCCAAGCTGCCAACTACAAATAAAATATGTCATCAATGTAGTGTGTGGTTGTAGATTACAATTTTCTTTCTTATGTCCAAACTTCATGCACGGTATGCAACATAGGGCATGATTTCACAGTCTTGCTTTCACAGCAGTTTGCGTGACTACGTAGTGCACTTACTTGTCTGATGGACATGGTGCAGAGGATGTAGAGGAAGATGAAGGAACAGTCCGTGTAGTCCTCGCCCAGCAGGTTGCGATGTGAAAGTCCCTGGATGTAGGAGAGCGGCACAAACGGAAGCTTGGCCACTACTCGCCCGTCAAAGCTGAAAGGAGACATATATATTAACCTGCGTGTACATATACACTACATACAATATGCTACATAAACCTCAACCTCGTAGTAACACAGCAGTACACAAACCCCAGTAAAAACTAAGAATTAATAGCATCTACTTTAGAAATTTAAACACTCACATAGAATTGAACATTCCCATCAGCGCAGTAAAGCAGAAGCCTATTGCAAACATGGACTTCATGCGAACCTGCAAGAAAAAAGGTTTCAGTAACTACCCATTCCCAATTATTCACATTCAGTCATTACATTTTCACATCAGATAAGAAAGTCAATAGGGACAAGGGACGGGACCAGGTTCGGGAAAGCAAAATGTTCAAAGAGCCATGCTGGAAACAAAAAACAAATCTGTTTGTCCAAAAGCCTTATGTCAGGCCTGGCCAAACTGAGGCTCCCGAGTTGCATGCGGCTCTTAGCCCACTTTCATGCCACTCTTCAAATGATGATGATGATGATTGGTGGCATGAGCCATGTAAAAAACATATAAATAAAATAAACATACAATGGTGCACAAATTTCTATCTATGCTTGATATTTCAGAGGATTACGGTAAAATGAATTAATTTTAAAAATAAATGCACAAGAACTCGCAACCTTGACCGTGACACGCAGGGTGTGCTTTAACCACTACACATGCCGCAAAGTTGTGACATAATGTTTAAGTGAGCCTCACTGCCTTGTTTGCCATACCTACACATTTGTAGGATGTGGCTCCCTGGCCTAGAGGATTGTTACTTAAAGGTTCTTACCATTGACAGATCTCTGTTGTTGTTCTTAAGCTTCTCTTCTTGTCTCTCTGTAAAACATTACAGCTTTCAATTCAGCCAAAAGGACACCAAGAGTACATCACTACATCTACTGATCTTACGAACCGATTTTCTTCTTCTGTTGACGTCCTGCAGATTCTGAGATTGTTTCCTTCTTCTTTTCCACTTCAAGCAATAAAGAGTTAATGTTATCAAGTGACATAGAAGATAACCCATCAAACATTAGCGGTTAGTTTAGAGGACTTACATTTCTTGCTTTGTTTTTCAACCTCAGCTTTTAGCCTCTTGTACTTCTCGGTGCGGTACACCAACACCCAGGTGATTCCTGTGGCGGACATTCATTATATGAATGAATAATGCGAGTCCACACTGTTGTTGTTTTTTTGTTAACACCCATCTTTTCTTTTACTTCCTGACATGGAAACCATTGTCTTTCTTTCAGTGCCACACAATTCATGAATGTAACTTAATGTAGCATCCTAGACAAGTGTTACATCTAGCGGAAACTAAACTGTTCAAAGGTATTTGCGACACAGGGTGAAAATAAGAGGGAACAAATAACTGGCAGCACAAGTTACTATTTTGTTGAATGAGGTGACAGACATTAAATTGAACGTACTATATTGAAGTCACTGAATCACCATCATTGTCATTCATCAATAAATGATTACAATTATTTGCATCTTCTGTAATATGCTTTAGGGCAGTAATTTCCACATTTAGTCATTGCGCACTTAATTAGTCTCACGACTAACTAATCCACTCGCCATTTTCCAAAATCTGACTGTTTCCTCTAAACTTGGGACGTCAGTTACACACGCTGGGTTGGTTCAGTTCACCAACATGCTCTTATTTTGAAATTTACAGAACGCGTTAGCGAATTCGGCTAATATCCATGCTACCAGACAAACTCTTCGATTAAATAAAGCCAGAATACGGCGTTCTGTGATGCTTGACGACACCTCAAAATTGATGCGATCATCAATAATCGAAATGACCATACACTTTGACTTCACCAATACAGAGAGCGTGTAACACTAAACCCTTACCTTCGGCTAACAACGCCGTGCACACCGAGATGAACACGATGAGAATGGTGTCTGCAAACATAGTACTCATGACGGCGGACGTCCTCGATTGAATTATGAATTATAATACGTATTTATGCGGAGTGAAAGGCTCAGAACACATAAGACCGTGAAGAGTGTGTGGCTATGCCGCATCAGCACTTGTGTAGGGGTCAAATGTGCGAAAGGTACTTCCGGTTCATGTGATTGTTACTCCGGTGACGAAATAATACCGATATGCTTTCGGTCATGGTTACATTAATAAAACAAAGCAGTTGAAAATGTAGTATTCACGCCATTATTAAATTTTAAATATTAGTTTTTCTGGAGTTGACGTTTATTCGCTGCCGTATTTTATATATATATATATATATATATATATATATATATATATATATATATATATATATATATATATATATATATATATATATATATATGTCAAGTCAAGACACAAGTGATTGTAGATGGTTTCATCAGCATCAGCATCATCAGCATCACCAGAAGGGAGGGGCTTACAGTGTGTGCGTGTGTGTGTGTGTGTGAGGGAGCTGCAGGACGCTGCAGATGAAGCATGGCCGGCGACAGCGAGACAAAGCCAGGTGAACAGCCGGGAAATGAGCGCGATAACCGGCAGCCGTTTCTCATCGGGGTCGCTGGAGGAACAGCCAGTGGAAAGGTTTGCCCCCCGCCTCGCCAATGGTTGTCGATGTTCCTCACACATTTCCTTTTCAGTCAGCTGTGTTGTGTGGGACTGCTTGCCTGACACAGATCCTGATGTTATTTCGCATTGTTGTATGCTACTGCCAGCATCGTCCATTCCGTTTATAAATCTGTGAACGAGATCTCCTATAATGGTCATTCGCACTTCATTCACAAAACAATTTCTATTAGTCAAACGTAAAAAATCAAAGCACATACGAAATTTCTCATGATAAATTGGAGCTTGTCAGCAGTGTATTGCCCGTGTTTGCTCTTTATTGGCCGTTTTCCAGGTTAAGAGAAGACAGTCATGTGTTGGCAAATCAGTGTTACATCAGTTAACCAGCGTCAGCTGTGAGCTCTCCTGTCTGCGCCGCCTAACAAATGACCTGTATCATCACAAATCTGCTTTGTTGTCTGGAACAGCCTCATTGTTCTGATTTGTTTAATCCTGAATTACGGACTTGATCATAATATATGTTTTTGTGTCATTAATTGTGAGGCGTTCACTCATGTCATCAGACACTGGAAATGAGAACATGCGCTGTTAATGTGTTTGTGTTGTGAAGTTGACTGATGTGGGTCAACCAAGGATATGTGTAGACAGTGGAGGACATGTGGTCTTGAGTATCGATAATTTACCTTTTAAGTCAATGACTTTTAGGACAGAAACTCTGTATGTGCATTTATTGACCTTTCCTTTTTTACTGAAAACTCTCAAGAGCTGCAAGTGCTGTTAGGCACACTAGGATTATTTGCTATGCCTTATATTATGATCTATTCAGCACTTACCCTAAGTAGTGTCACTTAAAATAATATCAAAAGAATAAGCAACACTTGAAAAAGGCATAACGTAAGCAAAACAGTTGATGAATGCCTACTTTTCAGAAAAATTATAGCAGGGTATCTATAGGTATCTGTGACTCAGCAAATCGAATATTTACACCTTTTATATCAGGTCTTTCTTCAAAACGATCCTCCCTTCACTTTGTCTTCTCTGGGATATAAATGATTATATATAAAAAGAAAATCATCAAGCAAGTGCTCTACAAATGACGTTCTAGACAACAACTGCACTTGTTGTCGTCTTGGAGACATTTGACAGTTTATCTGTGGCTTTGACTTCCTGCTGTGTAGACTCAACACTATGCCTCCCACCTGCGTTCCTCCCACCCTTGTTCTCTTCTGTTGCCAAACTGTTCCAACTGTATGTTGGTGGTCATCCCAACACTGAAACAAAGCCCTGTCGATATCAAGTAAAACACTATCCTCCATTTTTGATGTCACACTGGCTTCTGAAAGAAAATGTCTACATGACATAACAGGGTACATAATTGATGAGTAATGCTCTAATGTTATGCTTTTAGTCCTCAGTCTGCAGCAAGATCATGGAGCTGCTGGGACAGAATGAAATCGACCACCACCAGCGGCAGGTAGCCATTCTCAGCCAGGACAGCTTCTACAGGGTCCTGACCACGGAGCAGAAAGCCAAGGCCTTAAAGGGCCAGTTCAACTTTGACCACCCAGGTTTGTTAGTTGGCAATATGGCGTTTGAAATATGCATAGTGACTTTGTGCACACACGTGTTCAGATGCTATGTGCGGACAGATTCGTGCAGCTATGACAATGTGTGAATTGACAGACCTGACTCGATCACAAGTCACTGCTAGACAATGTGCCTACTATGGCTCACTAGATGTCGTCTCATTTCTTTTCCACAGATGCATTCGACAACGACCTCATAATATCAACTCTGAGAGACATCAAGCAGGGAAAAACCGTTCACATCCCTGTTTACGACTTTGTCAGTCATTCAAGGTAGGATGTCTGTGTCTCAAATTTATGTACGATTGTCATTGAAGCCAGAGCACAGAAACACGTGGATAGACAGCGAATCCTCTTCTTGGAGCTATGGGGAATAAGCACTATTAGGTACGAGTGGACAGATTGTTGACTTTTCACGTCTCTCCTTCCTATGGTTGACAGGAAAGAGGAGACGGTAACTGTGTACCCAGCTGACGTGGTTCTTTTTGAGGGAATCCTGATGTTCTCCTCCAAAGAAGTCAGAGACCTTTTCCAGATGAAGCTGTTTGTGGACACTGATGCGGACACGCGACTGTCACGCAGAGGTGAATACCCCGCTGTGTTAAAAGATCTTGGCATGATTAGAAATTTTAGTGCACACAATGAGAAGAAGCAAATTTTTTGGAGCACCGTTGAGTATCTCTGTGGACACACATGCTTATATACTTTCAGCAGCTGTGTGATCAAAAGAAAGACAGTTGGGATCGCATTTGAATTCAGAAATGCATCAGTCTTAACTACTGTAGCGTAATAAACTGCCCTGTGAACGTTTACTAACGTTGGAATTCCTGTTGTTGATGTTCACGCAACGAAATTGGTGTCTTGCTTTTACAGTGAAATTGACTTTTGGAATATTCAAGTTGCCTGTGTATTAATTACTGGAATTATTTTGTTGGAATATATGGACCTCAATTGAAATATTGCACATTGATCACTGTAATGTAAAGCACTGATATAATTGTCGTTCAAATGACTGGTGGCCTGTCAAACACTTCAGAAAAGTTGGACACATATTTGATATCTTTCATCTGGTTTCGTCACAGTACTGCGAGACATCAGTGAGCGTGGTCGGGATTTGGAAAGTGTCCTTGCACAATACATAACCTTTGTGAAGCCCGCGTTTGAGGAGTTCTGCTTGCCGGCGAGTATTTTCCCTCTATGTGGCACCATTGCTGCACCTGGAGACTCTCTCACTTACAGACTTGTTTTCTGTTGTTGCAGACAAAGAAGTATGCGGATGTGATCATTCCGAGAGGAGTAGACAACCTTGGTGAGTGAAGCTTGGGACATGTGCTTTGGACAAACTCGCATAACTGCATTGACTGCAGGTGCAACAGTGATAGCAGGACGAGGTTATGGGAAAGAAAGTACATGCTGCGAATGAAGTCACACTATTCCTTAAACTGGAATTGTTTTGTAGGTATTTTGTCACTTTCATTTCTGCTGAACAATTATATTATCACAATAATTATAACAATAAGGAGAAAAGGAAGTAAGCAAGGTATGAGCAAAATCTACTGACAAACAATAAAAAGAAACAATAACAATAATCATATAAATATGTGTACATTGTAAGAAATCCAGAGTTGCTTTACATCATAGAATTCTTACATGTACTCAAGTTTTACATTTGTTGTCGCTCCTTCATCTCAGTCCATTTCTTCAAAAAGTGTATTTTGTAGTCTAAGCTGATGTTTTTCCATAATGAAAATAATTTGCAATACAATATCAATCCATTGTTGGTGAGTCAGTGGATCACATTTCCCCCACTTTTCCAGTAATGGCTTTTTTTTTGCTTGATGAAAGTAACATTTTAACCACATTTAGATATTCATACAGTACCTCTAATGAAGTATTTAAGAAGCAAAACACACCTGCCTATAGTTTAAAATGTATGAGAGCTACAGATTGGGTGCAACAAGCATAACCTTGTGATGACTACATTTTTGGGGGGGAGCGGGGATTTAACATTCTCGTGTCTAGGTAACTTTCAGCTAATGCTATATGTTGCTGTTCTAGTGGCTATTAACCTGATCGTTCAACACATCCAAGACATTCTAAACGGGGGTCTGACCAAGCGGCTCAATGGGTGGTTCATTGCTGATGGGACAAACAAGACGCCGGCAGCCATGGAGTCCAGCAGTCGCCCGCACTGAGTACACTACATCCTGTCTAACTGCCTTTTTTATGTGCTGGGAAATGTGCATAACAGACCCTGCTATAATGAACGGAGTGATGGTGAGCGAGGAAAGAAAGAAATGTTTCAGCAAATGATTTTCACTCAACAATGCAATATAATGCATAGACGGGTTCTTCAATGTCCCGTTTCACATCACAGGAGAAACAGCATAGCTACATGCTATTTAATGGCCTTTTCCCTCCACCCCGGAGAGAATCACTACAATAATGCAACTGGATTCATTTTGTTAAAACATTCAGGTGTTCAGCATTGATTTATATTGTGTTTTTTAAAAAGTTGGCAGTGTTACCCGATTTATGTTCTTTCCATTGTCCAATTTGATGTCTGACATCTTCACCAAAGACGTTTCCTTGCGCAGTATTAAGACTGTACTTAATAAGATTTATTCATTTAAATCTACTATTTAATGTTTTCAAAATCTGTTCTAGACACATTTTCACACATTATAAATACGTAAATAAGTACTGTCATGTTTTCCTGAAAAGATTCTCAGGTACTACTTTTGCTTTGATGCGTTGTGATAAATACATGCGTTGTCTGATTTATAAAATTCATCTTTGCCACTTGGTTGTATTTTATACTGCAGTCTGAAAACACATTGGTAGAAGGTGTTTTACTCTAATTTTAGTTCTGTTACGTTTAAATAAATCTAATTCAGGGTAGTGGCTGTTTGCTACTGAAAAATAAATGTGTTATTGTATGTGTGAGTTTTGTTTTTCATTACGAATTCCACCTTGGTAACATTTGAATGAAACCGACTTCATGAAGACTGTTTTTAAAATGTCACTGCTTGGACTACAGAGTGTCAGTCATAAACATTCAGCCATGGCACTGATCATGAACACAGTCAGGTTATTGTATGCTTCACAACACAAATGGATAAGAGTTTTATTTTCAAAACAACTTGCGTTTGCATGAAAAGCATTTTATAATCAAAATACCCCTGAATTTTTCAAACAGACAAACATTTCTCCATGTATACACTGTGTTCATGTTCATACACCATGCGTTCTCCATAACAACTCTCTGTATGTCACTCTCGGACTGAGTTCTGGCCAAAGAGGCCGCGGTACAGTTCGCTGCGAGCCTCGTCACTCATGGAGCTGTGATCTATGGGAGCCATGAAGTTCACAAGTTTACTGTGGATGTGGAAACGGACTTTACGTCCCTTGCTGGCTTTGGTGTCGACCTTCTTCTTGATCTTGCTGCGGAGCTTCTGGATGGCCAGCCACTGCCTGCCCATGGCCACCTGGTTGTTGGGGTCAGCTGCACTGGTCTTGCGTTCAATGAGTTCCCGGAGCAGCTGGTGGTAGAAGTCGTCGTCGTCAAAGATGTCCTCATCCAAATCCTTCAGGTGAGTGTTTGATTTAATCTGAAGCTCAGGCTCCTGTCCCTCACAGCTGACGTCTGCAGCAACAGTGGGCTTCTCCGATTTCCCCAGGACTCTGTACTCTGAGCGTCTGGTCTGTGTCCTCCGTACTAGCCTCTCCTTGTCCATCAGCACATGCTCAACTTGGGTCAGAATGTTCCTCTCAAATGCACCAAAGGTTTTGCTGCTCTTGCCCATGGTCAGTCTGGTTTTGTCATGCCACTTCTGCAAAGTGGCATTGCAGTAGGGCTGGAAGGCAGCAAAGCGCTTGGCTGCAAATTCGGGATACTCAGCCATTTCCAGTTTACGCTTGACTGGCCCGCGCTCCTCATGCTCCTCATCACTTTGTGCATCATCAGACATCACAATGGTGCGTGTTTCTGTATTTTGGAAGAGCAGCTGTTCATGTAACTCCAGTAGTGACCTCTGCAGGGCTTTCAGAGCTTTATGGTTGGTCTTCAAGGCTGCAGCCAACTCTACTCCGCCTCTCCTCTTGAACTCGGGTAGAGTTTCCGGTTGCGGCAGCTGGTTTGTCGTTATGAGGGCTTTTTGGATTTTAATACGACCCTCCAATAGCTGATCCCAAAGTACCAGTTGATTTTTGACGGCTTTTCCTTTCTCCACCTCTTCGTCCACCTTCTGTTGGGAGAACGTGGTCACTGCTCCATCCTCTTCATTGTCCACCAGATCATCATCATCATCATCATCATCATCATCATCACCACCACTGCTTGTATCTTCATCACTCTCATCCCCTTCGCTCTCTCCCAGATCGTCCATGCCTTCAGTCAGTTTATGAAAGTCCACTGCACTCTGAGAAAACATTGCATCATTCTCATCCACTGAAGATGCATCGTCATCTAGATCTCTGGTAGCGTCAGCCTTCTCTCCATCATCATCGTCGTCGTCGTCGTCGTCGTCGACATCATCATCATCATCATCATCATCATCATCATCATCATCATCTCCGTCATCATCATCTCCGTCATCATCATCTTCATTTGCTTCCAAGTCCATCAGCAGCTGCTTGCGAGACACTGCTTTGCCCCTGTACCTGACATCGGTGTCAGAGAGCAAGTTCAGCTTCCTCAAGGAGCTGACGTTGACCCCGTCCTCCTCACCGTCGCTTCCGTCAAGGCCTTCAACAACTTTTGCCTTAGTCGCGTCGTCTTCATCGTCCTCGGGGTCGGCAAATTTGGGTAACGGGTTTAAAAGCTCTTCCAGTTGCTGTGAAAATGTTCCTGCCATGTTCGCACAGACTCGACGACCACATGCAGCATGAGTTCTTCGGGCAGGTTGATGACGACACACAGTGTGATGACGAAGAAAACGAGTGACCGATTGAAACGTTTTTATCCCGCAGCGTAGTCTCGCAGGGCACACACGCTCACGTAGTCTCAAACTCAGTGAACAGTGAACCAAATATAGGAATATAGAGTTACACTTTCAACTTTAAGGTAGAATTTGAAGCTTACAGTTCAAGAGAACACACGTGAACTAAATGTGACGTACGTTTTCAAATTGTTTGGATTATGCCACAATTGTTAATGTTGAATTGCATATGTCTTAAAAACAGAAAGAAATATTCAGAATATGTATAAATCTTTCAGCATTCAGAAGGATTTATTGTCGCGACACGGTGACTGTAGCGACCTGACAGACAAAATTCAGGAAATGCAGCATCGCCATTTTCTTTCACGCATGCGCGACTGAACGACGATCCTGCGTGAACAGGCTGCTCTTCTTGTTAGCTTGCTAGTCATTCAAAAGTTCACTCGAGTAAATCGCCTTCTGCGCTGAGGAAGATGTCCACGAGTGACTTTTATTTACGGTACTATGTTGGACACAAGGGGAAGTTTGGCCACGAATTTCTGGAGTTTGAATTCAGACCGGATGGTAAGTTTATTGTCCGGTTAGCATTTGTTCGCGTGTGAAGATCTCACCGACAACTAGGCCGCTCAGTACCGAACATGGAAGCGCCAAATTTTCACTACATTTTAAAACAGTTACATACATATGTTTCGTTGTAACGTGTTGTACTGCATCGTGTGTTTTATTATGTGGTAATTATTGCTATTCGTTCTGTTGCAGGCAAATTGCGATACGCAAACAACAGCAACTACAAGAACGACGTCATGATCCGAAAAGAGGTAAGTGTGTGGAATATCGATCTTCAAGCGAATATTAACTAACAAAGTTTTAGTCAGATTGTATGTTTAGGTACACGGTATGCCGCTTGATGTGTGTTTTGTGATGGTCCATTCAAAGCTCCGAATCATAGTTGAATAGCAAATGCATTGTACGTGTAAACCAGTAAAAGGTTCCCCCCCCAGGGATTACTGCAGATAGTCAACCACCTCCCTGTGTAACCTCCCTCCTCAAAGTGAATTAGAGCATGAACATTTTATTTTTTTTTTTCTTATAGTAAAATTGTTATACCGTCTCGTCTTAAATGTCTGCCTTATCTTAGCTTACAGCTGTTACATTTGAAAATGATAATTCTAAAGTGTTGTTTTTAAACTGTAAATTATTCCTCATTTTAACTTGAATCTCAGTTACTCACTGAAAGTGAGAAGTATTGGCAATTATTGGCAATAACTTGTTGTATTTTGTGTTCTCTTTCAAGGCCTATGTGCACAAGAGCGTGATGGAGGAGCTGAAAAGAATCATCGATGACAGTGAGATAACCAAGGAGGATGACACAATCTGGCCGCCCCCAGACAGAGTTGGCAGACAGGTTTGTTTATCACAGTTGATCCGAATTCATTTAACCTACACCATTGTTTTAAGTCATTTAAAATGGAATTCTGCCTTTGGGAGATGACCCAGGCAAATTTTATGTCCAGTAAAAACTCACACAGGTCTGTTGTGAAGCATGCCTCAATTTTAATGTGATAATTGTTTTCTATCAGTAAAAGCCCTGATTTTCATCTGATGTCTCATTTGTCCATAGGAGCTTGAAATTGTTATCGGTGATGAGCATATTTCTTTCACTACTTCCAAGATTGGCTCTCTGATTGACGTCAACAAGTCAAAGTGAGTTCTTGGTGCTCCAACTTCTAATGCTGTGAATATTGGATGCAGACATTTCAAGTGACCCCAAACTCTTGTTACAGGGATCCCGAAGGTCTGCGAGTGTTCTACTACCTGGTGCAGGATTTGAAGTGTCTTGTCTTCAGTCTGATCGGCCTGCACTTCAAGATCAAGCCCATCTAAATGATTTTAATGTTTAGCTTGCCTTTCTGTTGTACTACCACATTTGTACATTTGCTTGTGATTGAACTTTCTTTTTTATTTGAAATAAAAAGTTTGGAAAAAAGAGTGAGTTTACTCAAATACTTGATAAAAGTTATCCCACTCCACGAACTTGGACTTGGTCTGAAGAGAAATGAGGCAGCATATTATAGGGTGTACCTAGAATATTTATCTCAGAACATGCATGTGCATATTTAAAAACTATCAGAGTAGCTGCTGCACATGACATACTGAGTACTACTGTGGCAGTTTTGACTCTCTTGTGTCAGGTTTCTTTAGGACCTGCTATTTTACTGCAACAAAATGCTTTTTTGTTTTGTATGAACTGAGACCTATTAATTCAAATTAATTTATTTTAAAATACATTCCACAAGATTAATATGACTATTCATATCACACATTACTGTACTTCAGAGCCACCAGTTATTTTACACAAAATTTACTTCAAGTTTATCTCTTACTGCAGTGTTCTTGAAGGTCACTTCTTAGAACCAGGACAGACAATCAAAGAGGTCCACAGTCCTCAATCCTACAGTCTGTACAGATGATAGCATAATAGTTAACCCATTTATTTGAGATTTCTAGATGGTCCAAACCATCACCTCAACCATTAAATAACAATGACCACCGTCACTATAGACTCATCCCCTAACTGAGTGGTTTCCCTTCCAGAACTTTAAAAATGTCCTCTAAAGACTTGTGGACACATTGCAGGAACTCGTGGACATTGCGGTCCGGATAGCTGGAAACGTTGCAGCCAATCCAGTCATCATGGACGCCGTAGCCGACACCGAAGCCGTCAGGCACCACTGGTGCGAAGCCTCCGAGTGACACTGCTGCGCTGGTCAGAGTGCTGGTGGAAAGGATGTTGTGGTTGATGGCGGCATATGCTGGGTCAGCATACAGGCCGTGTAGAGGCTGCGGCTTCGAGTTGGCCAGGTACTTCAGAGCAAACAGGTGACGGTCAAATCCCTGACCTGGTGGAGAAAAATGAAAAGGTAAGGGCGTGATAACAAAGTTGTGACAGCTATACTACACCATGCAAGACAGAGATGCATGCTCACCCATTGCTGCCTCTTTGGTGAGCTGGCCATGATATTTGGAACACTCGCTGAGTAATCCCTTCAGTTGCTCCACAGTGTGCTTCCCTGGCTCATTGACAAAAGCATGTGAACACAGTTGGGTGTGGACAGTCGCAGGACGGATGGTCTCCGTACGGCCATGCTTGAATGCTGCCGTGCTACAGGACTCGTATGTAGCTACTGTCTGGCCATACTGCCTCAGGAAGCCCATCTGAAAGGCCAGCTGAGCAATTGCATCTGGACTCAGCTTGCTTTTCTTCAGCTGCTCTTTCCCACCTTTCATGAACTGCATTGCATCAATGGTCAGTCTGGACACTGCGGCATCAAACTTCTCTTTTGCCTTCTTAACACCACTCTTCACCTCATCGTCCATGTTGAAGCTAAGTCTGCGCACAGAAGATGCCGAATCCACCTGCGTAGCAGATCCAGGATGCACAAGTGGCTTCTCCGTCGTATCTTTGAAGATTTCATTCTGAAACCGAAGCACGGCCACCCCATCGCCCCAGGAGTGCTCAAAGTTGATAGCTGCCTGACCGTCTTTGGCCAGAATGATGCTGAAGGACTTGTCATACCAGCGGTTGCAGCCGTCACCGTGCAGCATGGTGTGTGAGATGTGTATGGGGTCTTTCATGGTCTCGTCATCCAGGCAGAGACAGAATACAGCACTATCAACTAACTTTAAATTCTCCTCATTCCCAGCTGCTAGCAGCTTCTGTCTGAGTCCGGCCCACACATCCCTGTTCTCACTGGTCAGCACACCCAGAGGATGATCAGCTGCAGGTGTCTGGTCAGACAAAATATACTTCAGGTGCGATTGAATCTCTGCCGGCGTCACCAAATTCCCATCCCTGTCGACAACGTCGAACACATACATGTGTCCTTTCCTCATGACCAGCAGATGCCGTCCGTTCACATCAGTGACCAGCTCATCACGCCCTGTCTTGGGGACACGTGTGGAGTTGAAGAGGCGGAAGTACTGGGACATGTCCAGAGGATAGGCGTTCACCATGTAGGCACCATACCAGGACAGAGAGCTGGGGACCCAGCGGATCAGCTTCTTGAATTGGTCTGTGTCGCTCTTTGCTGGATTCAAATGGAAGACTTCAGGCTCCAGCAGTTCGGCTCGCAGCGTCTTCATGAAGCGCACTGCTGAACACACCATGTTGGTCGCCCGCACAAGCTGGTCGTTGTACTGCGGCTTTGGGTCCGAGTTGAAGCTCATGAAAGGGTTAAAGTTGAGCACCACAGAGTCGCGTGCAGACAGGTACATGTCAAACCATGGAGCTGGGAGAAGAGACAGATGGCAACATCAGTGACGGTTTTGTTAAGGTGCAGAAAGCTGAAGCACACAGTGGTAAACTAACAGCGACGACATCAAAATCATGATATTTGATGACATACAATGATTTGAGTCAGTACTCTTAAAAAGGTTTCTGTTGTGCTCGTGTCACGTTCAGACCTGAAATATAGCTGGTGTGTTTGTTGTTCTTGTCCTGAGCGACAAGCTCCTCGTGCAGCACTTTGCCAGCGCCATTCTGGAAATCCACAGCCACTTTTTCTGTTTCCCTTGGGACACATTTGAAAAATATGAACACACGTCATTACGAACAGATATTTGAGGACGGCTTTGTCCGACTTACTTGAATTGGTCATCATTCAGGAGAGGCCGCTGAGCTGCTAAGTATCTTCGGATGGTATCTTCCAATTTTGGTACGGGCAGCCTTGACAATACATACATTTATTGAAATATGAAGGTTTTCAGCGTACATCGCAACGCCTATATTACTGTTGCTGCCTCCAATTTCCCCACTCTGGTGTATATATCTAATCTAATTCAAATCAAATACATTTTTGTACTGCGGAAATGATGACAATATTTCAGAAAAATGCAATTCAATTGAGTCAAAAAGTGAAAACTAAAAGCAATAAGTATTAAGAGAGTGTCACATGTCAAACTGTTGAAGAGACCTTTTTGTTCATTTCAGCAAAAGAAGATGAACCAGATTATCGGTGATTTGTGTTTAAGAAGGGAGATATTTTTCTGTTTCTACTGCCGCTGCTTAGTTTCACTGTCTTTACATGGTTCCCCCAGTGGTCACTGGGGTCACTACATGCGTGCACCTTGACCTACATTCATTCAAAAGCTAAAGTTAAACCTTCTGGATTGAAGTACACGTTTCTGAGCGGAACAAAATATCACCACTACCTTATTTTATTTGTTAGACAAATTACAATTTATCTGACAAAAAACATTCTCGTCTAGATCATGTCTGAACAACAATTTCTTCTATTTGCACTGGTGCTATCTCACCTGGGTAAGCTCTTCTGGTAGTGCATGGACGGTACCACACTGCGCTGCAAGTACTCCGAGTCAGGTTTACTGCTCAACTGTCGAGTCGGAACTCCCAAATTCCTCAAATGTACAAGACGTCTGTGTTTCCAAACGGAGGCGACGCAAGGCACTGGTATTAGTTTCGACATCGTCTTGATAATTTCTTCCCTTTGACCGTGATAAATACGGTATAATAAGCAGTGGAAAGAAGGGACGGTAAACCCACACGGTACCCAGCTGCGGTCAGTAGTGACAGCTCTGCCGGCGTCGAGCTAGTTAGCAATAGCAACCGATATGAGCCGACCTACGAAAGTACACGGAATAATTTGAATATCAACAGATAAATTTGTTTGATGTAAAAATAAATTGTTTGACAGGAAATCGGATGGTCTAGAAGAGTGAAATATAAAAAAAAATCTAACAAGGAAACGGTTTGGTTGGTCACATGACACCGCCCTCAATAAGGAAGTGAGAAGTATAATCCATAAATGTATCTTTTACGACTGTGAGCCATTCAGTTTTGTACACCTTATGTGATTTTCATTACATCGAACATCGTCCCAGTTTGCCGGTAGTAACATTCGTTTGGATTTCTATAAATCATTTCAGTTGCTATTCACCAATGTGGCCGGTAGAGATCAGTGTTACACACGCTGCAACTACTCTGCGAGGAATAATACCAAAACGCTCTACGATGAAGAAGACGCCGTCCAACTTTTGGGACTACAAATTGTGGAACTTCACCAGGCAGAACTGGTGCTCATGCGGTAAAGTCTATGCTGCAGACTATACAATATATTGGTCAGTGCATGACTCAGTATTTCTCAGTGACGCGCAGTTAACTCCGAAGTACTGCAGATTTTCTCTTCTCCCACTAGCATGAATTATGTCAAAACATTTCTGAAGACATCAAATTTGATCAATGTGTCACTTGTTTCCTATTACGGCTGCTCTATTAAAGGGAATGGTGATAATCACACAATTTATGTTTTCTAAATTGCGTTTTTTGTTTTGATTTGTGTTTTGTTGGACTGTTGCAGGACCCCAACATATGTTTATGCGTTATTGTACGTTCTATGACAATATATCTTGAGTGCTAATTTCTGGTTCATTTAGTGATTTCATTTATTGCTTGACGTTCTACTAATAAGTGGCTTAAAGAGAAAAGTCAATTAACCTTAAAAAGATGCGTCCCAAGTGTTAAATAATTTAATATATAATGCAATATATGTTACAAGTAATTCCGCTGCGATTTTCTTATTTATTACTCAGAGATAAATCGTTTATATACCGTGTTTTTTCCTCGTATTTTTACTGCATTGGTGATGATGATGAAGTTCGAATACAGTATTACATGGTATTATGTTTAGAGAATATTTTTTTTCTAACATGACAGATTTGCGTAAAAGCGCAGTCGTTATACACGGATCTGACATCGACAGGTTGGGTCTGAAGCACGACGAAGCCGGAAGAAACCCGGAAGTTATCAGACCAGGTACTAGCGAAGTTCAAGCTACATCAGCGGTTTCTTTCAATTGCGTTTCATATCAACTATATATATTTTTTTAAAAATGCCTGAAATGCAGACAAAGAGGTAAGACTACTGCATGCAAAATACATCTTCGACGTAATTGCGCATTCGTGCCAGTCGTTCAGCGTTAAGGTCACCCATGAAAGTAAAGTTAGCCTCCAGCTGTCAGATCATTTGTCTTTCATCTTATGTCATATTTGTAATTCAACATTACGTTGTTAAGTTCACCATATTTTACAAGTCATATTTTGACATTTTAGCATCACCTGAATGGTTCTCGGTTCTGCTCACATCTGGTGTAATTGTCAATGATCTATAAACAGAAGATATGTGTGCTGCTTGTCAACAAGATATCGCTTATCTTTTCCTACAAACAAAAGCGTACCGCGTTCATCTTCCAGATGACACATGAGATTGGATTGGCTGTATTTTTGTTTTAGTTTTGTAACGCCTAAATTAAAGTTATACATCTATGTTTTATCATCTAATCTGCTCTTTGTTTTTACTTGCGTCTTCAGGATCCAAGCTGTGAAAACCAGCGCCAGTGATGGTCTTGATGGTTTCAAGGCCCATTCAGTGTTTCAAGAAATTAACAAAAAGCTGCAAGAGGTGATCAAATGTCCCTTTATTTTTACTTTTTTACTCTGTAAACCCAACTGTACTCCATGAGAATCTCAAGTCATTCCAGAGGGTTTATGCTTTTAACTCCAGAACTGTTTTGGTCAGAATCAACCCTATTGTTATTGTCTGCGGCTCTTTGTTTCCACTCTTTTTTAATAGTCCAACTGACCTTTTTCACTGATTTGCAGAGCTGTGACATATATATTTTAATTCTTTCAGAAACTGTAAATTGTACTCAAGTGTGTTTGCATGGGCCAGTGTTGGTTGTTTATATGTGTTTAGTGATGGACTGGACTGGTAGCTGGGATTGGATAATATAATATTAGGTGTTGGTTACTGAGACTGCTCTGGAATATGTGGTATTGCTTCAATGTCACACACCTATTCCATTCTCTTTATTGTGTTTTTTATGTTGGCTTTTCACTTGTGCAACCATGAACAGGAGGGAGAGCAGTTCGTGAAGAAGATTGGTGGAGTGTTTGCCTTCAAAGTCAAAGATGGCCCAGATGGAAAAGAGGCGACTTGGTTCGTGGATGTGAAGAACGGCAATGGCTGTGTTCACAACGACACAGGTGAATCTTTAGCTTATGCCTCATTGGTGATTTTCAATTCACCTGGTAATTTCTGTTCATGATTTGTAATTTATAAGTCGTTGAGTAACCTACATATGTTTTGGGGCTGTCAGAGGTAGCCTCTGTACTTCATGTATTTAGTATATTATCTAGTTTTGGACAGTAACTGGGACTTAGTTTCTGAAGATGTTAAACCTTTAAAGCCTAATGGCATTTTGCTGATAAACCACAGCTAATAATCAATAACGTCAACTATTTGCAGTCAGGCATCTTGAAGCTTGGGAAAAACGTACTGACGGATGTTGCCCAAACATTCTTGTGTCTCTGTTTTCCAGACAAAAAAGCCGATTGCACCATACACATTACAGACACAGACTTGTTGGCATTGATGACGGGAAAGATGAACCCTCAGACTGTGAGTACTCACCAGCGTCTTGTGCAATGACGTCCAGCGTACAGACACCTGTTTATACGTGTGACACAAAAGTGCAAGATAACCTTGGACAGTAAACTAGCATGGTTACTGAAACAGCCCTAGAGAAGCAGCAAAATATTGGATTTTAACATTTTTGAATGAAAACTCATATCTCATGACCACAACAAGCTTGGTTTTATCTCAATACTTCCAGATTCTTGTATTAAATGGTGTCCGCTTATTGCAACTTAATGGATCTCAGATGAGCTTCATCAGCTTTCAGATTTTTTTTTTTTTTTTTTAAACTTTTTTTTTATGGCCTTCTGCCTGGAGTGAACTTGAGATGATGTTTATCTTGATGGTCTGTGGCTGCATTCATTATAAAATAACATTTATGTAACATTATATGATCTTATTGGCAAGGAAAATGGCTTGTTCAGCATTAAAATGGCTCGCAGAAGAGTCAACCTTTGCCTAAAAGACGCGGCACATCTCTCCACATTTGTTTATACAGAGTTGTCAGCAATTTTCTTTTTAATCTTCAAACAAAAGCAAATTCAATCAGTTTCTCTTCTGCATGGGTTTCATCGTGGCTTCACTTCTGAGTACAGAGTTAATGCTCCTTGTATTTGTGTCCAATGATTACGCTGTCATCTGCTGGACTCCTCCACTTCTTCCTCTCAGTGCATGAGTGACGTTCTGTTTCATGACATTTCATAAGCCGCTGCTGTTGGCCCACTTTCCTCTGGTCGAGTTAATCTTTGGCAGCAAAAACCAGCAGCATGTAGTCCTGTACCGCAGAGACGGTGCTGAACCTCGGATTCACACCAGTCATCATGTTTGTCACCGTCTGTCGTTCACAGGCGTTTTTCCAGGGCAAGCTGAAAATCACCGGGAACATGGGATTGGCCATGAAGCTCCAGAACCTGCAGCTGCAGCCCGGCAAAGCCAAGCTGTAGATGACACGCTGGATTAGATTATGCTTCGTGGAGAACTGAGCAGCGTTGTGGATGCTGAGCTTCTCCCTGGGCTGAGGCATTTCCCAGTTACCGACCTCCCTGAGTGAGCGGGGGATTTATCTGCACCCCCACAAGTCATGAAATAACTAGATAAAGAGATGAGGAACTTTCTAATAAAGTATTTTCAATCTAGCGCAGATATTATTTTTGACTGTTTGAGTAGAGCTGATTGATAATGTTTGGATACACGCACATGTAAGTGCCTCCTTGTGTCGAGAGTCACAGGTCTTTCCCTGAACGTATCCCCTTCTCTACGGTGTTGTAACAGCGCACCTCTTGTATTAACTATCATGTGCATCAATCTTAAAACAACGTCTTTGTACTAAGTGAATGATCTGGTTTGGTGGGTGGTCTTGAGATCGCACACATCCTCTGGCGTGGTTATGTAAGAGCCGTGATTGAACTCCCGCCATTGATATCGTGCATCTTATGATTTCACTGACAAGATTAAAGAGAACAGTCTGTTACTCAACAGTCCGGCTCTGGTTTTGTTCAACGCCGGGGGCCCCTGGACTTCGATGATGAAATGTTAATGGTGAGTTTATAGATGAGTCAATGGAAAAAATGACCAGATGTCCAAAAGTGTCCTTGTTGGGCTGCTGGGATGGAGTTGGCCGGGGCGTCACCTCACATCTGTGCCGAGATATCGGATGTCTTGTGTTGTATTTTCCCCTCCTGTGCAGTATGAAGGGCTCCCTGTTGGTGGTTCTGTCGCACGACCCTCCTCCGTTACAGCCTACTGTTGGACCGCTGCAGATGTCAGGGAGGACTTGGCCAGGCCTTGTTGGAGGAGCTTCCATGTTTCCAGAGCTGCTGCGACCTGCTTCCAGACTGCCACGCTGTAGTTTTTCCTACGTAAGTGGAGGAGCAAAGCTTTAGAGACAAATCTGTTTACTTGCACTGACCCAGATTCCACTGCAGCTTACACTCATCCAGATTTTCCAATCATACTACGGTATATCACCTGTTTTCAATTGGAATCATAATACTCCACTTAAATAGATAAGAATTATTTGGCTAATGTCACATAGTGGAAAATTGATCTGCATCTTTGGAGTAATCAGAGACAGATATGTGGAACCATTCTTAGGAAAAGACAGTCATTGTGTGTGGGAATCTGTCAGAAACTGAGCAAATATTTGCGAAACCCAATATATGAATATACAGTTTCCAGTTGAAGAAACTGTGTCTGCCACAAGCAAATAGAAGTGCTGGCATCGGAGAGCATGACCAAAAAGTATTTCTCACCATTGCAGAGACTGACTCAGCTTTTAAACTGAGAGTTGATCCCATTTGCTGTTCAAGTAAACGGACAGACGTGGAGTCTGCTGTGTCTGTAGGAAAGTCTGCTTTATCACTAGGAAAGTATTTTACTGTATACGTTTTAGGTTGTATTATTATATACACAGTTCTAGATGCTTTTGTTAGACTCCCCTCCAGTAGTTAAAATGTTCTGAAGCCGAACACACTTCTGTCAACTCATTTGTGGGGGTGCCATAAGTGACTGCTGCTTCTATAAGGATAAAAGTTTTTATATCCTCACGAGATGAAGTGGAACAAACTTGAACATGAATAGTTAGATTCCAATTGTTCATCACAGACACTGTACAATTTGAAAAAGCATGGTGGCAGCTAGTGTATCATATCATACAGCAGATGTCCAGACGCAAAGAATGGGGGACATTTCTCCAGAAACACGTGCAACATTAGATCATATCCTGTCGCTTGTGTCTGGCTTTTGAAAGTTGGATGTTTCCCAACGAAGTCATAAAAAGTCACAATTAAGCTCTAATGTTTAAGGTAAAGCAAAGTCAAGAATTAGAATTTTAAATGCTTCAGGGATTTGGCAAATTCACTTAAAAAAATCCAGACTAATCAAGTCCACAACAACAGATTTGGGCAGAAATCATAAAAATCTGGTTCCTGGCTCTCTCTCAGCTTCTCGCTTATTCACTCTGCTGATTTTTCTCTCTCCACTGTTGTCCTTCCTTCCTGGTCTCCCAGCATTCCCACTCCCACACTCACATCTGGAGGGTGTTTGTGTGCGACTCCTCATCTGCTATGGGCCAGTGTGTGTCTGGACTGGACTTCAGACCTGAGTGGACGTCGCTCTGAAGGGGTAAAGTACTTGACCTTCCATGCTGCATGTGTATAGAGGGCAAACAAAGAGAGTGTTGCTCATCCCTGCATGACCTGCGTGTTTGTACTACACTGCCCTGCACGTGACATCATCTCAACAACTTCATTAGAATCATGATGTTGCATTACACCTCCAACTGTGGTGAATGTATAATGGTAGATGTCAATGAATGAATGCATGTGAAAGACAGAGAGAGAGAGCGCACACACATGGCCACTATAGAAACAGTTGGCTTGTCTACTTAAGAGTGTCTGTGATTTCTTGCCCACATGGATTTGTGTGTGTGTGACCTTGCAATGACTGAATAATTTATGATTAATAGATTTCAGATGTGTTGCTTCGAACCAACTTCTTACATCATGCTTTTGGCTCTCAGCATCAAGAACATTTTGTGACCATTTAAAAATACCCTTTCACAATGGTGATCACAATAATTTAATACCATTTTGTAAGGTGTATTGAAATCACAAAACAAGCTCAGCTCTCAATGGGCTCAACACTCTTGTGTTGAAATCGACTTATCTATTTCTCCATAACTAGCTTTTCTGGAGCTGAAGACTGAAGACAGCCAAAAAAAAAAGTTGCTCTTGTACATGTCCAGGTGAGTAGGCTGCTGACACCACATTGCAAAACGTTTTAAAGTTAAAAATGAAAAAAGCAAATGTGTCCAGTTTTTGCCTTTTTTGAAAAACATTTCTTTGCATGATGAGCTATTGTGAACAGTTGTGTGTGATTCATGTCTGCATTTCACGTCACTGCAGCATATTTACATTTAGGAAAAAGAAAAATACATACAATAAAACCTAATAACGGCTTTCGTCTCGAGGGCTTAAGGCTCTTATCCTGTTTGATTTAATCTCTTTCAATACTGAAATGTAAATCAACGCATGGTGCTCTTACATTTTCTTTAATCTGCATCAGCTTCCCGAAAGCTTGCTGACCTCACGGTGATGACAGCCTTCTCGGAAAACTGTTAAAAACAAAGGAATCTTAGGAAATGTTGTCCATGATGCAGATATACAAAGAATCCAAAAAGCCATTTCTTATAAAGGTAATTGATGGGATGTCTTAAACAGATTTGTTCTACTGGGCTCAGATGTAACTGGGTGGATTTAAAACATATCTAATATACTGAATTATTACGTTATTTTTGGCTCTCAGCATCTATATTGTTCTAAGTTACATTAAGCTTAATGTGAATGAGTCACCAGACGTGTTTTTCAGTGACATAACTGCACTTTGAAAAACATTAAAAACAAAACACTTCATCTTGTCTTAGCCGAGGCATTAAGGAATCTGCCGAATGGCTCCCTGGTATAAAAACCTTTCTCCACTGTGAGAAACATACAAACATTTGAGTGTTATGGTGAGCAGAAACACCTCTCCCACTGATAACATGGGCTCTGGAAGAACTTTCCTGTCTGCTGTTACAAATGTGAAGATAAAAAGTTGAATCTTTCCGCAAATGGTTCTTCTGTGTTGGAATGTGATAGAAGTATGTTGTAGTCAGGAGAATGTTGCTTGAAAGGTGAACTGGTTGTACAATACGGGCAAGGATACAAACCAGATCGTGTGAATGAGACGCTGCTGCTGATGAGACATTTCCCCAACATGTTGTTCTTGTTGTGTAACCACTGTGAAACAGGAGCTCTCGGCATCAACAATGGACTTTCTCAAACACTCCATCCTGCACTCCTTGTGCTTGTTGCTCATGGCCTGCGCGTTGGTGCAATGCCAGACACCTCTTGAATTTGAAGAAGAGGAGGATGAAGCAATCGTGGAGACTGACCTCACAACTGCGCAGACAAAAACAGAGCCAATCGAATGTCCGACAGAGTGCAGCTGCACAGTGGAGGGAGGAGTGGACTGTGCAGGAGTGGACCTCACAGAGTTCCCCCCGGAGCTGTCTGAGAAAACACGGCAGCTCTCTCTACAGGTGCGATCCAAAAACACAGACACGTGTTTGCCACATTTGTTTGCGTAATGCTGGGGGTATTGTTGGGGTTTCTCTTTTTGGCAGAACAACAAGATTGAGGAGATAACTGTGGAGCACATTTCTCATCTGCATCAGCTGGAGACTCTCAACCTTCAGAACAACTTACTCACCTCAGAGGGTAAACAGTTACAGCTCTAACAGTAGTTTGTGACGCTTCTTTTGTCTTTTTCATCTTATTCTGTTTCTTTGTGACATTAGAACAGAAAGAAATCAGACAAACCACCATCACCTGTTTTGGAACCCACTCTTCAGGGGTCACACATTCATCTAAAATAGCCATCACCTCTTGGCATTTTTGTTGTCACAATCTCAATTTAGAAAAAAGTTAGGTGTTCGTTCACATGAACACGCTGTTACCATGCCCTCTTCAGGATGACCTGAAATCAGGTTGCCAAAAAATCAGCAGCAAGAGTAAACATCAGATGGCCCGGGCCAAATGGCAACCGCTTTCCGCTCCCACCGGCTCGGCCGCATTGTTCCTGTTATTGTGGTGGCGCGCTGCCAGCGGGTCTGTGCCCCTCCGGCTGTTCATGCCGCCAAGAAGAAGAGATAGCTGTGTGGATTATTGGACCTCTCAGCAGCTGTGACAACAGTTTGTCTGTCTGTTTCTAAATCTCTGACACATTTCCCTTCAACCTGTGAGTGCAATGTGCAAGAAGCAATATCTGACAGATCCTTGGCATAATTGTTGAACAACATTCCGATTAGCAAAAGTAAGTACTCACTAAATGGGCTTTGGGAGCCTTTCCGGTTTGATAACCCAGAATAATAAATGTTACTCTATGGCTGGAGCTGAAACATATCAAGCGTCTTGTGTGTTGTCTTCTGCCATTTGAATCCTTGGTCCGTTCATCTGTCTGCTCTTATGACTACATCCGTTCTGCTATATGCTTTAGGTCTGCACTCACACATGCCGCACCACCTTCTGCTGTGAATTAAGATGCCTCATTGTTATGCTTACTATCATGTTTTTGGAGAAAATGTCTATTTATAAATGTCTTTTTCCATCTTCCTAGGGCTAGAAGATGAAGGTTTTGAGACGCTTGATGAGCTGGCATATTTATATTTGGCAAACAACCAGGTGAGTGTTACTTCATATTCAGATGTGGCATTTATTACACAGTATGCACTTGCACCCTTTGTCAAAAGTAACAGATTACTGTCGGTGGAATTGTGTCTGTGCGGTAATGTGCTAGTGGCCCGCCTGTCCCTCAACCCAAGAAGCTGGGATGGGCTCCCTTGGTTAAATGACACAGTATTATACATTCTTCTATGAAGATCAATGTGAGATTCCGTTTTTGGGCAGTTAAATGCAACAAAAGTAAAACAATATAGAAAGTAGTAACACAAAAATTGAGACTACTTGGGAAAAATGTATTTTTATTTTTTTTGTAGGTGTGTGTGTGGGCATGTTTTGCCATACTTGACAAGCCACATTCTTGCGAAGACATTTTGCTTTGTGAGGACATTTAGTTAAAAACATGAGTAAAAGTAGTTTATTATAATTGGGCGCATGTTTGGTTCACAGTCCTGGATAAGGTTAGCCATTTGTTTTGGATGGATAAGTTAAGGGTGAGAGGCTGGGGAAAGCAATGAAATGTCCCCACATAACATTTTACATTAAACAGTTGTGGGACCACTGAAAGGCCCAACATTTTCATATCCATTTTGAGGAGGAGGAATATCATCAAGGAACAACGTTGCAACATCAGTTGTGACAAGGAGAAAACTACATTCACCATCTGTAAGCATCCAAGCCTTCCAAGATCAGAGGACCAGAGAGACAGAAACAAAACATGTTTTCATGGTATCAAATACTGTATCACGAAACATACACATTACTCAAATCATTCACTCCATTTTGTACTTATTCCTCTATGGGGTTGTGGAGGGCTGGAGCCTATCAGAGCCTGTCAGGTACTTTAGGGAATAGTTGGTGGACACCCGGGACAAGTCAACCGTTCATCACCTGTTTATTTACTATTCAATTTAAAGTCAAGATCGAATCAATCCCCAAGATTTTCGAGACTCTGTCTAGACTTCAAGAACTCCTGCTTTGAAGCATTGGTTCCACCATTGGTCATTTCTCCTGCATCTGTTCAAAGCGCTAGAAAGACAGATCTTGCGTAGTGAGAGGTTTCCTGTCGCTGAGCTGGAGCTTCTGCTTGTAATCACTGCAGTGTGGTCAGAGACAGCTGGTAGCAGCTAAATTGTTACTGACCCCTTTGGACACGGCACAAGCAAGCGAGGATGGACAGATTTGCTGGTGAATAGGCAAGCAGGAAGAATAGGGGATTTTAAAGTGCTCACTAAGCCTCAAAGACACCCGTGCTGCTTTAATCTATCAACCATGTTATAAAGGAGAAAGCTCTAAATGAACATCTAATCTCACCAGTGCTTTCCCCTCCACTACCATCGCTGCTGCTCAGCACAACCGGACACAAGGCAATGATCGAGTGACAGGAATAAAACAACAAAGAACAACAAAAGAACAATTTCCATCTAAAAACAAATGAAATAATAATTAAAAAAATGTTTCAAAGATTATAAAATAACTAGAGATCTTCCCTTTTTCCCCCCTTTTACCCGGATCTACAGATGTCTGAGTCTGGTTTCCTTAACTTCATTTCTGATTTTGAGCCACTGTCATTTTGTGTGGCCCATAGGAAAAATTCAGCATAACACAAAACTACCTTCAACCACAGTGCCTCTTTCTTTCACTTACTACCCCCCTCTTTATTTCCCTCATTCAGTCGTGTCTCCCCATTCCACCCTGTCAGCACTCTCTTCAGAGTTTGGTATTTAAATATTCTTGTCGAAACTTTCACCTTTCACATTGGTATTAGTCAGGGAGAGTTGTTAATTCAAGGAGGGGGACTTTTAATCCTCAAATATTAGTGAAGGCTTTTTAAAAGCTGTAACAAATAATCTCATCTCTCTTCTCTCTCAGCTCACATCTGCCCCCAAGGTCCTGCCTCCCTCTTTGGTTAGTGCCGATTTTGCAGCCAATCAGCTGACCAGGATCTACCCGTATACATTTGGCCACAAGCCGAAACTGAGGTGCAGTTTGCTACTATGTTACTTCAGTTCTTGCTCTAAAATAGACATGGAAGATGGGTCTGCTAACATCACTGTATTCATTTGTTCTATGGCTTCAATCTGGTCATCAGTCAGAGAAGCCTTGTGCAGCTGATCCATCAGACTGTAGCACCATGCTCTGACATGACTTATCTTGCAGGTCTGTGTATCTCCACAACAACAAGCTCACTGATGCTGCTCTACCTGAACACATGTTCAATGGTTCGGACAACCTGGAGATTCTCA
Organism: Synchiropus splendidus; assembly: GCF_027744825.2. Classification (NCBI taxonomy): domain Eukaryota; kingdom Metazoa; phylum Chordata; class Actinopteri; order Syngnathiformes; family Callionymidae; genus Synchiropus; species Synchiropus splendidus. The sequence continues at coordinate 19,600,302 of NC_071334.1, read as the reverse complement.
CCATGTCTAGCAATTTTCTGCGGATTGTTCCCAGCAATCTTCCGTCTGCTTTATACCGTCTTCATTTGAAGGTTTTCTCAGTCCCCCTGAGTTCTATCTTCTGTAGATCAGCTGCACAGTGGCATTTTTTGTTTCTTATGCTGCAGAGTAACAAGCTGGAAAAGATCCCAGCAGGTGCTTTCAACGGCTTACCAAACCTGAGAGAGCTGTACCTGCAGAACAACCTCCTGACCAACGACGGCATGGACAACGAGACCTTCAGGTGACACATATGCTATGAACTCTATCCCTAGTGAACTGGCAGACAGTCCTTGTCAAATGCTTGATGAGCACACACACGTCCTCTGACATGCAGACATGAGTGGTGACCTGCAGACTTCCTCTCTCTGTCTCGCCTGACAGCCAGCTGAGCAGCCTGGAGTGTCTGGACTTGTCAAATAACAACCTTAGTGTCGTCCCTAAGGGTCTTCCACGCAATCTGGTGCTGCTCCACCTCGAGAAGAATTCTATCCGCAGCATCCCTCAAGATGCTCTTGTGTCTGTTCGAAATTTGGAGTACATTCTTCTCCACAATAACAAGCTCAAATCTCGTTCAATCCACCCGAGTGCCTTCCAGGTAGGACCATTCCCCCCCACCCCACAGTTCTCTCCTTTACAATTCAGTAGATTTTTGGGAATTAATCACTGTGTACCCTTGACTAGGGTTTGAAGAAGCTACACACCCTTCATATGTACAACAACCTCCTGGAGCGGGTTCCCAGGGGGCTGCCCCGAAGAGCCAAGACCCTGATGCTGCCGCATAACCTGATCTCAGAAATTGGCCGTAATGATCTGGTCCTGCTCTACACCCTGACTGAGCTCAACCTGAACTACAACCAGCTCACTAACGCCAAGCTGCACCGTGATGCATTCAGGAAGCTTCGGTTCCTGGAAACACTGGCTCTGTCTGGGAACAGCCTGCACTCGCTGCCAATGGGTCTGCCACGCAGCCTCAAAGTGCTGGAAATCAAGAACAACCAGCTCAGCTCCATTCCGCATGGCGCATTGACGGGCATGGAGAAGCTTCAGAAGCTCATCCTCAGTGACAACCAACTGAAGCTGAACTCCGTCTATCCGGGTGCTTGGCTGGAGCTGAGTGCTCTGACGGTGAGTCTGGCTCTCGAACATATAGCAGCAGAACAAATGACAAGCAAGCTGATCATGACATGTTGAACAAATTGTCAATTTATGCTTTTTCCTCTCACTGCAGACCTTAGACTTATCAGGCAACTTGATGTCTCACATCCCCACCGACCTGCCGGAGTCGCTAGAGTATCTGTACTTGCAGCGAAATCGAATCTTCAGTGTTCCTGCCTCCGCCTTCGAAGGCACACCCAATCTTAAAGGCATCTTCTTGAGGTGTGCAGCCAAGACATGTTGTTTGTGATGAGCAAGCTCTTTGATGGAGAAGGAAAATATATTTCAAAGGGATGTTTTCTATACTCTAACCAAAGTTTTCATCTGTGAAATCCAACTGTGACTTGTTACCAAACGTTTTGGGTGGAACTCAGCTCAAATCACGATTGTGCAAGCACAACTGTAATACTGCTGCTCGGAAATAATCTCTGTTGAGGGGCAGACCTGTTTATTCCACGTCTCAAATTAGTTCTTTGATCATCCACTCACCTTAACTTAAAATGAAGCTATAATATGAACTTAGCTTTCTTTTCCATTAAACATTTAGTGTCAGGGTAAGGCACAGAAGGCGGAACATGGATTTATCTTCGCAGAGATCTCCATTGCTACCTGAGATGGCAACTATTGCATCATGTCACTGGTTCCTTTGATCTTTCTGAACTCAATAGTGTTCACTGAGTGACCTGTGACAACTATGTGGTCGAACTATTTTTTTGGCTGCTGAAAACGTGACCGCTCCAATTCATGTTGTCAAATTGCTCAACGCTCAATTGGGTGCTGTTGTGATTTACTGAAGGGGCTTTATATATATATATATATATATATATATATATATATATATATATATATATATATATATATATATATATATATATATATATATATATATATATATATATATATATATATATATATATATATATATATGTGTGTGTGTGTGTGAAAGCATGAGAAAGCACAAAACTCAATCAACTATATTTCCAACAGCACCTGATTGTATCAACCTTCAGCAGCTCAGTTTTTCGATGGCAAGATGTGATTCTGTGGTCAGGACGAAAGCAATTGATGCAGAAAACCGAAAGCACAGGCTGGTGACGAAGAGCGCTGAGATGAATCCCAGAAGCCAGAAAATGACACATACAGCTTTACTATGTGCCAGCAAATGTGTTTTTAGTGCTCATTTAGTAGAGTAGGGCAATATGTTATCTAAATCTCTTCATCTCCTCTGGCGGCTTCATGTCATGTCGATTCAGACCAGGAGCAATCTGACAGTGCGCTGAAGAGAGCGCTCTGCTAAGCACTTGTAAAGCCTTTGTTGTCAACAGTTTCACTCTGAACCTGAAACACTCTGCTTTATAGCTGGTAGCAAGACTTGACCTTTCCCAAACTGCATTTGTGTTGCTTGTTTCTGCTGCTCTTAACTTGTTTTTCCGCAAAAATATCTCTCCTGCTGAGAGATTTTAGTCTGGCGGAATTTAGAAATGCTGATATGTTTACGTCACCAAGGGAATTTGGACGGTGTCATCGCCTATATGTAGGTTAATTGCATTTTGGCTGTTTTTTCATAGAAATATGATTCAAAATCACTCATATCCAATGAGAAGAATTTTTCAAATATGTTAAAAAGTTATTTATGATCTATGACATGTGAAGTGAATTGTTTTTATAAAATAATATGAATAATTGCGTATCCCATTATAAATATTTGATCAACTTTGGACATCTTCACTACTCATGCCATTTTGCACAGCAACAGGTGAATAACACATAACCGTGAGTTTTAAGGAGCCAAATGTTTAAGTGTTGTATTGAACAATATTGGGCCACGACTTCATCAGAAACCATCCTGTATAGTTTTAGATGATGAAACACACATTACAATCCCATCTTCCTCTCCTTTGAAGGTTCAACCGCCTATCTCCAGGCTCGGTGGACGAGCTCTCCTTCACACACCTGAGCAACCTGCAGGTCCTGGACATTGGCACAGGAAACACGGACATGTCCAAAAAAGATGGTGTGGAGCTGACAGAGGAGCAGGACGCTCAAGAGTCACTTAATTGAAGTAAGGATGGACTAGAACATTGAAGGCACCCAAGGTTGACTCATGAAAGAGTGTTGTGACATTTTTCTGGTGCAGGATGCCGGATAAAGTAGCTTCCACTTGATGGGCTGGTTAGAAATGCATTTATCAGCGCTTTAATATTTGTGTATGTTGACACCTGGTATTCATTATGGTTGCTGTCTTTCTCTGCTTGATTCTGACCAATACATAAAGCACATTTAAGAAAGTCAGTAAGAATAAATGTTTATATAAAATTCATTTTTTGCTTCACTTATGCAATGATCTAGTTGTAGAACACTTCTTCCACTCAAATGTGCTCAGTTGTCACCTGAAGTTAAGGACCCCAGCTCATCTCCTATGTGGGACTCACGTTGGCGGACCCTGAGTCAGCATATCACAATATCAATGATGAGAAGACAATGCCAAGTGAATGGAGAGCTGAAACAGGGGTCTGAACCTACGCATTTGTCTCAGCCCAAAAACTGTTTCCCAATGTCTGTGGAACATCAGCTGTTCTGTCCTAGAGTGAAATAGGACTATAAATGTACTGCAGTGCAGATAGCAGTAATTTCTATCTTGCCTTTTAATGTAATGCCACCAGCTGTGTGGGCCCTGATGGCACAGGATGGAGAGACCTTTGGCGTTAACAGCAAGAGAACCAACTATTGAGTGGCATGAAGACTGGTGGTTTACACACCTCGACTTCAACGCTAAACACAAAAGAGTGACAAGCTAGAAATATGGCTATAACACCCTTTTGGTGCATTTTGCCCACTTATCCACAAGTATTCCCACATATGCTACAATGTGTTGAAGGAATCCACCCGCCTTGTTCACAACATTCCTGAATTATACTCAATACCAAAACATTGGTAATAATGTAAAAACATCAAGAACAAGTTAAAAACGAATAACCCAGTGCCTTTCCTGTATTGGGGGCTCAGAATATTCAAGTGAAAAGAAAACCATCAGTGACACGTTTCTTCCCGAGAGTAACACTTTATTACTTCTGGAACCATTTAAATACTTTCCGCACATTTGGTCTGAGGTCTATAAGTATGACACTTTCATAATGTGTCTTGAGTGGTTACATAATTTCCAAAGTGCCGTTTTGAAATACAATTTATTAGTCTGAAAAGCCATATTCATAGCGTGAAGACAGTCTGTTCACATACAAAGCAGCAGTTTTTGGAGATCTCACCAGGCTGCATCAGTCGTGATACACATAAGATGTTGGGCCCTCTCAAAAGCAGTAGTTCGACTATGACACTCATTCAGAGTCAGAGTTCACCTCAGTTGAGGTTGAGACTACACTGCGCCTTGGCTGCCACAAAGAAACATACATAGCCTTACATTCACCTGGCAAGGCTTCACTGAACGGTACAGGGCTTGGCCTTCCATTCATAAATCCTCCAAAAAATTGTTTCATATTTCAAATTTTACATAATCAGCTGCTTTTTTATAAATGATCACAAAGACACGGGTTGGTTCAAGCACTCGCACCAATAGCCAATGTGTTCTGCTCTGACTGGATTCCGGTGACCTCTAAGAACTGCAGTTGAACAGCAGTCTTCCCATCTGGTCTTGGCTCTGCATGTTGACCAAATTCCCACGTAACCCATTCAGTCCCAATTACTTTTCTATATCCAGCCCCGCGAGCCCAATACGTTAAAAAAAAACAAAAACAAATCCAAACAAATGCAGTTACTTCCCAAGGATGTGATAGTTTCCCCTTCAGATGAATGTTTGCAGACGACCAATCTAGTGATGCTACTCACGACTTGGGGAATATTAGTGGACTTCAATACAAGAGTGGCTGAAAGCTCAGTAACCCAGTAGATACCAGGTGCAGGGTGGAAAGGGTTGAATTCTGAACTTGAATATCCGCCAGTGAAAGAAAACAAGATCAAAGTAAAGGCACAAACAAAACGTTTCCACTCGATTCAAATTTAGTTTCCCATCTGTTTGTTTCTTCATTAATTGACATGAAAGCTAGATTTTATCAATATTCCTCTTTATTTTTCCTGCCTGAATAATCATATAATAATAATAACAATAATTTACTTGAAACGCCACTGCTGCTTTGTCTATCAAGGTCCACCAACCTTCTGTCACATTTTCTGTTTCAACTAAGCAATTTTTTAATTTTTATTATTTCAGAAACATTATTGCAGATCAAGTTTCAAATCTGCACACCACTCATTTCCTTCCCTCAGATGAGCACCACCAGTCGAGTTAAGGCAAGAATACACAAAAGGACTTTTCACTTTGCCTTCGCCAGTCTCCTGCGCTGACAAGGTCGCGACCTCACACAACACTTCTCAGGAACTAGATAAAACAGCCAATAAACCGTAAAAAAACAGTAAATAAAAATCAGTTCATCTTGCGAATTCATAACGATGCTACTCAGCGTCTTTGTCGTTGGTCTTTGTTTACATATATGTGCACTTCAACTTCAGAGGAGCTTGGCACTCAGACCAGTACAGGTCACCTCTGCAGAGCCCGGTGAGTGTCTCAGTCCATACCACCTCCTGAAGGCTATACGTTAGTCTCAATGCCATTCATGTCAACAGTGCATGTCTCTTTGCTCTTCTTCGTGTGTCTTGGAGGGACGGTGGGTTTCTTTCGCTCCCCTGGCGGCCTCACTCCTTCCTCCAGCTGCATGAGTCGGGCCACCTCAGGAGGAACCAGTTCATGTTTCAAACGAAAGTTGCCATTGTTGTTGTGACAGTTCATGAGCGGAGGGGTGCTCATCACTGGTTTGGTCTCACAGATTAAGGGCACCTGACAGAAAGGAAGCAAAGAATTACAATACAATTCAGGGGTCAGTATTCCTTCCATCCTCACCCCATCCCCTTCTTTCATGAAGTCTTTCCTGCAGATGTGAGCCATGATGCCCGTGGCCAAAGCATCGCCCATGACGTTCACCATGGTGCGGAATCTATCTCTGCAGGATGAGGACATGAATGAGGTGCTACCAACCAAACGATTACTTTCTTCTACTTACAAAGCCCAGTCTACTGCGATGATTAGAGAGATGTCATCAGTCGGCAGACCAACAGATGTCAGCACGATCACCATGGTGACCAGTCCAGCCTGTGGAATCCCAGCAGCACCGATGCTCGCTGCAGTGGCGGTGATGCTAGGGGCACAGTTGTGAGGAAATTGAAATCTTCATGGGCTTTAAAAAGGTTTCAGCATGTACGTATAAGGCTGAACAAAAGGCTGCTGAGCAAATTTACACCAAATTCAGCGTTCATATTATGCAGCCCACAAGTGATCAAAATGCATATTAATAAAGGTCATGTTGCTATCAGGACTCACAAAGGTCACAGTATCGAAGCTTTGCTGTTAGGCGAAAATGTTGATGCAGAGTCAAGGAAATTCAAGGAACAACACATTCTCACTCCAATGGCGTAATATACAGACAATTGTCAAATGGACTTTTTGTGTCCGACATTATGTCGGCGGTCCGCATTATACTAGAACATTATTTCAAGACCACATCAAACAAACAAGAACAAGAACTCTTCATCTCAACTTAATCTGAGTGATTGGAAAGGAGCAGAGAAAAGAACACATCTGATCATTTCTGCCCCTTTTTCTGTATTTTTCTTTCCCAGACAGATTGTTAGATTTCTGTTTTTCTGAAAGAGTCCATTTTGATTTCCAGAGTCTCGTAAGCAGAGTAGGCGTAGATACAGTAAGTAAGTAAGAGCACAGTTGCGGATCACGTTCAGAAAATTAATGAATCATTTATCTTTTTTGACCGTCTCATTACACCTTCAGCAGAACAATGAAAAACATGCAATGAAAAATGGAGGAGGGCAACATCAAGTGTCAAACTTAATCACTCTCAGGGCCAAACTTATTAAAAATCAATGTTGAGGGACGGAAAATAGAAAAATCATTCTATTGGAGAGTTCATAACTGGCTCAGGAAATAAACGTCTAGGCAGATATGAAATCAGTCTTCCTTTCAATAATCCATTGCTGATGTGGTTAAGTTATGACTTGTGCTCCTCATAACACAACAGTCTACCGTTTATTCCCTCCGAGGACGCAGACATACACATCCCTTTCCCCATCTTTCATTGAATCCCGCCCTCCTGCATGGGACAGTTGTTGAGTTCTCTGAGCAACAGTGAAATCACATTGCTCAGCATGTATCATTGCAAAATGGATTGTGTGCGTATTGTAAAGCCTAAGATGAACATCCACCATCAAGGTTAGTGAAAGGTTTTCAGGGGTAGAACATGATGATTGTACACAAAATTGGGGTAATTACAAGAGTTATTTATCTTGAGTCTTGACAGTGAGTCTCAACAAAATGGTCCGTGGTTGGCGTGTGATTGTCAGGTTGCTGGTTCAATCTTAGCTCCTGATGTGTTTGTGTCCTCATGTCCTTGAGCAAGACGCTTGACCCAGATTTGCTTCAGTTCAGATGGCACGCTGCGTCGCGGCCAACTGCCGTCAGTGAGTGATTGTGAGTGTCAGTGGTTGACCATATGTAAAATGCAATGGAAAGTGCTACACAAGTAAGAGCCATTCACCATTTAAACCTTAAATTCATTTAGCTGAGGACTAACAATGAGACCAAGTTTGTCAAAAACCCTGGTAAAAACATACACTTTGCTATTTGGACCCAGAAATAACAAGCTCCCTTATTCACAATCGTAATTCCTATGGTTTGTGTCTAAATGTCAGCAGGTTAGAGTGGACTCTGTTTGCGATCATTCATTTCAATTATTAACTTGCTTTATAAATGGAAAAAACATTAGAACAGCATGAATAGATAGCATTTTCAAGTTTTCAAACATTTCAGATTTTGTGTACAGCACAATTAATACACAGTTTATAGAACCTTGTCGAGACCTATTTAAGGAAAGTGTTTATCAACAACAAAGGCCAAAGATTTCATCTGCTTATGTTATTGGATATAAATCCATACAGCAACTGTAGATTGAAATCATCCGCTTATCCTGACGAGAAACATTAAACCACAACGATATTCTAGTCACGCTACCGCTGCAGCTTTGACCTTAACCTCCCTCTCTGGCATGATGCTCATCCTCACCACACATCAGGACCAGCATGTAGCTCCTGCTGCACAATATTGCTAACATTACAAGTGACTCTTCTCTGGCACTGAAAAATTGCATTCTGAGACGCCCTGGAGGCCTCGGGTCAAACTGAAAAACCTCTTTCTATCTTTCTTTCTATTTTAGCCATATCAGACAGTTTAATAGAGAACATGAAATGCTTTTGTTCACTATGACCTTTAGAACTGCCCCTGGTTCGAGATTGAACAGTGGTTGACGCCAGTTTTCCAGTCACACATAAACACGTTTTCCTTTGCCCACTTAAAGACAGAAGCTGTCCTCGGCCATGCAGACCTCTGTGATTTGTCTTTAATATCCCTGTCTGTGCATTCACACCAGTACGAGGGTCGTCTCCGTCTGGAGGAGGTGAAAATAGGTCAGACAGATTATGTGCTTTATATTTGAGGATGTAGTAGACAGACTTCAAGAACAGAACTATCTGGGTCTATGTCCACTTGCTTGAGCAGAACCGCTGGATCGCTGGACCTGCTTCCATCAGCCGCATTACTTGCCATCGAGTCCCTCCCAGTCACTCCCTGTCAAGTGACGATTGACCTTCAGCCCCCTTCATGACCTTGCTCCACTTCCATTTTGACACCTCGCAAAATGCTGATATGAATGAAGCCCAACCTATTCAACGGGCATGTGCCTGTTTTAGCTCATAGTATTGTTCTTTGATACTTCACCTCACTAACTGATCTGATCACCGTATTTAGGCTGTAGTTACTCAAAACTACACACGTTAGTAACCACACGCTTCTCTTCATCCACCATTGCAGAGGAATAATGCTGTGCCCACTGTTCTCAAGCCCTTCCAGATGAGTGAAGACTTCAGAAGAACCTTAAAGGAGCGACGATGATCCAGTTTATCATCGTAACAAATCTCACAAGGCTGTGATATAATGCAAAAAATCAGTGTGAAGGATTTATACTGCTTGATATTATTGCTCACAAATCCCAGTGATGGTGGACGGTTAGCATGCTGATGAGCTTAGAAGCACAGATGGTCTCCTGCACAGTCCACTGACCTGATGGTGATGATCTGGCCAAAGTCCAGCTCATAATTATTCACTTGTGCGATGAATATTGCAGCCACTGCCTCGTACAGAGCCGTGCCGTCCATGTTGATGGTGGCACCCACCGGGAGCACGAAGCGGATGATGCGGCGGTCGATGTGGTTGTTCTCGAGGAGGCACTTGAAGGTGATAGGCAACGTGGCAGAGCTGGAGGAAGAGATGCGACGTCAACACATTTGGGCGCTCGCAGCATGGCTACATTAACCTGCTCTGTTTGAAGAACAGCAACAAGTGTGATCTTGGTGCATCTCTGGAAGGCTTGTTAAACAACCATGCTAATAATTCTGTAAGTGAACTTTACATCTCAGTGAACCTAAGTCACACTAACCAGAAAGAATACACTTTCTGGTTGACAATTTCAAATCTGTATTGTACTGTACTTTCACCTGGATGAGGTTGCCAGGGCAATGAGCAGCGCCTGCAGGATTCCCCGGATGTAGACGATGGGGCTTTTCTTGGTGATGAAGAAGTACATGGCAGGCAGGATGAAGAGGCCATGGAGGACGAGTCCAAACACCACGGTGACGGCGTAGAACCCCAGTTTCTTCCCCATGGCTGAGGGATCGCTCATCTCCAGAATTTTACCAGCAACCAGAAACACAATGCCAAATGGGAAGTACCTGAGGGGAGATTTATAAGATCATGCTTTATATTAGATATGATAAGTCATGAATTTCTCTTTGCTTTTCCAAGTGATTTGCATGAACCTGATGGAGTGGAAAGCCAAAATGCCATGATGTGCCAGATGGATTTGGTTTCCACTTTTCACATTAATGTTTGCAATTGAAAAACATTATCCCACAGATAGAAAGTCCTGAATTCATGAGCCAGGCTCAGTCTGAACATACTGCTGTGTGAATTTCACATCTGCTCAGCTGTCTGCTGTGTGTGTGTATGTATGGCGCATACACAGCCGTCTATTTCAGATCCTCTTAGCTTGCGCCGCTATTTTTAATGTGATAATGTTGCGATTTAATGATGTGATGACTTTCGAATTTGAAGCGATGATGTGAGCACATTTTGTCAAACTCAAACAGTGCTGGCAGAAGCAAGGGGCATGTTATAGTCATTTCAATTGAACTTCCAATACGTTTAGGGTACGCTGCCAGACAGACGTTTGGTCTCACTCATGGTCAGCTGTATACCAACCTGAAAAACTGCACAACACAGCCCCATTAAAAACAGAAATAATCACAAATGGAGCCTGATAAGACTCATCAGTCATTGAAAGAAGATCAAGGGTTTGCAGTTCTGCAAACCAAGCAAAGGGTGGCTACATTCAGAACGCTAAAAAAAAAAAAAAAAAACTTATTTAACAATATTTGAACTTAGTTAATTCAGAATATCTTGCTTCACATGTTGGATGTCTTCATTACGTAGAATGTTTGCATGTGTCCAATGTGTGTCAGGATGTAGGAAACATGCGTATGGGAATGACAGAGAATTGACAGAGACAAAAGACTTCTATCAATTAGTTTTCTGATCAAACATGTCCAAAATATCTGGTCTCAATCGTCTTTAGAGACTAAATCTCTATCATTCTATCATTCATATCAAGATTCGTGACACAAATCTACCAAGGTTTTTGAGACGCCACCCATTTATCCACCGCACCATCCGCATTCATGAGAACAACATCTTCAGAATAATGAACTACCAAATGACGATGGCAACTATTCTGAGGACGGCCTCGTTGAGACTCTGGCAGAAGTTGACCAAGGCGCTTCCGTTTGGACCCATCCGCCCCAGCATGATACCTGCAACATCAGGTGGGAGTGTTAAACGTCAACATTTTAGGATTTCATCATTTTTGTTTTCATACCCATCGTGGAAGAGAAGATGACTATTCCAAGAACATTCATCCCGTCACTGGTTCCCTCTCGAGTGCGGACAAGAACATCTGGTGGTGGAGTCAGGTCCAGAGCAAAGTTCTGAATGTCCGTCCCGTTGTCATCCTGGATACCATAGATGAGCGCTCTTCGAGTGGATGACTCAGACTGAGCCTGACTCAGTGTTGGCTTGGTTTTCACGATGTACTCGCTACTGGTTCGATACTGCAAACATACATCATTTTGAGAATGAAGAAGGTGTGTCCTGATAGTATTACACATAATTCTCAGGGCTCTCACCTGTTGGAACGTGGCCTGGACGAGATTAGCAGGGAACATGTTGCTGCAAGACACACGTTTATCAATGAAATAGTACATATACAGTCAAAAAATTATATATAGAGTTAAGAGTAGTGATGTTGAATGACTATACATGGGGCACATAATGCATTTTACTTTCCTTATTTGATATTATTTACAAATAAATGTACATAAAGCTTCATCTCTCCTGGGTGTCTCTCAGGTCACCAATGTTGCTAACATCCAATTTAAAGTGCTAGAACCTGATAAAGTTAACAATCATCCCGAGATCTCAACATTTTCAGTGCAAAATTTACTAAGAGAGACACTTTTTGGTCATTACACATCCAACTTTTTGCCAGCGATGGAAAGATCAACAATCGGTATTGATATCTAATGCTCACTCAAGAGCATAGCCACCAGTTTAGACTTGAATTCATCAACCTTTGAGCGTATAACAATGAACATTTCATGCTGACCATTTGCTACCTTTAAGTCCAATTGTAAAACACTTTACAAGTGTAGCTGTAAGTGAAGATCATGCTGCAGCTTTTTTATCAGAATGCGAGAAACAAAAAAAAACATTCATGTCTGAAATATGCCACAACAACATAACAGTCAGGTACCATCACTCATAACAAGGTCTTGAGAATCTCACCGGATGAGGTCCAGCAGAGCATCAGCTGAACTCATGAAAGGCTTCCCACTGTCTTCTGAGTCTTCCTTCTGGGCAGCACCGCCCGGATGTATGATGGAGACCATGATGATTCCCACTACAACCGCCACAAAGGTGGTCCACAGGTAGTAAGACACAGTGATCAGACCCAGGCGGCTGGAGCACTTGGCATCGAGGGCAGCAAGTCCTGACATCAGACTAGAGGAGAGATAACCACATGATTGTTCATTCATGACACAACAGCATGTGGCATGATACATAAGAGGACAGACCTAAACCTAGATTTGTTTCTTCAGCGATTTTACCATGGGTACTATTAATGACCCACAGGTCAAAAGCTTTTCCCCAAATTATAGTTCCATAATGTGCTGCAATAGATGGAAAACTCGCATTATTTAATAATACAAGAGAAGAAGGATTACCTCATCAAAAACCCTGTTTGACCTGGTAGTTTTCTGTCAAACTCCATTTCTATTATTTTATTGTCAAATAAAGTAAGACAGACACTTACAGCTTCACCACTTTATCAATCCAACACTCATTTTAAGCACTGAAATGACCTTCATCATAATTCTGTAGCCACAATATGAGCTTTACTTGTCAGTTGGCAAGCGCCCTCTGGTTCATTTCAAGTTTAAAGTCTCTGTGTCTAACCTGTTTGCAGGGTATTTAATCTCCTCTCTGTTTGGAACAAAATCAATCGGTGACCCGATGATACTCTACAGTCACTGCACTTTCGTGAGATTTGTTGTTCAGGACAAAACACGATTACAAAACAAGACCTGAAATGTACTTGGAAACAAAACAGGACACACATCTGTTCAGGTTTTGTTACTGCCGACATGGGTTGGATCTGAAATGTTCAAAGAAAAACTCTTTAAAGAGAAGCTCAGCAAAATTGCCAAGTGACCATCAAACTCTTAACATGTTCCATGAACACAACATGCAAAAATACGAGATTTAAACAAAAATGGCGCCACTATTTCTCTCATCAATAGATCAAAACAAAAGAAAAGTCGAAAACCATCACATTTTTAAAGCCTATAAGCATTGTGATTCTGATCCAATGCTATTGTCTGACCTTTATTTTATCAGATGTTTTTAATAGGGCTGGGCAAATCAATGCATTGGTGTATTAATGCCTACAATAATTTTGCAGAACGTTAACACAGTTTTCAAAAGTTGATGACCTCAAACAACAAGGCGAGATGGACCAGCAGCGTGAAATGGAGGCAGGTAGTAGACGAATTGCATGAAAATTCTGGCCGTTAATTTGCTTTTTATTGCATAACCACAATTCTCGCAATTCAGCAAAATCAGCAACCAGAAATCACAACAGCCCATTTAAAATTCGTCATGATAGAAGTTCTGGGTGAACACAGAATTTGCAGACAGTGGCAATGTTTGATCTTCTCAACAATGAGCAAATATGTCTATCAATACAACAGTGTTGAAGCAGCTGCCTTCAGGCTGTTGTCAATACTTGTCAGCGTGATCCACTCAACATGCGGCACTGTGTTGCACTGTACACTGTGTAGAACACTTCTCAACATCCGAAATTGTTGGAACCATGTAAATGGATTACAAGTGGACCATTTTTTGAAATTGTCAAACTGAAAGATTCGAAGCCAAAATATATCAGCTGTGTGTATCTGGAAGCTGCATAGCATGAAGAGAAACCTTATAGCTGAATAGTTATCTCAGCTTTGTTCAGACGTGTAAGTCAACTTCAGCATTCAAAACACATGAGCACGTAATAAGTATTATCTTAGCATGTGTGCTTATTTGACTAACTAACCCTGTCAAACTGTTGACCAGATCAAAATGTTCAGCTTCAGAATGGAGGCACAGCGAGGTTTTTTCTTGGTTTGATCTCAAATAAAGAGTCTGTGTGGTTCAGGTAACCCCTCAGAATTACACACTTCTGTGGGAGCAAGAGACCTCACCACAGCCATCAACACTACCAGCTACCAGCAGAAACTGGCAAAAATGCTCTCATGAGATTAAGATTTTTGTGTCAAAATTCTTTATTTAATTGCTGTGATTTCTTTTGCAGTAATAAAAATGTGTGCGTCTCTAGGACAAGTAGACATATGCTACTGTTCTCTGCTTTACAATCTTGGTCTCACCCCCCACATTAGTCTTGGTCCTGACAGCAACGCTACCAACAGATCATTTATTGCCTTAGCCAGCCTCAGTGCTGTTGCTAACAGTGGTGTATGACTGAGAGCCGGTTCTAAGGTAGAATTCAAATATAAGCAAGTGGGCGGTTCCATGGAACCTCAGTGGAATCAGGCAATTGTAATAGCATTCCACTGTTAATCCCATTTGAGCTTTATTGGTCAGATTCCAAACCCTCTATAACAATAACACCTGTTTTGATTAGGCAGAATTCTATAAAAACAAGAAAAACACTCAGAGAGCACGAACCTCCACCAAGCAGCTTCAGTCCAAGCTGGACACAAGTATACAAGTATATGTGGAAAAAAATCCTGGAATAGTCCCAATCTTCCACCCATTTCCTGAAAATGTGATCTAAATATGTTCATAACTTTTTAAGTTATTTTGAACTCAGACAAGAGCTGTCGAAAACATAACCTCCTTGGCGGAGGTAGTTCTATCATTTCAAAGCACATATTCTTGAGGCAGAGGTCAGTACCTGGACACCACCAGCGGGAGAATCAGCATCTTCAACATCCTCATCAGCAGTTCGCCAGGGAACTGGAAGTACATGACTTCCTGTGGGAAGAAAAAAAATGCAATTGAGCGACTGCATCAGTGTAACCAGCCTCCAACACGAACAGCAAATGCCAAAGTTATGAGAGGTTAAAGTGTGCTGTTGAACATCTAAAGTTTCTTGTTACTACCTCAGTGATGTACTGGTAACTTGTGATCTACAAACTGATCAGGGTTTTTCAAATGTGATGAAGGTGAACTGAACCAAAAATGAAAGACATTGTAAAATGGTTGTAAACCATCGTATAGTGCTGTGCACATGAGCACATGGCAAAGACATGCCATGCAACCTATGAGTGGAAATGCGAAATGACAAAGATGAGGATCTTAGAACTGAAGTCTTTTAAACAAACTTGACTACACCATCATTTGTAAAATTGAGTCTCCAATTAGTCGGGGATGAAACAAAGATTGGTTTCCGCAATTTGTCTTGCAGTATCGTGAGCTTAGTTTATCTGCATGATGCATTTCAACAGAACTGTATTTAACTGAAGACAGCAAAAACTGTGCTTATAAGTCCAGTCCAATGGACTGACAGGACCTGGTCTTCCAAACCATTTTCTTGGACCTCTACTTCTACTACATTCAACGCTGCACACTCCTCAGCAAGGAAAGTCACTCTTACTGTAGTAATCCCGCACGTCACTAATAGTTGCTATATGAACTCATAAACTATGAACTCATTTGCTTAATGTCCTCGCACAGTGGTTCAGCCTCTGACTGCAGAATGGGAATGCTATCGTGCTTTACGCAGAACTGCTAAACAGGTTGAAACAAGTCATAAACCTCGCCAAGATGCTTTGGAAAATCAGCAGATTCAGCAACAAAGTCACCCAGTTGGCAACACTGGACCCATCACATGCGACTGGGGTATTTGATCAATATAATAGTTATAATTTCCAATAGTTGAACTAATGTAAATTCTGTTTTGTCAAGAGGATGATTGATTGACTGGGATGACAGTGTACTTTTACATGACAACAGAGCAGCTCATTTAATTATAATTTTTCTCCAGTCTTGTGTTATTAGGAATTCATTTGTTATGAATTGTTACTCCATTACAGAACACACATACACAATCACGAACACACATTCGTGTGTATATATATATATATATATATATATATATATATATATATATATATATATATATATATATATATATATATATATATATATATATATATATATAGTGTGTGTGTGTGTGTTTTGCTTTTTCTTCTGATTGCATTTTCACATCCTCTCTAATCTGATGGCATTTGGGGCTGCCGGCTGTGCAGACACCAGCGCAGCCTCCAAAGTTACGACTGAAACAGATGTCACGCAGATTGGTGCTGGAGATATTTGGGTGACAGTTGGGCAGATGTTGGGCAGTTCTCACAGGGTTCAGTATCCGCTGGTGGACAGATGTTCACCATTCTGCTGTGTGTCATCCCTTCACTCACAAGCTCAACTTTGCTGCCCGTCAACAAGGTCAGGAATCAGAACACTCATTCAATTCAATTATATTGTTATTATTATATTTGAAAGACAATTCACCCAGAGCCATCTTTATTCTCACATCTCACACACTAAAGAGAAGCTTCGCTTCAAAATATAAAATTCCTCATCTACTCATCATTCTCCCCTATCAGTCCATTGATCTTCCCATCCATCCATTGAAGTTCTGTCAGATATTCCAAGCAAAGGGACTCATTGATCCAACCATCTTTCCATCCATTTTTCATCTATTCAACTATCAATGCATCCATTCATCTACCTATAAATCAACATGCAACCATCTATCAGTCCTAATAAAGCATCAGCATCAAAATACTTGTGCCTCCCTCCATCCAACCTTTGCCGTTAAGACACATTGACTGCTCCAATAATCTTTTTAAAATTATTGAATACATAGATTTTGTCCATACGTACAGGAACATGGAAAAACATGAAATGGAAACAAAACAAAATGTATGTGGATAAATTCCAGCGTTACAATTATCAGGTAGACTGACAGGGCTCATGGACTTCTATACAACAATAAAAATAATAATATTGCAGCTCATAAATGTGGTATATAAATGGTATAAATGGTAGCAAGCATAGATGATGGGAAATACGTTATGGCGCAAGTCAAAACACAGTGACTGGACTCGCTGAATGGTGAGGCGAGAGCGTAATGACAGCTAAAGAGCTTTTCTAGTTGAGCATTACGCAGTGAGAGCTTAGCATGCTGCATTAGAGCAGGATCAGCAATCGCGTCCAGCCAGAGAAACAGAGAATCTTGCTTCTGCTCATCTGCCCAGTGTGTGTGCATGAGTGTGTGTGAGACCCTTCGTCAAGTCATTTTGCATTTTACTATCTCACTATCACTGAAGTTTTGTCATGTTATGCTTATGAGGTGAGAATTATATTTCTTAGTGTATCTCCATTTCTCAGTAAGGGCTTCCACAGTTAGCCTCCTCTACCATAATCTACTTTGATCATGCACCATACTCCATTCATCCTTTTCATGTTCTTACCAACAAATCCATGACCTTCATTGGTTGACATCCTCTTCTTCTTTTGCTGGTCACTCATTCGAACGTTCCTTGTCCAACACGCTCCACATCACTCCTCTTCACGTGTCAATAGCCTCTGTGTCTGACTGACCTCACTGACCTTTCCTAACTTTTCTACATGAGCCGTCCTTCTGACCTTTTTAATCTTGTCTGTTCCTGGTCTCTCACAATGAAAACCTGAGCATCTTCAACTCTGCGTCATGTCTAAATTTAATGCCATGTTCTCCCCTCCCCTTCACTACACACAGTAATACTTCACAATAGCTACTGCTGTTTGAGCATTTGTATGCTGCTTATGTTGAGGGTTTAAAACATTGAATATAATGTTCAGCTACAGGACTGACGCTTTCCCTCAGTTAACTTTATTTCGCTGTAATTTGCAGAGTGGATAGTTGACATTTCCCCAGGTACATTCTGGGTATCAACCGTCCTCCCGCTCATGTCATCAACCAACCATGTGTATTATTTTTTCCTTGAAAATGCACTCATGATAAATGAATGTAAAACATCTGACTGAAGCGACAAAGCTCAAAGTAAAGGAGAAGAAGGAGCAAGACAGTGAAGTTTAGAAATCGGGCACGTTTCATTCATTCCAACTCTGATGCTTCCAGACCAGGTACAATCCCTACATTAATATAATGTGTGAGTTAGTTGCATTGCACAATGTTGATACGGTAGCCTTTGAATTTTTCTCAAAGTTATTAGGCCTCAATCATTGATTTGTTCCTCCGCTGTCAGCACGTCTCCATCCATTCCAACGCCTGAACGCTCCATCTGTTTTCATCTCTGTCCATCAGCCTTGGTGACTGACTTCAAATACTTGTACCCTTCTCGCCAGCTCACGTCTCCACTTCTCCACCTCCTCTTTGTTGGGTGTGACATATAGTAGGAATTGACATTCTTCAATCAATATACGTGGCTCTCTGGCTTATTGCTGCAATTTTACCTTGTTAGGAGGCTGTTTACTGTCCACCATTGTGGCATTACATCTCCATTAATGCTGCTTAGGTGGACAGCGCCGTCAAGTTTCTGACTTGTACTCTCGTAGTGATGTGAGGAGAGTCACATCTCAGATCATTTTAAGCTTGTTTTATTCAGTTCAGCTATTGAGCCAGATCGAGTGTGACTGCTGTCCCTCATTGTTGCCTTTTTAGATACAGTATGATCTGAGAAGACCTTCTCAGGCATTGAAAATTGCTATGCTATTGAATCCAATTCCAAATGAGCAGGACATCTCTAGGGCAGCATGGGTTGAAAAACTTAACTGAAGACACACTGCTCTGCCTCCTTCAAATGTTCTACATATGACAATATGTACACAACTCAAAACTGGAATTAATGCTGCGTGATGTTCTGCTTGTTTGTGTTTGTGGTTTAAAAGATATGTACCAGTTTTGTCTTGATTTTACTTTTCAAATGGATTTAAATGTGAAAGATTTTCAGTCATGTCGTGGTCAGAAACTGTCATTAAGCACTGTTTGTTCAAGCAAGGTTATTCTGTCTGTACTGGTATACTGGTAACTGTATGGTTAATTTACCTTAATCTCACCCTCCTGACAGACACACACAATTAGACCCTCTGAATCTCGAGTCATTGTCCCACTGTCAAACATCGGCAGACGTGTTTTGTAATCTGATGCACAATTACAAAAAGCAATAATTTGATTGGATTGTAATCCTCTATTGTGAGGCGCATGCTATTTTTAGCCTTTTTTGTGGTGGACAGACAAGGCTGCTTTTTGTTTATGGAGCCGGTCCACAAAGCTGCTTGGTGGCTGTATTTAGCGCAGCGTACGGCTGTATTTACTGTCAGATTTCAGCTTGTTCTGAGCCTGGATTTGTGGATGGATGTTTGCCACACAAGCACTGAACAACAATTTGCTGGATGCTCTAGTGGGACAAGCTGTGAGTCCTTCAATCTGCACACATTTACAGGACAGGGAAACCCAGAATGTTTGAGAATCCTTTCCACTTTTGAGGACAGAGGTGGAAAAAGGTTTTTGGGCGCCCCATGCATTCTACTGCATGCTAATGGCAGGACTACTAAATTCTAGATCATTGATGTCATGGTTTATTTATTTTTTGTTCAGTTTTTAACACATTCTCAGTTTTATTTGTTGACTTAGATGCCAACAATGTTGCAAACTGCCAAAATGAAATGAATTTTGGTTTGCATTTGTTTGTCTTTATAATACAGCCACACATTTTGAAACAGTTTGAAATAATATTTGACACTGTCAAATTCTAGTTATGTCTGAAAACGTTTTTCCGCCACTGTATAAATGACTACATCCTCTTGTAACACTTGTCAATCAGGTTTTCGACACAATAAATTAAAAATGTTTTCCTCTGAATGAATACACTCAATATGTTAAATTAAGAGTTATCAACAGTGTGAGCACATAAAATGCCTCTCTTACATGTGTTGAAGTGAAAAAGAACAACGTCCATCCATTTCCAAGTTATTTGTAACAAATATGGCGTTTGTGGGGGTAGGGACGAAAGGTCTATTTTGGACTTTTTTTTTTTCAAATACAACAGTTTTTCTTTCTAAAGATTCACCATTCTTTAAACACACGCGCACACAGGTTTGTCGCACTATCTTTGTGGAATCCCCTTGTTGACATCATGCTTTCCCCAGCCACTCACCCTTAACCTAACCATCCAAAACAAATGGTTATCCTTATCCTATAACACACTTTGTTGTTGTGAAGACTTCATCCTCAAATTGTGGCCTAACCTTGTGCGTCCACTAAGGCATAAGGTCCCCACAAGGAGGAGTTTTCCCCAAAATTGGTCCTCAATAGGATAGGTGTGCTTAAACACACACATACACACACACAGACTGCACACAGTTTCACAGATATGACTTTATGACAGTTTTTATTAAATGAAAAATCCACTCATGACTGTTCAATTATCTTATTCTTCTTAGTATTCTACCAGAACATTTACATACTGTGAATCCATAAGATCCATAAGCAAGCCATTTTTTGAAAAGTTTGGCAGTCGTGTATTTTTTGTGAAAAATACAATTATTTATAGTGTTAAGAGTCAATTTTGCTTTGCAGTAATTTATATTTATATTTATATTTATATTTATATTTATATTTTAGCGGTAAAAAATGGTCATGAGTTTCATTGGACTTTCTAGATCGCCGACCAAGTCTTGAACAAGATGATTGATTTTCACACAGTTTTTGACTCCTTATTAATGTGATGGTAGGTCATTGACATAAAGAGGGCTTCTCAGAGGTTGCAAACAAACCCAGCGCTTTATGCTGAATT
Organism: Synchiropus splendidus; assembly: GCF_027744825.2. NCBI lineage: Eukaryota > Metazoa > Chordata > Actinopteri > Syngnathiformes > Callionymidae > Synchiropus > Synchiropus splendidus. The sequence goes on along the minus strand of NC_071334.1, from coordinate 19,579,515 downwards.
TTTCCTATACACAGTTGGCACTTCTTCTGGCTACTTAGGGTAAGAAGTTGGGTACACAGACAATCACCCACACTTGCAGACAACTGGGACCCTCAATTGACCTCTGTATGCTTGTGGACTGTGGGAGGAAATCTGAGCTCATAGCTCACATAAATGACGCTACTACTAATAGTCATTACAACTCTTGTCAATATTCTCCCAGGTAATGGAGTCAAAAAAGATCCAGACTCAAGCAAAATAAGAGTCTTCTCACTATTGAACACACCTCTATATGTTTTTCTCTTCCACAGATCTTCTGGTTTCGAAACATATTTTGATTCCTGAATCTATGAGAGAGCAACCGTTAGCTAGTATCTGGTTCAAACTGGCCAGAGCTGATGCACAAATCTGTGTCGTTCCAGGGGCATGTAATCAGAGTTTAAGGTCTGTGCCAGCCAATCAAATTTTGTTTCTTTGAGCGTCACTTATGTGTGTCATTTCCTGGCATCACCGGGGACTTGTTAATACTGCTGTGGCTCTGAGCGAGTTAGTGAGTAGGTCAAAGACAGCAGTGAGCAAACGGAATCACTGCACAATAGCATGCAGTTATGCTTTGCTACCATTGCTGCTTTGAAAACAAAGGCAAAAAGGGAGGATACAAACAATGACTTGTCAGAAAAGTTGCCATTTCCAAGAGGTGATGCTTTGTACGATCAACACTCATAGTACCCGATATATGAATTATCAGGTTATCAGAAATTACTATTAAAAACTTAAGTCTGCTTTGTGATTATACTTTCAGTGTTAGCTGTAGGGGCTGAGGAGAGGAACATCGTGGATTTCCTGAGGACATTGTCACACCCTAAAACGGACTGGTCAGGTCCCATGATGGCTTTGATTTGAACAACTACAAGAAGAGGTACAGGTGGAAATCTCTTATTAAGTAAAACTTGTTTTTGTACGGACACCTGAAAACTGGTTACAGAACACCCAGTTAAAACAAATGACTATCATTACATCTTCGTTACACCTTACTTTATCAAGTGTGGACTCGTGAACTTCATGTCCGGTATTGACTAAGTGTACTGTCCCAACTTTCACCCAAACTCCATAAACTGACGGAGCCATTGAGTTAAGCCTTCAGGTAGAGGACACATTGAAAGTGATGGACCCACCTGCTCCGTAAGTCGCCGCGTCCTCAAGAAAAATCCCAAAAGACATCCGATGACCACGGCCAACACCGACATGATGAGGAGCCCATTCTGTTTGCAGACATTCTTCACCCTTCCCCACACTGCGTCCAGAGCCACGGCCATCCTAAGTCACCTGTCCTGGGTCCTACCAGCAACCCATATATGTCCCAAATCCAAAACAATAAAACCCCAATGGGGGGCTTCAAATGGTGGCAAAAAGAAGTCCTCAAGGAAAAATAGTGCTCCAGGATTGGAAGGGATGCTGCACTAAGTATGTAATCCCTGGTGTGTTATCGCACCTTCTGCTTCAGCATCCCTCCTGTCCTCTTGCTGCGGCAATCTGCACTCAGCTTAGGCGAGCCGCTCGGTTTCCCAACATCCCCTCCCACACTGCTCCACCCATCAGCAGCAGGATGGACACAGTCAGGAGGGACAGAACATCTGGCGGTCCTGTCGCTGGGGTTAACATCTGCAATCCTGTTACAGTTCCTCTGTATTAAACGGGTCTCAGGACACTAGACCCCTGGGCTAGTGGGCCAAGTTAGGCAGCCACCACTAAACCAGAACTGTTGTGGCTGGCGGAACCGTGACAGAGAAGACCTCCATGTTTGAAGTCATAGCTACTTCTGTGATTGAAATCATATACAGATGAATTGGAATCATAGTTTACAATTGTCCTGTATAACTGGATGGAAGCACTTCAGGCTGGCCAAAGCCACAAAATGCCTCATTGGGAGTAACTCATATGGACAGCTAGCAAAACAAGACTACTCTCTTGAAATGACTACACCCGCTTTTTTGCTTTGACTCGCAACTGTTGGATTTTCTTCAAGGGCTGTGCAGTCCCAACATGGAACACATTGGGGCTTCATTCAGACAAATGTAGTTCATGGTGTTTAAAAGATCACCTTCTGCTGCAGGCCAGAGCCATGGTGTGCATGTGGTCTTTCGACCTCTGCTGGATTTCATTCAGTAATGTATGGGGAAATGTTTTTTATCAGAACAACGGGGGATTATCAGAAATCCCTTTTCAGCTGTCTCAGGTTAAAATCCTGCTCAGCCTGGCAGGCCTGGACAAGTGGTTGACAATTAATTCATTAGAGAATGAATTCAAGAAAATCAGCACAGCAGGGTTATTTATATCGATGATGATCACCACAGTGACATTATGTTCTGTCAACAGTTGGAAGGCTGCAGCAAGATGTTCCTCAGTGGAGAGGAGGATGGCTGATTTATTTGTTTCCCTAAGGGAGAACTTTTAATCTTTTGTGGGACAAAATGATTCAGGACGCTCTGTCCTTCACTATCCTTGTGATGTTTGCGACCGACAGGTCTAGTCTGTCTATATGGTGCACTTTCATTTATTATATGCTTTCACGAAATATCATCCATAACTGTGGCTGGGGTTGTTAAGCAATGAGAGTTTAGTCAGGCCTGAGTTGACGGTGCCCTGCTTTGTTGTGACTGCAGAATCCCTTGACTCTTGGTGTCTCTGGGAGCATAAACTTAGTGTAATTGCAAATATTGCTAACAGAGTGGTGCATGCTCGGTGTGTGTTCAGTTAGATGTGCTCAAATTTAGATGTTCTTTCCCCGTACTCTCTTGCAAATAAATAAATATAAAATAAATAAAGATAAACTTAAAGGTGTAAATGCTTTAATATAGCCACTTGTGATTTTTTTATATGAATTTTTGCTGATGTAATTTGTCTTTGAAAACTTGTGACAGCTTGCATGAATGAAGTGCAGGCTGCATGTGGTGGTGTATGTGTGCCAGTTGGATATGTGTGAGTAAAGCATGTGCTCGTGCAAGGATCACATGTTTTGCCAGACTCCACAGTCACTAATCGCTTTTCCTTTTGCCAATATTTCCACTCTATCTGGTTTCATCAGGCCGGGATTACACAGGATTAGACAACATCCCAGGAGCTGACATGCATTCATTCATTAAAATTCTAAAAATTTCTCACACTCCTAAAACAACCTCATTGCTCTCCCCCTTGAAAAAAAAGTGTTTTAATGGTATACACACACACACACACACACACACACACACACACACACACACACACACACACACACACACACACATATATATATATATATATATATATATATATACGCACACACACACGTATACCATTAAACCATCAGATTTTTCCTTTGTTTCCTTTTGTTTTTTGTTTTTAACTGAAGCATGTTCCTGCTGAGATGTGCAGCTTTGCACTCGGGATTATGTAATACAGTGGTTACGACAGCACGGGACCCTGATGTGATCAGCATATGAGTGGTACTGAGGTTGTTTTGCGACCTCTGCTTGCCCTCCAACTTAATTGGACATATTAGATGCACATGAATGATTTGGAATTTTTAATCTGTTTTTTTTTTCTTTTCTATGTGGTTGTTTTGATCATTGAGTCACTAGATTGGGGTTTTCATTAAACATGTCTATTTGCTGTTGTGTTTTCAGTCTTTTAATTATACATACAACTGTAGTTCTGTGGATGAATGTGAATACATTTCAAATCCATTTAAACATACAGTTTGAGCAGTAGCAAAACATATAGACAATAAATGATTTCGAAACGCGACACATTAATGAATACTGGTGCTTCATCAATACAGGATTTATGTCCCTTTATGTCTGATGTGGGATTAGCTATGATCGTGAGTAGTGAGCAGACAGAAGTTGCCCTGGGCTATGTCCTCTGAAGAAATGATCCATTTGCAAACAAAACATTCAGTCTCTCTACAAATATAGAAAAAATAGAACATGAGCTACTGGATACTGTTGGTTTCTCCCCCAAACTACCACAACTTGAAGACCAAATTGTGTGAATCCAGTCACTTTGCCAGGAAAATACTGGAAACAAAGTTGGGCAGAATCTAGCAACTGTGTACTTCTGGAATGTGATGAACTCTGCATCATGTGGACACACAACAGCTGAAGGAAGTATGCAGGTTGCATATCACACAATTGGCCAGTAACGCACATGTTTTGTTAATTTTGGCCATGATATTTACAGTGATAAAAACCCGGCAGCACAATCTATTTTGTGTATATAGAAAAAAAAAGATTTATCCAGTCACTGCACTGTCAGAATATACTTGTGACTGTCAATACTGTGGACTGTGGGGTCTCACTTGAAAGGACAGGTTTAGGTTCAGGTTTGGTTACTTTATCTCTACATGGTTTGTTTGAAGTGCAAAATCAGAGAGTAAAAGATGAAAGCTACACCACGACGGGAATAAGGACAAGTCCTGACCAAAAAGCCATCATATGAGTTATTCTCATTAATTTTATTTTTCTTTAACTGGCTGATTATTTGCGATATATTCGAAGCACATGAAAGTGGTGAGAGCGTATACATTATTTACATAAACATGTATTTTAGTGTTTTGTTTCTATAAGCTATTTTTTCCCAAAAAGTAAAGCAACACAATATTTTATTTGTCATTTTTCTGTTTTTAAAATGCTCATAACATAAATTATAAAGGCTTTGATAATGATAAGTGTTTTGTTTCTATAAGCTATTTTTTCCCAAAAAGTAAAGCAACACAATATTTTATTTGTCATTTTTCTGTTTTTAAAATGCTCATAACATAAATTATAAAGGCTTTGATAATGATAATTCCCTATGGTTTCTATAATAATTTTGAGGATTGAAAATTGTACTAGCTTTTTTAAAAACGCTAAAATAGTTCTAGTGGCCTTTCAAATGCATCGATCACCGCTGTCAGAAATGACGTCTTTTCATGTGTTTAGTGCCAATGCGTATCAATACGTATCGACTTCCGGCGGGCGTGGTTTCCTGTCGTGCTGACGTTTCGAAACTCACCTGCGCTCTAAAAGAAACACGCCCTTGTACCTGAAGACCAAAAAGTTTGTGATGAAACTATTTCAACTTGAGTCGCAGTTGTGGTCGGACAAGGACTGCTCTTGAAAGTTGTCTTGACTTTTTCCTTTGGCCGACGACAAGAGAGGAAGTGAACAGGTGAGTTAGCTTTGCATCGGTGTAGTTGACCGTCAGTGTGTCGGTTTCTCATCCTAACGAGTCCATGTGCGGAAATAGGTTGCTTAAATGTAATTATGTTAAAACGTAATTCTCTACAAAGGCATTGACATGTACGTATTTGAGGTATGATGAGTCTCTTGTAGTTCGTGTCTGCGCTAGCAAGAGAGCTCTGCACAGGATTATTTTGGACGAATTATATCGCTGATAACACCACTTATTTGTGTTTGTATGGTGAAGTGTGTGTCTGCTGAAGAACCGTCTGGTCGCTCACCTTTCTGGTTCTGCCACACGCAAGTTTCCAGTTGCCTGTTCTACTCGCACCAGTTTCAGTCTTGATTCCCGAACATTCACCCAAACTGCGCGAAATTTTTGGACACAAATGCACCTAATGCTATTAAACACCACCGAAGAGAAACCAATATGTATTTTTAAATATATTAATTTGATAATCATTTAAGCTGCAGAATTCCCCAACGCACCCTACGTGAAGAAAGGGTCAGAATTTAAACTTTGTTTTGTTTGGTAATGGCCAATTGGCGAATACGAAAAATTTTAGTTTAGATTTCTAGCTTCATTCATAAAATATTTTGTTTTATTTTGTTTTGGTTTGGTCTTTTTTTCTTGAACACGAGTTCATTGATCACATTTTACCAGCAGAGGACGCTGTTAGTCACTTTATTTTGAGTTCAAGACCCTCAGTGAGTTGGAATTAGGAAAATATTTGTAGGATATTACATAAATGCAAGCCTATAAAAGTACGTTTTTTTGGAAAGATTTAAAGGTGGCAGTAGACGTTGTGTTTCGGATCTCCTCTGGTAGATTGTTCCAGTGTTGAGGAGCCTTGACAGAAAAGGCTAGACACCTTTCGACTTAAGTCTAGACTTGGGGACTAGCAGAGAACCACCAGAGGATCTGAGGTTCCTGGTTGGCTCATAGAGGGTCAAACTTATCAATAAAATCTGGAAGTTGATTCTTAACTGGGCCGGGTCAGATGTGATCCATGGACACTAATCTGAGAACGCAACATACAGCTTTGAGGATGAGTGTTTGCCAATCTGTGATCTTGAATCTGAGCCCATGCTCTATAAGGCCAGGTTTCTATGATGTGGTCATAGAGAGTATTTCAGTGGGGGTGTCGCAACTTGCCTCACTTGTGGCTGTAGGTCATAAAGAAGCCAGTATCAGGATAACAGCACAGGACCTCCGGAGTGTTTGCGCTTTACATATTTACACGACAGAGCGCTGCTGTTCCACGTGAGCCACAAAGCAGAGTCTGTGTGACTGCACGATTGCAGTTCCGTCATTAATGTTTACAAGAGCAACCACCCACTTCTGTCCCGCTGCTAGGAATCTAAGGTATGTGAAGTCTAGATATGCCGCTCCCGAGAGCATGCAGTGGAGCAAGTCACTGTGAAGTTGTAGTAGTTTCGGACTTCAATGACAAATGATGTGATGACAAGTAGATATGTACATTATAACTGAGTGTGGGCTGTCACCTGAGGGAGCTCGTGTTGGGACGTATATATATATATATATATATATATATATATATATATATATATATATATATATATATATATATTCAAATGGTTCCACCACTATATCAATATTTACTGAATGCATACTTGGACATGTGTTTTGAATTCATTGGAGTTCCACAAGGTCTTGCGAGTGTTCAAGTCCGGGTAAGGACAACCAATCGGAAGGAGTAAGATTGTCACCCATGGCTTAGGCATTTAAATAGTGGCAGGGTCAAGAGTATTTCTTGTTGTCATAATGAATGAATGAATAACTTCTCTTGATGGGCTGCTAGACTAGACATAATATAGAATAGTTTTAAGAATGTCTGGCGGCTGTGACAGCTGTCTGTGTTTGTACCTGCCTATGAAAGGAGCAGGATGTCAAAGTAGGACCAAAAGAAACATTGATACATTATTTGGGATTCATGGTGTGGTCTCAGTTGAGCAGGATCCGGTCAATGTTTTCCTGATGCTGGAATTGCAGAGCTACTGCAAGTGTTTGTTTTGGCCACGACAGTGAAGTTGCTTTTAAAGCTAACCTCCTGAATTATGCAGCAATGGACAGCTGCTCGGACTCAGCCCAAATCCAGCACCTGTTATACTTGCCGCACCTATGCAGCCGTGCTACTTGTGTTGAAGGACGCAGCGGCCCTTTGCTGAGAGGCGAGTGTATCTATTAACCAGGAGTGAGTGATTTCATCAAAGCCCTCAGTCAGCGCTGTGCTATGTCCTGGTGCTGAAACACAGCAGGCCTGTGTGTTGGAACCCGGCAAACTTAAGTGAAGGCAGGCAAACTTACAGTGTCGCAAACACCCTGTCAATTATTAACAGTCCGGCGCTCTCATTCCTCTGACGTAACCATAGCAGCCGACCAGTAGACTGAAACTCAACCAGCAGCCTGGGAAACACTCAAGTTAAAGCGAAGCAGGAGGACCGACGTGATGGACCGTGGAGTTCACACTGGGCGTTAGTTCAACACCACATTGACGGAGTTGAACATATTCCTCTTTGTGTGCGTCTTGTCGCCATGGTGACTTCTTGGGGATTACTGTGACTCAGGGTGTTTGCTGCCTCCTTGAAGTTGTAGTCAGCGATTTGATTACCAAAACACTTAAGCAAAGGGACAGGAGCAGTGCGGCTGCCATGAATCTGACGCAGAAAATGAAACTTCTGAAACATTTTGGATCTTTACCCCCAGAACCGACACCTCCACCAATTCTTCATGTTCCTGTAAGTACTTCTGATGCAAACTTTTCTTTTTTGTTCTCATCAGAAGAATAAAGAGCCTGTTAAGGTCACACTCTAGATGGTACCAAGGATTTGCAGGCAGCACAATAGCACAGGTTTACAACTCTGGTTGTATAATTAAAGTGGTCATATTTTTCAGATGTTATATGCTCCACACATTTGAAGAAAAAAAATAAACGATATTGCTGAAATGGAAACATACATTTTGATGCTCATATGGCACTACATGATTGAAAACTTCCTTCCTCTTCATCGCACACTTATAAACCGGACTAGACTTGAGGTTTTCTCTCCTCCGATGACAATTTGCATTGTAATAAGGAGCACAGCAGTGTAAAAGTTTTGAATCTCCTGGAAGAAACATCAGTAGAATGACCTCTCAAACCAATTTTTTTTTTATCATTTACGTTTGATCCTCCTAAACGTTCTTCTATATCTATTCACCATTTTTTGGTTTGTCTCTCTCCCTTTTTTTCCTCACTTCTTTTGCTTGCTTCACTTCATTCCCATGCATATTGCTTGATTTTGCACTTCTTCACTTGCTTGTTGTTATAATGTCCTCTTAGCTTACACTGTTTGCTCACCTTTTATATATATTTTTTCTTTTTCCCAATTAATCTTCAGTTTTTCCACTCTTCTTGCCTTTGTTCCCTCCTCACCACCCTCCTCACTCCTGTCTTTTTTTCTGCTTACTTGATGCCTTCCATTTTTAATTCTTCTTTATATTGTATATGTATGGTTTGGTTTTTTTTTTCTTCTATCCTGCTTATTATCTCTAAATCTCCTATTCACCCACAGCTTTCAGGAAAGGCTATTGTATGTGAATGATTCTCAGACTGCCTCACTGCCGGAAGACATTTCATTTGATTGTGGTTCGACTGGCGACTATCTGTCATATCGCCTTTGTGGCTGGTGCTGCGTACGATGGGGATGTTCAGGAAGTGAAGCTCCACCTTAACTCACAGGTTTATTAGAGGGCACTAGTGAGGGAAGGTGGTGGGCAAAGGCTGGTTGGGGGGGGAGGAGCACTCCAGGTGAGATCTCCTGGGTATTTTCTCCTGAAAGAGCGACACCACCGTCGCTCAGATTACACGCCGTTTCAACAGGAGAATCAAATTTCTCTTGGACCTCAGCCAGTGTCCAGGCTGAGTTGATCTGAGGAGGCCGTAATCGGAGCGGATTTTAGTGCCGGACCAGTGATTGTTGATGTTCTATCTGTTGCTGTACTGACTGGTGAGAATTCAGTGCACAGGCCTCAGGTGTTTTATTCACTGCTAAAACCCCAGTGGAGATGGAGGTTAGGTTCAAAGACCAGTTGGTAAGTGACAAATAGAAGTCTCAGTTAATAGTATTTTGGTAACTTTTTTTAAAAAAAGATGTGATGATTGTCAGATGCACATAAAAAAACTGCTTTGATATTTTGGAGTTTTATCATTGTTGGTGCCATTACTTAAGATGATTTCTGACAATAATATCTGGAAACCGACGCATTCATTGAGATGTCTTGATGTTCCTCACTCTTTGAGGTTGGAACTCGTGTTTGCTCTTTGACCAGTTGTTTGACTCACCTAACCTCGGCCCATCCTTCTTTATCATCAGTACTGTAACACAAATGGTGACAGATGGTTATAGTCATATTATGAATTGTATGTTCGATGTTGAGAGAGTGGTGAATGTAATTGAACACAATGTTGTTTCATGAAAGCTCAAAACTATAGATATATTTTCCGTTCTTCAACATGTATGTAATGAAACTCTGTCGGTGGCCAAAACAAAAAGACTTCCAATTGTCGGCATAGTGAAACTCGCATGTTTTGAACTTCAGGTCAGTAACTGTTTATTTTGTGTGGTTGTATAGTTTATAATTAACTGCAGTGGAACAGCCAGCCTACTGTTAACACACACCGACCTGGTGCACTTATCAGTAAGATCCTGGCCCAAGATTTTGCTGGTTATTCATGACTGAATGTTTCAAGGAGTTTTCAGTTTGCTCTGTGGTCTGTACTGTATACTCTTGATGCAGGAGTAGCTTGACAGGTGTGAGTGTGAGTGTTTGACAAGAGTAGCAGGCCCGACCCGTTTTGACATGATTGAAACGCATGTCCCAGTTAGGAGACAAAGTCCAAGGCCAGAAAGCGCGGCCACTGCTTTAACAACAACAACAACCATGCGTAAAACGTTCATCATGAGAGGCATGAGATTGTGGCAGACACCATGTGTACAAGACAAAAACATTTCAGTCTGTACTGCGAAGTCCAGTTTTTTTTTTAATATTCCATTTTAAACACCTCAAATGTTTTACAAGTGATCAATTTCTTTTTTTTAAATAGAAGCGTCCATTGTTTTTAAAAATAAAAACTCTTTAAAAGAAAAACAAATTTGAAAGCGGGAAATACAGAAGAACCACTGTCATGTTGCTGGAAATTCTTTTGTCTCTATATGTTGTTTATCTTTGCTTACTCGACTATCACAGGGTGTCAGACAGTGCAAGCACAGAAGGGATGTGACATGACACACACACACACACACACACACACACACACACACACACACACACACACACACACACACACACACACACACACACACACACACACACACACACCACATAACCCCTCCTCCATACCGGTCCGGCAGGATTTAGACAGGTGAGAGCATGCTAAGTTCAGGTTGAGTCGCGCTCGAATTCATTTTGACTATCAGCTGTCTTCAGAGTAAGAGCGATTTTTTTTTTTTTGTTTTTTTTGCCATGATTGATCCAAAAGTCTTACTCAGCATTTATCGATGTAATTCAGTGTGATTCTTATCTTTGGTGTGTTTTTGTTGTTCTTTTATGTCACTAGAAGCCAGGCATGGAGGAGCTAACAATATGGGAGCAACATACAATAACACTCAACAAAGTAAGTGACTTTTGTGTCTCTTCCTTACATGATAGTGAGTTTAGGAACGAGGAATTAAGCTATTCTCTGGTCAACGTTGGACGGTATTCTGTGTGGAGTTATTCCTGCTTCTGAAATTGTTTAACATCAAAACTAATTTTCTAGCGAAGTTTCATTACTGTCTAAGAGTATTGTCCAGGATCACTGAGGGCTGTGCTTGAACCTTCCACAGACATTGTCAGTTTCACTCCAGAATCACTTGCAGGAATTCGAAATGACACACCCTGCTACACCAGCCTGCTCCTAACTGAACACCTTTGGAATGTGCTCACTAAACGCTGCCCTAATTTACTGTCATTATTCTCTTGGCGATGGCCTTCATATCTGATTTGACCTCTACTCTCTCTACTTCAACTGCAGGATCCAAAACTAGGGTTCGGCTTTGCCCTGTCAGGAGGGAAAGACAAAACGCTTCCAGACAATGGAGACACACCGATCATCGTTTCAGACGTGCTGCCAAATGGGCCGGCAATGGGGAGACTATTGTAAGTCACTTGGCAAAAATAAGTGCTGCATGTTTTCGAGTCACTGGTTGAACTGTCTTTGCTTTTTTTCCTTACAGCACCAAAGACCAAATTGTCATGGTCAACGGAGTGTCAATGGAAAACGTCCACTCTAACTTCACCATACACACACTCAAGTCATGCGGCAAGACTGCCAACGTTGTAAGTAGAGAAATGAATGCTGTAGAAAATGTCAAGATTGACACGAAGAACTTGCTAACTGTCATATCTATTCCATATACAACTACAGACTGTTAAACGGCCTCGTAAGATCCAGATCCCTGCAACTTCTCGGCCGTCTCGAGCCGCCTCTCACTCTAATTTGTTGGACCCAGACCCTCCTAGACGGGCACGTCGCTACTCTGATGGCAGCGACAACAGAAACAGCAGCCGATATCACACTCGTGCACGCAGCACGTCGCCCGACCGCAACGGCCATGGAAACACACTACCCTTAATGTCTTCAGGATACAAGCGGCTACCATACAACGACGTGCCAGACAAACCTCTCAAAACAACACTGGTTAAAAAGAGAAACACAGATGGTCAGAAGATGCAATTTGACTTGAAAAACAAAAGCTAGCTCTTCCAAATACCGACATCTGAGCGTCATGTCCTCTTTATCTTTTCTTCCCTGCAGAGTATGGGCTGAAACTCGGCAGTCAGATTTTTATCAAGCACATGACTGGGACAGGCCTGGCGGCAAGAGAAGGGACGCTTCAGGAAGGAGACCTCATTCTTAAGGTGAGTGACTAACAGTCTTTGCTTGCACAACCACGGCTGTGTTTTTATGCGAGTGTGAGCACATAAGGAGTGTGCCACATATTTGTGTGGATGGAATGTGATAGGTTTTTGGAGCTCTGCTGTATTCTTTTATCTCCCCTCCAAAAAAGTTTATATGTAATTACATGTAAGCATTACGGTTTAAACTACATGTCTGCTTCCTGCTTTCACTTACCTGTGACTCAGACAAGATAATCACAATCAGGCGATAAGGAAACTCACGCTCACATTCTTTGTGTGTCAAGTTTGATCTCCAGATGCTTAAAAATAGCTGGCATATTGCCTTATACATTAGAGATAACTAGCATTGAATCCATGTTTTTTGATGTAGCAAAAGACATAGGTGCAAATGAAAAATGAATTTGTTATCACAGTACATCATTTGTTGGGACTGACAAAGGCCACCACCAAGTACGATGTTCTATTAGTGATGAATGATGTATTCTGATATTTTTGAATGTTTTTGTTTCGACAAACTGGAAATGGCATGGATGAATGACTATCTCTTTACGGTTTTATATGTGTGCAAATCAGATCAATGGCATGACAACAGAGAATCTCTCACTGCTGGAGACGAAACACTTGGTGGAGAAGAGTCGAGGCAAACTGACCATGACGGTACTCAGGGACGACCGCAAGTTTCTGGTCAGCATCCCTGAAGTGGAGGACAGCCCCCATAACAGTGACGATGGCCGACGCAGAGAAAGCAGCTCAGAGTTGGAAGGCAAGTTGTGGGAAGAAGGCAATCGATTGCTTTTCTACGATCCCCTTTAATCTTTACTTGTGTGTGTCAGATATTTCAGACCTGGAAGAGTCCATTCCCACTCACAGAGCGTCTCGTCCAACCAACAGAGAGAAACGCACACGCAGGTACAAACCCTATAACAGCTGTACCGATCCACATATTCTCTTGGTTTTTGCTTACATTTTTTTTCATCCTGTACTGTTCTTTGAAGTAATGTTTCAAGTAATGTTTGTCAGAAGGCTTCAGCCATCACTTGATCATGAATAAGACATTCTCATTTCTGTTTCCCAGGACAAGAGCTGAACCTCCTCTTGCCAGATCCAGAGATGCATCACCCATGCGCTCCACCCTGTCTCGTCCACCTCCAAGAACCTACCCAACTAGAAGAGGTGAGAAAAAGAAAATGGTCACGAAACTGTGAAAAATGTGAATGGTTGGATAAATTCAACTATGGATTTTTTTGTCAGCTCCGTCTGAGTCGGAATCAGACCGCAGTGCTTCTCCGCCTGTTCCAAACATGAGAGACACCCTGGACAAGCGGGATCAGTCCAACAAATACAAGTAAGTCCTTAGCTTCAGCCATAATATGTTTGTAAACATTGATCCCCTTGTTGTTAGAAATAGCACTCCACCTTTAATGCTCCTCTGTTATTGTTGGTTTAACATAGTACAAGTCAATATCTGAGCCCAAAGTGTGCATTTTGTTTACTTCATTTGACAAGGCACAGCAACAGTCTTGGTGCATTAAACATGTTGCCAGAGTTCCTTTCAACACATTATTTTCTTCAGCAGAAGTTTGTTTCCTTTAGCTGGTCAGATCTTTGTCCCAGAATCTTAACTTCCTGCCTCATGTGAAGTATGTCATACTGATAAAGAACAATTAAAGCAGTAATGACGCACCATCCTCAGATTATTGTGGAGTATGTTTGCAGTGTAACACGTTTGACCTATTTGATCCAGAATGTTAAAAGGGAAAAACGTTTCTTTTCTTGGCCACAAAAATGGTTGCTTGTTTTTTGTTTTGTTTTTTACATTTTGTTTTTCACATTTCCAGAATACAACTGAATTTGAATAATGTTCTGGTGACACCTGGTTGAAACCTGAAAAAAATGTCTACTTTTCTGTTGTATCAATTGTGGTCTTCTACAGAAGTCTATCTGGAATGTCCACTCTGCCCAATCCTCGATCCTCCCCTATCGCTGCCAACTGGACGTCTTCTCGACCGACTTCTTCTGCCTCTCGGCCACGCAGGCCAGTGTCTGAGTCGGACTCTGATCGCAGCAACTCCCCTCCTCCACGCAGAGACAGCCCTCGCTCTGATAACAGATACAAGTAAGCACAATGATGAATGGAATATTAGGTAGTCTTCCATCACAGACTAATAAAACATTTCATGTATTTGTTTTCGCTCATCCTCTTTAGAATTCTTCCTGATTTGGCTCATGCAGGCGTGAGAGCTTCCCCTGTTCCTCGCAGGGTCAATTCTCCGGTCAGAGTCCCACCTCCAGGTCAGCACTCTGATATACACACACGCCCATTTTCAGGACATGTTGTTTATCTTAGACTGGTGAGGTGGTTACATTAATGTTGCATTGTTTTTCAGACTCTGATTCCGAGTCAGAACGAGGCGTGGGGCCCCCTCAGAGGCAGAGTACCACGTACAGCCAGGACTCGCTCAGCCGATACAGGTACAGATGAAGTGTCTGCCCAATCCCATCCTACAAACACACCCTCCCCTTCTTACCATTACCCAGCAAGAGCTCGGCAGCTGGGACCAAACTGTGCTCACTTCCCATGTTATTAACATCATTGTGTGTTGTACTTTTTGTTTTAACTATTTTTTTGTGATACTTAATGTGAGTTGTTTTATTGATCAGTCTGTGGCCTTTTTTGAAGTTTGATTTTTTGGTATTTGTATTGTTTAACGTGTGCACCATGTGTTTGTGTTTACCAATGGAAATAAAAAAAAAATGTCTTCCACTGCTCTGTGTATGTGGCGTTAGTGTGATCAAATCCAAAAGAATGTTGTTGCAAACCTATTACTGATATCTAATACTTTGGAGTTGAGTTGATGAGTCACGGTGCAGCCTCCCTCAGTGACATGCAGGTGAATATTGAACAAATCGTCATATTAGCCACGCGTCCCCCCCTTTCCCGACATAACTGAGATTTGCTGTCTCCTCCCTCACTCCCGCCTCCCTCTCATCTCTTCCAGGGTGCTGCCGGATGTTTCCCTTCAGCCTCAGGTGAAACCCCCCCACTGGAGCCCCAGCAGTGCCTCGAACAACAATCCACCACTGAAAGGTGTGTCAAATTCTGGTGTTGACTAAACAACCATTTAAAATGTAACATCCCTGATCGTTACAGCTCACTCAGAGTCTGAGTCGGAGGCGAGTTATGCCTCCGTCCCACGTCGGAACTCTGCGGATGAACATTTCAAGACTGCAAAGAACAAGTGAGAGTCAAACTATACTGTGCTGTTTATGAGGCTGGTTTCCTGATGGATGTCATTTTTGTCGAGTTGATATTCATAATGTTTTAACATTCATGATTATGAAAGCTGTGATTTTGATTGAGGTTTATCACAGGGATTTTCAAAACTGCCATTTATCTCGAATCTGTCGTGAGGCTGGGAACCAAAAACCACTGCATCTTGTGTGTTATGGCCACTATTGACCAAGACGAACTGACAGCCGAGAAAAACATTTGAAACACCGCCATCTAGAGGATAAACTTACTTATAGCGACTCTTTGTTGCAGTTAACCCTTTACCTTTCTTCAGTTTGTCCTCATTGTTATAGCAATTATTTTAATCCGAAATAATAAAAAATCCTGTTAAATACAACACTTTTCATCCACAGAGTTCTTCCAGACATAAAGGCTGGTACATCTACATCTCTTCCCAGACAGTCGTCACGCCATCGAGCCCCATCACCGGTCAGACCGCCACCTGATGGTTAGTACAGTTTTACAGAAGTTTTTCCATCTTTTCTGTGTCTTTAATGGTTTCCTTATGTCGTGTAGACTCATCAGAGTCAGACCACCTTTCACACCTCAGGAGGTCTGGAAGTTCTGAGCGAGAGGACACACATCGCAAGTATGAAGACGACTCTTGACTTTATTGACACGCACTCTGACATTTTTAAACCATTGTTTTGGATGTGAATTGCAATTATATTTAATTGGTAATACATTCCATTACAGAGCTCCTCGAACTTCGAACGCAACTGGCACCATGATGTCAGGTGTTTCGGTTAAGAGCAACCCACCACTCTACTGTAAGCTTTGTCATATTCACCACTCGCAACAAAAAAAGTATCAGTATTTTGAATGCTATATATATATAGTATTTTGTCAAATAGCTGACTGAAGTTGAGTATTTTGCCTTCCCCTTAGCGAAACCTGCTGAAGAGCCCATCTACTCATTACCTCCAGATTCATACCCAACATCTAATCCGGGGTGAGTCTGTGTCTAAATCTTCACTTCACTCCTGGCAAATTAAGTGGTTCCTAAAAAGCAAATTGTGCTTTGCAGGTACAGCTCAAATGTACATAAAGTTTCCTTCACAAAGGAGGGCAGCGTGGGACTTCGGCTAGTTGGCGGCAACGATGTTGGCATCTTTGTTGGGGGAGTTCAACCCAACAGTCCCGCCTACGATCAGGGGATGAAGGAGGGCGATCAGATCATGCAGGTAATTTAAGATGGGTTCTGACATGGTGGGAAGAACACAGATGGTTTTGCTATTGATGCTATACAACTGTTCCTCCGATTTAGTTTTTTTTATTGTTTTTGCGGTGTGAAGTTGAAATTGTGTTGCATTGTTTAGACTCTCATTATATGCTCTTGCCTTAGAATTCACTTTTGCCAGCAGTGGAAGCTAAAATTGTGTTTAGCTGTTGTGTTTAAATTTATACACCTTTACTGTTGTTGTTCCTGTTGCTTCTAACCATTCTGATACTTTCTTGCTAGATCAGAAAACTACAGATCCTGTTATTCTGAAAAGCACAATGTATTTTCTTTCACAGGTCAACAATGTAGATTTTGGTCACTTCACTCGAGAAGAAGCAGCAAACTTCCTTCTTAATGTCAAGAGAGGAGAGCGAATTGAAATTAGCACTCAGCACAAGATGGACAGTAAGACAAAAGCAATGATATGATGAATGCCAGAAGTCTTTTGTGCTGAATATATGTTAAATTCATTTTCAGTTTATAAGAAGATCATCAAGTCAAACTTGGCAGACAACTTTTACATCCGCACACACTTCGACCATGACGCAGATCATTCCATTGGCTTGAGCTTCACCAGAGGGGAAGTGTTCAGGGTGGTAGACACGATGTATCGTGGGAAATTGGGTAACTGGCTTGCTATTCGCATGGGCAATGACCTCCATGAACTGGATAAAGGAACCATCCCCAACCAATCTAGGTAAATAGACGGCTAAGTCTGGGGTCCAAGAGGATTCTGAAACCATTTAAATCTTCTGCTTATCTTCTCACAACTACAGGGCGGAGACGCTGGCCAGCCAGGAGCAGGCAATGAGGGCCAGCGGAGATCGTCAGGGATCCGGACCAAGAGCTGAGTTCTGGAAGCTGCGTGGGCTCAGGGGGAACAAGAAGAACGAGAAGAATAACCGACGAACTCGAGATGACTTACTGCAACTCACAATTCAGGGCAAATTTCCTGCTTATGAGCGAGTTCTGCTCCGAGAAGGTTGTTATATGTTTGATAGTCCAATGATCTGCCGATTATTCAAGCTAACATTTTTGTCTTTGCAGCTAATTTTAAAAGACCAATTGTCATCCTGGGTCCTCTGAACGATATTGCCATGGAGAAGCTGGTGAGAGAGATGCCTGACGAATATGAAGTGGCAGGTAAGCTGAACAAACCCAGAATGTTTTTGCACAATCATGTAAATCGAGAAAATGTTCTTTCTTGATAAGAAAAAAACCCCAAATGAAACACAAAAAAATTGTTCCATCCATCAATCCTCAGTCTTCATCATCAAAGGTGACCTAGATTCCTGATGAGCCTTTCACTGACTTAATCGTTGTAAATGTATATGGCTTACCGTAGTAATAGGAAAAGGCAATGTCTTCAAACTTGACTCCAAAAATGTGAATTCTGTGTGTTTGGCAGAGATGGTTCCCCGGAGCGGAGGAGGAGACAGCGCCTCTACAGTCATTAAACTAGACACCGTGCGGCGAATAGCTGAGAAAGTGAGTAATTCTGTCTAGTGAAAGATACATGTATTCAAACATTGGTCATCTTCTTTGCTTCTTGTCAGGACAAGCACCCTCTGCTGGACATCACTCCCACTGCTGTGGAGAGGCTCAATTACATCCAGTACCATCCGATGGTGCTGTTCCTGGACCCTCACAGTCGAAAGGATGTCAAGGCCATGAGACAGAGATACAGCCCAAACTCTAACAAGAGCTCCAGGCGGCTTTATTCACAGGCCTTGAAGATGAGAAAAGACTGGAGTCACCTTTTCTCAGGTAGAAAACCGGGCTCTCAACATAAAGTATTTTTAAATGCAGTGCAGAATGTCATCTCCATGTTCAAGGACATCTGTAATCTTAAATGCATTTCTCTTCAGCTCGCATCGACCTGCAGCCTGGGTCACATGTTTGGTACGAAGCCCTCAAGGATAAAATCCGCCATCAACAGTCAAAACCTGTTTGGGTGTCTGAAGTTACGGTAAGTGATAAATGGACTGGAGTAATCTGAATCAATAGTTAGATGTCAACTCTGCAAGGTGAACATACAGTAAGCAGATTGTGTTGCACGTAGGACTTGTGAATAGTTAGTGGAAGACCTGGAGTTTGATGTCCCTGACAGTGTAGTTGATTGCATGTAGTTTATTTAAATACTTGGTTGTCCATGACATGCTTGTCCCACTTGAGCACTGCGGTGCAGCCGGTGCCTTCCTTGGCTCATAAGTATGTTATATTAGTAAGTTGTAGTCTGTAACTACAAAAACAGGACCCAAACGTTAGTCTCTTTATATTTTCAAATCATGTCATTTTCTTGTTGTTGAAAATATTCTCAATTTATCATTGATCATGATGTGTGCAGTTGGAGACGGGTGGAGAACAGGACCTGGATGCTCTGGACCAGACCCAGTCTGACTACCTGAGTGCTGCCAGTGACCTTGAGGACACTGATGGAGAACCTTTCACCGATGGAGAGGCCTACACTGACAACGAGGACCTGGAAGAAGCCTACCCTGGTCAAGATGCAGCAAGACACTCAAGGATAGCCGGAGCCGCTTTAGCGCGATCCTCAGAACCTGCCTCAGGGCGCCACAGTCCCCCTGTGGAACATATTTCAGACTCCTACTCAAAAGGAGGAGAAATCCCACCTCTAATGCACGTGCCGGAGCCAGGTTCCTTCCGACAGAGGACGAGCAGCCCACCACGTAGCCCGCTGGAGGAAGACCCCTCGCATCGCAGCTTCACAGACTCTGACTTCAGTGCTGTTGATGTTCTTGCACCCACCACTCCATCAGATGGGCCCCCAGATTTCATAGCCCCCAACCCTCGGTATACTTTGAAGGAAGCTTCACTTGCTGAGGAACAACGTGGGAGTCCGCACGCCAGCCTTTCCGCCATAGAAGAGAAGCTACAACAGGTAACTGACTCGAGCCACACACCTTGGACAAGTCCTAGTCTAGATAGGAAAATGAGGTTTCGTAGGAAAGTCAGTCAGTCATTTCCCAAATAAACCGTTGTTCCTGGGCGTATATTTGGTTGTGGTAACTTTGACATCCAAAATAAGAGTTACCATCAAAAATCGTCACAGTGGTTTTGCCTCAGTCTAGTTCAGGGGTGTCCGAAATGTGTGACCAAAGCTAAGGTGGGAAAAGTTTGGCGCAGTATTTAGCATCTCTGCCTTGTGGCTCACATACACGACATTTTTATTTGATTCAGTTACTACTTAGAAGCAGCTGACTGATTATATGAATTGCTACTTCTGCTAAGGCCTGGAGTTGAGTGTCATAGCTGTAGCTGTCATATATCGTTTTCACCACACATTTGAGTGTGCTCTTGTTTCTCCTTCAGACTCGGCTAGCAGAGCCACAAACTCAGCCACAGGGGAAGAAGAGCCCCAGCTACATAGTGTAAGTGCTGTGCATATTATCGGTGTGTCAGGAAACATGCTAGTGTTTAAAACAATGGCTTCTCTGTCTCAACAGTCTGGCGCATCATCACCAGGCTGTCCAGTTCAGACGAACACAGATCAGAGGAGGCAGTAACAGCTCTGAAGATGAGGAGGAGGAGGACGACGACGACACAGAGGACATTGAATGGGGACCTGCCACAGAACTGTAGATGCCACTTTTTAAACGTTTAACTCCATTGATCCAACAATAAAACTTTGATTTACACTCCACTACAATCATTATTTCTGTTTTCATATTTTATTTCAAAGATTTCTCTACCCTCTTCATAAAAATATTCAAATGAATTTTGTAATTAATGGTTCAGTATCGATATTTTTATTTAATCCGTTGAATATTTGTGGTTTTTTTTTAACAGATTTTTCATTAAATGCACATAATGCTTAGAATTGTTTCAATACATGTCTGATTTATATGTGGGCGTCACCTAGCGTTTCTACATTAAAACTTGTTTTCAGTGTGTGATTCTTTTTTTCCTCTTGGTCATATGGATGGTTTACTTAGATTAGCGTTGAGCTAGAGTTAGCGTGAGCACCGTTTAAAGCAAGAATCATCTACAGCACTTTGTAAGAGTATAATATATCCATAAAAATACTGCATTTATCATACCAATTCATCTGTTTCCCATCCCGGCTACCTGTGGTCAGGGACATGCTCCCAGATCATTACAACCACGACAGTGAAGAACAATCACTCACATGCATGTCGACAGAACATTTGTCATCACATCAGAAATCCTACAAGAGCATGGGGAAAATATATAAACAAACTCCACACACAAAGTTGGCAGGTTCTGTCTGATCTGAAATAAAACTCGAGTCGAGTTGAATGGGACAAATATGAATCCAGAAATGTATAAGTAGGACAAAGAGAAGATTGTATGTTCATTGTGTTGTGTGTGAGAGGTTCCTGGGTCATCATTTGTCATAACGTGCTTCAGTTGAAGTTAGAAACTCAATATGACTCAACAATGCCTCTGGGCTGAGCTGTTTAACATCATCTCATCTCATGACCACAGATGCAGAACACCCAGTCAACTATAGCAGTCTGCTTTCCCCCACGCAGTCCACAATGTGCATTATCCTTTGGTCAGGAAGGTGTAGCCGAGGGCGGCGCTATCTTCACCGCTGGGACAGGTGTCGGATGCTGCGGAAGGTTATTGGACTCCTGAGTCATGCGGTGCAAACACACAGGTGTAGGACACGTAGTAATTGATCCCTCTGATCAGACGGGAAGAAAAGGTGTGTGACGAGGACGAAGTCCCGAATGTTGTTGAATGTGACGCGCAGCTAGAAAATGGGCGGCATTAAGTCGAAAAAGTAATGCGATAAGGGCTCACTGACCCGAGGGGGAACTTCTCAGCGGATGTCGCGACGAGCGCAGTGCCGCGTGCGTTGAGAGTCATTGAGTCTGCGCGGCTCGATGAGTGACAGCAGCAGCAAGAGGAGGAAGACCGACACTCACTTGTGGCTCAAGATCGGCTTGGATGGAACCGAGGTCCCGCTGAGCACCGGCGGAACAGCATCGAAGTGGAGAGTCGGGGGGTGGGTGGGGGGTCTGTGTGTCAAGCTCAAGGAGGCCGGCATGGACGGGAAAGGGACCCTGAAGATGTTCAGCAGGAAGAAACGGGAACTGATAAAGACGCCCTCCATCTCTAAGAAGAGTCGAGCGGGAAGCCCGGGCCCTTACACCAGCGCCTCGTCGGTGAGTTGTCAGAGAGAGAGAGAGGCAGAATATGTGTGCGCTTTTGTGCCCGTGACGTGGACTGCGCGTACTGTATTCCTGCATTTTAAACAGGGTAAACAGTTAACTGCCGTGTATATATGCAGTTAAACATTCTTTTGTGGTGAAGTACCATATGTCTTGTCTTTATCATGCTTAAACGTGGCACTAAAAGTAGCTACAAACTTTACTCCAAAAGTAAAAAAAAAAAAAAAAAAAAGAATAGAGACTAAAAGAGGAGGCGAGCTGGACAAACCGCCCAACAAACACAGCGTGTGGCTTAAACGGGTATGCGCTTCATATTATTCATCACATTTTGTGTCCAAATGGTACTGTTCTTCGACGTTGTGACGTATATTTCCTTACCCATCGGTGCCTTTACTACACCCCTCAGTGCAGGCAGGAAGTTGTTGCACCACAACGCACAGGATCTTGTGAAATGTGTCACGTGTGTGTTTACTTTAAACGCTACTGTTTGTGTTCGAGGCCTTGAGCCCAGCGCTGGAGCAGCATCAAATATTACTGTCAATATCATGTGATGCCGTTCTACCTCCCCCCTGCCTCGCAGCTCTCGATCCTCCAGGAGCAGTCTCGGCGGGATGCTGGTGATTCCACCCTCTCGTCCTTACCTTCGTCCTCCTCACTGATGCTCACACCAAATTCCGCTAGTCTCCCGGATCCTTCCCTGTCCTGTCCAGCCACACCCAACATCCAACACAACAAGATGCCTGCCGTGCAAGGAGTGGGTGGCCAGTCTCCTGCGGTCACCATGAGGAGACCAACTGCCTTGAGTAGACATGCCAGTGCTGCAGGTCCATCATTTTACCATTACCATTACCAGAGTCATTGTCATCATATTTAGATTCAAAGGTTTAATTTAAAATATTCAAGCAGACTGCATACAGCAATATGGCTATTACCAGCTCAACTGTTCTGACTTGGTTGTGTTTTCTGGGACTGCAAAAAGGAGTTCTTGACTGACCATATTTAGTGACTAAATTGTGTTGCTTACTGTTTTTGTTAGTCATTTTCTTTAAATTCATTCAATTGAATGTTGTTTTTTCCCCTTAATTTTAACTATTTTTAACTAAACATATTTAGCCCAAATTAAAACTAATTATTAAGATGGTTTTTCCTGAAGTGGCATCAACATTGATGCCACCGGAAAATGACACATTTTACAAAAGGTATGCAACTGCAATTGAATCACCATATAATTATGCAATTGATGCACATGTAGAAATAATTAAGTAGATATGTATCTGTTGACAAAATCCAATTTTATTATTTTTATGAAAAAGCTATTAATGTCATTTAGTTTTTGTCATTCTTCTTTTCCTTTTGGCTTCTCCCTTCAGGGGTGGCCACAGCGGATCATCCTCCTCCATCTCACCCTGTCCTCTGCTTCCTCTTCTCTCAAACCTACAAACCTCATGTCCTCCTTCACCACATCCATAAATCTCCCCTTTTGCCTTCCTCTCGACCTTCTGTCATTATTGAGCCATTATTTAGGTAAGCATTTAAAAGTTTCGATGCCAATTTTCAGGATTCCCATTGCAGTCGTGGGTCCTGAGTAAAGTTCAGGGTAAAGGAGCTACAACTCCCACTTCACCACCTGAGGGTCCCGAGAGCACTGCCATCGAGGTTGAAGACATTCCAGCCCTGCTTAGAGACGTGGCACGTTTTGCTGAGGCTGTGGAGAAGCTGAAGGATGTGGTACTGGCAGAAGGTAATTGCGTTGACAGCCAAAACTCAAATATTTGTGAGAGGGCTCAGTTATCCAGGTCACCACACAAAGTAGTGTTAGTAGTGTTATGCCTGCTGGCATATTTGAACCTTATGACTCAAATATTTAATGTGGATATTTATTTTCTGTCATACACAATTTGTTGTCAATGTGATATTGACTTTGCATCAAGATTGTGTAATACCAAATGCTTTAGCATAGTACCAGTGAACTTGATTCTGAAAATAAATAAAGCTTAAGTACATTTTTTGATTAAATAAGTCCTGTAACCCCAACTGAAGTCACTCATTTTTCCCTTTAATTTAATCTGTAAATGGCAACATTGATATGAATTGCTAAATGTTGAGTGAGCTAGATGGTCCCCAGTCAAGGAGCAGACGTAGCCTACTGCAGGTGCTGCTTGAATCAATGTCACAGAGCAACTTCATTTGAGTCATTTCCATTTTGTGTTTAATCTTCCAAGTGGCTTGCTTCATCTCTCACTCTTGCAGCATGTGTGTTTTGCAAATGACAGTTAGAGACGACAAGGAAGAGTTCACGCGCACCCCAACCAGTCGCTTCATTTTCTTCCCTCCAATAAAGTGCAACGTTTCCGCACCAAACCGCGGCCACATCTTGACTTGAGCAGGAAGCCAACTTTATGTTTGTAGTGGGCTCCTCCCAAAACAAACATTTACTATGTATTAACTATGCATTGCATTATTTTGTCATTTTAAAGTAATGGCTCTTATCCTCGTCTTAAGACTTGCCTGGAAGGTAGTGTTGAGGACAATTTTTTTTTTTTTTTTTTTTTATCGGATATTCTGTGCGCCATCTCTTTATTATAGTCCTAAGGTATCTACTCAAGCTTGCCAAACAGGAAACCACAATGGATATTATCTGACAGAAGAGCCTTGTCCACACTTCCTCCATCAGTAGCCTTGCTGTGTCTTTGTGACATATCAAAAAGAAAAATGTACAACATTAGTCAGCAATAATCCAGCACATGTTCATAGTCAAATGAAGCCTGAGTCAAATTAGCTTTTCTATATTATCTGGAAAACTGCTGTAGATTTGGCCACCATGCCCTCTGTGAGTAGGCGAACGAGTTAAAACATGAAATAAAGAGAGCAACCACGTCGAGCAAAGATCCAAGTAAGAGGACAATTTATTTTGGGAAAAATAAGTATTGGTGATACGATTCTGGAAAACATTTCAGAATTTTTGTTTTCCTTCCTACAGCAGCTTAATTATTTCCTTGTAATTTAAACAGTTTTTTCACTGCATTCGACTTCATTGGCTATTGTCTTCAAAATATTTATATATTTCATTGTGTCCCCTCTTGATCTTGTCCCTGCTCTTAGGTAAAGAAAGTCAGCGCCCTGTTGCCCATGAGTGTCTTGGTGAGGTGCTCAGAGTTCTGCGCCAAGTCATCAGCACTTACCCTCTGCTCAACACCGTGGAGATCCTGACAGCAGCTGGGAAACTTATCTCAAAGGTCAAAGGTTGGTAACTTATCACTTCCTGTTGCTAATTTTGTTTAGATGTTTCACTGTTGTTGTGATTCTGATCCATCCATCCATCCATCTATCCATCCATCTATCTATCGTTTTACTATAATAAATGAATAAATAAAATTATTAATAAATTGCATTTCTTAGGTTTCCACTATGAAGCAAGCAACGATGGAGACAAAAAAGACTTTGAGAAAGCCATTGAGACGATTGCAGTGGCTTTCAGCAGCAAGTAAGTCTTCGGAATATCACCTTAGCGCTTTGAATTGAATCTTCTGTTCTTATGTTTAAAAGTAGTAGGCAGGTGACCTGTTTCTTTTTCATCAAAATGAATTGGTCTGAGTTCTGTATTTGATATAGTATTATCTATAACTCCTGATTTTTTTGGTTCCCATGCTTGACAGATTGTACAAAATTAATTCTTCAAGACCGCTGCAGCCACCTCAAAATATGGCACATGGTGTCTATAAAGTTTCTTTACCATTTACAAGATATATTACAAAAGCCAATGTAAAGATAATGAACCTATGAGGATTGCATTAACACATTTTAGTTAATGTACTGTTATGTTAATTTAGTCCCATAAATGATGCCAGTGGTTTAAGTTTGCATGATGTGTGAAACTTGATAACTACTGAGTACAACAGAACAAGTCTGATGAAAGACAAATCTCAATTGCCTTTATATAATTTTTGACAAGATGAAGAGCCTTTACTGACATGCTGTATAATTCAAATCTTAAACCTGTCTTTTCTAGCTCAAAGTTTCTGTTTTCACAGTAGGCAAATTTGGGTCATGGAAAGGTGGTGCTTCTTTTTTGTTTAATGTGTGATTTTTATTAATAAAATTGTATGACTTGATGTAATAGAATAATTCCTATTG
Source organism: Synchiropus splendidus (assembly GCF_027744825.2). Taxonomy (NCBI): domain Eukaryota; kingdom Metazoa; phylum Chordata; class Actinopteri; order Syngnathiformes; family Callionymidae; genus Synchiropus; species Synchiropus splendidus. Next base: position 19,553,564 of record NC_071334.1, on the reverse strand, counting down.
TCACTTTATTTTCAAAATAATTTAATGCTCAGTCAATGCGTTAATGATTCAGGATCTTGTTGAAATGTTTAAAAACAGCAGCTAAAAACAGGAAGTGTTTTTTTTTTTTTTTTCACATCTAAGAAACCGGAGGTAGAAAATGTTCTGTGCTGGTTACAAAAAAAATGTTGATGCTGTTGTTTCTGAACCAAGTACTTTTTGTTACCAACAAGAAATGTTTTCAAATGAGTCCAGAAAAGGTTCATCTGTCACATGCTCAGTCTCTGTCCTGACTTGGATGTTTGTTGTAACTTTAGGAGGAAGTGATCACACACAGACAGTTGAAATGTGCCTGCCACGTCTGCTTCCTCATTTTCTGTCCTTTACTCTTCCTGTGTTTAATCACATCTGTGGGCGGAGACTCACCAAGATGTGTATTTCACTTTCCTCTCATGTTGACAGAGGACACCACTTTCAAATGACTTGATTTGTGCACTGGAATTATACTCTCTGGTTCTTTAAGTCGGGGAACGAACATAACATGAGGCTTTCACATCTAAAACATTTTTCTCTAATAGCTCTCTGCTATACCTTATTATTGTATGCTTTATGATTAATCTTTCAGTGCCTGACATCAGCATGCAATTGTGTCTGTGTCCTTTAGTGTGTCTGAGCTGCTGATGGGTGAGGTGGACAGCAGCACTTTGCTCTCACTGCTGCCCACTGAGAAGAGCCGGGTGAGTTCGCTTGTTTCCCATCCAAGAGTTGTACAACCAATCGAGTCATTCTCTGCTTCCCTTGTTTGTACTGATTGTAACCTCTTCCATGTTGAGTGCTATTTAATATTTGTTGGGACCTTCAATTCATATAATGCATAAAAAAATAAAAATGCATTAGTTGCATATGAAGTTTATTTAAAGAGAACGCTTTTCAGTGCTTCAATAATTCCATTCGCACTACATTATTCAATGTGATGTCATAAGCAAAGACTTCATGGATGGGTAACTTAAGTTAAAAAAAGAAGTTCAAGATAAAAATACAAAGAATGTCTTCAATTTCGTTCTTACTACTTGAGGTATAATGACAATTAAGGCTATTCTATTCTTCTATTGTATTTATAATAGAATTTGTTGAGTTGAGGATCATGTCTCTTGCCTGAAGCCACAAATGTCTGTTACCATAAATTCCTCAGCTCAATCAAAGACAACTTATGCAAATGACTGAAGAAGGTATTGATCAAGAAGTGGTTAAAGGTCTCCAATAACAATTCAAATTGTGCATCATGACACTTGCACGCGACCTGATCTTGAGCGCTGTCCAGCTAATGATCCAAATTGTTCTGTGCAGTCCATGGAGAACCTATGCGTTGCAGCTGGACAGGCAGGTGAAGGAGGCACATTCAGGAGTGAACTACATGACATGGGTGGGCTGTTGATCATGAAATCACTCCTCTCACATTGTCTTGTTTTCAGTGTCATCAATTTTTATTACATTTTTTTTAAATCATTGAACTTGAATGTCTTTCCTGTTCCACATTTGGTACCTTTGATCCTCAATCCACTCCTGAGATCTATCAATTTATATTGAGTTTCATTTTCACCGGAATACCTTGATATTTTACACAATGTTTAAAACTGTAGGGAACATTTTGGCTGTGTAAGGGATTTTAATTTCAATGAAATGTAATGTAAAACAATTTTGTTTATGTGCAGGCGGAGTCGAGGAGGTGGATATGATCCTCCAGCGCAGTGAGGGTGGAGTTGAATCTGCTCTACTTTACGCCAAAACCATCTCAAAGTACATGAAAGACCTAATCTGTTACGTGGAAAAGCGAACCTCCTTGGGTAAGTCTTCACAAAAATTATATGTAACAAACATGTTTTATTGATTGTGTTCCCTGTGTCCTGTCATGTTCACAGAGATGGAGTTTTCCAAAGGGCTCCAGCGATTATACCAATCCTGCAAACACAACATCACCCATGTAAGTTTTACCCAGAGATATTACACTGACTGGAATCCTTTAAGTAATCAATCCCAATGACTATGTCCCCTCTTTCAGCCCCACATGCCCCTCTTCTCCATCTACTCGCTGGCTCTAGAACAAGACCAGGAGCAGAGTGTGGGCCTGCAGCAGGCCAACACAACCCTGCACACACAAACCTTTATCCAGGTACTACTAATAGCATGTGATCAACTCTGCAGGACTATTATTCGTGATGATCTTTTTTTAAAAAATGTGTGCAGCCTCTGATGCAGCGCAAACATGAGCATGAAAAGAGGCGGAAGGACCTTAAGGAGCAGTGGGTCAGAGCCAAGAGAAAGCTTGTAAGAGCTATGCCTCGCTAGGTTGGACCACATGAAATTACGCCATGTTTAAAAACCCAACTATGGTATTTGACCTACTCAGATGGAGTGTGAGGCAAACCTGAGGAAGGCAAAACAAACCTTCATGACACGCTGCGAGGAGTATGATAAAGCCAAATGTGCTACCAGTCGGGCTGAAGAGGACGGGGGAGGATCGACAGCCAAGTCACTGGAGAAGAAGAAGCGTCTGGAGGAAGAAGCTAGAAACAAGGTATGTATCACAACTAAGAAATATTAGCAGGATGAAAATTTTTACACCGTTCAGAAGTCTTTATTGAATACCTCTTCATTATTTGCTGCTACACATCACTGTATCGTAAATCCTCATTGATTTTAGTTTTTCTCCTACTGTAGTGAAGTGTGTGACAGGCCTCGAATCTCTGACTCTGACATATGATCTCCTTCCTTGTATCACATCACTGATGGCTTGTTTGGCTCTGTAGGCAGATGAGGCTGAGGCCACCTACAGGACGTGTATAGCGGATGCCACAGCTCAGATGATGGAGTTGGAGCACACAAAGGTGACTGTGCTGCGACAGCTGCAGGACATCATCAAACAAAGTGACCAGACCCTCCGATCGGTCAGAACAAACTCTTAGAATTAATTCTTACTATCATGACTCCTAGCGGCATCATATGCCAAATGTTTCTTCCCCACCCTGTCCGACAGGCCACCATCTCCTACTACCAGCTCATGCACATGCAGACAGTGGCCTTACCTGTTCATTACCAGACTCTGTGTGAGAGTAGTAAACTGTATGACCCTGGTCAGCAATACGCTGCCCATGTGCGAGACCTGCAACTTCCAGACCAGCCAGCGGTCTGCTACACATTTGAAGCCTACTCCCCCTGCAGCTCCATGTCTCCGTAAGGTTTTAGCTAAAGAACCAACACCAGTGGGTAGGACAGATATCACTTCTTTTTTTTGCCCTTCTGCACTTTTTGCAGGCACAGCCAAAGACGGAGAAATGACAGTGTCAACACTGAGCAGAGCAGCAGCACTGACAGGTCTGCCACACAAACGTCTGTGGATAACAGGGATGCAGAGCTGCAGCGCAGGCGTGAGTGACACTTCCTCTATTGTCAGTGTTTCCTCCGACTGTCACCTAAATCAGGGGTTCTGAACCTTTTTGATCCAGGGGCCCACGTTTCCCCGAACAAATGGGTCCGGGGCTCATTCAAGTACTAGGACTGATTCATGACTGTTGATTTCATTTGTGATCAATAACTATATTTAATCTACTTACACATAAACAAAGCAAAACCTTGCGAAATGACATGAAACCATTACTTGATCTTCATATTTATCATCATATCATAAAAGTCCAAGCAGCAGCAGAACCAGATGCACGTCATATTCATCAAAATTACTAAAGAAAAAAGGAGAAACAATACACTTGATTCAAACTGTTAAGAAAATTGGAAAAACTGAAAAAATTCGGAATAAAATAAATATGATAAAACCATGTCTAAATATCATAAAATAAAAAGAATATCTTTTGTTTAAACTCCAAAGACAATATAAAGTCAAAGTATCGCCATTTTCAAAACTGCTTCTTTTCCGTAGCTGTTCACTATCACAGATTTGCAGCTGTCAAGTCAATGCAGAGACACACTACTCCCACCATACATGGCTAATGTATCAAAACTGAGCGTCTCACGGCCCAAAGGTGTAAAATGAAAAAAACTTTTAGCAGCGGGTGCTCGCGGCCCAACCATGGGCCCCAGCCCTATGGTTCAGAATCACTGACCTACATGATTCTCTGCTCTGGACAGGACGAGGCCACAAATCCTGGGGCTCCACGGTGAGTGATGACAGTGTCACAGGCGACGGTGGACTGGAGTCTCCAACAGCTAGCACAGGTGTGCGCATTAATTTGGACTTCATATTTATTATTAGTCAGAATAACACTGATGTCCTGTTTACATCACTAACTAGCCGACATTTGCAAAATAGCTCGGCCATCATCCACTGGCAGTGTGTCTTCGATTGACGATGCAGATGAGAAAGACGGGAACGTTGCTTCTTTTGAAAGCGCAAGTGAGTTTGACGCTTAAAAACAAAAGGCCTTATTTCGCTTGTTTGTCGTGTACACATTGTGGATAATTCTTCCTCAGACATTAATGGCATGGATCCAGACGTGGTGGTGTCAACCAGGCCTTTCCGTAACATAGGCCTTTCTAAAGCAGCCAAAACCCACCGGCTGAGGAAGCTGAGGACGCCGGCCAAGTGTCGCGAGTGTGACAGCTACGTGTACTTTCAGGGCGCAGAGTGTGAGGAGGTCTGTTCCTTTCTGAACGGTTTTGGGCAGCATCTTATTGAATAGCAGCGTTGAGTTCACACCCTCTCCTGTATTTAGTGCTTCCTGGCCTGTCACAAGCGCTGTCTGGAAACTCTGGCCATTCAGTGTGGTCACAAGAAGCTGCAGGGTCGACTGCAGCTGTTTGGCCGGGAGTTCTCGCAGGTGGCCTGCAGTGCCAGTGAAGGCATTCCTTTTATCATCACCAAATGTGTCTCGGAGATAGACAGACGAGCCCTGAAGTTGAAGGTGAGGCTGGGTATTCTTTTGAATCATTTTCATTGCATCCCTGCTGATTGTTTGCTGCGTACAGGGCATTTACAGAGTGAACGGAGTGAAGACACGTGTGGAAAAGCTCTGTCAGGCTTTTGAAAACGGCAAGGAGCTTGTGGAGCTCTCACAGTGCTCCCCTCACGACATCAGCAATGTTCTGAAGCTTTACCTGCGACAGGTACTAATAAGCGTTTTTAAAGTTTAAAGCGTCTTCAGTAATGCCATTGTTGCCTTCAAATGGTCCATTGCATTTCAAATTGAAGCAGACAGGGTACACATTTAACCACAATTAATAATTGCCATATTAAATTCCATAAACATTAGTTTGAAACTTCTATATTGTATATTGAATAACAAAATAAGTTGTCTGCATGTTTACACAGAACCCAGGTTCATGTAATTGTTCATACAGTTTGTTGGCAGTAAATATCTGTATTTAATGACATGACTGCACTTTTGTTTCCTTCTTCTCTTGTACGCCAGCTGCCAGAGCCAATCCTGCCATTCCGTCTGTACAACAGTCTGATGGGATTGGCTAAAGAAAGTCTGCAGACTGTGGGAGACGCTACAGAGGCAGCAGAGTCGGGAAGTCCTCCTTTGGTGGATCGAGGTCTCAGCACTGAGCCTGAGGTTCTCATCCTGGTGGAGAAGCTCAAATTGCTTTTGACAGAACTGCCCAAGGCGAACATTATGACACTACGCTACCTCTTCCGTCACCTCGGGAGGTCTGCATTCACGCCCATTTATGTAAATATCAAAATGTATTGCACTGTCATCATTTCACCTTGACTGCTTGTAGGATTGTTGAACTGGAAGAGGACAACAAGATGACTCCTCACAGCTTGGGCATTGTATTCGGACCCTCCCTGATGCGTCCACGTCCTACTGGGGCCACAATATCACTGTCTTCTCTGGTGGACTACCCCCACCAGGCCCGGATCATCGAGGCTTTGATTGTCTTCTATCCTCACATCTTCCAGTCCAAAACGTCTCAGCAACACAAAACCTGCCGCTCGGATTCGGTCTCCATTGAGCAGGTGAGTCTTGATGGTGAATGATGGTGGGATTTAGCAACTATGATACAGATGTCCCAAATTCGGCTTTAATTCTACATCGTCTAGTCCAGACAGGTCCCATAATGCACTGGGACCTGTCTGGATTTTCTTCCTCTGTGATTGACACTTAAATGATCTGAGCTGTGTTTATTTCATCTTTCAAGAGTGGTGATACTGAGGACAAGATGAGAAGCTCAGCAGATGAAGAGGACAGAGATGGAGATCAGAGGAGCAGTATTTCAGATAAACTGAATGAGGGATGTGGTATGTTTGCCATTTCCTCCAAATGATAATGTCTGATATCAGCTATTGGACTGCTGAGTCTACACTATGGGTCTTCTCTCCTTTAGGCACCTCTTCAGGATCCCGTGGCTCCAGTGAACAACTTTCTGACACAGAGCTGGACCAAAGCAGCCAACGGGTGCTGGTGAAACAGGAAAGCCAGGTGAGTGTGGATGATGACCAGCTGAGCAACAGAGACAGTCTGGACCTGTCCAGCCAAGCTGCAGCCGATTCAGACCATGAGGCTGGAGAAGAGGATCAGCCAGCCCTGCCACAATCTGGACCCCCCGATGAGGATGATGATGACGACGACGACGACGATGATCAGGCTGACAAGAGTTTGAGCGTCTCTCTGGCTGAGCTCAATATGAACCAGTCCAACAACAAACACCCCAGGTCCTTGGTAACAAACCTATTGGGACACCCACTTGGCCGCTTATGTGGGAAGACCTTACCCCTGAGCCGGAACAGAGAAAGTGAGCCGGAGTTTGTCTAGTCAGTCTAATAATTATACTGTAAATAGTTAAAGTGGCAGATTTTTTTTTTACCTTAACACGCTGTTTAAACTTCACAGGGTTCGTCTGCCAAATCATGTTTTCTAGTGACATTTGCATCTACACTGTGCACTCTTTTTAATGAGTTTGTTTTCCTAAATTATCACAAATGGTATAAAAAGCTTTAACGGTTGGGCGGAGACGGTGCAGCGGTTACATTTGCTGCACAAAACATTTTAAGACGTTTCTAATAAGTGTCTACATTGATTTAAGTCCCTGATTTTTAATAAATATATTTTAAAAGTGTTGAGGTGGTGCGTCATTTCTGCCCATTAGGCTACATACTTTAGTTTTTTTTCCATTAGGGTTGTGTGACTTGGATTAATTTGTATAGAAGTTCAATGTAAAAAACACCGTGATTGTTCACTGGGAGGTGAGAGTTTGGTTACTAGAACAAATGGAAGGTTCACAAGTCATTTTAAATCTTTATTTTAAGAAACATGTTAAGGAGCAAAGTAAACAGGTGAGTCCAGACAAGTTAAACAATCACTTGATTTGAACCAGCATCTGAAATGTAAGAGTAATGCATTCAGTAAAATACTGCGTGCTCCACCGCTATCAATGTGTAACTTACCTGTCATTGCACCAGTCTATATGTGATGTACCTTCCTGCGGTTTCACTCGGCCTGATGATTTTCACCACCTGGAGGAAATCGGGGTCAAAGTCTCAATTTGTCCTCTCATTCACATCTCTCCACAAGGAGAGGATGGTTCAAAATTGACCACTTTTGTCGCTCTGTATTGATGTGTCATACAAAGTTTATCTGATACTTTTAAATTGTAGAAACAAGCTTAAAAAATGGAATTTGTCCAACTGACTAAAATTAAGTTCTTTTCATTGTTCAAAATAACCTGTCCCCTTTTCAATCCAAAGTATCGAGCCACAGGGTCTCCAGCCTGGATCCTCGGCAGCTGACTCTCCTTCAGTTTACTAAGATCAAAGTGTTAAGTAAAATCTTGAAGCAAATACATAAAAGAAAGAAACCAGTAGAATAAGTAAACAGTAAGTAAAAATTAGCCATCACATGTACGAAAGGATACTATCGTGCCAGTAGCTCAGTGACTTCTTCTTTTGTCATCACGTTGTGTTCTGGAACAAGCTTAACCACAAAAAAAATACAATTAAAAAAATATCACATTTTAGGGTAGTGACCAGGTGGTGCCTGAACAGAAGTGAAAATAGGTCGTCTACCTCATGTTCCGTGATGTTAATGAGCAGCTCCTGCTGTAGGAATTGCTCCAGTATATACTTGGGTGCCATATCCACCAAAGACTGAAAAGGCATTTTTGGGGGGGAACTGTCAACACAACCTTACCAAAAAAAGGCAGAAAATTGTGTTTTAAACTCACCTGTTTAGCAGATGGTGTCATGCCCATCTGGACCACTATGATGGCCCGTGTGACGTTCTCCTCTTGCATCTTTTGGCAGTACATTTTGATGGTCTTTATTCCAACCTTGGGTTCCTCTGCAGGAAGAGAAAGCAGTGACTGGGGTATAGGCCATAGCAACCGCCTTGTATATGCATTACATTTATGTGCTCTAATTCATCCACAAAAAAGACAACCATATCGTTTTATCATGATAGAAGAACAAGTGTGACTACCAGTGAATTAAATCAATCTCAATGACTAAAGAAAGAGGTGAGCCTCCTTACAGTTCATTAAAGCATTGCACTTTGATCTACCTGCGAAGAAGACAAACATCTGGTCAGTTGGGTCATCATTGTGTGCCACCAGCACATTGAGGTTGGTGCGTCTGGGGTGGCCTTCACTCGGCTTGTCACCAAACTGGGTCTTGAATTCGTCAAGCGTCTGATCCAACTCATACTGGGTCACTAAGTAGCCTCTGTCGTGGCACAACTGTGGGACAAGACGAGTAACACGACGGCGTGCGTTTTATACCAGAGATATTCATGTGCGAGACTGTTTATTTCGACACAAAACTTCAATGTCAATTTTAATGAGTTCGCGAGTCGTGGCTTTACTTGTGTACCATTTATGTTGCTGCTTCAACACAAGTCAAGCGGCAATAAAACATCAAAACGACGGTTTTCTTTCAGTTTTCAACAACACGAAATGCTAAGCTAACTAGCTAAAACACAACAACAATAAAATAAATCACCTGCATGATCGTTTTACGAATCTTCCATAGTCGGTATGTTTCCTCCTCGTCATCCATACTTCCTCAAGTATTCAAAGATCCGACAGAGAATTAAATCGCTAATGTTTTTTTCGGCGTTTAGTTCTTGTTCTCTGTGGCGCACGTTTAATCGTCTGCGGGCGCAGAGTTATGACGCAAGCACAAGCAAGGAAACATATCGCGTGATTAAAAAAAAAAAGGATACACATTCAAAACCAAAATGAATATACCTTTATCTAGTTTGGTGTGAAAATGTCAATTATTATGTTGTATGAAAAACAAATAAGCATCACTGTGAAGGTGTCTGAGCCATGTTTCACAACAGACCGCAGGGAGGAGTCGGTAGCTACAATGTGACTGTTGTTTAGACACATGCCTTCAGATTTTTGGTCAAAATGAGGCCCTTATGTGTCCTTTTGACTATAGCTGCGGTGGTAGGGAGTTCGGTGCTGCTGGCGACGGTACTGTTTTTTGTTTTGTCCTTAACGGTAAAGTGGAAACTCGATTTATGAACTTAAATCAGTGTCCAATTTTGACTTTCACCATTTTGTGACATGTTTCATGCATGTTACTGTCTTGTTAGGATTCACATCTCTGGATGTGGATCGCCAGTGCATCTTCAGTACGTGTTTACAATCGTTTTAGCCCGAACAACAGTTGAGATGGCCGTTCAATTATCAGTCGCCCTCCACGCTGGCAGTTCGCGATGTTATCACCCTGACGCACGTGACTTCAGCCCTAGGAGGAACGACAACAATCCGTTATGGTCTCGTATTATTGAAGCATGTATTGGCGTATATGATATTGCTATGGTCATATGTGTAGCACCGCAATGAACCTTAAAATCCAGTGCTGAATGAATGTCGGTTTTAACTACTCACGTTCATACGTTTTGTGCGTTACTCATCTTTATCTTCATCTTTATTTTCTCTATCTTATCTTAAGTTTATCCATCGACAGGTTCTTTTAAGTGAAAATCCATGTGCTCCCTGGTCGACCTTAATGGGCCTCCCTGAAGTGAGCTGCAGTCTGTGCCAAGAAACCACTGCTGAGAGATGCTCATCCTCAGATTATTTCACCAGGATTTGACAGAAGGCACTACTTCACCTGCCGCTCTGTTTCAACAATAGAAGAACTCAGATTGAGATGAGCCAGACGACAGAGGAGTTCAGTCCTGTGTTCTGCTCATGAACTAAAGTGCCAATCTCATCCTGTTAGCTTTTCTACTGAGTATAATGCGCTAAGTTATTCAAAAGTCTGTTAAAGATATGATCAACATATTACATTGTAAAACCATACTCTGACAAATGTGCGTAGAAGGCAAGTCGTTTTTTGAATCACACAATTACGTTCTTGATCATTGTGAGTTTGCATTTCTCAAGGAAATTCAGAAGTTCCATTAAAGACTTATGGTGGTTGTCAGCAGTGTGACAAATGAACGTAGTCTCCTGCTGGTTGTATAACATCCGGCTTCCTACTGGTTCGACAGGAGTTGTCTCTTGTTTACTTGAGTTGTTTAGAGAATGTTGGAATGTTTTGGGTCAGTTGGAAAAGTACCTGTTTATGCAGAAGATTAAAGTGTTTTTTTTGGGGGGTTGAAGGACTGAGCTGCTTGAGGTAGACCTTTGTCCAGCCACATGAACAGCCAGCCCGCCTTTTATAATAATGAGGCTGCAGTCTGCGTACGTGTACCGGGAGTCAGCTGAACTGTGGACTGCAGGACGTGTCGATGGAGTGGATTTGTTGGTCCGCCTCGTCAGACTTTTTCAGAATCACAGCAGTGGCTAATGATCTACCAGAGGGTTTATATAAGAGTGTGGAGCATGTGAGAACTCAGTAGTGGATCGGGGTTTGCCTTCAGACTACCTGACTGAGGGCAGACATGTTCCTGTTAGGGTCCACAGTCCTTTTCATGGTCCTCCTGCCAGCTCTGGTAAGATCTTGCAGGTCTTCGATTGTGGCTACATTACTTGTTTTCTCTGGTGGGAAGTTAAAAATGGACTAAAGTTGTAAATCAAATTTGTCTTCAATCTGTCTGTTACTTTTTTTTTTTTCAGTCCACACCAACAGAGGACTGGCAGAGGGCCACTTCTATTTATAATTTCTCAGCGTATGACATCGATGGCAATTTGGTCTCCCTTGAAAAATACAGGTTACTTTCCACCTTTTGCTCAGTCTCAGCCAATTGGTTTATCATTCTGTTACATCTGTGTTATATTATCTACGCCGTCTGTGCTTACAGGGGAGATGTTGTCATCATTACCAACGTTGCCTCTAAATGAGGCAAAACCCCAGTAAACTACTCTCAGTTTACGGAGATGTACGCCAAGTACGCTGAGAGAGGTTTACGCATCCTTGCCTTCCCTTCAAATCAGTTTGCTAACCAGGTAAGACTTGACATTTACTTGCTGGGAGAGATTAAATCAGATTCTTAACTCAGACCACACAGATGATGGAAATATAAAGTCAACTCTGTCGGATGTTGAATGATCGTCATCATTTTAACGTCATTCATCCCTCTTTAATTGTATTTTCTGCTCTGTGTTTTTACTTGTATTTAGGAGCCTGGCACTAACGCTCAGATCAAGCAGTTTGCTGAGTCCTACCATGCCAAGTTCGACATGTTCAGTAAGATTGATGTGAACGGTGAGAACGCCCATCCTCTGTGGAAGTGGCTGAAGGAGCAGCCCAATGGAAGAGGCTTCATGGGAAAGTAGGTTTTGTAGATTTTTTGAGCATATCTGTTTTTTGTTTTGGATCCTCCTTTGAGTTCTTTACTGACACAAGTATTATGTTTTTATTCCTGCAGTAGTATCAAGTGGAATTTCACCAAGGTAAAATCACTTTTGTATATGTATACTCAGATTTTTTGTAGTTTTTTCTTTTCTTTGAATTCTTTTGAATAAAGCATTTAAATTAGGGGTGGGATTCAATTAAAAAATGAATCCAGTTAATTAGAGAATTTGTGATTAATTAATCTCAATTAATAGTAGTTTGATGATATAAGAATATTTGCCACAAGATGCCACATTTTTCAATTTGAATGAATTTGGTATATTAGTGACTCAAATGATGGACCCATACGTACATCAGTTTGACAATGGCACAATAAATCACGATGGTGGCTACAAGTTTTTATATCACCTTATTTAAACTACACCTCTTTTAATGCCTTGAAAATATTTGTATAGGAATGTAAATTTTATAAGAATGTCAAGTACATTCAGAGTAGTGGAAACCCTGGCCATTGTGTCGTGAAAAACATCCCTGAACAAAAACAAACAGCTGCTTTTGTTCAGGGATTCCTCCATGTTTGTTGTTGTTGTTATCACCCTAGCTACAACGTGTCTTGTGCATCAGTGTGATCAGTGGACTAGGAACTCCTGCACTTGTAATTAATTAATCGTAATAATGTTGTAATTATTTAATCGTAATTAACTTATTAAAGTCCCACCACTTCTACAGTTCCTTATTGAGAACATTTTAAAACCATTATGTAGCAATAACATCAGGTAATACATACATTTTTTCTAGTTTCTGATCAACAGAGAAGGACAAGTAGTGAAGAGATATGGACCCATGGATGATCCCAGCGTAAGTAGCAGCAAACTTGCAGGATCATATATGTTCACTAACAATACATAAATGTTTTCATAATGTTCTTCTGTCCAGGTGGTAGAGCAGGACCTTCCTCTGTATCTGTAGACCCCCCCACCCCCCAAGCCGGAACGATGAAGACCTCACTTACACACTGACACACGAGTGTATTATCTCCCAGTCACATGTTCATTCATTTCCTTACTTCTCCAAGCATTGGTGGGTGAAAGTTTGGTTACCTACCCCCGACCAGTGACGGTGTGTCCATAAACCTGTGTGGCAGGCAGGACAGACCTGATGACAAAACGGCGTACAAACCTACGGGGATAATTGCCAAGGTCATATCACCAATGTTAGGAAGGAGAGAAGAAATAATGAAACATGTTTTCGACGACTGCAGTATGTGCCTCTCTTTCCATAATAAAGCGGCTCCTAACTATTTATATTTGTATCTGCCTCATTTTATTTATAACGTTTCAAATACAGGTGTAGTCGACTGCTTTCTGAAACAGAAAGTTGAAATGTTATGTGAAAGTATTCCTATGTTCATTCATCATTGGTATGAAAGGATGCGTTTCCATCGACCACCAGCAGAGGGAGACAGACTCTTGTGTCGTGCCTCCGGTGCTCCCTGGTCCAGGATAAGACGGAGCAGCAGCAGCTTGACAGCGACAGTCCACCTGAGGGGAGCCGCCGAGTAAGCCGTCAGGAAACACCGCGCACATGAAGGCACCGTCGCGGTTAACCGTCGCTCTTCTGTTCGTTGGATAGTTTCCCCCATATCACACCGCACAGCCGTCTTCCTGCCACGTCCTTGCGGTTCTTATATTAGGAGGAGGACGCGCTTGGTTTTCCTCCGGGGGCTGATGGAAGCCGAGGGAGCGGTCGGGTTGTCGGAGGCCAGGGACGGGAGTCCTGTGTCCGGGGCCGCAGCATCAGACGATGGGGACACCGTGGTGGGGGTGAGCTACGGGCTGGACGCCGCAGACATGGGTAAGCTGTCATTGCTTGCAACATCCACCACCCCGACGAATATACATATGTGTACATCATCTTAAGGTCCAAAATGTTGTTCAGTGGTGGTGACCAGAATGTCCCGACTCATCTCTGCTAGTAGCTAAGCTAATAGCTCAGTTAGCTGGATGGATGAAACACAGGTTGCTCGTATCTGTAATGTTCATTCTGAATTCTTTCATTTTGCATGGTCTCAAGCGTCGAAATTGAAATTGTTGACCAAGTTCAGTGTTGAATATAATAATGTGAATCGTAATTTATATTACCCTGATAAATAATGATCTGAAGAATGTAGATAACATACATTCTCTGATGGCGAATAACCTTTTTACATGACATGGAGGGACGTGTATTAAATGTAGCCAATTGTTTACTCTCAAAGGCTGCTGTGGAAGGAAAGGTGGAGTTTAAACTAGAGTGCTTGAGAACACAGCTCAGTGAGGTCTAACGGAGTGAGATGTCTGACCTTTGTTGTCTCCTCCAGCACATGTGTAACTCATTCGGATGAAATGTCTGATGCTGCCTGCGATGGAAAGTGTCATGTCATGGTGAAGGTTTGAGTCTGTGCTGCCCTTTATAACTTCAGACTTCACATGCACATTAGGCTTCATTCAGCCGAGCTGTCACACTCTCATAAGAGATAAACTGCTATGCAAAATTGATTCTGACACCAGGACATCCTTATCAACTGTTTGAGTTGTATGTTGATGTAGGAAGTGAACTAGGGCTGCAAGTAATGATTATTTTTCATAATCCACCGACAACGGCATTTGATGTTATGAGTTGATGCAGGGTTGGTTGTATTATTGTAAATAGAATATGAACAAGTATGAATAGAAAATATATATCTAAATTATTGTGAACAGTTGTACAGTGTAAAATGTTAATTTTAAAATGAATATTTACATTTTATGTGCTCAAAATGTGCTGTGAAACGTATGTCTATGTGTTCCCAGCATTTTGGTTGCGATGATTGTAGTTGATCGATCACAGTGGATCATAGATATATATGGAAAGTGAACCAAAGTTCTTTCCTTCGTCATTGGCCCTTGGCTGGTGGAAGGTTGTCTTGATGTTCTGACATGATGGGCAAGTTTGTTCTGATGCCCAAAAGTTATTGTTGCTTTACAGTCTTCTTCATGTTCTATTGTTGTAATTCGACCATTTCTGTGTGGTGACCTGACTTGTAGGTAGTCTTTTCTGTATTCAGTTTTGCCGTATAAATTTCTCCCTTCTGTTTCAAGTTTACATTTTTTTAAACATTAATTGTCTGAATAATCTTGCCTCTTGCTGTTGTCCTTCATTAGCAGAAGGAGCAGTAGTGTAGAGAAAAGCCAAGGTTTTCTCCGGCGGTTTTCGGTCATTTCCTCGGCTCAACACTGGGACGTCTTGCTCAAGGGGCAGGCCAAACTTTTGACTGGGCATTCCTGAGTGGTGGTTTGTGGGACATATCCTCTAATGAACTACAATAACAAAAAAAAAAATCTGTCATCAGAGAATTCGCCTGGTTAATCCTGCACTGCATGAGTGGTGTTGACTGATCAACATTTAGCTCTAGTGGAGTTACATCCATACTCAACAAATGAAAGGGTTTCCCATGAGTCTTACCGATCAATACTCACTCCCTCTTGGTGAAAATGGATTGGAGTGTGTCAGACTGCCAAAGCCCCAGCATCATTGCTGGCTAGTGTCTCTTGTAACTGAGGCAATCGTAGAAATGTTTTTACTGTTTAGTTCATCTTCTCACTGTGGAGGAGTCTGTGTGATCCTCCATTGTAGATCTATTGAAATGGAACCAAAAAGAGAAACTCTTGTTTGGGACATATTAAGAGCCATATCTTCGACTCAATATTCCTCCTACATTTTGGAGATTAAAGTGTAGCTTTTGCCTGTTGCAGTAATAACTTGTCTGATCAAGCAAACGACTCACAGTAACATCAGACAGTAGTTGTAAATGAAGGCTTCCATGCCTGTGTGTAGGTGTTGCTGCTGTCTAACAGCGGCATGTGAATATTTACTGTGACAGAAAGCTCCTTGTATCGTTTGTCTGAAGTTGTTCTTCACAGCTCTACAGCATCTGCTGTCGTAAATCATACATGAGTGTCTGTTTTAATCAAAGGAATAAATGAGTGAAGCATCAACGAATTGGATTCACCCTATTTCCAAATGACTAGTCGTCATTCCCCATTCTGTTTTTCACTGCTGTCAGCAGCAGAAGCTGTCAGTAGCAGCAGAAGAAGGAACTGTGAAGTTACGGGAAACCTCACATATTTCCTCGCTGTGTCTGCAGCCTCTATCTGCATCCCTGTGGGCAGTTTACTGCCCTCATGGTAGATGTCGAACCTCTGCCATCTCATTTGAAGTCGTCTTATTGAACGTAACTGATGACGCACTTCAGACACTGGTTCCATCTGCAAGTGTGCAGAAGAAGCTATTTTAAGCGGGAGTCATTATGTCGTTGCTCATGCACTTCTTCAGGGATTTCCAATTTTCCACTGCTGAAATATCAAGAGTTGTGTGAAGGTCCTCTAAGGCAGAATTATAGTGGATTATGAGCAGCGCAGCGTCCTGTGATGTGATACACATCTGCGTCCCACTGTGCACTTTTAATTGAGTCACGGTGCCCACTGTGAAAGTTATTATCATTTATTAATCACCTGCAGCATGTGTGAAGTCACGTCGAGTCACAAGGCTGTGAAACCTTCCTTTGCTTTTCTTTTTAAAGTTTGACTGTTCACTTCTCTTTACGTCACTTGCAATCTATAGATACATTTTGTTTTTGTATGTGTAAAATTATTTTAGCATGTGTGTAGTTCTCCCTGTTAGGATCGCTTTTTTTCTCCTTCCTCCTGTTTGTGTGTGATTGGCTATCTGTGATCTAGGGCTAAAACTAAAAACTATTTTCATAGTGGACTAAAACTTACGCCTAAACTAGTTGCTGCAGCCCTAATGTGAGTTCTGTAATGTAATACACAAAAGTGTTGTATTTGTATAGTTGCATATTTCCCACTAACATTGATGTGGACTCCAGTATTTTTATAAGTCTGTATCCTGAGTTTGCTGAGTCTAACAATAAAACTGCTTGTCAGCGGCTGGCCTGGTTCGAGCAGCAGCGTCCAGTTCTCGACTCTCTCACCGTGTCCTGTCTCCAGTGGAAGAGATTACCTTCACTGAGTCACCAGCAGACGAAAAGATTCTGCTCTCTGCTATAACCCTGCAGTCAGCATGGTCATCATGCTGTTGACTTGTATTCTCAGCACCCACACCAGTCGCTGGTCAGCCTCTTCTATCCTCTGACCGTAAAAGGATTTTTCATTGGCGTTTGCAGCAATTTGAGGATCAGCAAGGATCACTAAGCTCACCTTTGATGTCACGGATCAGCCGTGAAACTCATATTGGGATTGCATAAGCAGTCGGGAGCTTGCATGTGTGTGTGAGGCCATTTTACAGGCCCCTTGGAGAGAGCAATGCTTGGGGAACAGGCACATGAGAATCTATCATTATTTGGGATGGAGAGAAGTAATACAACCAGCAGCCATAATGGCATTGGGTCTCATTCCATACAGGTTTTAGCTAGGTGTATCGGAGCGTCCTGGGGACATGAAAAATGGACGCCCTCCTGTGTTCACAGCAGAATGCTCTGCTCATAGTGTCATCCCACTGGTTTTCATAAAAAAGTGTTTCCACCCGGTAATTTCGTCGAATATGATCGAAATTCGCCGATTCTCAACCCTTTTGCAGCTGTAGCTTGGCCATAGCGGTCGCCATATTTGTTTACCGGTGTAATCTTGTGGTTATCTACATCCTGTGAGTCGGTGACACTTGCAGCATGGAAGTGCACTGTTATTAATGGAAATGTAGATAAGTTCCAAACTTTAAACAATTGTTTACTAAACTAACGCAGCTTTTTAATCAGAGGAGTATTTTGCCGTTTGTTTTTTTTTGCCCGCTCCCCCAGCTCCTCCCGCTGTGTTGTGGAGCGAACATTTATTTATTTATTTATACTTTTTTTGGAGGCAGTTGCACAGCACAGAAATCCTGGCTGAAACCCTGATGCACACAGTTCAGAAGTTTAGAAGTTAAACATCACCAACTCTACAGTCACTGTTCCCTGATGTGCACAATGACACATGTACCTTCATTAAAAAATTGAATAAAAATAGATTTGCATCTTGTTTCATACATCTATTTTGCGACTGCTTCTGACCTGTTATTGATCATAGTGGTGCACTTGGCATGACAAGCTGACCGTTCAGACCAAGCTCTGTCCACACATCGCTCAAGTAGAAAGGTGTGTAATGAGCTCAGACGGCACATGATGGATCAGCACTTCTGGTCTACACATTGATTGAAGCTGGGGTTGGACAAAACAGCAGCTCATTTAGTCAACAACTGCTGCCGTTCATGTAGGCCGTCACCAGCATGTCAGTTTAGGGCATGTTGACATATTAGTAGATGGGTTTTACTTTACAGACAGCACAGTAGTAAATAACTCTCACTCATCTGGTATCTGTATAAAAGGAGGGGGCACAGTAGATTCTGTGCGCCAGGCAGTTTGCCATCCTAGTTAATGGTTCAAGCATTAATCTCGAAAAGGTCACATTCTCTATTAGTACTTATTATGCATGAAAGTTCCTGATGCTCCAGTGTCACCGATCAACATATTTAAATTACTGTACTGTACATTACAGTACACCGATGGATACGTTCTAGTGGGTTAAGAAAGATGATTTCTCGACTATCATAACCAATTTGGGATGGAGAAACTCAGAATTACA
Organism: Synchiropus splendidus; assembly: GCF_027744825.2. Lineage (NCBI taxonomy): Eukaryota > Metazoa > Chordata > Actinopteri > Syngnathiformes > Callionymidae > Synchiropus > Synchiropus splendidus. The sequence continues at coordinate 19,535,228 of NC_071334.1, read as the reverse complement.
GTCTCATATACAATAGTCATTTACATTGTCCTATGCATTATGCTTATACAATGTACATCTTTCCCCTAGTTTTTTAGTGAGGGACCGAAAAGGAGCAGTGACCAGTACTGTTTGTTATTGCCCCTTCCCATTAGTCATGTTTTTCAGATGACGTTGAATTACACATTTTTCATTGATTACTGCTTATTTCAAGCATATAGTTGGCGTAAGTTTCCTTTTCTACTGCATGTTTCATAGTTGGCTGTTCAACAAGTCCTCTGTTGCGTTTGCAGTGGTCTGTTTCTGGCTCTGCTCGACCCTTAGTTTTTGTCGCTCAATTAGATCAGATGTTTAACCACTCAAGAATCTACAACAGCCTTGTGTATTAGAGCCATTTTGTGAAGGAGAAGAAGTGGTCTTGAGAGGTGTCACCCCGTACTTCCTCACCATTGCGCAAGTGTTATTGTAACATTGTGCAGTGGCATCCTCTTAGTGCGCTTACATTTAAGTGAAAATTTGCATTCATCGTCAATGCATTTCTTGCCATCGTTCGTTCTGTTATTTGTTATATGCTATATTACTACAATGCCTGCTTTTGCACATTTCCATTTATCCTCAAGGACATGGTGCTCTCCATCGACCGTTAATATTGTTTTTTTCTACATTCACCAATAGTTTGTTTCTGTATTACCCCGTTCTCCTTTTTTTCAGTATCCTCCATTGACGTTGTCTCCATTGTTATTGCAATTTGTGTCATCTACTAACAGAATACGGTTCTTTTGTTCTGATAACTCACGGATATCATAAAGGTTTAAACAGTTTGGGTCCCATTGCTGATCCTTGATGAACTCCACAATATTTCCTGCTGTTCCATTTGTTATAAATAGTCTATTGTTGGTCTGAAGGATTTAGCATTATGTCAATATTGGCATATGAACATTCAAAATGTTAATCTCACAAAATCAACTATCTCAATTTTCCTCTGACCGTTCTGCAATTGCTGTTGAAACAATTTGACCTTTACATCCTTTTGTAACTTTTTATTTATTGAAAACGTTGGTTTTCACTAGACCCTTAGCCGTATGTTATGGTATTGTATCGATATCGAAAGATCTGATATGATTATTGAGACATGAACATTGTCCATATTGTTCAGCCCTAGCCAAAGGCATTTTTAAGCCCAGAAAAATCTCAATAAAGATCAATTTTATCCTCTATAAATTGTTGATTCTTGTTGTAATTGCCTCTAAAATATGAACTTGTTATCAAACTATTGTGTTTTTTGTCATAAAAAGTCAGTCTCAATATAATAACTCAATCCACTCTATCACTCTCTGACAACAAATTGACCATGGACACATTGAAAATGGAATCCTGCAATTTCCTGCCTGTGGCGTATTGGGTAATTGGTTTTCTGATCAATACCTGCCTTTGTGTATCCTGATGCTGTGGCCTTTAGCTGTGAATATCTGGGTGATGAGAAAGATGCCTTGATCGATCTGCTGTGATAATATAGAGGAAGGAAAATGGTAAATGGCAGTTTTCTTCTGCTTTTTTCCCCCAAATCCTGATCTCAATAGCCACACATACTGATCAACAAAAAATGAATTATAAGTTGCAGTATTCATTATTGACTGTTTGCAAACCTCAGGAGACTTGTTGAATGCTAGCCACTTTACTATGATTGAATATTTCTCAAATCCAGTCTGTATAGTTAATGTATTCTTAGTTCATCACACACAATAGTCCACACATACATCATTTAATCCTCGAATGATGTATGTGTGTTCACTTCTGGACAAGTAGGGGACTGTGGCACAATAGCCACAGAACCTTTTATTTGCACATGAAAAATGTAGAGCCGATCAATAGCGGGAGCGTCTTCCCTAAGTGCTATAATAAAAGCTCATTTAAGAGACAACGGTTTACTTAGTTCATCCTAAGAGGGTCTAAATATTGGTCCCATGTGGGCTCTAGAGAAGCAGATTTTTCCTCTATTTCTAAACAATTTCTTTGTTGCCTCTGATTTGCTTTTAACAGCTCCTTAATGAATATTTGATTATTCTGACCAAGTGGAATCACTGTTGTGATTCTTATGCTTTACTGCAAATTTAAAGTGACCATGTGAGTGAATTTATTGTGTTGTTTAATCTCCACGTGAGAGGGTGTGTGGATGGTAGCATCTGTCTGTTGGACCCACTCACATGAACGCTGTAGTCATGCAAACACTGGTTGACCTCATTGAAGCGCCATGGTAACAAGAGAGGAGGAAAACTGTGCTCGTGACTAAAGAATTTAAACTGGAAATTCTGTTTATTCCTGTAAAGTGTAGAGGATAGGAGAGTTTCCATACGTTCTGTTGTTTTGAGTCTTTCAACATTAGATTGTCGTGAGCTAGTGAGAAGATGGAGATGCTGTGTCTATCATGCATTTTGGAAAGAGTTTCTTTCAGCACTGGGAAGAATATTTGACTAGAATTTTTACTTCTTGATGTGCACAAAAGATTATAGCTTGACAGATAATATTTGTAGAGCTAATGTCAGATTTAAAACCATCATCTGGTCCATTTAGCATGAAAATAAATGTTTGCAAACCCAAGAAGCAACGGACAAAAGAAAAATTGAATTAAGCCATTCATAACAAAAGCAAAATTGTACTCTCAAAGTCAACCATTTAAAAACAAAAATAAACCACACAGTTACATTTATATTGAAATTATTCATTTATTCTGTAGTCTGGTACGAGATGTGTTTTCAAGAAGGTTTCTCCACGGTTTCCAATACTATCCTTGTCCTTTGATTAGACAAGTATTTCTTTTCGATCATATTTTACTTTTTTATTTCATACCTGGCTTCTGGGAAATGTGTTTTGCTACAAATAAATTTTAATCCTTCATATAATTTTGTATACCCTGCTTGTTAACTGGTGCTTTTGAGTTTGCGTTTTTATGAATCAAAATGTTTTTAATATTAGCACCTTTTTTTGGAGGATTTCCGCTAAATATAAACAATGGCAAATCTTAATCCACACCTTTTTCAAAGATGAACTCTCACGTAATCAAACATATTCAAATGAAGCATCAAAAACATCGAAACAAACTCACACATAACGCATCATGGAGGTAAACTTGATGGTTTTCCGCATATTTTTCACAGAAGAAAATGACTGTTGTCATAAGTCTGTTGGAGAAATTTACTCTACATAATTTTAAATGTTTTAATTGTCACCAATTCAGGTCATGCAGAACTTTTCCCTTTGCGTCGTTGTCTCACTATCGCTTCACAATTGGAAGATTTATAATATAATCATATAATATAATACACAAGACTGAGTCTAGAGTACGCAAAAGTTTCATGCCATTACGCTTAACATTTGTCTAGTGACATGAACAATGATCATAGTTTTTGTGGCTGCAGTTAGGAAGTAAAATCACCCGATATTTCATTTTAAGAAAATGAAACGTGTTTCTTCTGTTTGACCTAGCTGTGTAGTGACTTTCAAGGTTTCTCAGAAGGCATTTGTATATAAACTACCACCTACCACCTTGGCAGTGACTTTTGATACCACTGGGATGTTTTGCACTCAGAAAAGCAAGTGTACATAATATACTTTTCACTATCAAGCCTGCAGACACATATATTCACTGCAGTGGGAGAAAATATACATTGTGACAAAGAAACAAAATGGAAGCAGTTGTGGCAGAAGTGACAGAAGAAGCTTGTAAAAAGCTCATGCCATCAGCCAGTCATATGCTTCCTCACACTTGGCTACACACACATAAATAATAGTAGGGTACGGCGAAAACAGAGCAGGCTCCTCTTTAATCATCTGCATTGCAAACATTCCTTTTCCACGCAGGTTGTGTCTTCAGTTTTCTTTTCTGAATGCTCCAGCTTGCCAGAAGTACACTGGCATGCTTGAGGCTGCCTCTTCTTGTGCAGCAGGGAGAGAGAGATGGAGTGATACAGAGGGAGGAGTGCCAAGCAGGCTATTCTGCTGCTCAGTCACATGCACTTGCACGAGAGGTGGGCCAGCACAGAGATGAGAGGCAGCAAAAATGCAAGTCTCGTTCACAGTGAAAGGGCTTACCTTCTTATTTGCGAGAGACATTGTATGTTTTTGACTAAGTGTGTAAATGTTCACATAAAGAGATGTCGAATGCAGAAAATGTCACACAAATAATAGACTGAAAGAAAGCATCAATTTTTCATTTTATCAGCAACCTTTTATTGTTCAAGATGCGTGCCATCTGCCTAAATAATGTGTCGGTCCGTCGAATCCCACAGTAGTCCAGCTGTTGTGAGGTGTTTTCTCTCTGCAGTAATATCTATTCTACTGAATTGCTCTGAAGCAGTTAAAGGTTAAGGGCAGGATGCATGGGAAGAGCAACATTAGGTGGTATTAGAAGGTGTAGACGACTGAGACAGTGTGCTGCAGTGAAGTGCATTTTAGGCTGCACAGTTGACCAATCGGGGCACACTCATACTGCCCCCTAGCTGCTGCTTAAGCTCAAATTGTGTTCTGCCTAATTTTACTCTCCTACCATTGCTGCACCACCTTGCCTTATCGCCTGCATCCACAGCCTACATGTAGCATGACTTAGGCAACTATATTTGGCTAACAAAATTGTGAACATGAAAAGGTTAAAAAAAGTCTAAATTTAATAAAAAATAGATTCAAAAATCCTTTTTCCTACCAATCTAAGTATTTCATGGCATCGTGTCAAGTCAACTCATTCACAGTACATTAATAATTCAGACACAGCCTCTCACTAGTCTTTAGAAATAGATCAGGGTTAAAGGACTCAGGACCAGAATAGACTTTCATATCCAAGATGGAGGAATTAATCATCGTCATTCTTGGACTGGTAGTGGCCCTTTGAGAGCGGTTTCTCTCTCCCACCAGCATCAAGTGTGTACATCATTATTCTCTATGCAGCACCTGTTTAATTCCAAATCCATGTGCACACCATAATGGCTGCCGCTTCAGGTTCCATCCTACAAAGTTTATGTTCAGCCGGTGTGGAGTCTTTAAGATATAGCAGATGACAGGATTTGTAGCCGCCTTTATGAAGTTATTATGGAATAAAGACAAACCAAAAAGACCAAACTCAGACTTAATTTGTTAAATAAGTTCATAATTGAAAGGTGTGTTTTGCATCCACTTCTTAATGTTGTTAACGGGCCTCTTATATAGAGCAAATATATTATCATACAACTAGTTATTGATCATGCAGAAAGGTGGGCTGTCTGAGACAGGGGTGGATGATGATTGAATAAATGACCGAAGAGAGATCTGTGCTTCAAGTGAAAGATGAATAGATCATTTGTTAGCTCTTGACTTTTCTCATTGGCTCTTCAGTCAGTCAGAAATGGATTTGTCGCAACAGATTTTTTAGGAATCCACCACAGTATTTACAGGTAAAATCGCTTTTGAAAACCTCACGAAGGTACTTTCACCATTCGTGATGGTCTTCTTTCTGGTGCTGATATCCGAATTTGATCAACACTGTTAATATATGTCATTATATCTATTTATCTGTCTTTCAACTCAGCTTTTGCGTCTCCACCTTAGCATCTCTGCTATTGGTGAACATTCACCCGGTGGACAATCAAGGATTCACAAGGACTTTCTGTCCTTTGAAGTCAGCAAATGATGACGGCAAAAGTTTTATTGTCAAAGCCTGAGTAGGGTCCATGTGCTATAGATGCTCATATTCAGATCATTTTCTCTTTATTTGTCATTTATTCATTCATTATCTACTGCCTGCAACTGCTAACTGGGATTAAAGGACACTGATTTATGCTAAATGGGAGACCACTTCTTCTGATGGTGAATTGTAGCTCAACTTGTGCCAGATGCTGCAGAACATCTTTGTGCTTCACCGCTGAAAATGGTTTGTCATCAAAAGTTGTTTTTTTTGTCTGCGCCTCTTTCATTACATTACGCTTTCATTACAACTTGTGTTTGAATACACAGAAAGTCCAAACTTTTTCTTCTTCCAAATGCCTTTGTACTGTCTGAATCAGACATGATAGCAGTAAACACTGCGGTTGTTAAATCATCCGACCACAAAGTTTGTGGTCATGTTGAAATGTTCATGATGACAGTGCAGTTTTGTTTTTATCATCATTATTCCGTCTGCAACACAGCAGGACCACTGTGTGATTCTGTATTGTTCTTCAGACATCAAATTCGTGACTCGGCACAGTTACGTGCAGGCGGCTGACTCATCATCAACTCTACTATTTTCACTTTCAGATGCAGCTGCCAGAAAAGCCCACATCACTGAGGTGAGTGATCCTGTTGTATGAATATTCTCTTTTAAGTATGTCGTGTTTCAGCACAAAAATAGATAAGAGATGTGTAATTAGCAAGCCACTTGTTCCTCTAGGAAACTCTTAACTTGTCTTTCTCATGCCATGAGGGTTTTCTCACTGATGAATCGGGCTCTTACTACGTTGAAACTCAGTCACCAATTCAAACAGCTTCTCTTTCTCTGTCGTCAGATGCCGTCATCCTCAGGCTTACCAGGTCAGGGGAAGAAGATCGGCCACCGGGGTGTGGACGCATCAGGGGAAACCACATACAAAAAGGTTCATGTGATAATATACTCATTCATTTGAGTGAGATTGTGTGAGATATAAAGCCCAGTTTTGGAAGGAAGGCCATTGTCAATTGCTATTATAAGTGATCGATGCATTCCTTGATAGCTAAACCAGAGTGCAGGTTTAAAGCTTTTCACTCACCACATGTTGCTCTGCCTCTCTCTAACTCTGCCACAGACCACATCTTCTGCCTTAAAAGGTGCCATCCAGCTGGGCATCGGTTACACCGTTGGCAACCTAAGTTCCAAGCCTGAGAGAGATGTATTGATGCAGGACTTCTACGTGGTGGAGAGCATCTTTTTCCCCAGGTATCATCTGCAGCCGCTCAATTGTCCAGTCGCTTATTTTTACTTGAATCAGCCAAAATAACACAAATACGTTGTGGTGGTCGTGTTCTTTTATGACAGACCAATATTGCAAGCATCTTCTTATCTGGGCACTATGTTTTGGTGTTGTGGATTACAGTGAAGGGAGCAACCTGACTCCAGCTCATCATTTCCCAGACTTCCGCTTCAAAACCTATGCTCCGGTGGCCTTCCGCTACTTCAGAGAACTGTTTGGCATCAGGCCAGATGACTACCTGGTACGTGAAGTCATTAATTAAATGTAAGGTATTTTGGATTTTTCTTTTTTTCAAAGACGTTCATTCAGAATGTAAGTGTGTCATTGTGACTCTGAGTGAGCAAGGCATTGCTGAGATCCAGTTGAGGGTGGTGACCAAAAAATTGAGCCCATGCTAAACACGATGTGCATCTGACATTTTAAGATAAACCAGTCTGGTCCAACATAGTGTCTTTCTGAATTTGCAGTACTCTTTATGTAACGAGCCTTTGATCGAGTTGTCCAATCCCGGAGCTAGCGGTTCGGTCTTTTACCTAACGAAGGACGACGAGTTCATCATCAAGACCGTCATGCACAAGGAGGCTGAATTCTTACAGAAACTGCTGCCTGGATACTACATGGTGAGTGCATCCATGCTTGTCTGTCCTGTTGTTCATCACCACGTGGCATTGGGGGCTCTGATTTTGCCCTCACTTAACTGGGGTTGAATGTAAGATATGTGATCAGGGTTCATCCTGTTAGCATTGCAGCGTAGCATTGCGAGTAATACTTAACTACAAACCGACATGAACAGCAATAAATCAGTGTAGGTGGCCCCTTAGGCTGCTGAAGCCTGAGCAAGAACCTTTCGGATGGATAAACAAAAAACTGATTGGATGTCAAATTATTGGTTGGATACTTCTGATGAGTAACATAATATAATATATAAAAATTTCTCCCTCGTTCAAAGTTATGGTTTAAGGCTGTCGTTTGCACGAGACTCCTGGAAGAGCTGAAGTCCAACTTCTACAACGTCTTTTGAAAGACTGCTCTCTGTGCTGTACCTCCACCTCACAGACCATCATTGTGCCAGCAGTGTGGTGAACTGCTGCTGCAACAACTCCATGTATGACCATGCTTCTGGCCCTGTTGCTCAACTCCACAGCCAGTAGCAGTGTGTTTATGCACGCACCACTCCAAAGTCCACATTGGGAATCCAGTGTATGAATGCCAGCGACACATTCACCCTCACTGCTTTCATCTGTCTTATCCATTGAATATGAGGAGATAAGGACTTGTGGATCTGATACGGTGGAGGACATAAATGAACAGAGATGACAGTATGAGACTGATCAAGACAAGATCAGGATGTGTGACGGAAGGACAGTTGCACCGCCTCACATGAAAAAGTCAGAAAGAATGTTTTGCATGTTAGTTGCTGACAGACAATGTGCGTGGTCTGTGGTTAAGCTCCATTACTTCTACAGCTGAGTGGATGACAGGAGCTGACTGAACGGCTCTGGGCAGAAGTCACTTCACAGTGAAGTCACTATCACTTACTCATACTTCATTTCATTATAAACACCTTCTTTTCTGCCAATGTTCCATTTGCATTTTAGTTCTCTTCTCACTCTCGTATATTTCGCTTACATCCATCCCCCCTTCTTTACATCCATCCTTCCTCTTCCCTCCCTTACCGTCACGTGTCTTGTACGCTGGTCACTGCGCTGCTGTCTGAACATTGACAGAAGGGTAATGTGTGGCTGAGGGCCGACACTGATCTTTCACTGCTGTGCTTTTCTCCACCAGCTCCTCTCATCTGAAGGTCATTTACCAACTGGCTGGTGAAGACTAAGCCTTTCAGCCGCACGTGCACCCTCATACTCCCTCTCTCTCTATTGTCTGCCTCTGCAGTATATTATCACCATCCGCGAGCAGATTTCCTGATGCTTTTCTCTCTCGCTGCTCCTCCGTGGGGCAGAACATTTCAGCTGAACATTTGGAACAACACAACTTTTAGAAGTGGTTTTGTGGGCTAATTTATATTTAAAATTCTATTTTTTTTTAGGTGAAACGCTAACTTGAGCATGACATTGATCAAGAAGAGAGCAGAATATCTGCAAATAAAAATAGAAATGTATTTTTTTGACAGGAAAAAATATTTGTTTTCTACAATCTGTGAATGCATGCGTCTGGAAAATAAAGTTCCCAAATGAGGACTTTGTCTGCTTGTGTCTGCTCGAGTGCAGGAGACAGACGGTGGTGGCAGATCCTCAGCAAAGCGTGCTAAGTGATAACATGACAAATATAAACCCCTTACTTTGTCATGCCCTTACAAAGCCTGACGTTCTACGTTTGATCTTCATCAAGATCACTCAACTGCACAAAAAATTCCCATTACTTCCCAACTTGTGCGTAGTTTTTTTTTTTTTTAATCTTAATACATCTCCATGTCTGCATCATGTTGCTGCTAGCTTCTGTTGTGTTGTAGTATAAGTCAATAAAGTTCTGTTCATTTTCATCATTACAGTCAGCACTGTGAAGGGTACTGATATACTCATGTTAATCGGCCCTCTGCTTATTTTTCAAGTCACATGATGAGATATTTTATTCACATATTGCAGCATATTCATTTTTTTCTATTCCTTTCCAGAACTTGAACCAGAACCCTCGCACCTTGTTGCCCAAGTTTTTTGGCCTCTACTGTGTCCAGTCGGGTGGGAAGAACATCAGGGTAGTTGTGATGAACAACGTCCTGCCTCGTGTTGTTCGCATGCACCTGAAATATGACTTAAAGGGCTCCACCTATAAGAGACGGGCGTCCAAGAAAGAAAGAGAAAAGGCAAGGCCCACTTTCAAAGACCTTGACTTCATGCAAGACTTGCAAGACGGGCTGATGCTGGACCAGGACACCTACAGCGCTTTGGTCAAGACCCTGCAGCGAGACTGCCTGGTGAGTTCTAAATGCTGAAAATGAAACCACTAAAGTGGAGCAGTTCAACAGTCTGGTGTCGGATCTGGTTGGAGTCATGTCCCTGTAAATGACTTCACTTCACCGGTATGTTTTTGTTACCTGGTTAGGTGCTGGAGAGCTTTAAGATCATGGACTACAGCTTGCTACTTGGGGTTCACAACATGGACCAGGCAGAGAGGGACAGGCAGATGGAGGGCTCCCAAGGAACTGGTGACGAGAAAAGGCCTGTGGCCCAGCAGAAGGCTCTTTACTCCACCGCCATGGAGTCCATCCAGGGAGGAGCTGCCCGCGGGGAGTCTATTGACACCGACGACACGTGAGTTTGGTTGAGTCATATTTTATTTATTAAGATGAATGTTATTTGGTTTACACCTTTTTATTTCCACTTTTCCTTGCTATAGAATGGGTGGGATCCCAGCTGTTAACGGAAAAGGGGAACGACTTCTTCTCTATATTGGAATCATCGACATCCTGCAGTCCTACAGGTAGCAGCCATGTTTGAGTCTGTCATAGCCTGTTGACTGTAGATACACATGGGTCTTTCTCAGTGTAAATGAGTCAAATCGCTTTTTTTTAATCCTTCTAAAATGTCTGTAAACAGATTTGTCATTATTCATGCTAAATTTCAAAGATTCCAAGCAATATAACACAAACATTCAAGCATGAATAAGGTGCTTCAGGCTTCCACTCTTCGTTGCTCAATGATGCCAGATTCTTCTTCTTTCCACAGGCTAATCAAGAAACTGGAGCACACATGGAAGGCTCTGGTTCACGATGGGGTAAGACTTTCATCTAAGCAAATAGAACTCACCACAAACTTTAGCCACATTTTTGGATATATTGTCTCTTAATCAGTGTCATTTCGATGTCCAAGCTATATTTTGAAAATGTTATTAGGTCCTAAACTGAAGAGCTTATTCAAGCAGCAATAACGATAATAATTTTCCAAGGTGGCTCTTTCACCTTACAGACCAAAACGTGAGCTTGTTCATTTTACTAGACTGATAGAGACCTCCTGATGTGCTATAAATGGTTGATTATTTTTCTGTTGTTAAAATGTAGCTGTGACACACAAAGCAAGCATTGACTCCGGGAGTAGTATGAGCTACACATGCTTCATATTCAGCTCTGCTGTTTGTCACTAAAATGTGGGTTCTTTATTGGTATAGCATTCATCACTGTTTTAATATTTTGTGTTTAGGAGGCAAACGTATTTACTCCATTCTTCTTGAATCAATGCAGACTTGTACTATCAAGACTAAAAATCGTAGGTCCGTGCCTGAAGGGTCACACCGTTGGATTATGGGATTAGGTGGAGATGACATTTATGAAGATTCCATTCTGGAGTTTCAATAACGCAGGCGATACATAGACGTAACAAAGTCGTATTACCAAATATCACCCACCAACGTGACACACAGATGTGTTATTCTTACCCTGTGGTGACAGTATTCGCTCCTGGGCTGACAAAGTGATTCAAAATGTGCATCCTCCAGTCGACTGTTGAGACACAATCAACTTTCTCTGACTCATTTGCTCCATTAGAGAGTCTCAACATCATGTGTGTGGGAGAGCCGCTCCATCACTGCCTTCTGTGCGTCATTGATGATGTGCTTCTTGCATACAGTTGGTTCAGTTGATGAATGTAGCCATGGACATTAGTCATACTTGAGTGTGATCTGGAAGCTTCATTGTGTATTTTTTGGGAGGTGGGTGTATTACGTATTCTCCAACAACCCTCAAGCTTGATAAAACGAAAGAGGTCTGCCACTGTGGTTGGTATACTATCTCGTGGGGTGACCCAGAGAGAATTACCAAAATAGGCCACTCTGTTTAATCTGCTCTGTGTTGATGCTCATTTAGGGCTTGAGCTGAATTTCTCATTAATCTCGCTGCCCCCCTCTTCTCTCTCCCAGGACACCGTGTCAGTGCACCGACCCGGCTTTTATGCTGACAGGTTCTTCAAGTTCATGAGCAGTACTGTTTTCAAAAAGAGCTCCTGTAAGTTCCAACAACATTAAATCATTTCCTTACATGGACAACAGGGGACTGGACTCTGACTTTGCTGTCACCCAAGTGATTCCACCGATTTTACTGTTGTGTCTGAACAAAACTATTAAACACAATCATAGATGAAGATTTTAGCATTAAAAAATGTTGAGTTCAACGAAAAGTAAAGAGTGAAAATGTAATTTTTTTTTTTGTTGAATGCAATCTTCCAAAATGACAGAAATTTTAAATCCAAATGTATTTGATTTTAGTTAATAAGCATTTGTTCATTTCGAATTTAAGTACCAGTAGTTTTATTTTAATTCCTCAAAATCTCTTTTATTTCCTCAGCTTTGAAATCATCTCCTTCCAAGAAGGGCCGCGTCTCATTGACTGTGACCAAGTGCATTGGTCCTGGAGCAGCCTGGTCAGCTAGCCAACTGCCATCAGAGAGAGACGAGAACATTTACGACCTCAGAGGAGCTCGTAGCTTCCCAACACTGGAAGACGAAGGTGAAACAGCATGTGATTATGTGACAACGCGAGGATGAAACACCTGATAGCAGGTCATATTTGTGGTAAATGAAGGATAGTTGATGTATTTTCTTCCTCCCAGGTCGAACCGATCTTCTTCCCTGCACTCCCCCGTCATTTGAAGAAGCCACCACAGCGTCTATCGCCACCACTCTGTCTTCTACCACCTCACTGTCCATCCCTGAAAGATCTCCATGCGACACAGCTGATCATCCCCGTTACAGGTAAACCCACTTCTTATTTCACTCAACTGTCTAGAGGAATTTCAATAGTACCGAATCATATAAAATGGTCTGACTGGGCTTTTTCTGTGTACAGGCGGCACACCCAATCTCTGAGCCATGATGGAAGGTGAGCTCAGCTGCATGAACTCAACCTGTTTTTCGAAACTTCTCCCAAAAATTTTGTTTTCACAGCATGTCTGGGTGTGGTGGGTGATGGAAGAGGGTGGTGGTTTGTTGACCAGTGTGTTGCATGAACAAGCTCTGTGTGTTTTTCCTGTATGGAGCTGTGTGTTTCATTTCCTCTATGTGTGTGCTTATTTTAGGACCCAGGAGGAGCTGCGTGTGCGTGAGGAGGATCAGCAGACCATCACAGTGGAAGTGGAATTGAAGAGACCAGACAGCGAGCCCACCTTCTCTGTTCCGCAAACTTCACCTCCAGTCAGGTATAAATACTTACCAGTGTTTCACCTGCTTTGGGTTTTTCATCCATTGTTAATTAACTTCAGATGAAACAGTCACAAATCTGTTAGTATAGGATTTTTGACAGCAGTATTTTATCAGTGATATCTGATCAGTGATTCACAGTCCATCATTTACCACTGTGGCCTGAACATAAAGACACACAGGGTTTCAGTGCTTCTGTGCGCACCGGGTACGGACAGTACCGCACTCCGATGTTGCATAGAACCTGCCCGTTCTTATGAAAATCCAGGTTTGTGTCCATGTCAGAGGAAAGTTCTTGCTGATAAAAATTTCATGTTTACATGTACCTTTGCTGGAGATGTGCAATTTCTAGGCTGGTAAATATATTTATTTGTTAATTCCCTGTAAGCACAATATAGCTACAGATATTCAGTATTCATTGTAAATTACTACTCACTGTTATTAAGGGCTTTTACTCAAATTGACCCCATTTGATGATGGCGCGTGGAAGTCAGTGCTCCATTAACCTACAAAAATCTGCCTGACTCTGGGCTATGAATAACCACCAGGCTCACCTGAGTCCATCAGCTGTTAGATTAGGGAAAATCACTTTGGCCCATTTCTGTCATCAGGTCCACTTTATGAACAGACTATGCTGCATCATGTTGATCGAGATTATAGGAGTAACTAGTGCGTAGGTTGGTTGTGTATGTGGAGGACTTGCCCCAGTGTAAAGGGGGTCTAGACAGTAGATGTAGGGCAGTAGGACAGAAACCCTGAGGCTGAACGTAAAGACTGGGGCAACCTTCTGCGTTTTAACAATAAGGTTTTGTTTTAGTTGCCGTTCAACACATTAATCTGAATTCACTGAACACAAGAAACCCAAGTCCAACTGTGCATTTTTAATAATGTATTTGAGGAATCTGACGTGAAGGTTCTCATTTACGCCTCGGGTTGTTAAAGATCAGGGTGAGGTTGTCTGGGTCAACCATGCAAATGATTGGATCTGATGCTAAGAAGGCGGTGGCGAGACAAACGACCCGAGAGTCTGGAAGGAATAGAAAATGAGGAGGGGGCAGACAATGTTCAGACCTTTAATAACCTGAATGCTCTGTGCCTGTTTGTGAAGTTACCACATGCAGGTGGATGAAAGGGAAAACATAATTCATGTCATGTCACACATCCGCTGTCCTTGTTGTCTCTTATTCATTCCTTCATGTAAATGTAGAACTGGAGGTGACTTGCCCACACTGGGGTCTTGAGAAACTAGAATTGTTGTGTGGGAAGTGGCTGATGGTCTCCTGTGAACACTCCTGAAAGACGAAAATATGTTACTTTACTCATGGAGCTAATGAGTGGCTAGAACTACCAAGAATATCACGAAAGAAAAAGATATTTAAAAAAAAGGTTTAAAGCAAGGCAGATGAAAGCAATAATGCAGGAAAGCCATTTAAAACTCGGAGTACATGCAATGCCTAAACAGACTGCAATGGAAAAGCATGTCTCATATATTTAAGGAAGTCTAATATGTTGTAGCTGATGATGAGAAGGAAATGGACGAGCGTGGAAATTTGGTGTCTCAGTGTAGCTATTGGACACAAAGTGTTGCCCATGATAAGATGGTAAGTGGATCTCACCCTCCTCTGGATAACTGAACAGCAGTGAAGCTGAAGCACTGAGGCAGAGACTCCACAGTGGGAGCTCCATAATCCTCTCTAATAGCTAATCATCTGTGCGGGGACAATAAACGACTGTGGCAGCAGAAGCTCACTGGCATTGAGTTCCAGACTCTCACCATTAACACCCACACACAGCTGCTGATCAGTGGCCCGGGTGTTTTTCTCTAATACCCATGTGCTGGCCCAGCAGTCTATAGTTAGTGGTCGGACCCATGTCTGCTGATGCTGGCTTTGAGTGTTTAAATGATTCTGTTTTCAACAGCGAGATTCAGGCGGAAGTCGGTTCTGAACCTCCCGGAGCTGAGGCGGCTCCCTCTTCATCAGCCGCTGAAGGCCCCTCATCATCCTCACCAGCTCCAGAAGATCCCCCTTCTCCTACCGCAGCAGATGAAGTCCTGTTGAGCCCAAAGTTGTCAGTGGGCGATGTAGACAGAGCCAGCCAGGTGTCAGGCTCTGGATGCACGAGCCAGGCATCAGTGGATGACGAAGATGATGTGCCAATTACAGACATTTACTTTGTAAGTACACACATTTACAGCTAGCTTCTCTATTTGCGACTCTTCATTTGGATGTATAAATGGATCTGAAGCCAGCGGTGAGATGTATAATGCTCTTCTACAGCAGGGCTAGCAGAAAGGGACTGGAGACTGAGCTGGTATGGCAATCACGGGTGTGAAGTGTGTTTTATAGTTAAACATTGCCAAAAAAGGCGTTTGCTGTGATCTGGAATCTGCATCACTGTTGTGTTCCTCTTGTCCAGCATGAGAATACACTCAAACAACAGCCTGTGCACCACCTCAGGTGTCTGTGGAAACTACAAATTCAACAAAACTAGTCATACAGAAAGGGAGAAGGGAGTTCCATCATGATGGCAAGTCGAGTGTCCCTCAAACTATGACAAGCCTGTGACATGAAAAGTACAATAGGAGAACATTTTTGTTTTGTTGTGCACGGTGGAGACATAACAGTCAGATCATATTGCAGTGTTAGTGGCTGCTATTATTTAATTTTCAGTTCCTGTGTTTAGCGTTAACAACATTGTAAGGGGACACACTCAGCGCTTTTTCAGTCCCTCTCCAAAGCCTAATAAATTGCATGTATTTTCATTTATTCTGCCATTTATTTTGTTTGCCATTATTATGCATTTCATTTATCATCCCTCCTTTTTTTATGGACCCCCCCAAATATCACCCTATACCCACAATAATGTTTTTTCGTCTGGTTGTGGTGCACTAATATCTATTAATATAAACCAAATATGGTGCTTCATATATCATAATTAATTTATTGCTCAGGTCATATCTTGAGTAAATGAATATGTTTCTAAGTGTGGTTTGAGGAATCGTGTTTTCTAGTTACATAACAGACCGACTGACCCTGGGTTACAGAGCCGCCCCGACTGCTGTGGCTACACCCCCTCTAATGTTACGTTATGTAAGACGCTCTTTGTCCTGACACCTTTCAATCAGCACACATCGTTTTCATTATTTTTTTACCAGTCACTTGGCACAGAGCTCCGCTGTCTTTGACCGGTATTGGTGACGCCTCATCCTAGTGTCTGGACACAACATTTGTGTGTCCAGTTTGTGCCAGAGCAGTTAAATGATGAAACATTTAGAAGTGTAACTTTTTACAAGTCTGCAAACTCGCAGTATTCTGATGTAGGTGTCCGCTGTCAGGAATCCAATGCTTCTAATGTGGCACAAAGAATCATACTGGCCAAAAGGTTAGACAGCGAGCTCCCTCAGGTATTCAGGAGCTTCATTTGACACCGAGATCAGACTTCAGCACACGCTCCCTCTTCACAAGTCCGCTGAGTCTCCTCACAAATCAGCATTCCACTCACTTTGTTTTTCATCCTCGTCTCAGACGTCACTCCAGATATTATCATACACTGTGTGGGTGGCAGCAGCCTTTTACTACTGTAATTGTTTGTGACTCCTTCAGGAGAGCACTGCAGACCTGCAACCTCACTTTGTTTCCATAATAAACCTCCCAACTGATTTTTATAAATTCCATTGGTGCATATTGGAGCACACATAAATGGCATCAGGGCACAAACCATTGAGATTATTGTCTCGGTGCAGCAATACGACAGGCGTAATTATTTTGCTTCTGCTGACATTTGACCCCTTTTTAAATTAAGATTGAATTTCTTTGTATTCTTTTTATACTGTTGATTGATAAAGACAGGTCTTCTACTTTTGAGGTCTTTATATATTAGTGACAGAGCTCAATATTTGGCATAAAATATATTTTGAATGATATTAACCTTCACCCAGAAAATGGATTTGATAGTTGTAATTACCCAGATTTTTACATTTAGTAGAAGCTGCTACTGCAAAAGCTTCATTTTTGTAGGATTTTTTAGCACCTTTTCTGATGTTTTTTCGATGTTCATTTCAGGTTTGATTTTTCACTGCTCTTGTCCTCCAGCCATAACATTATGACCACCGACACAAGGTTTTTATAGCTGTTCTAGAAGGGGTTTGAAAACTTGACCTTGTCCTAAACTATAAGTCTGCTGGTCATAATGAATGATTTCCATTCTCACCCCAGCATGTCTTTTGCTTGTTTTCTCACCTTTCCTTTTTTTCACACTTGCTGTTGCTCATTTCTGCTGTTGTGGTCAGTTTCCTGACGGGAGGACTTGGGTGGTCTCCCCTGTCCGACAGAGGAGGAAATGCGAGTCAAGTTGGTCTGTAAGTTGCAGGGCTGTGTACCTACTAGAATTAGACTCTGTTTAGCTCTGATAATTCTCTAAATGGTGTATTATATACCTATTCCCTGTAGAAATTATAGAACTGTTTTATTGTTTGTTTCTGTGTTTATAGATTTTGTCTCAGTGGTTTTCATTGGAAAGCTGTTAAAAGTACATGGCACATTGACATGTGTGTTGTTGCGCTTCTCATTGAACTCATGATGTTCCTGTCAAAGCTGTACTTAAAAAAAGATCTGGGGCGAACCAGTTTGCCAGGGTGACCTACGTGGACTAATGATCATATGAACTGGACCATGGAGGGCATCCAGTCTGACCTATCATATTTTCATGATAAGTCAAGACTGATCGTGCTTTCATGTCACATCCATTGTCCATTGAGGCAGAGACTCCGCAGTGTCTCTGTCTTGTCCATTGTCTACCTCAGACAAGTTGTACAGGGACATGGCAACCCTGACTCGTCTGCAGCTCTGCAACTTTGTAGTCAAGGTACTTTGATGTACTACCACTGTGCAGGTTCCCGCACGTCCAGCTGAATTAGATGATGTAAACAAGGCAACAGAACTAGACTTAGTCTGAAGTCTTCAGTTTTCTGCAGCTTTTCTTGCTCTGACTAACTAATGTGATTGCCAGACGATATATAGGTGAGGTGAGTCTATCTATTTTTTTATGTATTTAACAGACAGCTCCTTCTTTAGCACCTGCTGAACTATCAATTTGAGCGCCTGAAACTCTTCAGGAGGACCATTTCCACTGTGATATCAAACACGCCTGCTTGTTGGAAGGATAAAACAAACCTCTTCTGGTGTTTTGCGTTGACTGAGGATGCTTCCAGTCTGTTCCCAACTGACCGCTCAGGCATCCTGGCTCTACCCCCATTCCCACCTTCACTGCAACCCCTTCCCTTGCTCTCTTCATCCTTTCTTGTTTGACATACAGAAGGGCTCTTCCCTCTTTTCTTATAGTTCACCTGACACACAAGAGCTTCTGTTCATTGAGAAGGTTCGCAGGTTTTACACTGTCACAAACTCGACAACATCCATGTTTCAGATCTGCTAACTCACATTTTTAATCCGCATTTTGACTTCACTCTCTGTGCCTCAGCGACATTTCCTCCTTTATGCATCCCTAATTTTCATTTCCTGTCTTGTCTTCTCTTCTCCTGTCTCTCTCCTGCCTGCTCCTGCTGCTTCTCTCTGTGGCTCTGGCCTTTCCTCTGTCCTTCTGGCCCCCTCTGCTGTGCTCGGTGTGTAAAAACAGCCTCCAGAGGACAGGACCTGGGTGTACTCTCCGCTACACTATGGCTCAGAGTCTAAGGCCCTGCCAGATGGGGATTGGGAAGGAGAGACAGTAAGTGAGAAGCGCCAGACAAAAATGCAAAGTACAGGACAAATCTCTGCTTGTGTTTGGAGACATATACGTAGGAACTTGGGTCGTTCATAACTGTCCCGAATCCCACCTCATTCATTCCCCATTGACTAGTGGGTGGAAATGGTCGCTGACCATTTAGTCCACGACCAACCATCTTGTGTCCCTCCAACAACAAGCAGCTGATATGGATCACACACATGACGCTGTCATCTGGTGTGGAGGGTCGTCAGAATGCCACTTGTAGCAAAACCACAGATTTGTGTTTGGTTGCAGTTTAATACCTACTTGTGTGGATCAATCACAACATCAACAAAATGAGTTGCAGCATCATCACCATCTGCATGTTACATGTAGGTCTTCATTTACTGAAGTGGTGTTGCTGGTCTGCAGTGTTCCTCCTTTTCCAAAAGTTGCTTAAGAAAAGTGTAACTCAAGTTGGTGGCCACTTGTGCTCTTGTTTAATGGGATCACAGTGCCTTATATTGGGAATGTGGAGCTGCAGACTAGTTTTCAAGCTGTCTTGAAGCACCTGACCACTGAAAACACCACACTGGACATGCTGTTTTGCCATCAAATAATGCGGATGGTGATAATGATGGATGCTATGTCTAAGATTTATCTTTAGTTTCATTTACAGATCAATAAATAATAAAAAATGTATAATTCTGAAAAATCGATATAAAAAGGCAAAGAGTTTGACGTACAAAATATCCACCAGTATAGAGACTAGTTCCACAGTCTGTCTGGTTAATCGCTGTAGTATATGATTTTCTTGAATGAATATGAGTAAACGATTGTTACCTCAGTGTTGGTGATAACAGACTTGTGGTTTGACTTGTGTGGTTGCTTGCCCCTTTCTGTTCTGTTTCAGTTTGGTGATCTTGAAACATCTCTATCATGAGTGACTGACTCTGCTTTGTTTTTCATCCAACAGTAAACCCTAACTGCAGAAGTGAAGCGCCATCGCCCCGGAGAAGAAGCGTCATCGGTCAAGTCCAGTGCTCAGCGGAAACTGCAGGATCTCACGCAGGATCGAAATCTTGACATCCATACAGACACTGAAAACTAAAGGGAAATGTTACTTGACTACTAGTTGAAGGAAATAAACACAGCGAGGTGTGCTGGTGTAACTCCTGCCCAACTGTCCTTAAACAGTCGACATTATAGCTACCGTGCTGTTAGGTTGTGTGTTGTCTCACGGTCTGTTTTGCACAAGGAAGAAGCCACAGGGGTGTTTTAAAAATTAATGAAACAGTCCTCCTCACAATCCCCATCATCTTCAACAATTTATTATTTAGGTAACCTGATGACCAAATTTCAAGTGTTTTCCATTCACGTCTTCACCAACCAGCATATCCTCAATGTTTTCCTTTTTTTCCTTTTCTTTTAAACAACAATAATTTGCTCTTGCACACTGTCTTGTCTTAAATGCTTCAACATGTGCGTGACGTCCTTATTCCTCATGTTGGTTTGTGCCTAAACACATCAGCTTTGTTATGACAAAAATCCAATGTTGTGGTCTTTGATATTGATGACTAGAGCTCTTTTAATTTGGAAAAAAAAGCTAACAGTTTATGAAGTTTTTATTTATAAATGTTTTTGTAAAAGCCTTGAATTTATCTTTAAACAAAATGAGTCAAAATGTGCAACGCTAAAAGTAAACTAGCATCATGCTACTCATTGTAGATGATGCTGAAAATCACCTTTGAAGTAAGATTTAGTGGAGCTAAAGTTTGTAGACCACCACTGTTAGATGAAGTCTTCATCCAGACCAACAGACGAGCTACATTCACCGTAATGACATTTCTGAGCTGTAGTTATAGAGTGGTACTATATAAAGTAGTAATTACATGTATAGAGAGAATAGTTTATTTAGAGATATATTTTAAGAGATCTTATATTGCTGGTCTTATGTATGTTTTAAATTTAGTGCAATATTCATTTTTAAAAATGTCTTTGTTGTTTTTATGTGAGCTTTTATTTATTCATGCTTTTCTATCTTTCTGACTTTTTCACTATGATTTGATTTTGATCCAAAGACTGATTCTCCATATTGATTTTGATGCTTCTGTAATCAAGTCGTGTAAATATCGTGTTAGACCCGTGTGACAAGGCGTAGCTAATTTAGGCTAGAGGTTGTGGATGCTGGCTAAATGGCCACATTCATACTAGAGGATTTGGATCTATAGGTTTACTGTGGCCAGGTACAAAATCAGCTCATGCATTTAGTAACTGCTCACACGCACATGCAGATCTGTGGACCATTTAGAATCTTTGATATGTCTTTATTTTAAAGGAAACCATATCTACGTCTTGTGCTGCTTGGAGTACTGAAAAAAAATGTTTCATTCAAAAGATTACTGGCCTAAATTTGATGTGGTACATTAAAATTCAGGAAATGTGGTGTGTGATTTGTGATAAAACATGCGCACCCAAAGTGAACCTGAGCCAGGATCTGACTCCTGGCCGTGATGACGCACAGTCAATGCAGCATTTACAACCAGTTAAATGCTGTATGGGGCGCGTATGGGGTGTGGGTTGGGCAGTGCCACCGTGCACTAAGTCTGTCTACCCCATTACATGTTAAATAGTTTCAGTCATCACACTCAGACACATACAAATCATCAGAATTGACTCTGAATTGACTGAGCTGGTCATCTGCTCCTCGTGCACCAGCTACTTCACATATTTGCCGCCGTGTGTTCTGATCTGTGTTCAAAGGATGACAGTAAACTGCCGTGTCGTACATGAGTCGAATGTTTGTTACCCGAAGAAGGAGTGATAGCTGCCAAATAAACGTGCACCAAATGGCTGAGTTTCCCTCGTGCACGTAGAATTACACACAATTTATTTTGGGATTGAAGCGTGTTGAAGTGGATGACTTGGTTGAGTCTATGTTTACTGTTCTTTCTCTGTGAATCTCTGACATGCTTGAACTACAACAGAAAAGTTTTTATGGAACTTCAGAAGTCTTTTTTGTTGTTGTTGTTGATGGTGTGTTTCTCTGTGTTTTTGTGAAACGGAGGACATTGTACCATAAAGGTCATGTAACTACTCCCATCATGTGCTGTGGCCAGTTGTAATCAGTTTTCTGTCATTGATCTGATGGAGACCATAGCAGCAATATTTTGTAAAGTCGTAGCTTCTTGAGTTGAACTGCCTTATGGAGAAATGTACACATAGGCCTATTCTTCTCATTTTTCACATGCTATTTAATTTCATCTTGTAGTTGTGCTCCTGAGAATGTGTATATAAATTTATAAATACATATATAAAGATATACAAATATATTTTCCATTTGAATCAAAGAATATTATTTTTATTTGGTTTTATTTTTGCTGCTGGGCAAGAAAATAACTGCAATCTACGTAAGTGACTGTATCATTTTTCAGTGTGTCGTTGGAGAAGCCGCTGCTGTATTATTCTGGTCTGTGAACCACAGCTGTTTCTTTGTGAAACCCAAAAAAGGAAGAAAAAAAACATGGACTTAAATGTAAATGCAAATCAAAACGAATTCTTGGAGCTGTGTTTGTGTATGTGTTTTCAAATTGCTGTGTGCCCAATAGGGAGTCCTTCGCAAAACATAGCATGAGGTTAAAACTGAATATGCATATCAAAAATGTGTATTTATGTATATCTGTGTATATGCATCTATTTATTCTTGTGAATGAATAGATGACGGTATGTGTGTGTTTGGACTCGGTCAGACTTAATAGAAAATAAAGCAGTTCTATGAATTGTCGTCCAATGCAGATCATGTTGTGGTTCACTTTAAGGCCCCTTGTTTTTATTCAGTCTTGTCATGACTGCCTTGTAAAATTAAGATGATTTTGCTTTTCAAACAAGAAATTGAAATATTTCGATATCAGAAATTTAATTCAATTTCCAATTAAAAGTTATTACAACGCTCTGAAGGTACACACGATTAAAACTGCATAAAAGCAGACGCATGGATGAATAATAAAATAAAAGCCACCGTTCAAACAGGGAGACCGAAAATAGTGGACTTTTTTTTACTTTTATAGAAGCACGACTATGCTTAAAAAAAAAAGATGGGAGAAGCGTTTCAGCTGACCCAAGCAGCCTGTCAATAGACTGACAATCAAACTGGAGCCAACTTGCTCCAGTAATATAAAATAAAAAATAGTGAATTTTTATTTGAAATAGGCACGAGGCTTAGTTTTACTCACTAATGTACAAAAGACAACACTCGGCGTCAAAGTTCAACATTACGTCATTGGACGCTGACTGGGAAGACAATTGGACTCGGCTGCTGTCAATCAACCGGAGACTCATTCCAATTGGTCCGAAATCACGTTCGTTCTCTCACGTGCTCGGTCCCAGGACGTGTCTAGCACAGATTGGATTGTTGTTGTTGCTCCCAAAGTATTTTGACCGACTACTTTAATTAATCGTCAACGATGGGAACCCGCGATGACGAATACGACTATTTGTTTAAAGGTTCGTCCTGACATATGTATTTGGTTGTCGTGACGTGTGCCTCCTTGCACCGGTGTTGACAGGGGAAGCAAAATAGGCTAACGATGATGCTAACGCTAGCGCTATCTTTAGCTGAGTCCGTGGGAATCACAATAGTCGTCTTTGTAAGACTCTTTTATTCACCATGCCATGTTGTAGCTGTTTTACATTGCGATACACTACTGTCACACCTCGGTCTTGTATAATATGCTGCCAACTGAGCCGGTTACTCTAATGCTAATGGCATAGCATGTTGTTGTCCCCCACCTCAGCTATTGCGTTTACGAATACTGTACGCTGTTGAGGTTTTAGTTTTATCAGGCCAACGATAACTTTCTTATTCTCTAATATAAACGTCTGTGACTAGATCACTTCTTAATCAATATGATAACGAGCTTGGGTTTTTTTCAGTGGAAGATGTACTGCAACAAGTCCAAACGTTGTAACTCAGACTATGCTTCACTAGTGTCAGTAAAACAATTGCCGCAGTAAGACAAATTTGAAATAACCCCAATCACACTGTGAAGTATAGGTTATATGTATATACGTGGCTCTCGAGTCTGACACTGTAATGAAAACTGTGGAGGAAAGGTCGCATCATTCCATAAAAGTGTCACCAAAAGAAACCGCTCAAGGAAGTGCAGTTTTGTGTCTACCACCGTCCTTTTGGCCTTTGAAATCGTTTTTGCCTCATTGACAATAAACAAATTGCAGCTGGAGTAGTTAGGATCTGTCTAACATTGGTTTGTGTGCTGTTTGTCTTTTGACTGTAGTTGTTCTCATTGGAGACTCAGGAGTTGGAAAGAGTAACCTGTTGTCGCGCTTCACAAGGAATGAGTTTAACTTGGAGAGTAAAAGCACCATCGGGGTGGAGTTTGCCACCCGCAGCATCCAGGTGGACGGGAAGACCATCAAGGCTCAGATCTGGGACACTGCTGGGCAGGAGCGCTACAGAGCCATCACCTCTGCGTGAGTAAAAAAAAAAAAAAAAAAAAAAAATATATATATATATATATATATATATATATATATATATATAAATGAATATAAGTGTCTTAACTTTTTTCTTAACATTTGATCAGATATTACCGGGGTGCAGTTGGAGCTCTTCTGGTTTATGACATCGCTAAGCATTTAACATATGAGAACGTGGAGCGCTGGCTGAAGGAGCTGAGGGATCACGCCGACAACAACATTGTCATCATGCTGGTGGGGAATAAGAGTGATCTCCGTCACCTCCGAGCTGTGCCCACCGACGAAGCCAAGGCCTTCTCAGGTAACCTTTTTCACCTCTTTTACAGTCGGATAGTACAGATGTATATGGTGTCTGAGAACTGATACTTGTGGTTTTCAACCAGTATGTTGTTCTTCATCTTTATGGTGTTTGGCGCTCACACATTAACTTGCCTATTCCTTGCCTATTTGACACTAGCATTCAACCAAGCCAATGGCAGTGTGCTTGACTGAACTGATTATATATATATATATATATATATATATATATATATATATATAATCAGTTATTTGAACATTCCTCAGTATGTTTTTCTTGTCTATGGTTGACAGTTAGTTTCACAGCAGTACAAACACAAATTTGACAAAATTGTCATAAAATGACCAGACACTGCTGTAAAGTGGTATTGGTTTTGTTGTATCGGTGGCCATTATAAAAAGTACTCAAGTCCAGTATCGAACCAATATCCATATCGATGCATCCCCAACAAAATGTAATTCATTTGTATTCTCTATTTCAATGGTCTGTGGCATTGTAGCATACAAAAAAAGAAAACGTTAGAGAGCCGCCTGGAGGTTATGTGCAGCAGCAAAATAGATTTGGTTTCTGAAACTCCTTGTTTCTGAAGACTTCAGTTTAAAGAACTTTTTATCGTTTGTGTTGTCACCATAGTAATTGGTTGCCCAAATCTTTTTGTTTCAGCTAGTTTTGAATTGGACGTAATATGTTGCTGCTTCTACTTCCACTTCAGTGTGCTGTCGTTATGAAGTCGCAGTGTGTAGCAGTAAAAATGGCCATTAAATGGGAGCGGCTATATGAGCGAAGACACGTGTGTCAACAGATGGGCTGTCGCTCTTGATCAGGGAAATTATCCATAATTCCTGTTTGGGGTCTGTGGTTGATGCTAAACGTGTTTCTGCCTGCAATGTTGTTGTCATAGTTCTTTAATGTCCTATACAATATTTTCGTCCATACTGCTGCCGTCTATAGAGTTGCAGTCCTTTCACCACCACCACTTTTGCCAACAAAGTTGAAATGGTGTTAAAATGTACTAGCTCATGTTGTCAAAATGTCCAACAAGAGTTCGTGTCCACAAAATTATGTGTGGCCACAAGAATGATTCAGAAGCCGTTTTTTATTTTAATACTGATATTGGTTTTATCCAGAGTCATTAAGAGTTCCTTAAATAGTAGGAGTTGATTCATGTCTTGTGGTCTGATTTGTTTTTCCCTGTCTTGTAGAGAAAAATGCTCTGTCATTTATTGAAACCTCTGCGCTGGACTCCACTAATGTTGAAGAAGCCTTTAAGAACATTCTCACAGGTACTATAAAATGCCACTGATCATAGTGTTCTGTTTCACTATATTTAATTTTTATTTTTCACAGAAATTTACCGCATTGTGTCTCAAAAGCAAATATCGGACAGATCTGGACATGATGATTCTCCAGGCAACAATGTGGTAGATATCAGTGTGCCCCCAACTATGGATGGGCAGCGGGGCAACAAACTTCCTTGTTGCCAAAACCTGTAATGCTTCATTTCCCCCCTTTACTTTTAGTTTCTACCTGCAAGTCCTCTTTATTTGTGGTTGCTGTCCTGTCAACATTTTACTCTCATGGCTACAGATTGTTTGGCTCAGAATCTGTTCACGCCTGGTTTTAGGAAGCAGTTTTGATCAGGTCACAAGCTGCAAATAGAAATCTGAAGATGTCACAGCTTAAGATGCAACTATATTCACACACTGGACTCTGCATTTGACGTGTGAAGGACTGCTCTCAGAAAAAGTAGATTTCTTGAATGCTGCTTCAAATGCCATTTGATACCTCTGCTTTCAATATTACAGTCATATTTGGGGCACGGATTACTCCTATTCCTTCATCGTGCCTGTGCTGCATTTCATGTTTTCTTGCACTCTTGGTCACAGATATCAAAGAATCCTCTGCATCACACCCTGCTTCTCAGGTTGTTTTTGAAATGAACAATTGAATGTTTAAAACCACAAGACTTCATAATCACATTTACTCATACAAAGTGGGACTAATAGGGAAATCTAATCTGATGTAAAGGTAACATCCTTGTTTAATAGCTTTCATTTGAGCTGTGACTTTGACTCCTGTAAAGTGTACAGGAGCTAGTTCTGGCACAGTCCTTGGGATCCACCATAATAAAGCCACAAATCTAACAGAGTCGCCCAAGCACAACGCAGGCGGCAATAAACTGATTGATGACTAAATGTTGGTGCGATCCTGACACTAAAAGCATGTAACAATCCTTATCTCACCTGTGAACTGATCATCAAACCTGCGGTGGATCTGGTGTGAACAGTCTTTTCATGCTTTTTTTCAACATTCCTCTTCCTGATTTTTTCTTTGCTTCTCTGTCCCTGGGCTTTGCCATTTGTTTTGTTGCTAAAACATGTTATGGCACAAATCAGGAGGTTTTGCTATGACAGTGTGATTCTTTTAACTCTACTCTAATAAACTGTCCTATACTGTACGTCTTATTGACCCACTCCTAGTCAGTGGGGTGGTGAGGGATCTGCAAGCGTCTTGAGCTCTCAACCATGTTGGCTCTCGGAGCAGGTGGGGAGGGGAAAACATTTGCAGTGTCAGTGTGGTCTCTGGAGTTTCTAGTTGCCTATCTCACTGTTGACTTTTTTTTCCCTTGGACACCTGCTACTTGACATGAGCTGGAAGTAAACTAGCTGTGACTGTCTGACCTAATAAGGGCAAGCAGGAACCCAACAAAGTTTTTTTATTATTATTATTTTTGTGTGTTAATCTTTGTGCACAGAATTACCAAAGGATGCAATCATTATCTGTTGTAAGTTCTCTTCTTCATGTGTGTCCAAGGCTGAGCAACATTGCTGTATTTGGCCAAACCCATCTGGGCCTTCTGCGAATGTGTAATGCTATGTACCAAAATAATGTTATAAATTGTGGTGACTGAATTATTGTTTGCTCAATGATGGCATCAGCCTCGAACAAGCCTCGCACACACTTCCTCCCCGGGGTCGGCAGGCTGACGCTAAATGGAAAGCCTTTGTACTTTTGCACTTCCAATCATTTCAATGCAACACATCACATGGTTTTATCCATCCGCATGTTGAAGACATTTTCCTCTAAATTGTAATGAAGACTGTTGGTCAGGGTCATTTCAACGTGTTCCTGTTAAAGAGGATCAACAGATGGAACCTGAGAATGTTTTGAATGGAAAATGAAGCTACTAAAAACACAAACTCATGTCACGAGTGATACATCGTCTGTCCGTGTTACTATGGCTCAGTGGAAATTCAACTCTCAAGCATCAATAAATGAATGACTCAAGCAGACATGTTGTCGTGTCAGTGAATTTGATGGCAGATCAGCGGGATTACAGCTTCCTTTTCTTTGTCTGTGACTGGTCCACTATACAAATGTGGAGTGAGATTTCCATACTTGCTGCTTTCCTGACAGACTACAGAAACTGACTTTCTGGCTCCAAGAAGACGGACCTGGTGTGAGAGACATTGTGACACAGGACCGAATGTTTACCTCACTCCGTTCTGCTGTTCCTCCATCATGTGTTGCTGGTTTAGGGAAAAGTAAGAGCCATTTAATGAGTAGAATTGTCGTTTTTGCTTTTGTGTTATTTGTTACTACAGCACGTCCCAGTAGTACATTTAATCATATTGTAAATTGAGGGGGCGTAAAGTGTATAGCGATAATAACCCAGGGCCTGGATGAAAGAGTGTGTTGGCTCCTCCTTCGTGACGAGCTGCTGTCTGCTCTGGTGTTTGGAGTTTGCTGTCCAGCCAGCCGCCGACCAGACTGTTCCCTCACGGATCCGCGGTGGCCTCCGCGTCTTCCACTGACAGCTCGTACCCAACACGGCGCGTCTTCAAGCATTAAACTAAACCCCAGAAAACATGTTGAGTCGGTGACGTCCAAGTTGGAGGCTGTTGAGGAAGAAGAGAACGAGGTGAGTCATTTGTTTTCGTCTTGTCTGGAGCGCTGGTAGCGGCAGCTTTTGACAGCTAGCGGCTAAGCTAAGGCTGCTCTCGTCTGGTGGCCGCTGGACAATGAAGCTGGACACTCCGTAGTTGCTTGCGTCCACTCGAGTGTCATTTTCATGTTCTGTCTAGTAAATGTGATCGGTATATGACGCATGTAGCATGTTGTTAACTTTGTCCTTCGAAATGACGCCGAGGGAGAGAGAATGCTCGACAAATGCTCCTGGTTCAGACGTCCGCTGTGAAGTTCAAGTCGATAACAAGTTCAACTCTTCTTCGTGCATACAAGCCGCTCAACATTAAATATAGAATTAAATATATGTACAGTGTGCGATGTACTGGAAAACGGCCGCCAAAGTTCAATGGACTGAAGCGCACAATTGACAACAAAAGAAGACCTTGACTTTGGTGTTGCCGATGCACGTTCGTAATGTTTAGCCGAAGATGGTTTCGCTCTCAGTTACAATTAAAACGTGTGTATGAGTGAATTGTTTCTACATGCTTCTCTGTCCTGTTGTAGCTCAGTTTGGAAGTAAAGTGTAAGATTAAATGTGTGTAAACGTGACGCCAGCTTGTGACTGATAAATGTCTCAAATGTTGTACTGTATGTTCAAACCGAGCTACAACCGTTTTTTGTTCCTTTCCAGTTACAATCCAAACTCTATAGGGATAAAGCCTAGTCGTTATAGCCACATTGTTTTCTATGCCTTTAACAGATGTTGATGACTACTAACAGTGTGGCCATGTGAGTTTTTTATATGATAAAATTAATTATTTTTGCGTTTAACAACCTTATTTCACTGCATTTTTTCCCTTTCCACAAATATTTAAATTGGATATTGAAACATAAACGGAAATACATTATGTACAGTAATGTGAGTCTGAGTAAGGAAGATTCAAAATGTATCTTTTCTATCATATTTATGCATAGACAAGTCTCAAAACAGTGAGCACACTATATGCAACAAAATGAAAAATTGCCTCAATTTAAAGGTACAATGAGTCATTTACTCATTTACTTTCATGATATAGTATGGTAATAAATGTTAGAGAAGTTAGTTAAACAGGGTTGTTGCATCACCCAAGTCATTAATTTTATGACACTTATTCTTGTGACACTAGTCCAAATCTTTCAGTAGCTGAACCATCCATGTCAGCAAATGCTGTCTTAAAAAAGGAACCATACATTGTAGGGGACTCGGTCAACGTACATGTCTGACCACAATTAATTGTATTAAAGATGGTGCTCGATCACTGAATCTGGTCTTATATTAATCAGGGAACATACATAACTTTGCTTTCTTGGAAGAAGCACACTTAAAAATGTATGTTTCATTTTTGCAACTTCCTCAAAAGAACGTCAGAGGCCACTACTCACAGAACAAAACAGAAAAAGCTCTGGCTTACAGCTGCGATGTCAACAAGTTCATATGAAGAAACAAAACAAGGCGGCATTTCCTTATAATCTAATTTTGTTGACATATCAATGAGGAAAATGAAAATCCGATCTAATCTTGGTCAGGGATTGTACTTCCTAATCCTAATTCAGAGGCAGATTTACAAATCAAATTATCAACGTTGTAGTTCTCGCCGTGCTAGTTTGCAGGGCCTGTCAAAGACAAAAACAGAATGACAGGCCCAAGCATAGATGAGAGAGTGTTTTCACTGACAACTCCTGTTTGGTTGATGAATAACGCCGGCCCCTGAACGGACCTATAAATTCATGTTGATGATTCAGATCCACAAGTTCAGCCTCATTTGCCCCCACAAGTGGGTTAAATCAACAGCGAAGGCCACGGCTCGGCCCTGACTTTGTAACATCTAACTTCAGACCTAGTTTATTGAAATTTTTCCATGGATGTTTCTCAAGAATTACTGAAAACATTGTGAGACTTCTTTCACTTTCAATGCCCAAACTTGTGTGCAGCAGGGTAACCAAATATTTGACCTGTGGAGGAGGTGGATGTTCTGTCTAAAATATATTCATTATAGTAATATTTGTAATATGTTCCGTTTTGATTTCAATTTTTGAGTTTGTTTTTTTCCCCTGTACTTAACTAGTGTATTTATTCATGTTATTACATTTTTTTTCTTTGCTTCTATTGACATATTTGCTTACAAGTGACATTTTTCTTCTGCTTGAAGTAACAATAACATTTCCTTTATCCCATTTTATCAACTTCTCCACTAGGTTTGTTAAGTTTTCTGGTGATGTGGTTTGGGGAAGGTGGTGTTGTCTTGAATACTGTGTTCTCTCCAAAATGGTTTATTTTTTTTAAACAAAAATGATCATGCTTATCGTGCATCAAACAGAATGTTGAACAGCTTTTCAGTCACCGAGTTTAAGACTTGACCAAGGTGTTTCAATTTAACCACAACTTGTAATTTACTATGTTGTTCTCTGTTGCCTTGTACTACTGTAGGTTCAGGGTGCTAAATAAGTGTTGAGGTGATTTTATTTTGACGCATTGTTTTTTTTCTTCTTAATCACTGATTAAACCTGTGCATTCTAGTGTTATTACTAGAAGTGGGAATCAAAACCCCTGTTACTAAAGAGAGGAGTCTCCAGACCATCTGCTGTTTAGGCCTCTTTCATAAAAACAACAACAGTGCTCTTAAATCCTGGGGATTATTCAGGGGTATGTGCTGTACATGTTTATATGTCCATTGTTCAATCGTCTACGAGACGACATGTCAGGATGATACTTGACCTCACCTGCCTGGATGTGCAATAGGAAAGCATTTCAACCATGGATTGGTTTGTGACAGAATACCAATGTCTGCTCGGCTGTTATCATTGGTTGGGTTATCTCAGGGCAGACAGCTGTTTATCAGCCTGCTGCACTTCACACCAAACATCACACACTGTCACTGACAGCTTAGCAGCTGCTTCACACAGTCACTCGCGCTTTGTTCTGATGTCGTTACAATCCATACTGCAGCTGCACAGATGAAGGCTTGAGTGAGTTTGCTTATTCACACTTGTGTCATCCACCACTCTTTCGGTCACATCCGTCATTTCCTCAGTACTTATAATGGTACTGCCATCCATTACCCAAGTGGTAGTAACCCTTCAGTTTTGATCACTACGGAAGGACATTCAGGACAAGACAGCCAACCTCTGAAAAAGTGCTTTCATGTCAGTCCTTTTTAAAACCTCCAGCTTCAACATTCCAATAATTGAAATTTGTGAAACCCTTAAACTCCAGCTTTTTAATTCAATTCACTGTTCATTTAGCCGACCCTCACTCCCCCAGCACTCATTTCACAGTAGAATAATTTGCTTTTTGCATTCTATATAACAAATAAAAATCCCTGAAACTAGCAATCAAAAATTTAGTTTTGTTTTTTTCCGAACAGAAGGATTGTCTTTATAAATTACTCAGAACATGTGCACCATGATCAAACTTCAGCAAATGAACTGTGTGGAAAGCTGGCGATGGTGTAAACATTTTTCCATTGACCTGCTGGCCCACGATGCACTGTTTTGTTATTTTTCCTTCTTCATGGCGTCGCTCTCTCATTTCTACAACTGACAGTTGAAGAGTTCCTCAAAATCCTCATGGATCAATCTTGAAAAAAGTCTAGTCTAATAATTGGCAAATCAAGTAGTCGCCGACAGCTTTATGCATTGACATATTGTGATGTCATTGGAGTGTTTTCCATGCATGTGCGAGCATCATCCGCAGTAAGAGGAGAGACACTTGGACCTTTACGCTGTGACCCCCAAAACGTTGAAAGTATGAGAACATTTCACAAAGGACTGTAGAGATTGATCTTTCCGGGCCTCCTCTCCAGACTGGGTCCCCAACTGGGGGTCCAGTTCTGCTTTCCCAGCACTAATCTGTTTGTTTTATGCTTGAATATACTATATTCAAGCATAAAATATTCCAAATTAGTTCCTCTAAATTCCCATCAAATCATTATTCCCTTGGAAAGTTTTTGATATGGACTATTTCCAAAATTCCCAAATTTAACTTCCGATGGAAATGTACCAGACATTGTCTGCCGCATGGCAATAAACATACCTTTCAAATCATATTTTCAGTTATTAAAATGTAAAGTTTCAAAATAACATTTAAGTCAATATAACAATTTACCTCTGCATTTTTTTCTCTTTTTTTTTTTAATTCTTATTTACAACTCAACAATCAGACTTGTCACCATGTATGTCAACCTGCACATGCACCGACTATTCATCAAAATATTTGTCTTCTGCAGCCCTAGCGCATGTGAGTGAGGCATACGAACATGACATTTTGGGGAGATCAATTACTGAAAGTGTAGAACAGAACTGGAGGTTGTTAAGAGACACATTCCTGAAACTTTTTTTTATTTTTATTTACAGCCTTTTATGTTGCTGGACTTAGAAGCCCAGGACATGAAACAGCAGTTATTTCCTACCATGGTTACATCACACTATTTTCAAAGGATCAAAGCAGCCATATGATTCAAAAGTGAAGGCCCAATGACCATGCTGGATGTTTCAGTACCAGCCCCACGACTGTTGCTGTATGACCGCGCTGTTTTAGTTATGCAGTGCCACTAGCTAGTCTGATGTTAAGATTACATTTTCTGGTCTCTGACGTTTGTCCCACCAGGGTTTTTCATTTCAACATTCTCCATCGTAGCATAATCTGCTGTTTCTTCAACACTGATTTTTACTGAATCAAAGTGGTGTCACATTGGTCATGTGACTGCCAAGCCTGATTTTAGTGGGTCATGTCTTGTAGTCTGTGGCTGTGTTCCTCTGTTTAGAACGGTCTTCTTCCATGGACTCCAGTGTCCCTGGCTCCAATAGCGTGGAAAACACTGGTATTTCCTTCCTGTGATCCTTTTCCTTTGTCTCGTGCACAAATGACACTGCCATTTACAGACCTGAGTTTTGTCCGTTCTTCACATTCTTCGCTGTGAAGCGAAACATGCAGCTAACAGCAGTGCTCTTTTGTTTGGTTTTATTTTACAGAAAACGCATCACTTCCTCAGCCCACTTCTAAGCCCGAGGTCTCTCCTGCCACTGGGTAGTTAGTGTCGTCATGACGACTGGGGGGTGCTGCCATCTCCCTGGCTCGCTGTGCGACTGTACCAGCAGTCCAGACGTTTGGAAGGCCGTGGAGGAAGGTGGCAGCGCGGGGTTGCAGGCGCTCTACGTCACTCAGGTCACAGCCTTAGACGGATGTCTGTTGTCCTCGGTGCTCAAACCCATGACTGCACAGAGGTCAGTAGCAGGTGCCGTGGCTGTACATAAAAAAGCATCTTGTGCCGATTTGCCAAACCGCTTTTGTGTTTCAGTGATGGGCCCATCTGTCGTATTTGCCATGAAGGTGCCAGCGTAGAGGACCTCCTGTCTCCCTGTGACTGCACTGGCACCCTGGGCACCGTGCACAAGAGTTGCTTAGAGAAGTGGCTGTCATCCTCCAACACCAGCTTCTGCGAGCTCTGCCACAGGGAGTTCATCATCGAGCGACGGCCGAGACCCCTGACTGAGGTAATGAAGGTCCGCCCCCTGTGACCTGCTGTTCAACACTTGCGACACCTATTTGCATTTCTATTTCCTCCGGTGAGGTTGGAGCTGGCTAGTGAGTTT
Source organism: Synchiropus splendidus (assembly GCF_027744825.2). Classification (NCBI taxonomy): domain Eukaryota; kingdom Metazoa; phylum Chordata; class Actinopteri; order Syngnathiformes; family Callionymidae; genus Synchiropus; species Synchiropus splendidus. The sequence continues at coordinate 19,501,115 of NC_071334.1, read as the reverse complement.
TCTTTTCGTCCTCTCAGTGGCTGCGTGATCCTGGACCCCGCAACGAAAAGAGGACCCTCTTCTGTGATATGGTGTGTTTTCTGTTCATCACTCCACTTGCAGCCATCTCAGGCTGGCTCTGCCTAAAGGGGGCGCAGGACCATCTCCAGCTGGGGAGCTGGCTGCAAGCAGTGGGCCTCATTGGTCTCACCATCGCCCTCTTTACCATCTACGTCCTCTGGACTCTGGTAACTATTCACTTCCTGCTTTTGATGCAACTGTTTCATGATAATAAATAGTTTTTAGTTTCCAACATGTTAGTTAACTACTTACATGGTGAATAATACTTAATGTTCGCTGAAGAAGAGCAGACATGGGATTTCGACAGCCCGATACAGATCGGAGCACAGAAAAAGATGGGTACTTTTTTTTAACTTTTGGATCAATATTGCAAGTTGTTACCCAGCGGATGTTCTGTAACTTGTCACCTTAGTGATAAGCTGGCGTCATGAGAGACCTCCACGGTGGCTGGACTAACCCTGGTCTTCTCCCTTGTGCAGGTCTCCTTCCGCTACCACTGCCAGCTGTACACTGAGTGGAGACGGACCAACCAGAGAGTCCAGCTGCTCATTCCAGAGGACAAGGAGTCAAGCTCCGTCCAGAATTCCTTGCTGTTCACCAAACAGACCAAGAAATTGGCCAGTGAGAGTGTCGTATGAGCTCAGACGGAAGGACCAGTGACTCATGTCCAATCACCTGTGGAGGCCTACTCTGAGACATGTCTTAAAGGCAGCAGCACTTGACCCCAACAGGATTCGTATGTTGAGTTTTGAGCTTGGGCTCTGAAACGCTGGTCAGTGACGGATCATGAAAAGGTCAGCAGGATGACACTCTGACCACCAGAGACAACCTTAGTTTGTTTGCCCACCGCCTGTCTGAGGTGGGGGAGTTGAACCGACGACCGAAGCATTTCTCTTGTCCCGTCCTGACTGTGAAATTACCTCGATGAGGATCAAGTGTCTACACCACGCAGGATCCTGGTGTGCTGCCGTGTGGCTCTTCACTTGTAAACTGCTCCACAGAGACAGAAAACTCATCACCAGCAGCCATTCACGCAGTCAGGGAAGCCACTGTTGGGTGAAGCCACTTACCCTGCGTCTGTGTTGTGTTAAGTCAGAGTCGAGAAACGGCACGTCAGAGTTAAGTGCCTTTGTTTTAGGCTGATCCTTGAAGAAGGCGGCATGTGAGTCATTTTCACTTTATCTAATGACGCGTAGTGCAACGCGGTTGCAAACCTCTTCCTGGGACTGAGTCTTAAGTCGAGTCTGTGCTCTGTAAATCTATCCCTCAACATCCTTGGATCATAGGAGTGAGCGAGACATCATCATTCTTGGGAGCAGACAGACCATCTAACTACTCTATGCTGGTCCAAAACATATCGACTTCTTAAGTTTGGACCCACTGTCTGTCCACTGAGCTACTATCATCTAAATTTAACATGAAGTTGGTGGTTTTTACAGCCATTCCATTGTTTAAAAACATGATGTGTCGCCACATTGATTTAATTTTAGGGAAAAGAAAACATGTTTTTATTGATAAATATGTTGTGTGACACCAACAGTAGTGGACCGATAGTGGATATTGAAATCTTTCATGTGGTAATAGTATTGCTAAAAAGAACAGTCAGGCCTTCCAAGAATTAATGGAACAGCAGAATGTGACATTTGGAGGTGCTTTTCACCCTCTTTCGTCTTCTTACGCGTCAACTCCCAATCTGCTTGTTTTCGTCGTCAAAATGTATCTCAGCGCTTATCTAACCACTAAATATATTTTTATGTTATCTAAACATTTGGTATTTACATGGCGAATGCCAACTTGTTTCTTGGTTCTTCAGACGAGCACTTAAATCTGAACTACTCCCTTTCAGACGGACCTCAATGATTCGGCACGTGAAATTTTACTGCGAAGAAAATGTTTCTTGTTCAAGTCAAGCGTGGATTTGTTAGTTGGGAGTCGATCGGTGAGATGTGCAGGGGCCAAAATCTGCAAGAGAGATGCACAAGTTTGAATCACAAAGTTGTATTTCATTTCATCTTGTGTGTGTGTGTGTGTGTGTGCGCATGTTTGTCTCCTGAGATGATTCGTCTTGACGGAACATTTTTGACTGAAGCTGGCGCCGTCACGTGACATAAAATGTTGTTCATCCTTGTGTTTGTTTGTGGCATTAACATCTGCTGCTCACCAACATGTGTTTTTGTGCTGCCGGTAATCACTTGTTAGTGTTTTTAACTGATGGGAAGACGGATTATCGCCTGATCTGATCTGCAGGCGAATCATTGGCTCCTCCCTGTGTTTGTCAGGATGGAAGCTTTAACTCCTCAAGTATATTTGCTTCTTTGGAAGCTGTGACCTCTGAAATAAATGTCTGGCTTGTGAAGCCACTGAGCTCCAAAGAAAATAATCAAAACGCCGCTCAGACTGTTGGAAACCTTAAAGGGACTTTAATCATCGCTCTGTTTGAAATCGCTCTGTTACACGTTTTATTTCCTCAGCAGTGACTCAAATACAATCATACAGTTGTTTTATTTGCACAGCAAATAAAAGAATTCGATCATTCTGGTGTCTGTGATCATTTGGGTCACATGCTTATGAATGGAATTCTCCCACAGTATAGATCCAGTGGTGTGTTATAGTGGCGTTGCCATGATCCTCTTACGCCGTCATCACTGTAAGTCTGGACCCAATAATCCTGATGATAAACAAGAGCTGACACATTTAGGAGGGTTCAGGGTATTTACATATTTAAATGCTCCGACTTGACGCCATTTGAAAACATAAATGATCACAAACATGTTTCTGAGCCGACTCATGAGGATGGCTTCCTCAGAAAATCACCGTTGAGCATACAGTGCTTGCTCAAGCAGCGTTCCTATGCAGTGTTGTGGCTCAAGGGTGTTCAGTTTGGACTGGCGGGCCAAAGTGTGTTGTTCTGGTGCATGCTGTCACTGTTGCCAGCCCAGTTCCATTGTCTCTTTAACAGGAAGGAAGTAGTTTACTGCTCTGTCATTAGTTTTTTTTCTCAAGGAAAAATCTTTAAAAATTAAAAATAAAAATAGATGCCATGCCATTTTAGGTTTTAAATAGTTGAATTAGATTGAATATATGAATGTTTAATGATGCATGTAGTTTACAGAGGAGAGAATTACAAATATACAAAATATGGCTTTGACTTCAAAGTCCATTTGTGAGCAAGTCTGGAGCGATGTGGTGTGAAGAAATGCCCGGTTCAAACGGCTATCTCTGCCCACAGATTTCCTCTCATGGTCATATATCTCCATTGCAGGGCTCAACAGGCCCAAAACAAAAAAATGTTCAGTTGGCAGGGCTACTGTGTATCTGTCCACAGAGCTGTGGCATCGTCATAGTTCGGGCAATCGTATGAATTGTGTCAGGAAATTACATTTTGAATTGTATATTGCAATATACTGTATGTTAAGGCGCCACCTGTAAACGGAAATAACGAAGCAGAAATTCTGATCTGACTGAGGGAACTGTCTTCACGTCTTCATCTGACAGTTTCGCTCTCCTGAACTCCAACATTTAAAAAAAAAAAAAAAAAAACAATGTAAATTCGCAACAAGCGACATTTGGTAGCGCATTTATTTAAAAATGGCCCGCAGCGCAGTCATAGATGAAAATGGGTGTCAAGCGAATAGCCACCGGAACTGTTCCATTTTGTCGAGAATTTTATTGTAAATGTATCCAGTCGTTCATTTGAAAGTAAAACAATGACAACTTAAGCCAAGTATTCTTCAATAAATACATCATGACATTATTTTTGGCATGAAAAGTGATGTTCGAAGAGTCACAGTCTGATGACTAATACTGCTCCACCATGTTCGACTAAGTGCCTTCAGTTTATTTACACAGCACCATCTAGTGGTAACTATTGAAATGTTCCACACCTTCCCTGTACATGACAAATGTTGTAGTAGAGTTCTAACAACTTCACAGGCTTCATAGAGAGAGTGGCGACCGCCTCATGGTTCCCATGCGGCAGGAACCTTCACACCGACTCGACTGACCAAGTGAAATCAAAAGGCTTCAGTAAGTTTTTCGTTTATGGCAGAAAAGCAAGTAAAAAGAGCACAAGTGGATTTAAAGGACAAGAGGAAATAAAGAAAGGAGTTTGGCCGTGAGCAGGAGCACGGGACAAAAAGTGCACAGGCGATATGACGTGGTGGTGGTGGTAGTTGTGGAGGTGAAGGGTCACAGACTCTGGCAGCACTGGAGTTTGTTGCCTTTCTGGCCGTCAGTGGTCGGCGGTACGCTGATGTCCACCACGTTGTTGCCTGGAGACTCGTCATGTGCAGATCTGTCTGCTATCTGCTTCTGTGAGACGATGCGGTAGATTTCTGGGGGAAGGAAGCAGACCCTCATCTGCAACAGGCCTCTCATGTCCAACAACATCTGTAGCACCAGACATGTTTGTGTCAAACGGTGAGGAGTGATGGCTCCCTCCTACCTGTTAAAATGTTCTTGAAAGCTTCTTCGACATTAGTCGAGTCCAGCGCTGATGTCTCAATGAATGAAAGTGTATTCTTCTCTGGAGCAGGATGGTTGGAGACACATAGAAATATTCAATACAACATCAACCACGCCGGATAAGAGTGACGTACCGGCAAATGCTCGGGCCTCGTCGGTGGGCACAGCTCTCAGGTGACGAAGGTCGCTCTTGTTCCCCACCAGCATGATGACAATGTTGTTGTCGGCGTGATCCCTCAGCTCCTTCAGCCAGCGCTCCACGTTCTCATAAGTCAGGTGTTTAGCGATGTCATAGACTAGCAAGGCTCCAACTGCACCCCGGTAGTAACTGGTGAGGGGAGCACACTTCAGTTAAGATGACTGGATCTGAAACTCATAACACATAAATCCCAATGGTGCTTTGTCACATAAATATCAGGGGACAAAGGGGACTTGCATGAGTTGAAAAATGAGTAAAATTTCAAACTACTTCTGTTCTGGCTTGAACCCATGCTGAGAGTCTAACTCGGACACTGCTCCTCAGAAATGTTTTCGTCAGATTTTTTGGTTTATATAAGACAGGAATATCGTCCGAGTCTGTCCCCGGGTGGTTGTTAAGAAATGAAGTGACTCACGCCGAGGTGATGGCTCTGTAGCGCTCCTGCCCAGCAGTGTCCCAGATCTGAGCCTTGATGGTCTTCCCGTCCACCTGGATGCTGCGGGTGGCAAACTCCACCCCGATGGTGCTTTTACTCTCCAAGTTAAACTCATTCCTTGTGAAGCGCGACAACAGGTTACTCTTTCCAACTCCTGAGTCTCCAATGAGAACAACTGGGCAGAGACAACAAGAGACACTTCACCTGGTGATCACAAACAAGCAAGTCGCTAAAGATGAGACAATCATCACCACCTTTCCATTGAGTCACCAGTGCCTGGCTCAGCCGACACACTTATCCTCACAGATGCTTCAAGTGGACTCTGACCTTTTCTGTACAAATGAATGAGGAGGTACGACGTATCACGGCTGTAGATTCAACTTACAAGCAAAATGACGCAACTCCTCCTTGATAAACGGAGGACTTTGGTCTGCTTGTGAGTCCAGCAGGAAGGAGCTGGACACAAAATGCCTCATTGGCAAATCTGACTCGACACTTTTCCAAGGTCTCTGCTCCTGAACCAGCCATAATAATCTTGAATGGAGCCAGGAAACGGCAACTGCGGCAGCCCAATCCAACAACCTCCGGCAGGTGGAGGGCCACCATTTGTACCAGTGGATTAAGGTGTATATGGTCAATGAAACAGGAACCTAAATGAGGAAGCCTCAGCCACCGTGTGCATAGTTACAGAGACGCTCCACAACCGTCACACCGTCACTGTGTTTTACCGCAACACAATTTGTAAATAGGCAAAGCAGCTACAACGTTTATTTCCCGACTCCTGTGTTACCACAATCTTCGGCGTCAGTCATGTGACCGACAGGTGACTAGACCAGGTGTAGGGCCCGCCCAGTCAGCGGAAGCTGGTTCCGACTCACAGCTCTCTGGAGCCACAGCTCCAAAGTAAAAGAAAGGAAATAACGATTGGTGCCACTTTAGACAATGACAGCACGATTAGCTGTTAGCTAGGGAGGCTAGCGCGACACCTTCTTTCCCTCGCTCACCAGCGGCGTACCGATCTAGTGTGAACCGCCAACGGAAGACTAGCTGCCAAATGTTAGTCAGGAGTGTTGGGCAACCGGATGTTTTCCAGTGTTGGAGGCACCGCGGTCGAAGAGCCGCCCGGCTAACCGCGGCTAGCTGCCACCGCCAGCTGATGCTAGTACCGTTAGCAGGGCGTGCTAAGGCTCGCAGTGGCTTTCAAACGCGCCGTACACCCGGCGAGCACAAGAGCCAGGCTCACCTTTGAACAAGAAGTCGTACTCGTCGTCTCTGTTGCCCATAGTGTCGCGGTGATGGCAGGAAGCGTCTCCTCTGGGAACTGGGTGTTGTTCGAGACGCAGGAGCCGCAGTTGCGTAAAGATCAGCGACGGTCCGCCCGCGTCATACGCTGCAGTCACGTGACGCCGTCACTCGGCGACCAGGTCGGAGTCGCTTCAGTTTGAACGGGGACTTGGCGGCCATCAGCAGAACTTAGAATCACCCGCAGACACCAAGACTTGGTTTCACTTATCATGTTTTATCAGCCTTTCAAACTGGATAAAAGTCACGCCGGCCTTTGTTTACCGCGCGAACTAACCTCTTTTATCTGAAAACACGCTCGTCTGAGGGTTAAAATCAAACGTTGATCCTCTTAAATAGCCAACATTTATATGAAAATATCTGCTTAACAAATGCGAGGTATAATGCTAGGTACAGGTATAAAATACACGATATCAAATTCACGGAATGTACCGGCAGCAGAGGGCGCCATTAGCCGCGTTCGTCATGAATTCTAGGTTGATTTACGAGCAGACTACTTCGACACATCGCACGAACCTTGTGTTACCGGGAAATCCCTCACTTTATCCATCGCACAGGTGCTGTAAAGACCGCCTCCCTGCTCCTCAGCCAATCAGAGCGCAGGGCGACGCTCCCAGTCTGTCTGCAGGTGCAGGTGGACTCAGGAGACGGTTCCGCTCGTAGGTCATTCCAAGACCCAGAGCAGAAAGGACAAGTCATACTTGCTGCACAAGGCGCATAGCGTGAGTCTCGGGATGGCAAAAAGACCCGGACGGCAAAGGCACCAGCTGCCACACTGTTATTTTGAGGGGTTTCTGGAGAAGAGGTCGTTCAAAGACAAGGTCAGGTTCCGTTGAATGTTTTATCTTTTTCTCATAAATTACTGACTAAATAACGATTCCATGTCGATTTAGCGTGCGTGTGTTTATTGTTTGTTTAACGACAGATTATATTATTATATCTATTAGAGGAAACCAGACAATAAATAGCTTATTGATCACAGAAACTTGGGTCACAACTCGTGTCCTCCAAGGCACCAGGTGATTAAGACACTTTGGTCCACATGAAACTCTTTTTAAATTCATGAATGTTTGTTTTTAAATCTCCTATAATACATTGTAATTACATTTGAGAGTGATTCAATATTTTTTCAATATTTATGTGGGCCCACCTCTATGGGCTATTTCAGACTCAGAAGGACATATATAAAATATTTAGTACTCTGCATCCATTTGTTTTTTGCCGCTCAACCGTTGTCTAGCGCATCAACAATAGTAACTGGAGTTTATTTTAATTACATGTTTTCGATGCTTACTGTTATGCACATGTGTTAAAGTGCTATTACACCCTGGGTCAAGTTTTTTGTTTTGCAGTTCAAGGGATTTTTTTTTTATGTATAAGTAAACTAGATATGACTAACTCCTTAAAAAGTACAGGCTTGTAAATCTAAGTAAGGGAATCCAAAACACGCATTTACTCCAAATATAAACAGAATTCAGCCAATAATAAATTCAAAACGTCAAATTTAACTGTCAAATAACGATGGATTTTTTTTGTTATATTTCACCATGATTATAATATGATCCCAATTTTGAGACAAAACATTTCTTCAACACCTGTTTTATTCCTTTTGCCTTTCATACATCTTTTATTTTATCGTCTCACAATAACACTGAGTGGTTCATTGAATGGTTTAAGTGTATCAAAGAACTGCTTCATTTCTCTCACTTTGTTTCTGCATGTGGTGTGGAGCTAACTTTTTGTGATTTCTTAAAAAGGAGGTCAGAGGATAGTTTGGCTGTGTGTTTGCATATGTATATGCAAATGTGGCATACTACGTTGTTTTTGTGAGATTTCCTTGTCTGGAATATTGAAATGAACCACTAGTTTTTTGGAATGTTTGTGCAACAGATTTCATCAATGCAGTAATGCAGTTGACATTCTTTTTTTTTCTAATTTGATGGATGATATTGTGATTTCCACAACAGATCTGATAAGATGTCAATCGGTGCATGTAGGATGTTTTGTTCCAGGTTTGACCCCAGGAGTGCAGCAGAATATTTTATGGAAGCGTGCTTCTTTACAGGTTCCCAAGATTCTCAAATCAAACCTAAAGGAGGCCTTACGTTGTTGAAGCCTGTCTGTCATCTGCTGCTAAATATCAATGTCTTCACTCCACCTGACACTGTCAATTATCTGTGCTATATTCACTTGAAGAAAAAGTCCCTCTAACTGGTTCAACCTCATATCTGCACCTCTTGCCACAGACTTTAGAAGAAGTGAGGCACGGAGAGATAAACTGGAAAGGCAGGCTTGAACAATGTGTTTTTCTACCCCCTCCTTCACAGATAACACACACCGTGCTCAGGGAGAGATTATACAATCACAGGGGAAACAAAAGACTGACCCACTCAGGCAGAGAAAACACGTTGACTTGGACATAAAGCTGACATTTAGATCTCTGAGCAAAGGTTATCCTTTAGCCTCAGAGTGCCGCCTCAGCCGCCTTCACTCCTTTCCTTCACGTTTATTCGGTTGTCCATTAACAATCTTTCCACTTCAGTCTTTGGTTTTTATTTGAAAATGTCTGTTTTCTTTACAGAAATCCCGCAAACTCTGGGCCAGCCTTTGTGGACACACTGTTTTCTTCTACAATGACAAAAGAGAATCTGAGGTTGTTTTCTTTTAATAGCAATAATAATATTAGCAATAATAATAATAATAATTTAAGTTTAAACACCTAGAACCTAAATACCTGACTGATGCCAGAGCTAATCTTGTTATTTATTCCTTTTTTTTTTTTAATAATCTTATAGCCACATTACATAGTGGTTGTAAGTTTTCATCACTTCCTTGTTTAGATTCTTTAGGATTCCGTTTGAGCAGCTTCAGTACACATCATGATGAATCTCTTTGGTCTAGTTTTGTGTAAAATACCTGATTACTTGGTTGTAAAAAAAAAAACAAAAAAAAAAAAAAGAAAAGTAATAAATCTGCCAAGATTCTAGCGTTGAGTTTCAGCGTGAATTATGTCGTGGTCCCATGAATTGAATCCTAGCCCTTAACACAGAGGTGGCCATTGAGTTATTTTCGGTTCAGTTATGTTATGTTATTTTCTTCACCAGTAGCCTATTGTTGCCTTGAGGCAACACTACGGTGGATTAATGTAACCGACCTGTCAATGTCTCATTAGTACATCGAGAAGCTGGATCTCACTGGACTAGTTTCAGTCACCGACGACAACAGCATCGATCGAAACTTGGATGCAGCGAGACTGAACCTGCAGATGAAGGACGGGCTGATCAAACTGACGGTGAGGGAAATGCCTTCATTGTTTTTGTTTGTGTGAATCAACAAACACTGACTTTTGTTATTTCCTTACTGACCTTGTAGTTGCCGAATGCGGAGGCCCGAGAGCTGTGGAAGGGTTTCCTTTACTCTGTGGCTCTGGTGGGTTTAACCCGGAAACACACTGATGAGAAATATAAAAATCTGCCTGTGACCCGTTATTGTGTAACTAACTGTTGTGCGTATGTGTGCAGCTGTCTGTTCCGACGTCCATCAACCTGCTGCCTGGACAGATCCACACGCTGAAAGAAACAGTGGAGAAAGAGATAGAGAGAAGAAAGAGCAGCCCTCCACCTGTCCCCGTCAAGCCGTCCAGCCACATCGACCTCCCCACGTGAGTGAGAGCATCAACATTCACTTGTACTGACTCGATCATTAAAGCTGCTGTTTGGAGTTTCATCCGTGTGCTTCATTACCCCTCAGATGCTTTCATAAAGTGTCGCGGGTGGAAGCTGAGCTGCTGCTGGACAAGGAGGCTCAGAGAGGAAACCTGCTGCTGAGGCCGGGGAGGGACGGAAACACGTATGCCGTCACCACCAGACAAGATTTCAACGGGTACATTCACACAAACGTGTCGCCCTTAAGTTTGAATAAGATGAAGGGTTGATGGCTGAAGTCCACACTAGTGTTGGTTTTCCATTATAGCGCAGACGTCACTGCCTCCACATTCCAGAGTCCAATTCAGATTCTCATTTCTGGTTTACATTTCTATAAGGTTCCTGTGTATTTATGTATTTTTATTCTTTATGTTTTCTCTTCACCAACATTCAACGTCATTTGAGATCCGGCAGATGAATTTCTGATTCAAAATATTCAGCTTTTATGACATGAGCAAGTTTAAAGCTTTTTTTTTTCCCCAACTACATTTCAACCTTTGGTCAGCCTCATGGGAATATTCCTCCACTGTCGATGGGTTCATTCCTCTCCGCTCTCCCCACAGTCCCGTCTACAAACACTACCGTGTGACCAGTGCGGAGGACGGCGGCTACAGCATTGACGTGGACAACCCAGTAAGTTCACATATCTCCCTCTGATTATATCATGTCTCAGTGAGTTACACAACCAGGGTATCGTACCTGCCTGTGGCAGAAATTGAGGAAACATATTTAACAAGTCTTCTGCGGAGCCAACAGCGATTGGTACCGTCACTGTCCTACTTGTGGTTGGATTCTTTTCAAATGTCAATCTTCTTTTGTTTATCTAGCCATAAATGAACCCTGAGAGCATAGTTTCACTGACTTTATTGAGAATATACTTCACCAAACGCACGCTGTCACTCACAACTGCTTCGTCCTTATGGTTGTGCTTTACTTCAGTCCGATTGCAACTCAGTTTCACATTTAAAAAATAGATCTTGTTGATGTCATTTGTCCCACATGGATTATTAGTCTCAAATATATTCTGCATTCCAGCAGAGGTGAAGGCCTCAGGTGCGATTCCCATCATTGCATTAAGTGGACGCCATGTTTATTGGAAAGTTTTGTTAGTCAGGTTTATGGACGTGTTGTGAACTGATGAGGAAGTTAGTGCAGAGCCTGTTTACCAGCAATAATGAACTGTCCTATTGTGTTGTGTGTCTTAGTTCGGCCATTCCCATGACTCACCAGTCATGACAGGATGAATTATCACCGGCCGGCCTCCATGGAGGCTCATTATTAGGTCAACGCGTGCCAGGCGTTATTGGGTCACTGCTTCCTCACGTGTCTTGCTCTGTGCACAGGTCCAGTGTGCCACGCTGCAGGAAGTGGTCAACTCCTTGGTTCAAAAAACAGACGGGGTCTTGATCCCTCTTCCTCAGGAGCAACAATACGCCAGGAAAATTTGTACGTGTCGACAATTCCTCTTCCCCAGCCTGTTCTTCTGTCTCACTGTCTGCGCTCTCTTGTCTGCAACAGCTTTTATCCGGTCTGATAATGAAAACGGGGAGAGGACAGAACAGAACGCGTGTGTACAAGCTTTGCCACCTGTCCCTCCACCAAAGCCAGGTACTAGTAATACCTGAGCACACAGACTCCTCTGACCTGTTGGGGAGGGCCTGCTGCTCAAGACCGAGATCACATTTCCAATTTTCGTCAATTTTCCTCACTTCAAAACCATTTGCCCTGAATAACATTATTAATTGAACAACTTTGATCGTCTTGGACGCTGACCCCATGAAAGCTCTTTCATTGCTGTCTAGTTAGTTTGAGTGCAGTCATCGTGTTTAATGAGTAACTGTAATGAGTAGCAATGGAGAAAACAACCTCTCTGATCAAGATTGTCAACTCAAGCGAACTGAGGAATGAACCTCAGCCACTCTACTGGTGCTACAACTTAAAAACTGCATTCACTTGAACCCAACAGAAGTAGTTTCAACCTCCACCACTACTTCTACTGCTATGAGATATTTTTCATTTTCTATCAAAAACACTGGTCTACTGAAATTTGTGTTTCTGTCATGAAGCGAGACCCTATTCCGACAACTTGTTTCGCCCCTCTAGTCACCACAAAAGTCCCGACGGAGCCACTGGCAGCAGTGACAAACATTTACCTGAATGAGGGTGAGTAAACACCAGTGAGGCGACTCCACCCCTCCCCCTGCATCATTCTCCAACACAAACAGGTAGAACTTCATTCCTCCTAATTCAGCTCTGTGTCCGCTCGCTCCTGGCAGGCGTTCCGCTGCAGAATTCCTCCGAGGCTCCTCCGCGGCCTCGCTCGTCATCATATTCCCCAGAAGTGGCAGGGAATTCTCAGATCATAATGCCTCCCGTTCCAGCGCCCCGTAAGAATACTCCCACCACGTCAGCGTCGCTCTGCATCCCCAGCAGAGATGCCAAAATGAGGACCCACGTCGACCCCCTGAGCCAGAGTGAGTCCCTCTTGTTCTCATTTCATGCACTCTCTGCCCAGCTCTGCAGTAGCGGAAATGTTTCCACAAAAACTGACTCAATCTCCAACATTATCATGGCAAGTCTTGGAAATATGTTTCCCGTTTCAGAAGGTGTGGATGCATTATGTAACATTCGGAAACAAATTATTTTCTAATAGTTTATTTTTTACAAGAAAAAAAACAAAAAAACTTAAGTGTTGGCAGTTTCATTATCTTAGTTCTCAACATTGTGTCAAAGTCAACAAATAACAGGGGCTCTGTATTTAGTAGTCCTTGCAGTAGCACACAGTAGACTGCTATTAGTTTCAGCATCTTTTAAGAACTATATATTTTTATTTCTCCTTTGTAATTGTAATAATTGTAATATTAAGTGAGCAGCTGTAATACATTTTGTAGTACAATATGCTGCTACATCCTTGTTTTTTTCACGAGGCTTTTAAACAAATATATGTTAAAATTATTTTTACTGATCTTAACAAGTGGAATGTAAAATCTGAACATACTACATACAGTTTTTGTATACAACTGTATACAAAGCGGAATCACAGAAGGTTTATGTTGAGTCAGAAATCGACTAGTGGCAAGTGTGAAAACACTGATCTAAAAGTCATATTGTTGCACTGGTGCTCTTGAAGTGATGATTAAACTTAATCATAATCTCATTTCTCTACAGCGATTTCAGAGCTCAAACTGAAACTGGAGAGACAGGCCAAGTGCCTGGAGTGACCCCTGGTGGTGGAAGACTCCACACGTAAAGCTGCTCTGCCTCCAGACCAAGCGGAGGCTGACTTACTGCTGCTTGCTCACTATGACGTCAGCGCCCCACAGCAGCCTCATGGACCCCAACTACTTGGAATTTTTCGTGTCTCAGAGTTGTACTTTTGCACGTTTCACTCGGTTTTGCACATTTTCATTGTTTTTATAGTGAAGGATTGGATCAGTGTTTTATGATAAATTGTTTTTACTGTATTGCATTTGTACTGTATAATGGTTTATGTTTTTTTTATGATCATTTCCTCATGCCAGCTTTAGTAGCGTCATCAATAACTCGACAAGTCACCATTGACCACAGGAGAGTTTAGAGACGCAGGTTTTGGTAATAATCGCGCCACTCGGAGCAACATTGACGCCGCTGAGTAGAACAATGGTGATTGACACCTCTGAAGGCTCCTCAAGTGAAGGCTTCAGACTCTTTCTGGACCATCTCAATATGACTTGCCACACCATGAAGGGACTGCAGTGTCATGTTGAGTAGCTGATTTTCAAGGTTCAGCAGTTGAAAGACAGATGCCAGCTTGCAATGAGATCACACGTTACACACCTCAAACTGTGGTCATAGTGGTGCAGTGTGAGAATAATACGTCTGGTGACAGGGAATGATCTCACAATTTTCACTGTGAAGTTTTGTGAACTCTGTCTTCCATTGTGTTTTATACAGACGAGGATAAACCTGTACCATATATCTGTAACGACACAAGCATGTATTAGTCACTTGTTTATTACCGCCATAACTGATGCAATAAAGTGGAAATATTACAACTATTTACAATAAACACAAATCTCTGTTTCCTTAAAGCATTGCAGGCTACACATCTCAAAGAAAGAAAACGTGTGCAAATATAAGAGAAGACAAACCAAAGGTTGGCGTGTCCAGATCCTAGATCTGCCCAAGTTGAATTGTCTAGCTAGCTACTGTATTATATTTGGACTAGAGGCTGTGAGTGTCTGGCTCGCCCACTGATCAGCACGTGATCTGGATGTAGAGAAACACAAGAAGATGAAGCATTTTAGCGTCCGACATGTAGAGGGAGCCTTTGCAAGTAGCATCTCTCATGTTTAACACTCTGATATGCATTACAAGGTGAACTGTTGTCTGGGCCAGAAGGAAGAGGGTTTATACTTCAGCTTACATGTGGGTGATAATAACCACTGAGTTATGTTGACACAGACACAAAACACTGTTTATATTTGAAGCAGGGAGCATACGGCTGACTTTTCTCTTTTGGACGATGAGATGGAAGGCACAGGGCGAGAGCAGACCCTTCAGCTGCAGCAACTCACAGAGCGACTAGTTCATGATGGAGAGGAGGGCAGCGGCCAGCGCTAAGTCTTTGCTCTAGCAGCAGTGGTACAGTGTTAAACAGATGTGTAGAGAGGACATAAAAAAAAAAAAAATAAGACTAATGACCCGAGCGTCACAGATTCCTGTCGACATGCAGCACTGGTGATGCTCCATCCTCGTGTGGTGGCTTCCACCGGAGCGGAGGTGCAGCTCTGTGGTGCTGATCGTCAGGTTTGGGAAGCGTCACAATGGCTGTGGATGCCCGAGTTAAGTGAGGCTGGCGTTTGAGCTGCTGGTGTTGCTGTTCTTCCGCTGGCCGCTCTGCACAACGCTGGGGACCTGCAGACCTGTGACCACGGAGAAACTCCCATTCCACACCTGCGGGCAGACGACGTGTCGTCAGGTGAGGAGCATCAGTGAAGGGGCTCAACGTAACTGCTCTCACCATGAAGGCAGGGATGACGGGCTGCTGGAACTTGGTTCTGAACGTGTGCAGCAGCTGCTTCGTTTTGCCGTTAAAGAACGATAGAACTCCTGAGCACAGAGTGAGAGTGATCAGTCTGCACAATAACCCTTGTGTCACAAAAGTGTCATGAGTCAAAGCCCTTGGATTTTATAACGCTCAACTTCTGCACTCATATATTGAAATGTTACATAAGATACCTTTAACTTTCATTTTAATAGTGTTTGACGTCCCTCAAACGACTGAAAAAACCCCGCAAACATGGCCGATATATCAGAGTTCTGCTACGCTGACTAGAAAAAACTTGTTCCAATATCTGTGATTTATATCGAGAATCTTGAAGTAAAACGCATATAACTTGAAACAATATATTATTGGATGATGTATTTCATTCTGTCCTTCTGTCTAGTGGTTTGACGGCCGTCACAGTATGTAA
Source organism: Synchiropus splendidus (assembly GCF_027744825.2). Classification (NCBI taxonomy): domain Eukaryota; kingdom Metazoa; phylum Chordata; class Actinopteri; order Syngnathiformes; family Callionymidae; genus Synchiropus; species Synchiropus splendidus. The sequence continues at coordinate 19,485,494 of NC_071334.1, read as the reverse complement.
AGTGAGTATGTAGACGAAGGGCTTGACATAAAGGAATGGACAGGACAGTTCTGAGTCTGACCTTCCTCGTAGTTGCAGTAAACCCCCACACTGCACGGGATGGGACAGTCCAGTGTGCGAGCCTTGTTATTGTGTTTGGCTGTAAGACTCTGCTGCAGCCAGTTGTTCAGGTGGATGCACCACGAAGCCCCCGTCTTCCCCAGCTGGTCGAAGCGGCCCAGGCTCCGCAGAGCCACACCGGCAGCAAACGTCTTGCTCTCTTTGTCGAAGCGGACCTCCCAGTAGTGCTGGCCGGCATCAATCGAAGTGTCGGCTGAGGAACGGAAAAAGACCTTTATTATTATTTCTATGTTACGTAAATCATCGGACACAAGACGACAAATAAAACACTGCGTCATGTTGCATAACGTGGAACTCAGCGTGTTCCTGTTCTGTTCAAGAACTCTTACCACAGACGCTTGGTGACAGACTCTTGGCAGAAGAAATGAAGCGTGATCCTACACGTGACGACGTTTCTCACAGAAACCGTGGCTCACGGCTCTGAACATATTATTCCGAGTGCACCTCCGAACAAGTACTTCTCTGCTTCAAACCACAAGAGTTTGCTACTGTTCTGCACGGAGCAGACCATTGACAACTAGCCAAATCAGTGACAAAACACTTTGTTGTCTTCATTATTAAAACTTGCCTGTTCACTCAGTCAGTTCATATTTACAACAGGCCTTGGAGGGAAGCAAAAAAGCAAGAGTAGAAAAGTTTGCCATCTAGTAGGAACACCTGTGTACTGCAGGTAACAGGCAAAATAAGTTTAATAACGTAACTTCACTTTGGTTGTGCTAGCTGCTAGTTAATACTGTGGTTAGTTAATGTCATTTGAGATTATGATTGTTAGGTTTTAGCAAAACGCCCCCCCCAGTATGTGTTGGTTATTCAAGATTACAACGTTCAAATGTAAAAAAGAACCGCTCAACCAAATCTGTAAATATAAATATATCTGTGAATATGTCTATAAAATTGTTTTTCCAACACCTTTACATATAACACAACTAGCACTCAAATCACGCTCCTTTGCCTCAGTAAACCCATCGCTGCAGCGGAAAATAAAATGTTACCATCAATATTCGTATATTTAATAATGTAATATTTGATTTTCAAAATTGCACTAAGCGCTCAGGAAGTATTATACTGAGAAGCTTGCCTAACTCTGTATCATGAGTCAGGGCTACACCACAACAGCGGGTCCTAGTGCCGGAGTGTAGGGGGCTACAGTTGGGGTAACAGTTAATGTTCTGCGTGGGACAAATCTTCCAGGAGTAATGTTACTGTAAAATGCATGCACACCCGTGATGTCGGCGACCAGATGGTCAATAAGGAGTAAATCTGTCAGAGCTTACCCAGCACCGTGTAGGACTCAGCAGTGAAGCGGTCCCGGCTCGGCCGGGTGATAGGTGCTCTCTTTGGGGACATGAGGGCCGACCTGCGGGAGGAGAGGAGCCATATTCCAGGAGTTATGCCCAGTATTAAGATTGTAAACACTGTCACTTCTTTCTGCCCTGAGACACAACCCTCATCTGCATATATCTACTGACCTGGCCGGCGACTGCATCGGTGAGTTGGTGCGATTCTTCTCCTTGCGCATGTCTTGCACTTTCCCTCCACTGCTGTCCCACTCCACACTCAAGTCCTCTATCTTCAGGTTCTGGTGGGCCGACCCAGAGTCCAGTTTGAAGGAAAATGCTGTAACATGAATAGCCAATATTCAGTCTCCATGTCCACCAAAGTCAGATAGGTTTGGCATGTGACCTCACCGTGGGTTTCTAGGGTCACAGGCTCAGAGAATTCTCCGGCCACCGCCTTGTTACAGGCCTTCACTCTAAAAGTCATGTACCGGGTATCGAAGCGCAAACCTGAGGAGAAAACATTTTCACTTTCAACACATCCGCCACATTTTCTCGTCCCCTCCAGGTCCGACCTGTGAGTGTGTGCTCCGTCTCTTTGATCCCCTCCACCACCATCCAGGGGTAGTCCTCTCTGATGCGTGGCGGACCTTCATGGTTGGTGCGTCGATGTTCTAGAATGTAGTGGTCTATCTTGCTGTCGGGCTGCGGCAGGCTCCACACCACGCTCACCGTGTTGTCACACACCTGACACTCCGACACCTGGATCTCCGGAGTGGCAGGGACTGGAGACACACATACAATGACTTGGAGATCACATTCCATCTCTAGAAAGTTAGGCCATGTTTGAACTCAAGGTTCTCAAAGATCACTGCTCAAATTACCTAAAGTCACATCAACACATGATTTGAACACACTCTGAGTGGGCTCCTTGCTGAGAAAAAAACGTGCTGATAAGCAGAAACTTGATGTCGCCTCTGCGTCTCGACAAACAAAATATGACCACAACAGCTTGAGGAGGTAAACGACAAAGCCACATGCAGCAGCAGACACAGCTGCAAAGCAATACAGTCGTCTGTGACTGACCGCAATCAGGAAACACAAAGGTCCACGCAGTTCTAGTGGCCTGATTATGAAACTTCTTAAGAGCAGTTGTTTGCAGGCATTTTTGCTGCAAGAAAAAAATTTCCCATCACCTACAAACATTTAATGACAGGCAATCAAGTCTGGATGAAGACAGGATATTACAATGAAAATTAAAAAAAAAGTCGCTGCCTGGGAGCTCAAATGTCAAGGCGCCTAGCGTAAAACTGTAGTGCCGTAAGGCGAAGCAGATAAGCACAGGCTGAGACATGAAAGTTGTCAATGAGAAGTGGGCGACTGGTTTCCCAGGGGGTGAAAAGTTGTCAAGACCACATTATGCAAGTGTGTCACGTCCGTAATGACAAATACAGAACAGTTTCACGGCACCATCACTTCAGACAGAGACAACGGAATCTTTCTGGTCCTACGGCGAGACAAGAGACAGACCAGCACCTGTTCTGACGCCTCCCTTCCTTGATCTCCACGACCTCCTCCACTAATAAGCAGCCTAGAGTAGCAGGAGCTTCACTCAACCCTTGTCTGCTGCTGTTACCTTTGGCTTCTTAAACTAATTCCTATAAAAGACTACGTAATCAGAGCGAGAAATGAAGAAGAAATAAATTAAGATGAGAGTGATTTTCAATACAGAACATAGTGAATATTTTAAAAATATATTTCAAAACTGAGTCAAAATGAAATTAAATTAAAAAACAGTAAATAGAGAAGTATGCACTTTAAAACCAATGGATATACTCAAACAATAATGAAAAATGTTCTCTTAATTTCACCCTGACCTCATGAGGGCAGTAGAAAAACAAAGGGCCAGAGCTCAATAGCAAACTGCCACATCTACTATGAGAAAGTGTAGGTGAAACACTCACACAAAAGTGCCTCTTTCACCAGCTGACTTAGGTTTGCAACAAATCAAACCCAACCAATAAAATGCAATAACTGATAGACGGAACAATATTCATAAGCAATAAGCATAAGCAAGGCGTTGCCGTTTTGCAAAGGAAACCATAAATGAATAAATAAAAAGCATCCCTGCCTTAAAATCATGTCTGAACATGACTCCTCACTCTGTATCCCAAACCAACCCATCACCTCTGAATGAGACCTAAAAAAAGATGTAAAATACTGTGTTTTATACCGACCTGGGAGGAACTTGAGACCCTTCAGCATCTCCCTCTCCTGGCTGAAGTCCACCATCAGATGACTCATGTTGTCGCTGGCTTTTGCCTTCAGGGAGAGACGGAAGGCCGGAGCCATCGTCACACTGCACACAAGGGGAAACACAATGAGACACCAAGTTCAAAACATAAAAGACTCTTGAATCAACAAGGATTCAGAACAGAGTTTCTAATACAGTCTGCTTGGGATTGAATTCAATATTCAACTGAGAATCAAAGAGGGCAACTCTGAATAGGATTTGAATTTCTTTACACACGAACGCAACACTTGAAGAAGCATCTTTGTGTGTTGTTTTCAATAAATCGAACAGACTTTCACACCAGTGAAATCTGAAACACACCAGCTCACAACAAACCTGTTTGCTAAAACACAAACACTAGAAGTGACTCTAAAACTAAACTTTGAATTGAAAATAAAGACACAGAAACACAAGAACCAATAGAAGTAACACAAAAAATGGAATGACCTTACAAAACAGGCGACCAAACACAGGAATATGGGAAAAACAGACACAGAAGAAAGAAGAAATTCCACACAACACACTATTGGAGGAAGACAAAGGTTAATAAAACCACAGGAAGAAGAATATAAGTGAGAAAAAATAAAGAACAACACAACTATTAAAATATAGACAAGCACAAGCCACAACAAACAACACAAGAATAAAGGTGGGCATTAGAAAGAACAACAAAGCATGAAAACAACACACAAAGAAGGTGTCTGTCATATTCTGATTTCACATGCAAATGTTTCTGCTGTCTCTTACATGAGGTCAATGTTGACCCTTGACTGAATATTGAATCAACTTAAGGAGCATAACTCAGACTAGACGGGAGGAGAGTGTTCTAACTAGAGCAACTACTCTGACTGAACTCATCGTCTGGGGCCACCATGAGAGAATGAAGCAGGGAGGGAGGGGGTTGATACGGGATGGTACCGCTACAGTGACAGTGGGACACACAACAACAACAACAACAACAAAAGGCTCTGAGTGGGTGTCGTCTACGGAATGATGGGAGGAGTGTGGGACATGCATGATATGACACGAGACATCAGACGGACTACAGCTGCTGATGAAGGGGAGAAACAGATGTGCAGTACCATACCTATCCTTAATGTCTTTGGCCGCCTGGCGTGGAGAAGCAGAGGGGGCAAGAAAAGAGAAGAGAGGAGAGATACGGAGCGGAGAGATGACTGAGTGTTGTGGAGTCAAACAGAGCACTGCAGCTGCGAGTGCAAACATTTCTGGACGGTAAACTAACACCATGAATCATTTAAAGGCACGGGGGCATTTGGGGTCTGTTACCTGAGAGAAGCTGTCCGTCTGGGAGGAGCAGAGCGTCTGATTGGCCAGCTCCAGCAGTTCCTCAGAACTCTCCAGGGCTTTGGATCCGGCACTCAGCTGACTCTGAGAAACAAAAACCCGACAAGGTTCAGTCCATAGCCTATCACGTCACCTTGTAGCACAACAGCATCATTGTTCTCACAGCAACAACAAGGACATGGGCCACATCACTTGAGAGTCATGGTTCTGCTCCCGAGGCTTTCGATGACAAACCCACCCAGGCTCAGCAACACATATACCGGCGTGCTAATGTCTGTATTGACATAGTCTTCCATATCACACCACACATACCTGAAGTTCATAGGTGCGACTGGCTCGCTCCTGTTTGATGTGCGTCAACATGCTCTCCTTCATCTCGTCCAGAATAGTGTGCAGGGAGCCGAACTCTGACTCCAGGTCCTCCTGAACTCTGTTGGAGTTGGCCTGTGGTATCGAATAAAGGAGGGTTTCAGGGGTGACATGGTGAAACAAGAATTACCGCCCACCTACCTCCAGGTTGTCCAGGCTCTGTTTGAGACCGCAGACGAAGTTGGAGATCTCTTCATTCTTGTTGGCGAGAGTCTGGATGATCTTGCGCAGAGACTCCTGCAGAAAAGAAAAACGATTGTTGGAGACTACCCCTAAATACGGGGTGACTATTGAATCGCTCACACACGTGCCAGTGTGTGCACCTTCACGTGTACAGCCACCATATTTTTAGCTCAGAATTATAATGGTGGGAAATGCCTTGAAGGGGTTTTTCATCTGGACGCAGAAATTCACACTCATCCAGGACTCAACAGAGAAAATGGAAAGAAGTGCATCGTACCAGAAAAAGGTGAAAACATGTCAGCAGTCCTGACCGGACAACAGTGGTTTTGTTGTTTCTTAAATAGATCACAAACAAGACCGGGGAAATATTGAATTGCATATTTTGTGGTTCATATTATGGTCATTTGGCTAATTATCAGTTTATGATCTGGATGACCTGAGTCTTATAAACAAGCTCATATAGTCAGACACAGTTAAAAGAATACTAAATGGGGCTGGACAGGAGAGCAAAGGTCACAGAAGTCAAATATCATTTCCGATCATTCCCACATGTCCATATTCATCATTGGACGATCTTCTTACATGGACAGTTCCTCTTGAAACACAAATCTGATTTTTCTTTTTTTAGATCTAACAATACTCTGATAGGGACCTCACGAATTTCCAGTGGGTTTCCAGTCTTAGTTGGGGTTACTCCAGCTATGGGATGTTTGTGATGACCATCACCCGCGGACTGGGGTGTGTGACTCGGAAGACTGAAACCGGAAACGAGCGTCGTCTCGGAGGGGACGCAGAGGTAGGGAGCTGGCCCGGCTGCAGGAGGGAGGACGCTTCACGGACGGAAGGATGCACATTCATAATTCAATCATGCAGCTCAGCAAGCAGAGCACAGCCGTCTTTAAAGCTGCAGCCACCTAAGAGATGGCCGATTATGTAAATCCATTCTGTCCGTTATGTCCCCGTGAAAACAAAACTCCCGACCACTTCGCCATTCACTCGCTCATTCATTCATACTTCAGGACTCGAAGGTGCGGTGAAGAGAAGCTCCACCAAGGCCCACAGACCATCATTCCGTCAGGTTTATGTCACATTGGTAGATCACCACTGTGAGCAATCCCCCTCATCCTGATAAGCCGGTATGTGATAAGAGCGAGCGGTGTAAATACGATCCCGCTGCAGCGGACCCTCCTCGGTCCTTTGTACGCTACGCCCTGAACGTCTCCCCCATCAGAGACACCTGTTCCTCCGGCTCACCTTCTGGTCTCCCATCTCGCCGCTTCGAGCAACTGGAGCTGATGGACCTTCAAACACAGCTGCGAATTCACCCCCGTCGCCTGCCTTCGCTATATCAAAGCAGCGGCGGTGGAACCGATGCTGCCGGAGAGCGACACATCCTCGGACGGACACAACCACCAACGCCTTGGGCCGGAGTGAGTTTTGCGCATGCGCACGATGAGAATTGTGGGTAGTGATGTTTCTGCGGGTGTAGTGATGGTGGCGCCTTCACGTACTTCAGGGAAATAGGGTGTCGTTTATTCGTTTTATTTTAGCATAGTTTGTTCATTCATTTCAATTTCATGAAAATGGCTTAAAACACAAGAGGTTTGATGCAATAAGAAGAAGAAGAAAAGAAGAAAATTAGACATTATATTCGATGGCTTTTAATAACAATAAATCTAGCTTTAAAGTAAAATAGTTTCAAACCAATATCAAACCAAACGTCCACCCAACCTCGCCAGCTTAACCGTTGCTGGGTGGCAGGCGCTGCTGATTCAACAAGAAGCACCAAACGACCTTTTTAAAGTGACTCAATGCACTCAATGCATCTTTTTATATTTAGGAATCCAAAAAGCGAGCCATCATCTAAAGTACAAGAATCTTAGTTTCATTGAATTTACTTTGAAAGAGACCTCTAAATAATTGTTTCATCAGTTTTGTGGGGTTTTTTTGTGAGGCCTCCATTGTAAAAATATTCAATATATTTCTGTATATCTTAATACAAATCTCTCTGTTGAGCTGAATATCAGCTGTTCTACTTCAGGGATTAAGTGTAGTCACACCACAACCCACATGGTAACAAGTCTCTAGTTTCTCCTCTTTGGTTTACACACATTTCCTGTCATCAATTGATTCCACTCGACCCTATATAAATGCAGTGTAGCATTCAGAATGTCAGATTTGTTCAATGAATATGGCTTCTGATGCAGTATCTAGCGCATCATGGAGGCGAGTCCCCTCCCACCACCCACACATGCTTTCTGCTCAGTGCAGGAGGATGCATGTGACAGGATGTCTTTCTCAAGATGTCTTTGAGAGTGTGTGTGCAGCTGTTACTCACAGGTAAGATGCATGACAAACTTGCAAACTATTGTATACTTATAGTACTTCAACTTTTATAGTGCTTGTTTATCTTTTGCAGTGACCATGGTCACATCTGCCCAATCTATAGCGGAAACAAACAAACAACAAACAAAGACTGTTAAAGCTGGTTCTTCCGTGACTTTGGAGTTTGATGTGAACTGTTCTCGCTGTTTGGCTGTTTCCATTGTAAGGATGTCAAATGGTGTGTCTGAAAATGTATCTAAATACAACGTGACGGTTGACAAGTCGACATGTAGGGCTCACCTCACAGACGTTACTGAAAAGGACAGCGGCGTCTACTTTTGTAAGGTCACACGTGAGATTCCAACAATTGCATCACAAAACAGCAGTGGAATTCATCTAATCGTAGGTGAGTTCGATGGCAGTGAACTAATCTGCTTCACATATTTCTGCTCTGCTTCTCTTAAAGCTAAATTATTTCCTCTATAACAGCTCAGACCTCTATGGATAGCACAACAATACCCACAACAGGTGTGTGTCTTGTTGACTAAACAGAACAGCGGCGCTCAATTCTCATTCTGAAAACATGTTTCTCAATTCATAATGAAATGTTTTCAGTGGTGTGTCAAGTTTATTTTTTGCTTTCTTTCCAGTTAGTCCCACTGATGAGCCCTCCACAGAGGACTGGATTTGGGTTATTGTTATTCCAATGGGAGCATGTCTCTCTGTGAAACTTCTGTTCATCACATTCTTGGTTTTCGGAAGAATAAAACAAAGACGCAGAGGTAACTTTCTTGTTCTCTACTCCGACTTGAGTGCAGGAGTTAGACTTGAGTTTTCTGTCATGAATTTGTGCGGTTTGGTTTAAAGTGTTTTTATTATTCCACCACTACTCTGTGAATTAGCTAGATTTTCAGAACTCATTACATTGAATGCTCATCTCTTGGTCATGAGGCGCAAACTCAGATAACACGTGGCTTCTGTGGGTTCTCACTTCATCGTGAAACCAAAGTGCAAGGCAGATAGTCGCTGTGGGTTTTCAACACTTGAACAATGGTTTCGCGTCATCTTCACTTACCCGACACATTTATAGGTTTTCAGTCAAATAGGTGGAAAATGTGTCAGTGCAGGGGTGCACCACCATTTGTACAGCAATGGATAACACCGTCTGTGCAGACTGATCAACCCACGCTGCATAAGGGAGCGTGTTCGCTGTTGAGGTTCCTGCCCACTGCTGTCAGGAAGCACAATGTCTGACTGGACTCATTTTTTTCAGTCTCTGCACTTATACTTTAATAGGATCCTTAAGTCTATTTATAATTATTAATAATAATGTTATTCTTTTTCTTTGTCACAATATTTGTTTATTCTAAATATTTATTGAAATACTAAGTCCTTATTTGTGCAATATGTGGCTGATTCATGTATAAGAATCATTTTATGCACTTCTTATACAGTATGTTTGGTTTTCGTGTTGAATGTCTTCAGTGTGACAAATTGAATTATAATCTCCCTAATCTAATCAAATCTACTCCTCGGATTTTACCTGCAGCCCATCAATCTAGCAAAATGTCAGCTCCATGATGCGAAGATTGGAGTGTTTTATTTGAACCAGATGGGGGCAGTATATTATCAGATTTTTGCTCTTGCTTTCAGAGCGACAATGTCCCATCTACGCAAACGCACATCCTGTAACCATGAAGAAATCTCTGCAACCTCCCCGACAACCAGAACGGGGCTCATCTGACACCAGCAACTTGAAGACTGCCTCTTCCTCACAAAACCTCAGGTCCCCAAGTCCAAACGCATCCAGGCCACCTGCTGGAGGCCATCGTAGACAGTGACTGTCAATCACGTTTTTTTTTTCCCTGGATATTAATGAATATATTTAGGGTGATTATTACAGATTCCAGCTACTATTTCACCACGTGACCAAAATGATCATTTTTAATAATTAATAATTAATACTGTTCTTGTACTGAAAGTGTTTGAATGATGTGTGTTGGGTAATGCTGTAATGTTTAATGGTATAAACGGTTGTATGGCCTCACTTTTTCACTCCTTCTTTCTTCACTGTTGAATAAATGATCACTTGCGCTCGTGTGTAGTTGCGTGCTCTCTAACAGTAGTGTGCGGCAGACAAGCGTGGTTGTGCAGGTGGAAGCTGATTGGCTGAAATTCAACCAGCGCGTTTGAAGAGTCACGTGACCTGGCGCTGCCTTTTCGCCCAGATTATCTGCTGGTCTGAAACGAGGAGTCAACCTGAACACAGGTGGGACGCGACCCGACCTTAGGACTGTACCTGACCCACCACCGTGTCTGGACGAACCGAAGCGAGTGTGGCAGAAGCAGAACTCCAGGTGAGTCTGGAACGCGCGACGCGGTTTCGCGTGCGCTCTGTTTTTTTGTTTGTTTGTTTCTTTTGGTCTCTGGAAGCGGAGGAGCGCGCAGACAGTCACTTTGAATTGTCAGTCTTATCTGAGATTATGGGAAATCCTCATCTAATAATAGCAGAGCCGGTGTTCGAGAGTGCGAGTGCGTGTGCGGGACAACACTTGTCTCACTTGTTTAAGAGCGACCGCGATAAACAAAAACACATTTGGGTTCCCCTGAGTAAAGACAACACACTCATGACGGAAAACGTTTGCAAAAATAAGTGTTTCCTGCGGGACGGTTCTGTGAGAGTGGTGCTGCTGTCAGTGTGAACATGTTATTTAAAGTTCCAGTCGAGACTCTCAGCACTTGATATGTATCCTGCTGAGCTTTTACTCCGAGCTGTCAGTGCACTTGCCCAATTTTAGACGTCACACTGTAACCCAGAGGAGTGAAGGGGAGTGGAGTCACTGACACCACATTCAAGAGTGTGTGCAACACTTCACAGCTTTTTAGACGGGAAGCAACTCGAGTGCCTTTTAATATCGGATATGGTTTACTCATCCCTTACTCATCATGACCCTAAATAGAATTCTAGCAGACCTGATTAAAAAAAAAAACCATCCTATTACAGGGTAATACCAGACTGGAACCAACATCATCGCGCTTTAAAACTCTGCCACAACACAATGTGATTTCCATTAGTTGTTTGCATCTTGCAGGCGTTCGTATGACTTGTTTTTTGATGCGTTTTTATTGAAATGGCATGTCTCTTTGATCAGGTGCTGCATAGTGCACAGAGCCTGAGGTCAGTCAACATGGCGTCTGGTTGGTGTTTGTCTTGCCATTTGCTCGTGGGTTTGTCCAGATATGCTTGGACTCCTAAGTGCAATTTTTTTAAAACAGTCATTACAAATAGTCATAAAATTAAAGCAGCTAACAAGGCTGCTTATTAAAATAAAAACTGAGTACTATCGGTTTCTAGTAATTACAGATATTTACATTTAACATTAATTGTTGTTTGTTTGACATAATGACTATTACAGGTACCTTTGTTAATTATTTAAAAGAACATCAGACTATGAGCAACTAAATTGTTTTGAAAATTGTTTTATTATTATTACATTATTTTAATGGTCAACAATAAAAGAAGGTCCATCCATAAAATGTCATGAATTGGTCCTCCAATTCCCTCAGATGTCTCGAAGTCATTCCACAGTGACTTAATGTATTGGACAATATATTAAGAGCAGAGAGGAACCTTCAGATTCAAGTTGCAGCTGGCTTATGAATTGTGCAATAGCATGCTGTGTTGCAATAATATTGATAACTGAACAGTGAAAAGTCGTCAAAATTACTTGAGTTTACTTGAACACATGTACAGTCCAACTGATAACTTGTAGTCTTTGTCTCAAGAGTAGGTTGTTTGAAAGGTACAAAACAATCTGTCAGTATTATAATAAAAAAACGGATGCATCACTTTCACTGACTTTTGAGTCAACCTATTAAAAAGAAAAAGGAAAAAAATCCCCATGCGTCAACAATTCTGAGAGTCATATGTCTGCTCAGTTCCGTGATGAAGTTTCATCAGTTGTGTGAATCTGTCCATGAACTTGTCACACCACACAGGTGCAGACGTGTCGTGTCAATCGCTTTCCTTTTGTGCCTCAGCTCCAGCAGCGACATGTTTGAGCGTTCATTCATATTGATGGCAAATCATGAGTCAGCGCTTTAATCTGATGATGAGTAATAAACGCCATACGTCATTGTTATTGGAAAGTTCTTTTGTTAAAAATGCACGATTCCTTTGAAGATACTGCTGATGAAGATATTTATTCTCTACTTTCAGTCATGAGAAAAAGCTGGCATAGACTGCAAATTAAAGAAACTGCTGACTGGGTAGTTTTTTTTTTTTTTAATACATAAGTGGGTTGAATATATTAAGAAAAGCTTTTAAGCTAATGTCTACTTTCTTTTGTAACACTGATTTTACTTGGTAATCATGCTAAGATATTGTTTTGAAAAGTGAATATTAATATTTGTAATTATTATTATTTTTTTTTAATTAATAAAGGACCTCGACTATGGTCATTAGAAGTCATTCGACCGTAATTATTTGCGTAGACTGGTCGAGTGTACTTGTTTGTCATATTACTATTTTTTACTTGTTTGTCATATTACTATTTTTTTGTCTCTTTTTCTCTTAGTTTCATTCATATGACTGAACAGAACTGATAGCTCAAGTCACCTAATATTATTCTTTGAGATCCTCCACTATTTTAGCAGTCAAGGTCTTCCAAAATGTGTGTGTGTGTTTTCCACTATTTCTCAACAGTCTGTGACCCAAGGTGCGTCAAAGGTGTGGCGCCTCCCACACACAGCTTCCTGTTTAGGTCGCTGTAATGGAACAAAGTCGCTACTCACGACCTGGCATGATAACAACCAGGGGAGAGACACTGACTCAACACAAGTGTAGCCGCAGACTAGTTCCCCAGGTCCCAGGTTATTCAGTTACAGGCGGTGAGGCAGAAGACCTCGCCCTTCCTGCAGTCACACAAGTGTGAAGTGGTGGTTCCCTCCAGCTGTTTGACGCTTCATGCGTCCTCACCGATCTAAATCTCTTCTGACTCATGTGACGACAACAGCGGTGTGTGCGTGTGTGTGCCTGCTCAGATGCTCTCGTCGGTGTTTGGAGCATGAGTTGGAAGACTTTGTGCCTGTTGATAAGGTGGAGGCTTCAAAACAGGCTATAAATACCGCTTCAATTGTGTCTGGAGATACGGCTGTAGGGCTTCTCCAACATTACAAGTTCAAGTGCAACCCACTCATCCGTTTGCTGCTTGACAAGTAAACACTCCAAAACCGCAGGAAAGAGCCTGCTATTGATCTTTTCTTTATGAAAGCTATCAGTTCTGCTTTTGGTATTATTAAAGCTGTGCACCTGTTATGTCTGGGTCTGCAGTCGCTGGGAGGAACCATCCCGTGCAAACCCACGCTGTTGTACCGATTATTCTTTAATGTGTGTATGATGAGCAGCATACGGAAGCAGAATACCAAGTAGTGTCGAACCAGTCAGTTGTTCAGGACCGTTCCTGGAGCTGGTTTGGCCTGCTGCACTAGAAACAGTGTTGATCCCTGATAAACAGAGGACAACTGAATGTTTCAGCAGTGTATCTGTGTGTTTATGACTTGTCTTTGATGACCTCAGGAAACCTAAAATTGCATGATTGTGCGCCTGCTGCTTGAGGTCTCTTCGGGCAGAGGTGTCTAACACTCTAATACTGTTGAGGCAAAACAGCCACAACAAGAAAACAGTGTTAACATATACAGTATCAAAGTGAAGTTTAGCTGGGAGTAAAAGCGCAACTTGTAGTGTAGTATGGAACTTTTGGCAGTTGGAACAGTTTGGCGTCTTTGGACAGGATTCAGAGACGAAAAGGAATGTATTCATTCGTGATGGATTTTATAAAAAGGTTGTGACAAAATAAGTTCCTTTGAACACGAGTTGGTGTCATATTCTTGAATTGGCTTTTGAAAGATCTGATTTATGTGAGCGAAAACATGCTATAAGACAATTTTCTTCTTCCTTTTTTTTGCATGTTTCAGATGTGACATGAGATTTTTTTACAGCTTAAAGTACAGAGTGGATGGAATACACAAGGTTTCCAGTTTTTCTGGGTACGCTCGTCACTATCTCGGAAACATTTTGAAGAAAATCAAAGGCGGCTGACATACAGATTCATTTCAAAGCATTTTGCTCATCCTCTTTTCTGTCTTGTTTTTGTGCAGATCTCTTCATTTCCAGCCTTTGAAATTCCATCTTTTAAATAACCAACTACACAGAAAGAACTTGTCAGTTCAATGTGTTCAGAGCGTTGTCGTCGTGTGAGCTGAAATCCTCAGTACAAGTTGTTGTAACATTCTTCATATTATTGTTGCTGTTATTTATGTTGATAGATTTTTGTCATTCAACACTACAGTACCTCATCTCCCACATCACGACGCATTCTGCACTACACTCTAGTACTTTCATTCAGAATTGTACTACAACAGCAATAACTGTCTGGTTAAATAACTATAGCATCAGTATATACAATTGCAATATTTTCTCTGGACACTTTTGCTATTGATACTACTTTAATTACATCTAATCAATCTAAAACAACATGCAGACAATTATGTTAATGACTACCAGTACCATTACCAGCTTTATTTCTGCAACGAATAACTTTTTATTCCAGTAAAATAACTTTGATCGGTGACAAAATACTAAAACAATATTGCTATTGCATACTGTCTCTGCAAAAAATAGCAAATAGAGTTACTTCCACATCACAAATTCTGCTACTGCAATTCCATTTTTCCTTCCATTTTTTTCTAACTGAGACAGTAAAATTAATCTACGAAAGCGACTAGGTACATTGAACTAGATTAGCTACAGTACTGCCGCAATGAAAACAACTTGTAAGTGGACTAGTGATATCACCGTGACATGACTGCTACTACTTTACCACTCACAGCAACATAGTGCTTCATGGCTTGATCAGGTTTACTGTGCTGTTGTGCCATTTGCCACTTTGAGTTTGAATACATGTGGATTCCAAGTAATGAAACAGCAACTGCAGCATCTGAAAACACTTCTTTCACTTCTGTGAATTGTGAGCTCAGAAATGGAAAAAAGTCTTCGAGGCCCGACACACACCCATCGGCGTTACCAAGATCCTGCAAAAGTAAACAAAGTAAAACCGTGCATGGTATGCTTTTCTATTATTGTAGTAGTTCCATTCTTTCCGCACTGTCTGGAAGAATCTGTCAAAGAGTTTGAAAAACAACCTGCATGTCATTCCATTCAGCTGTAGCACTCCACCCCCATCCTCCTCGCCTCTGCTGCCTGAGGGGAAACGTATGCAAGATGTCGCAGCTTTGACAACAGATGAGCAGTCCCACACATGCAGCGACTCGTCTTGCTGAGTCGTCTAACAACAGAGTGGGTAGATGTTGCCAAAAGTCAGGTTGCACACCAGCGTCTTGCTGTCTCTCGTGGAAACTTGGATGTTGTCATTTTGGCATCTGTCAACAGCTGGGGTCTCTGCGCCTGGCTTTGAATCCTTCCGCTGCTCTGTTTTGAAATCTAAATGATAGCTGTGAAGCCGCCTTTTTCATCTAGGTGCGAGCCCTTAAGATAACGGTGAGATTTCATCCTGAAGTTCTCTCTCATGTATTTTTTTTTGTTATTCTGAGAAAACCTTGATGAATATTGAATGAGCCCGCACAGCTCACTTAGTCAAAACTTATAGGAACTTGCAAAAGAAGCGGAAAGTCTCAATTCAGCATGAATCCCTGGGCAGTACAGCAGTGAATTAACGTGATCTGTATGCATGCCCAAACCTGAACTGAGCCCCTATACAGCTCGGGCCCTGCTGAGCCGAGAGGAAGCAGGGTCTTATCAGCCAGGAGGACAGGAAGAGAGCGCCGAGGAGGAAGAGAGAGTGGGGAAGTTGGAGCAGAATTTCATTTCACGTCAGCTTTCCTTGTCGTGCTCACAGCTCTGTTTTTGACAGCCGTGGTGTAAAAAGTGGCCTGAAGTCAGTGGGCAAGAACAAATTATGTGTCTCATAGAGAAGAAGGCCTGGACAGTTAATGGAAATCACAGCTTTCTTATTGTGACACTTGAAATCAAAGGGACGGCTTTTGAAGAAAGTAAAGGGAGAGCCTTGCGAATGAGCACGACTGGCATATCAATTTGGTCATACTGCAATGTGCTGCGAGACCGAAGACACCCCACCTGGGACTCCAACATTGGTATGGGAAGAAGAAAACATTGAAAGGCCTGCTGCTAAAATCTCCCTCAAAGTGCTTGTTGTTCATATCATCTTATCATTCAATTTCAAACAAATACAAATGTGTTTTGGATACGTCTTAGTCTGTTGGGAGCTATAAGGCAATGGAAGTGGACAACAATGAGGATGAAAAGTCTCAGTAGACTCACTCCCTGTTGATATTTGAAGATGAATTGAACTAGTTTGCTGTCAATCTTTCTGTCGCTTTCCCTCAATGTAAATCTACGGCCAAAGCAGACCACTCAAAACAGCATCAATCAGAGGGGGATTGGAACCATGTGCCACTAAAAAGACCTATTCACTCTTTCTATACAACAGGAGGGATACAGACAATTGCCTCAACCTGATCTGACATCATCTGCGAATGACTCATAATTACACATTTGTATCACCCTTAATTACATGTTAGTCTCCCGTCCATCAGTTCAGTGACAGTTCAGTTTGTGCCTTTACTCATCACCTGGATTTGATCCAATCATTGTGCAGTAACTGTCTGTTATTATCATCCGCTTCCTTTGGTTTGAAAGATAAAGGGCATCTGTAGTCTCCCGCAGAGCTGGTCATTGGTGACGCACCACTCTGCTCAGTATGATGGAACCAGGCAGAGGCATGTAGGAAAGTGAACCATGTCCAACTGTGAAAAATGACTCCCAAACTGGCCTCAAACCCTGGTCACTTTTCTTCATCCATGCTTCTCCTCCCCTGCATCACTGTCTCAAGGTTTCCTTTCAAAAGAGCCCAATAAATCCTGTGTCCTTTGAAAATCCTCATTACTTGTGTCCATCCCACCTCTGACACCATTTGTCACTGAGATGAATGGATTTGATGTATATTAGGTGGCCACAATGCTTAGTAGACTGGTAGTGTAGACCAGACCTGCCCTAATACAAATCTGAGAGGGTCGCAACATTTTTTTTAGTGCCATTTCACATTAGAAATCTTATTGAACACATGGGTGTTATGTTGACTGGAGGCCAAGAAGAAAGGACTTCACCCTCCACTTTCTATTCATCTGTGGACCTGGAGCAAGTCATGCGTTTGCACAAAAGCTAGCAAACAGTGTGCGTGTGGATACATTTTCAATATGTGTCATTCAACATAATACATTGTTTTGACAGTTAAATGACTATTTAAATGTAAAAAAAGACAAAACAAAATGCTGCTAACATGTAGCTAACTGAGAAAATATGCCTAAACTTTGAACTTCTCGATGTACAATGACAAACGTTCACTCCTAAAATGTTATTATTTAGTTTTTCTGCAAATTGATCTGAGCCTGAGCTAGTGTGGGTAGGGCTGAGCAGGCTGGTGGTCGTCTCACAGTTAATGTTAAAGTCGCAGTATGAATTCCATGTATCTACATTAGACCTTTGGATCATCAGAACCTTACCTGTATTTCATATTCTCGCTCCAACTGAACAAACAGGTCTCTGTGGCTCAGAAGGGCGTCAGCTGAAGTCTCCAGGAAACAGTTCCACAAGGTCACAGAGGTTATCAGCGCTGCTGCATGTGTGAATGTGTCACCAAACTCCTGAGAACCTGAAAGCCACTGACGTTGAACCGAGGATAGCATTTCATATCATTAGCATTATGGAAATATCCTGATCTCGGCTCCTTTGATTTTGACCTGTTTTCCTCTGGAGGATCGCTCGGTTTAATGAACGTCAGATGTTAATTTGCCTTATTGTCCCTTGAAGTTGCAGTGTTTGCTGGTGGTTGTGGATCCCCGGAGAATCATGTGAACCCTCCTTGCGCAATTCATAAATGATCAAAGAAATGATAAATAGAAAGCAAATCATTTTCATTTTCCTCGCTGGGCGTTTTGATGCATTGTCTTTTTATGTGCCGCAAGAAAGCCAGCAGACTGAGCTCCCTAATTTCTCCTCATTCATTTCTTTCCAGCATCGCAGCAGTATGAAGCTGGGTTGCAGTGAGCGTCTTTTGCACTGAGCAGTATGGATTCTGCTCCTCCACCCAGAGAAGACCCCAGTGGCTCATTAGCACAGCGCTGGAGGCTAACACCCACATAGGACGCACTTTTAGACTCTGAACCGAGGACCAGCTTCCATGTACAGACACAGGATCATCTTTGTTCATTTACAAGCATCAGAAGAGGAAGCGATGGCGTGAGGCCGAGCGCCACAGGTGTAGCACCGCATTTTATCAGCAGTCTCCTGGATCAAGACCTTGAACCATGCCCTGTCTGTGACCGGTGCTCCGGCAGAGTACCTGGTCCGAGGAGTGGTGGACTCTGACCATGTCTTTACTCTGGGCCCTGAGCATCGTCTGTGGATCGGTGCTCCATTTTGCATTGGGTGAACTCGACTCTCGCTACTGTATCCCACGCAAGACCGTCCCCTACCAGAGTAAGACCCTCCCCCTCCTCTGTTTTTACAGATGTTGTTTTCCAGTTTCGCCGAGAAAATATCATTTATTAATGGCAAAATCAATGATTTACTTGTCTACGCATAAACCAGCCACATTTGCAAAGAGAGGGGCAACTTTTGTTTCTTTCCAAGTCCAGCACCAGCTGCTTGATAAGCATGTGGTTTATTTCTCTGTATGCAACCTTTCAACCGCAGCACAGTGATAATGAGGTTGGTTGTGTTTCAGATGATCTAAAGCAGTTCAGAGAAGAAGGAATCTATAACTACTCCACGATGCTGATGAGGGACGACATTGGCGTGCTGCTTTTGGGGGCCAGGGGCGTTATCTACGCTCTGGACATCAACAACATCTCTGTCAAAAAGTCAGAGGTAACATGGTGTACTTTCAGATGTCTTTTGTATTTTCTGCTACAGCTGTATGCTGTGTTCTGTGCTTATGCTTCTCTTTTAAAAACGTAAACTGTTTTGATAGTGGACTAGTCACCGACTAGTCAGGATGTGACAAACAATATATATATATTATAAAAGTCTGGAAAAGTCTGACATAACATAAGAACTTAAACGCATATATATATATATATATATATATATATATATATATATATATATATATATATATATATATATATATATATATATATATATATATATATATATATATATATATATATAATAAAAGTCTGGAAAAGTCTGAATATATATATGCGTTTAAGTTCTTATGTTATGTCAGACTTTTCCAGACTTTTATAATATATATATATTGTTTGTCACATCCTGACTAGTCGGTGACTAGTCCACTATCAAAACAGTTTACGTTTTTAAAAGAGAAGCATAAGCACAGAACACAGCATACAGCTGTAGCAGAAAATGTTGCCAAAAGTCAGGTTGCACACCAGCGTCTTGCTGTCTCTCGTGGAAACTTGGATGTATATATATAGATATAATTCCTATTTACACCACTACAATCAAAAGCGCATATATATATATATATATATATATATATATATATATATATATATATATATATACGCGTTTAAGTTCTTATGTTATGTCAGACTTTTCCTTTTCCAAGTTTAGTGCCTCATACAGCACTAAAGTTGTGTAGTAGCAGGATGTGTGTGTTTGTGCATGTGATGTAACAGGTAAGAGGCGCCTTGTCTCAACCAGCACGAGTGCACTGACTGGTTTTCTGTCTGAGAAGCTGGACGAGTTGTTTTATATGCTTTGTGACTTTTCCCCAACGTGCTTTAACATGACACTGTGCTTGTGTTGATGCAGGTGTACTGGAGAGTCACAGATGAGAAGCAGAGGGAGTGCAAGTACAAAGGAAAGCATGCTGAGGTTTGTGGAATGTTTGTCCAAACACATCCATGAAGTGGTATCTTACTCCCATGAATGATTAATCTTCTAACTGCGGAGTGGTGTCTTGTTTACTCTGGTGTGCTTTGCGCAAAGCTTATTGTCCCAGTAAAGGTACAAGAAAAAACAGTGTCCAGCCTTGACCTCGCGTGCGCGTGTGCGTGCATGTTTGTGTTTTTGCGGCTGAACTAACAAAGCTCTGACCCTGACGTTCTCTCTGTGGATCCTGTTGCAGGTGGAATGCCGAAACTATATTCGAACCCTCCACAAAGTGAATGATACTACTATGTTTGTCTGCGGAACAAATGCGTTCAGCCCCATCTGTGACTACATGGTAAGGGTAGCTTCAAGTAAACTTCTCTGGCTTTTGCCATTCATCCACGTCTTCCATTTCTTTGTCGAATTCTTCTAACAAGTGAATGTTTTGAAACAGGATAAAGTCATCACAGGAGCTCAGCTGTGCTATCATTTACTCTCTGATATCTGCCAGTCTTTACTTACAGTAGATCAGACTCCAAGGAATGCGAAACCACTGACAAATACATTTTTAGACTATGATGTTACTAAATATTAGACTGAAAAAAACACACACTGTAGCGACACAGGTGCCCAAGAGTCTCCAACACTCAGCAAATGAAACTGACATATTTTCCTAAATCCTTTCCTAAAGTATTTGCCTACCTTTGTGTCAGTATTAGTGTCGTATGTAGTTTGTATTTCTATCCTTGTTAGGACTTTAGGTGGTTTCTCATAATGCTTTCCCCAGCCTTAAACCTAACCATCCAAACAAATGGGTAAACTTAAGCAGGACTCTGAACCAAACTTAAGCCCAATCATAATGACCAAGTTATTTTGAAGTCCTCATCCTCAAATTGAGGCTTAACTGTATGCAGTCTGGCCAAAGGGCCTCAAAAGTTTTTCCCAATGTTGGACCTCAGTAGGATCGATATGCTTAAACACACACATGCAGACACACACGTTTTTCTATTCCTGTGCAGACATTGTGATTGCCATAACCCTTTCCCCAGCCTCTCACCCTACACCTAACCATCCAAAACACATGGCTAACCTTAACCAGGACACTGAACAAAACTTGAGTTTATTTGAAAGTCTTCATCCTCAAATTGAGGCTTAACCTCGTGGGGTCAGAAAAAAGGGCCCCACAAGTTGGTGTTTTCCCAAAACGCTATAGCGACTTTAAGTCGCTACTTTTTTCTCACAACCCTGCTGCGCGGCTAATATATGGATTTCTACAAGATTTTTTGAGGACTTATTTGAGGGCTTTAATGTGAATAAAAGATGTGAGGAGTTCATGATTCAAGTTCAGAACATTGCACTGTTTGTTTCATGAGTCAGTCTCGAAGCCCGTTTTCAAAACTCGGTTTGAAAAGATTAAAAATTTTAAGCCGGGTGGACCACTGACCTCTCGACAACACAGACAGCACCACTGCATCCGCAGATTATGTATGAACAAGCTCTATTTTCCTTTTTAAATTTAGTGGGTACAGCTAATATTCCAGTGCGTTCTGTAGTCCGGAAATTGCGGTAATTGGTTTCAGGCAGTGATATATTGACAGTACATAATGACGGTTCGTCTTTGGAGTTGTGCTTTCATCTGTGTCCTCCATGTTTGTTTTCTGATAGACATACACCAATGGACAGTTGAGACTGGAGGGAAAGCAGGAGGAGGGAAAGGGGAAGTGTCCTTTCGACCCCTTCCAGAGATACTCCTCCCTCATGGTCGGTGAGTGTCTGGCTCGGGTTTGCTGCCAAGGTTTGGAGGAGGGAACAAACACTGCAGGAAGGTCAAAGTTTGCCAACAGCAATGATAGCTGAGCGATAACTGATGATTGATCGACCTGAGAACTAAATGTCAGCTGTTAACTCATGTCCCTGCAGCTGCACTGCAGCAGAAGAACCTCCAGCAGACATTAATAAGTCAATCAACCTCTTTATCGTGAATTTCCTAGAACTGTATTTTTTCCTGTCCAACAGGAAGTGACCTGTATTCTGCCACATCCATCAACTTCTTGGGGTCGGAGCCAGTGGTCCTGCGCAGCTCAAACTTGGCCCTTCGTACTGAGTTTAAGAGCTCGTGGCTCAGTGGTGAGTCTCCTATTGAGGTTGGAGTGACATTCCCACACGATGTTCACTGTTGCTGCCATGTGTTTTCAGAGCCAAATTTCATCTACATGGACTTTGTGCCTGAGAGTGAAGCTAGCGCAGATGGAGACGATGACAAAGTCTACTTGTTTTTCAGCGAGAACGCCATGGAGTATGACTTCTACAGCAAAGTGGCTGTGTCACGAGTGGCGCGAGTCTGCAAGGTATAATTGAAGAGGCGAGCACATAAGTGCAGTCACAGGACATGTCGAGTTGTTGTGACTAGAACGGAACATGACAGAGGGTGTCTGTGTTTAGGGGGATATGGGCGGACAGCGGACGCTGCAGAGGAAATGGACCTCGTTCCTGAAAGCCCGTCTGGATTGTTCCCTCCCTGGACCCAGCCTGCCCCCAATTGTCCAGGACGTCTTCCTGCTCAGGCATGAGGACTGGAGGCAGAGCGTCTTCTACGCCGTCTTCACTCCACAGTCGTAAGTCAAGCCGCTAAATGCGATTTATCATACACCGGTAAGCCATAACATTATGACCACTTACTTCACCTGCATTTACCATCAAAATAATAAAAGAAGATAAATAGACTGACTAGGATTTGAAGGCAGTGTGCAAACTCACTAGTCTTCAATCCTCGCAGCAAACTCAATCTGTCCAGTCAGTTAGGGTTGCTCGAAACCCCTCATGTGAATCACGGGTCATTTTACCCTCACATCCAGATTTTAAGAGTGTTAATCAGTTGTCATGTTCCAAATAATATAAAAGCAAAAATGATGCAAATAATGAGACACCCACCCACAGTAAATTAAATTAGCCTTTCAAACTAAGTTGCTGTCCATTACATATGAATATTCAGTAAGTACCTTGTAGCAGGTTTGTTTTATGCGCATGATGAAGGTGTGTCAGTTATGAACTGCATCATGGGAGGTTGTCTTTTTCTTCTTTCAAGACACTGTCCAATTGGAAGTTTTGTGCAAGAACACCTGACAGGAGTCATGGGTCATCATAACACCTTCTCTCTGTCTTTTGAGTTTCTCTCGATGAGTTGAAATTGAAACACATGCACTTCTGTGTCATGTGGTGATAATAAAGGAACAGCTCAATGTGTTTTATATTTTATTTTGAATGAGGAAATGTGAATCAAGAGCCAAGTCTTAGTTCTATTGCCTCATTTAAAATCTGATTAAGGGAATTGTGAGGACTGACAGCCTCATACAAACTGTGATGTGGCAGAAACTGCAGGGAAAATAACAGATTCTCCAAAAACTGTGTTGCAGGAGTCTGTCACAGGTCTCTGCAGTCTGTGCTTACAGCGTGTCTGCCACAAGAGACATCTTCAATGAGGGAAAGTTCAAGACCCCGGTTGCTGTGGAGACGTCCCATGTGAAGTGGGTGATGTACACTGGAGAGGTCCCGGTCCCCAGACCCGGAGCAGTAAGTCCGCGCACATGCTGTGAGTCATAAGTGCTGTGAGCTCTTCTCTAAAGGGCTCTTCTGTGTTTCAGTGCATCAACAATGTGGCTCGGAAGATGGGAATGAACCGCTCGCTGGACCTTCCCGACAAAACCCTCCAGTTCATCAGGGACCGTCCCCTTATGGATGAAATTGTTCGCCCTCTCACAGGGGGGCCGCTGCTGCTCAAACAGGGAGCCTTGCTGACTCGGATTGTTGTGGACAGGGTTCAGGCCCTGGACGGAGAGAAACACGCCGTCATGTTTATTGGCACTGGTAAATCTCTTTCATTACACTGGCTGTTATGGCTTGGGGGGGAAATGGGATCAGTTTAGTTTTTTTGGAGCAAGAGGTGCTAAAATATACTTGGATGTTTGTTTAGGTGAAACAAATCTTGTGGGGAACATGAAGAGGTGTGACTGAAATGATTAAAACTGAATGTTGGAATTGGAAAGTAAATATAGGAGTGGAGAGAAAAGGCAAAACAATAGGTGGGTCTCCGAATATGGGTAGGCAGCTGCGTACCACAGTGTTGGACTACTGAATGGCCAGGGCTGCCCATTGTGATGCCACAGATACAGTATATCTACTGTCTATATCTGTTGCAAACGATGACACGCTAAAGGAATGGCAAAACTGGAAAATGGACAAATTGCTATTGTCACATACAGGGGTTGCACAAAATAATGGAAACAGCTTATAAAGCTTTAAGGTGTTTTTTTGGACCCTTTACCCTGACTTCTATCAGGATCCACCATGTCCATGAAGCTATAAAATGAAAAGTTATATCCACCCTTTTTAAAACACATTCTTATCTTACATTGAGCTAACATTGAAATGTTAGTCTCTTATCTACTGATTTATCGGACTATTTTTATTGTCTTCCCGTAGAAAACGGTTATGTACATAAAGCTGTCAACTATGTCGGCGAGATGTTCATCATAGAGGAGATTCAGGTGTTTCGAACAGCTGAGCCCATCAGCGTCCTGCGCCTCCTATCTCACAAGGTATGGTGATTCTTTTTTTTTTTTTAAGACACAATATATTTTTCTGAATAAAATGTTGTGAAATCTGATATCTTTTTTTTGGATCCCCAGGGCCAACTTTTCGCTGGATCAAAGTTTGGTGCCGTCCAGATTCCCATCAGCAACTGCAGCCGTTATGACACTTGTGTGGACTGCATCTTGGCCAGAGACCCCTACTGTGTCTGGGACTTGTCCATGAAACAGTGCTCCTCAGTCTACACTTCGTCCCCCTCTGACTCAGTACAGAGTCTGAAGGAGGGAGACCTCTCAAAATGTCCTAATTTAGGTGGGTATGAATATCAAATACAGGTAAAATGTTGAGTGACCAGACCTATTTGCTCAGGCTGCTCAGAATCTTTCCCTTGCCGATCACATCCTAGGTGATGTATGAAAATTTCAGTTGATTTACATTGCATTGCATGAGATGCTCTTCATTGATCCTCACAGTGGGGAGATTTACTCATGGCACCAGTGCACGACACATAGCGGTGAAGAAGTGAAGAAAAGAACAAGTGCAATTTGGAGATAACAGAGATGTAAAGCAACAATATATGCCAGTAAACAAGAGTTGGTATAGTCTGACATAATTAAGTAAATGTTTTATTTTTGTTTTATTTGAAGTTATTTTTAAGCTTCTGCTGATATTACATCTACATCTAATTACTCGGTCAGATTGACACCAGCCCAAACCTTGCTGTGCTTGTTACTAAATTATTACATAGTAAGTACTAGACCCACTAATTTTAAATACTTTTGTGGTCCACCATCACAAAGCTACTGAAACAGAAACATGTAGAAAGGGGGCACTGATTCAAAACGCCTGATCCCCGTGCTTTCCAGGTCCGGTTGCCGTTGTGGACGTAACACTGGTTCCAGGGAACAACATCCGCCTGACCTGCCAGCTCCACTCCAACTTGGCGAAAGTCCTGTGGCGATTCTCTGATGAAGCACTTCACACCAGCAACAAATACTACGTCTTCAGCTGGGGTCTTCTCATCCTGAATGCCTCCAAGTCAGACTCAGGATTGTACTCGTGTGTCTCGGTGGAATGGATCGGCGGGAGGACATACAACCGCACTGTTGCAGTTTATCGCTTACAGCTACACACGGGGGTGGACCTCAGCTCCACTCCTGGCACTGGGGTGAAAAATTCCACAGAGCCCTCAGAGCCTCCCAACACAGCCGCTCCAGATCCAGAGGACCCTCAGACTCCCGAGAACCAGAGCGAAACCAGCCGAGTGGCTCGCTTAGAAGTTGCAGTGGCCCTGCTGGCGCTCCTCTGCCTGGCCTTGATGGCTGTCATATTTTGGTTCTGGGGTCGAAGGCGATTTCTCAAGCTTGCAAAGCCTTCGAAGGAGAGCGAGGTAAAGAGGCCGTCTGCCGAGTATATGCACATCCCCAACAGAACTTCAGAGATAAAGCTCTTGGGGCCTGAACCAGGGAGACCCTGTATTGCCAACAATAACCACTCTGTTGTGGACTTCAAAGGCAATGGAGAGCACCACTTCACACCCATGGCCAACATCTCCAGCCTGGAGGGACTGGGATTTATAAACGATGAGTCAGAGATTTGACACTGCTTCATGATGGAGTGCACTGACTGTATTCCATATGTGCACTTGGAACACGACGCATCCTTCTGGTTTCCTCTTCCATTTCCTCATGGGCAGCTGCATCTCTCAGACCCTAATGAAACCGTTTTTATGCAAGTATTTTTGTACAATGATAAAATTGTAATATAAACTGTACAGCCAACAACTTTCAGCTATTTATTTGTTGAAATATTGTTTTATACAATTCACGCTGTGAGGTTTGTACATAGCAGACACTGTCACTTCCATCTCCAGGCACATTTCATTTTGCCAGTGTGTGGCGACGTCTCGAATCAGATGTTGTCTCGTCAAATTTCTGAAATTGTCTGAATTATTTTCTGGAGAAATCACTTCTCCTGTCAGTCAGTTTTGTACTCTGTTATTGAAATGTCAATAAAAGGAAAGCTGTATTTCAAATTGTTGTGATTATGTGATGCCTGGAAAGTTTGTTTATTGTTTTTCAAAGAATGAAACTGCACATCCCATGTGATTCAAAAGACGACACGGACTGCACCGCCTTGTCTCCTCAGGCTCCAAATTTGGGGGTCCTTGATGGAAAAGGCTCTTTCAAATTCATCCCCATCTTTGAAACACTCGTGATCACGCAAATACGAGGGGAGCTAAACACGTAGAGGTTGGATCTGGTCTAAAGTCCTGTTTAATTATTCTCCAGATACATTGTCTTATGTGTTTTTGTCTACACGGCCCGCAGAACCACGCCTTTCAAGCTTTACTGCCTTTGAGACCTTTATTGACCAAACCTTCCCTTTTGATTGCACAAGGGCGCCTGGCGCTCCCCAAACTTTTGTTCTAATTGCATCCTGTTACTGACGACTGCTTGATATTTGCTGTCGCCTTGTTAAAACCTGGTGATATATTCCAGCACAGATGGCTCCACTGGTGACCACATTCAGTCAAAATGAAGAAATATGATTTTTAAGTTGTATTCTTTTATGGTATTGTTAATGACCCCAAGTGTTCTGAAATTTTCTTGTTGTGAGAGTCTCCAAATAACTGGCCAGTGTGACTGTGACTCTGCTGCTTGTTTGTCCCTGCAAATGTGTACCATGTGATGAAATCAGGCCATTCAGGGAGTCTGGAATAGTCGTGCTCCTAATGGAGACTTCACTGTTGTTAGGTCACCTGCTAACATATACTGTCAGGTAATAGAAAGATAAGAATCCTATATTCTTAGCAAGAAAGTCGTTTTCAAGGTGACATCAATCGCTTCAAAAGTGAACAATAAATAATCCTAAAGTGCAGTCAGGGTGAAATTTAAAGTTCAAATTTCAAAAGTCTGCATTGTTATATGCACAGTATAAGAAGCATGTTTCGCTGCACAATGAAATTCTAATTTTGCCATCCACCATAAAAATGCCAGAAGACCATTTGCTCATTTAAAATGTCAAAATGGAGAAGATAAAATAAGATCTATGATTAGTTCTGCTTCTTTTCTGACAGATAATTGATATTGTTGATATGACTTCATCGATGTCTGAATGAAATAAACATTCATTCATTCCTCTCAATCCATCTTTTAATAATTCTCTTTTAATCTAGGCTTTAATTTTACTCTTTTGAAGTCAGGCTTGCCAATAATTCTGGCCATGGCTGTGGTGTGTCTTCATGTAGTTTGCACTTCTTCCTGTTAATGATTCCTGGTGTCAGAAATAGATTTATGACTCTAATGCTTCTCAATTTAGTCTTTCTTCTCTTCACTGATCAGATTAAGTTTGCTCTGATTGCAAGACTTGTCTGAGAGAATTTCTTGAGACACCCCAAACTAAGACATTTGTGAGTCACATCTAAAATGTTCCCAAAATATTTTAGTTTTTCACTCAAGCAAAGAAAACGTTAACAATTTACCAAGCAGCACCTTCAGAATTCAGTAGGGGACGAGAACAAGCACCAAAAACACGTTCAAACACTGAATATTTATTGAAATGTTGCATTAAGTTAAGGTTATTAAAAGCATCCTCACAGCGTCCGGACAATGTCAAATATTGACCCAGGCTCTGAAGGTCACTTCTGCCACAAGAAAACTGAACACAATCTGCTCAGGTTCCACAAATTCTGGTGAGCCATTGCTGGGCACATTTGACCCAAAACAAGAATGTTCCGTGCACACAGAAGATTCAAACATGTCAGTTATTTTTCCAGGTGTTCGGTGTAATGAAGCAGGCCAGTTCACAGATACATGCAATATTACACTTCAATGTTAATGCATGTGCTCGCTTTAATCATCAGCCAGAAATAAGAGATGCAAATAGACATAAAGCCACACGCAGAGCCTCACACAATGCAGTCAGTCATACAAAAAATAAAATAAAATTCAGTCTTTGAGTGAGCAGAAAATTGATCTAATATTCAATATGTAAATAAAATGCACTTGACCACTGAAAGCAATGTGTGGCTAACCAAGAAAAATTAAAAGTGTTATGGATCATTCATTATCAAAGGCTATCGTGCTGACATTGCTTCACTGAAGCAGGCAGTTGAATAAACATGTTATTAGCGATGGTATTAGTTTCACACAAAGCAACACATGCTTGTTAGAGGACAAGGTACAAAGAGATGCGGCAACCAGAAAACTTCTTAAGGCACATGCTTTTTATAGTCTGCTGTCCTGAGACTTCGCTTTGTTTTGGCTGTGAAATACACACACCTTTTCACTTGAAACATGTAAACAAGGTCGGTATGGAATGACAAAAACATTGTGATGAACATTTTTACTGAACAACACTTGCTAAAACAATCATCTGATGACAACGAAATGCTGCACAGCCTTTGAGCAGCACAGAAATAACCAGCCAGGCGTCTCCTCCTGGAGGTGCCTGGGAGTCACTACCACTGACTGTTGTCAGGATAGCTCGGCACTGCTTGAGGGTACTGAGGCAGGCTGGGCCCCTGAGCTGTCTGAGCGACAGCATTGAACCCTGCTTCTCTCACTGGCGCACTCTTCCACAGGCCGGTGCTCCACTCTTCCTGAGCACGCTGCATACTCCCACCACCTCCACGGTACAGTCTGTGGACCTGTGGGGAACAAAGAAGACAGTTCCATAACTTTTTTTTGTTTAAAAAACCCTTATAATTCATAGTTCTATATGGCTCTATATTGTTTCGTTTTTGTAGATACTGTTGAACTTGAAGAATATAATTATTTGTTCGTCATAAACATGCAACTTTTGTACATGTGTATCAAATTTAGGAGCGTCTTGCAGTTACCAAAACATTTGTAACAAACTATAACACAATATTGAGCACCAAAGCGCAAACATCAAGGTAAAGTAAAAAACATTTCAAACAGGGACATCTAGTGGTCAAGTCTCTTATTGCAATTATGTTATGAGACTATTTTGTGTTATGTACTTTCGTAATCACGGACTATTGCACTTGACTTTTCATAAGCACAAAATTGCTGAACCACTGACCACACGCCCTGCATGAGCATTCGCTCATCTATTTGACACTGGGAAGGCTGTGCACTATCCAGTTCTACATTTGTATGGTCACGATTTCAAACTGCAGCGACGTAGGAAACAATTCAGTGACACATGGATTTCATCACTGCCACTGGCAGTTAATGCAGTCACTGAACTGGGCCAGAACTAACAGTCAACGCTTTACCAAACGCTGTGAGGAGGACATAAGGCAGACCAACTACTAAATATGGAGTGAGCGGTGACTATGGAGGTCATTCTCTCCAGTTTAATTGAACCTTGAAGTTAAAGGAGGATGGAAATCTGACAAGTTAAACATTTAACTGAACAAAATAAAAAATAAAAACTTCTCAAACAGAAGGATAAATGGTGGCAGCAAATGTTTACTCACCCTCAGGAGAACCAGAACCATGAGAATAGTCACCATTGTGAAGAGCAGTGTTGTGATTAGCATCACTATAGCAGAGCCGACGTTATAACTGAAAAAGATCACTGTGGCAATCCAGCCGCTTGTAGGTGAGAGTGAGATGAAGTAGCACGGGTTAGTTGTATTGCACAATTAAGAATCAAACGTGGATTCATTACAAGTTAACAACAATGCTATCACAAAGCAGGGAATGGAACAGCTACACTGACAAAGATGATAAAAGGTTTGTGAACGTTAACACAAGCAGGATGTTTGTTATCAACACTGTTTTCAACTCAGTTTATTAGCAATTGACACACCTTGTTGTTCGCAACAGAAACATGTGACTTGCATGTGAAGTGCATCATGTTATGTTGGTATGAAGAGAAAAAGAAATAACTTCATTTAGCATTAGCATGCTCCGACTTATTGTTTTCCATTTATACAATTGGACAAGCTACATTACACAGTATGTAATTGGTAGGAGGAAAGAAAAAAAATGCCTTTAATATTTAAACAAAGTTTTTTTTCTGCACATATAATTTGTAAGAAACCTGTGGATCAGCACATGTGTAAAATATCACGACTGTAATTTAATGACTTGTTTCATTTTTTCCAAATACAAATACATGCAAGGCTTTTAGTAATGTCTAATACTAAAAAATATAGCCCACCTTAGTTGCGATTGTTGTGCTTCAAGGTGCAAAAAATATAGTGGGTAATCTGAAGACTATCGGTGTGATATCAGACTGACTTCTGATGTTGTCGATGCACCAAAAATATCATTGAAAGAGGGAAAGTCTGCAAGACTATCCATTCCATCAATACGACTACTCACCAGGTCCCCCAGCCAGATATGCCGATAGTCTGGATTAAGGCCAGAATACACTGAAGGAAGAAGATAAAGAAGAAGGCCATGAAGTTGAACGAGCTGTCAGCCCTGTCAAGAGAGAAAACGATGAGATGAAAGCAGGTTTCTGTCTTTAATCTTAGATCAGCGGAACTTGCCTGAAAGCCTTGTAAAGTGGTCTAAACCAGCAGGTGTAACTACAGGGGCTGAAGAGAAGGAGCCATAACAGAGCAAAGCCAAAGTTGGTGGCGCTTCCACCTCCAGCCCACCATGCAATACAAGAGATAAGGTTCATGCACAGAGTGCCTGAATACACTGTAAAAAGAAAAAAAAGAGTAAAGATACATCAACAAGAACTGGACCGACATGTTCATCTTTCCCAATTAGAATAGGTACACAGGTCTAAATTCTGTTACAAGGAACACTCACACATCCAAAGAGTGTAGACTCTGCGAACCAACTGCTGATGCGGTGCCGGAATTTCCTCTTCAATATTCTGATAAAAGCAGGGCTTGAGGCGAAGGATTTTTGGGAGCGGTGGGAAGTTGTTCACCCGTTCTGAGGCAGATAGATGATCGGGAGTGATTATCTACAAACTTAAGCATCATGTGTTATGCAGCAAAGAGAATCTAACTGAATATAAAATGTATATACAAACACGACAAATATAATGTACAAACCTGCCATTGTGGACTCTGAAAGCAATTCTGGAAAACAGGAACGGAAACATAACAGTCAGCAATTTCGTCATGCAAGTAGCCAGTAGTGCTTAAAACACGTGTGCTACGTTTGTTTTCGACGGATCAATTGATAAAATGCAAACAATGATAATTTTACAAACTTTATGTAACAAACGCTGTACACAGCTCTGAAAACTTCATTTACAATAGTCTCAGATTTAAATCGAAAACGCGGAGACAAACGAAATAACACAAGGTTTGCTCGGATTAACAATGAGTAACATTCCATGATTTCAGCTTTTCTGTATCTTCATACACTTTTTGGTCGCTCAAATGTGTTGCTAAAAACATCACATGAAATAGAACGGTAGCTAACGCGCCTCCAACAACTGGCCTGATGGGCCTTAACATCAGAGCAACAGTGCAACTCACTAACACACGGCTACGTCAAATGGAATAAAATTACCGGGATTTCGATTTTTTACAGCGTCTTTCCACGCTTCAGTCGACAACGGCAGGGATTCCGGACTCTTTGAGTTTTTTCCCCCAACCACGTCAAACACCGCGCCTGCGCCGCGCTGAAGTGTTTGTAGTCTCAAAACGCTCCAAGTGAACTCGTCCGGTGTCCAGCTGAACTACAACTCCCAACTTTCCTTTGAGCGTTAAACGGCAAACGCGTGACTCATAACTTCTAACAAGAATCGTGGCCGCCCTTGATGGCCGCGCATGCTCACGAACAGATCCCACCAGCCAAAAGTGTCGGGAAAACATTTGACTCGCACCAAGTCAATCTGTTAAAATCTGTCAGGTTGTTTCATTGACAAAGCACTTTATTCCAAAACACTTTTCTAGTTGGTGGGCTCCCTACTGACATGATAAATTAAATTCTGATTCTGAATTTCTTTTTGTTTTATTACCCACCATTCCTCACAATTTGGTGACTCTGACGTGATTGTGACTTGGCTGGGTAAAAGAACAGAGAAGTCAGACTTCATTTCTGTTGGACGATTGACCTCCACAGGGATAGGGGATTTTTCAGAACAGCGTATCAAGTTTTATCTGAGTCTGATGCTCAGCATTAACACAAGGTCCGGGAAATCAGAGGAAGTTGTGTGGTCGGATGCATGTTTTTTGCACGAACAGCGTATCAAGTTTTATCTGAGTCTGATGCTCAGCATTAACACAAGGTCAGGGAAATCAGAGGAAGTTGAGAGGTCGGATGCATGTTTTTTGCACAAATGTAACAGATATTATGATAAGAAGAATCAGAGAAAATTGGAGGACTTCTATGAGGAAATAGAGGCACAGGTTTTATTTAGCAGATGTTAACAAGAAGAAAGAGGTTGAATCAAGAGTGGGGTATGTTAAAGAAGGAGACAGGAGTTTCTGTGAGACATTTGAGAGTTTGTAGCAGAAGGAAAGGTGATGGAACGAAGGCTCCCATGTGGATGCCGCCAGTCTCTCAGGTGGCAGCGTATGGAGGAAGTTACTCCTAATAGTGAAATCATGGAAGATTAGCAGACTGTACTCAACAAAGGTGCAGTTTAGAAAGGCTCTGCTACTATGTGGACCAGATGAAGATATACACAAATACAAGTGAATACAAGCGCGAAGACAGCAGCGTGTATTACTGACAACCACCCACTACTTCCACTGGCAGAAAAGGGAAGGTGAAATGACTATGCTGCATGGAATGTAATAATTTTGAGGGAGATGAGAGGGAGTGCAAGAATGCCCTCTAGGACTACTGTTCACGCTGTTTGCCCGAAAACAGTTTCTAATAGATCCAACTGCTGCCGTTTATAGTGACCATTGATCCCAGGATCTATTATGATCAGTGTGAAGCTTTCTAGATTGAGAACACTGGTTCTCATCCTACACAATGAAACTCTGCACATGTAGTTTATAAAATGTCACTAATAGAAGGGTAACCTGAGGAGGTGAGTAAATTGAAAGAAAACCCTGATTTGAGAGAAAATGATGATGGCTGTTTTAAAAGATATGTTCCTCACCATCTCAGATTGTTGCAGAGAAAAGGAGAAGAAGTGACAGGGACGCAGTAGCAACTGTTGAAGTTGCGAGGAAAGGAACAAGCTATTGACTGTAAGAAAGAAATAAAGATGTGGAGTGCACTGGGTCCTTCCATGCAGAGAGGCAGAGACATGAGTCGAAGAGGGACTACTACTGGGGAAGGAAGAGGAGGCTCCATGAACTGGTGTGCTCTAACTGTGGTCAGTATGGACACAGGATCAGAGACTGTCCACATGCTCCGCAGAATCAACAACAGGAAATGTGGAGACCACCTCCAAGAGGAGGAACTGGACTGGAGGAGGGTGACCTTCAAGAGGCTGAAGGGGAAGCCGAGGACCGGTCCCCCTGGAAAACAGGACTGCCTTCAGTGCACCCACCCAGTTCCTCAATGAAACACAAGGGAATGACTGGGAGATGAACAGCTAATATACCCAGCACAGAGAGATGGACTGGTTCCCAAATGGACACACTATGAACTGCAGTCTCTGAGGAGACTCCCGGTCCTGGAACCTAGTGACAAGAGAGACTCAAGGGACCTATATACTGGGCCTGAATATTGCCAGAAGCAAAGGGGGCAACCTACCTACAGTGGAAACCCTAGATTTTACTTAATTATAGGAATCTTGTTATTCTTATCTTGTGATATTGAATAAAGGTGTGTTTCCCTACACCAGCGAACAGTGTCAGGAAAACATTTGACTTGCACCAAGTAAATCTGCTAAAATCTGTCAATATAAATGTCATATAAATGACATTCACTGTTACGCCTGTTAAGTAAATGCATTAAAGCATATATTGATTCAATAAAAACAACCTCAAATTCAGAGTTTTTTTCCTCACTATTCCGTTATACTGCCGGTAATAGCTTCACCAAAAGTCAACGTGTATGTCAGGATCTTTGTCTCACTCATCAAAACGCATGCTTGAAGGGAAGTGGCAATGTAGATGTATTATTATTATTATTATTATTATTAGAGTCAAAATATGTATAACACAACCGAAAGTAAAGGTGTTGTGACTTCCCTCTCCCTACAAATGGCTTCCATCTCTTGTGGGATGATACAAAGATTCTTTTTTCAAGTCACTTGAGTGAAGTCAAATCACTGTAGTGTATCCTCAGTCTGCCAATGTGGACATGGCCAAAATCTATCTATTTTGGAATGTGGATGAGCCACGTTTCTGCTCTGAGCCTCTCACAGAGGGCAATGCCCCTGATGGCAGCTAGAATCAATTATGATTATTAAAACTATTTAAAAAGCCTCAGTTGCCATCACTCACAATTTATAGTCATCAATTAACCTCTGAATATATATTTTACACGCAAACTCAGTGAGAAACACATTGGTTTCCACACGTTGGAACAATGACATAGTCACAATAGAAAAACGAACTAACAAAAAAATAAACATAAATAAATCGCTTCAGCAATTCATCCCAAGTAGGTGACAGTAAATGTAAATGTATATGAAAATATGAATGAAGACAAAACTAGACAGACTCAAACTTGATTACCTCGAGCCTTTTTCGTTGTGCTTTCAATCGATATGGTACAAGTTCACGTCGCTCTCACTCTCCATAGTCACTATGAGCGCTATGATGCGTCAACGGCTCCAAACGTGCGACGCTCATGATAAAAACAAGCGACTCCATGTCGGCCTCGTGACCGCGGCAGACCAATCACGTGCGGTTATTGACGCTTCTGACGACTCCCGCCAATTCCGACCGGGAGCGCGAGATAGACAGTGGTGTGCACCGGGAGTGAAAGAAGGAAGATGTGGCCCTGCGTCTTTAAGTAAAATTAAACTTATCAACCAATGCCGCTTATAGTGCAATAGTAGACCTGTTTCAGTGTCGTGTAAACTACCTGGTGTTAAATCTCTTCGTACGGTCTTTGTTGCTCTTCAATATTTGCATTGAAGACGAGAGTAGCCTCGGTTGCTCAAAGAGATGTTAGCCGCGGAAACTACACCAGTGGATGGACACTTGGCAGCGTCGACTCCAAGGAGAAGAGGTATGAAAGTGCCTGTCTGTCAGTCGGCATTCTGCGTACAGCTACATTTTAGTTACACGGTGTTAGCCGAGTCCGTCCCAGCCTAGTGTCAACAAACTGCATTAATGTGTTAGCAAGATGTCGCTCAGAGTTTTATATAGTGTATATGAGGGCGACTTTCAATAGCATGTCTGTTGGACTCGTCATCAAAGCTGTCGTGTTGACTTCATCAATTGAAGTCGATGTGGACGTAAACATCTGATGGACTTTAATATTTGTCGAGATATTTACCATTAAGAGTAAAGAACCGTAATGGAATACGTTGCAGCTATTGTCGTCTTAGTGCTACGAGTTCAGTCAATTAAGCTTCGCAAAATGGCTCTGCTATTTTTTTGTATTGAGTATTCTGAGTGTTAAAGTAAACGTAATTTGTTCACACTGTTATTCAACTGTTGCGCATTAAACTGGACCCGTCATGGAAGCAAGTGAGGCCATTACTAACAAATGGAGAGCAACTGGTTGGTGACACTACGAAGGCTGACTTGCTGTCGAGTCTAGCGTTGTTCGAGGAAATGTATTCCCCAACAACCACATCGCTTCTTCCTGCTTCCCAATGCGAAAACGCACCGCATTAACACGACTTCGTACCAACGTTTTGCATTGTTTGTTGTCCCAACACAGTCCGACATTGGTCATACAGTGCGAGACAGTAGCGACTGGGCCTTTCCACAGTCCAGTTAGTCGGATGGCGGGAGAGTAAACCAAACAACCGTCTTAAGAAGGTCATTTTATGGGTTTCAACATCAGCTGCGGTGGTGCATGGATTTTAAATCCGTGTCGTGGATATACATGAAACTAGTCTCTTTACTGTTGCACGTTTGTCTACTTTAGTTTCACGAATCGGTTCTAGTTCAAACAAAACTTCAATTCAACTAATTTCATAGTTTAAGGCAATGAGTTGTGGAAATGGATATTCATAGATGGCTCATATTTTCGAATGTGAGAGTAGTGACACGTTTAAAGTGAATCTGAAGAGCAGTGGTAATGGGGTTAGAACCCTAACCCTAAACTCAAGGGGCCAAGTTTGACACAGGTGCTTAAGAGTAACATGTAAGTAAATTGTGCTTGCACATATGAATTCGCAACACCCAGTAATATGTTTAGACTAAGTTAAGGTTCATAATATTTTATGGCTTTAATGTTGCAATAACTGTAAACCTCATCACTAATGTTAATATCTCTTTTCAGGTATGAACTGTAAATCGAAACCCAGTGCCAACAAGAAACTTGTACAAGGTATTTGTATTTCTTAAATTGTTCTGTAGGCCTCTAACGTTTGTTGTTGTTATTGTATCATGCTTTTTGCTTGCTAATTAAAAGAGGACGAATATGACTATCATTTACTACAGTGTTGGGTCAGCATTTAAGCAGTACTCAAAAATTGAATTCCCCATCAGTGAAGAGAGAGAGGGATGGATTTTTTGAAAGCTACCTGCAATTGATTAATGGGATCTACCAATCAATCCCGATCAACTGGTTGGTCACCACTGGTTTACATTGTCTGATCTGTAATATTAACAAAAACAAAGGTACATTTTCATGAGAATCAGCTTTAATGCAACTAAGGCAACATTTTACCACTCTCCTAGAAATCACCCTCATAGAATCTTTAAACAAGAAAGCAGTATAAAGAAATGTTTCTCTTAATGGCAAGCTTTTCGAATTTGTTGAACTACTTTAACATCTTGATTTGGATGCTCTGGCAAACTACAGTTTCTCTTGAAAACCCAACTATTTCATGGTGGAACTCATTATTTTGTCTGGAACGTCATCATTTGTTTGTTTCAATATAATGGTTAACTAAGTGTAAAGATGAGAAATGTTTCATGTTTCACATCCCTCGTAGAACCCTGTCGTGTTTCTATCCTAACAGACTGCTCTGTCAGTTTTATTTTGGGGTTGACTTGTCTGACTGCTGTCCCCAGCGGCAGTACAGTGGTGGACCCTGCATGTGTTGACATGAAGCAAGTCAGACAAACGTGCCAGAAAACCCATTTGGACCACTTGATCTAACAAAACCAACACCAATCCAGAGACTCAGAGTTGATTGTAATTATTAAGAGCTTCTTGTATCATAAATACGATCGGGATTCTCTCCACGACCCACGTGTCGGCTGTCAAATGCCACACTGTCATGGTCTCATTATATTTGAGGATCCTAGTCCAATGCAGTGAGCGTGCTGTTCAACTCCTACTGGCTTGGAGAATACTCATTCATTCATTATATTCATTATGGTGAGCTTGGTCACGTGTACAGTCTGCGTACAGCAGAAGTCCGTGTCTTCACTTGGGCTCCAACCAGTCGCTGTTATAATAATTTTTGATAATTTATTGTTTACTACATGTATGCCAACATGTCTTTCATGCCTTATTGTCTTATTGATTGTCCGTTATGACACTGTGAATTTCCCCATTGTGTGACAATTAAAGGACATGTAATGTTGAAATTTTGATAAAATTATGACAGAAAAAAATTGTTGTTAAAATTGGCCTCTGACAAAGTAACTGTCATTATTTTCAAAGGGTCTTCTTGATTATTTTTGTGCAATTTCTATAGCATGTTCCTTAGAATACTTTTTTTTTTAACCTAATCTTTTTATATTAATATCTGAGAAGGTCCTTGCCAAATCTACTTAACTCATGTGTTGTCACCTTGCAGCTCGTCTCCCCTTCAAGCGCTTGAATCCAGAACCAAAAGACAACGAGTTGCCCAAGCGCCCATCTGCACCTGCCTGTGTAGAACCTGGTGTGTCAGATGGAGAAAATGAGAATGGCTCGTCTCCGTCGGTGTTTAATGGACCACCCTTGGTTAATGGCCAGGGCCCACTAGATTGTTTCTTTAGTCACAAGAAGCCTGCCAGCTCAA
Source organism: Synchiropus splendidus (assembly GCF_027744825.2). NCBI lineage: Eukaryota > Metazoa > Chordata > Actinopteri > Syngnathiformes > Callionymidae > Synchiropus > Synchiropus splendidus. Next base: position 19,447,159 of record NC_071334.1, on the reverse strand, counting down.
ATGAGAACATTATTGACTTGACTGAGGACGGTCTGTCATCGCCGGCAAAACGTTCAGATGTGCCTGTCTCTCGCTGCACCCCAACAAAGGACAAAACCACATTTCCTGAAAAGTTGGTCGCTGAACCTACGAAATCAGAAAACGATGACTGCATAGAAGATGAGGACAATAAAGACATGGACACTAAGGATCAGTCAACCATCTCCCTTCTGGAAACAACTCAGGAATCTGATGGTGAACAAGGGGAGCAGAACGAGTCTGGCAATATTTCTAGTTTTGGGAATCATTCGATGTTGTCAGCTACATCGCACAGCTCCTTGTCTGACAGCTCGCCTGAGAAAACCAAGACGGATGAACCTGCCACTGTACCTACAGTAAGTTTGTAGTTAATTGGCTTCCATCGACTTGAAGGTGTACACCACAGTTAGGTTGCCATTTCTCCGCAGAAGTCGGCGACAACACCAGACAAATCTTTAGAACAGAAACAAGTGAGAAGACGCTCCTCAAAGGTTAGAACTTTTCTTCAAATTTTATGTTTCCAACATTGTCTTTTCCAATCATGTGTTGAAATAGGAATGGGGGGGAAAGAAGTTCGGAAGAACTGTTGGGCCTGTGCTGCTGGGTTCTGTTAATTCCATGCTTGGTTGATTGATTCATTTTTTCAGAGCTTGAAAGAACAGCAAGAAAGGCTTCGGCTGCGGGAGGAGAAGGAACGACTGAAAGAAGAAGCTAAAGCTGCAAAAGAGAAGAAACGTCAAGAAATCCGCCGGCTAAAGGAGGAGAAAGAGAAGGAAAGGCGTGAGAAAAAGGAGAGAGATGAAAGAGAGAAGCGTGAGAAAAAGGAGAGGGAGGAAAAGGAAAAAGCAGAGAAGTTGAAGGCAAAGGAAGAGCAACGGAAATCGAAGTTGGAGTAGGTTCTGCATTTTTTTAATGTAAAACTGATAGCCATATGTGCCATGTTAATCAGTAAGTTATTTCAAATCCTTTGATCGTATTTTATTTTACTTTCCGTAGAGCCATTGCTGAGCAGAAGAGAAAGAAAGAGGAGGAAAAGAAGATGAAGGAGGAAGAAAAGCGCGTGAAGGAGGAAGAAAAGCGCATGAAGGAAGAGAAAGATGTGAGTTTAGAAAGCATATGGCACTTGAAATGCCTTTTGAAATAATGGCCGATGGACAATAATACCCTGACTCATCTGTTTTCAGCGCCTTAAAGCAGAGAAAGCAGAAATCACCAGGTTTCTACAGAAACACAAGACACTGCAGTCTCCCAAAGTGAGTTCATTTCATCCTGATCAAAATCTATGTGGCACTGGGCTAACACACTGATTCATTTATTCTTTCAGACTTTGGCAACAGCATGTGGGAAGTTTGCACCGTTCGAGATAAAAGACAACATGTGTATGGCGCCGCTGTGTCGGGTACAGTGTGAGAACTCTGTCCTTGAGGAACTGGATCAATATCTGTTGAAACCGAGTGACAAACTAGGAGGCATTAAAGGTTGGATCAGCCAGAAACCCCGGCGTTCCGGTCCTACCAGACCCAAAAGGCCCAAAGTGCTTGAGTAAGACAAATGAATCCGTTAGGAGCAGTCAAAATGAATCATCAAGTCGGTCTGTTAAAATGAATCTTGTCATCAATATAATGGCACTTCCTTCTGTCGATTCCTATTGAGGCCAAGGCCACAGGGTCTACCTCTGTCATTCTCTTTTTCTTGTAGCTCACCATCTGTGCCTGTCACTTCAGATGTTTTTGTCTATCTCTCTCTTTCAGAATGCACTTTTAAGGCTACAATTCAGCGACACAGAAAATATTACTGACAATACTAATAATAAAAATAACAAAAGCTTTCACACTCTTGTGTAACACTGTCGACCAGTTTGTGGTTCATAATATTGTTTAAATAATAGACTGAATAGAAATAAGCAAAAGAGCATTTATTGTCAACTATATATATATATATTTTTATTATCATTGTATTTAGTCTCACCGTGCATCTGCTGTTCTTGACAGTAACTGCATACAGATTCATGGGCCCAAAGCTGAGGGTGTGCCTGACCGAAAACATTATGGCTCCATGAAACTGCTGCATTTTCATGAAAACTATCGTCCGGCTTACTGGGGAACATGGACAAAGAAAAGTTCTGTGATCTCTGCACGCTGCCCCTTGAAACAAGACAAGGTAAGTGTTGTTTTTTTTTTTAAACAGAAAACATTTAATGTTACAATACATTTGAGTCTAACCATCAACTCGTACCAGGTGTTGTTAGACTATGAGGTGGACAGCGATGAAGAGTGGGAGGAAGAAGAGCCCGGAGAGTCCCTCTCTCATAGTGAAGGGGTAGGTTAAATCTAGTACTCATCCCTTTCTTGTGACCACACAATTTTTGGTTTTTAGGCAATTTCCCCTGTCTTGCCCTCCACGTGGGCAAGAGAGAGGTCCACACAAGCTCTGTGTCAGACAGGCCTTTCATCCTCAGGAATCCAGCGTTTTCAGTTACTGGATCTGTAGTTTTAAACCGGGTCCCAAAGTAAATGTAAAATATCTGTACAACAGAGGGTTGCAAAGGGACAGAAACTTTCCTGTGAATTTCCGTGGGAAGCCATGGGTTATATATGCACAAAAATATAACCAGACTGGAATTGGAACTGTACAACTTTTAAAGCAAACAAATAATAAACAAAAAAGGCAAAGCGCTTAATTTAAAATAAATACATTTATTCCCTTTCAATGAACAATGAACAGATCAAACCCTCAATGTTCTCATCACTTGTTAAAAACCAGATTGTTGTTATAACCTGACTGATTGGTCCTGTTTTCATCAACCCATTAAGTATCTGGGGTCCAGCATTAGCTTTGGTTTTGCCTGCAGTTAGTTCTGGTTAGCATTCTTTTTCTTAGCCTGTTGGTAGTGCGCAAATTCAGCTGGCTGATTTGAGGCCAAGTGTCCAGGTGTCGTTTTCCTGAACAGAGAAGTATTGCCAGACAACTGGCTCAAATGTCTGCTGCTGCAGGTCGGCACTTAGGCGGGGCTGCCAGCCAGAGAACTGGCTACTATGTTTGGTCATTTTTACATTGTGATGCAAAGTTTTAAAGAGTAAGAACCTGTATCATTATGTATAAATGTAAATAGCGTCTTATAAAACTAAAAAAAAAAGGCTGTTGATCTCTGCAGCCCTTCTCAAAAGTGTGGTCCAGTCCAAGATATGCTAAAATATACTTTCCTCCACTATGTTTAAGTCAACCCTCAATTTTGAAAATTCCCTTTTTATTCTCATAAATTTGTCAAGACAAAGAAGCAGTTGTTGATGTAATTCACTGCAACCTTTTTATCTTTTGTAGGAAGATGAGGAGGAGGGAGGTGAAGATGATGAAGATGATGATGGCTTCTTTGTTCCTCATGGTTACCTCTCGGATGATGAAGGGGCACTGGAAGAAGAGGTATTGACAGAGAGAAAGTTAAAACACACGCCAACGTTTTCTCTCCTGTTTCTAACCCATCTAAAATGGTCCACTCCCACCCAGGATGGCGGTGACCTGGAGAAGCAAAAGCTGCAGCAGAAACTGAGAGCCAGGGAGTGGGATGAGCTGATGTCCACCAAGAAGAAGATGAAGGTGCTTGAGCCTGTGGTGAGGGGCTGCCACTGGGAGGGGGAGGACCCTGGTCTAGATGTCTTCCAGTCTTATGCCATGGTGCTGGTGGAGCCTCTACCTAAAGCAGACAACAGCCCCAGTCCTGATGCTGAGTCCAAGAAAAGTCAGCGAGAAGAACAGTGTAAGTTTTTGATAATTCCACACTTTATTGTACCTCCACACACCTCTGTTCTGTCCTCTGTCTGAAGAAGTGCGTCATTGTAGTAGTCACTGCAATTTTGTCTTTTTTTGTGGACAGTGCTCAGAAAGCTGCTGCCTCTTCTTCATGGGAACTTCAACAGCTCCAAAGTGATCATTCATGAGTTTCAGGAGTTTTGTCGTCAGGAGACCACATCGTCTTCGCCTTCTGAGATGTTAAGTCCCCAGAGTCCTGAGACTGTTCCTGCCAGGTGAGACTGAAGTGCATGTTTGTTTGGTTGATATCCTGGTCGACTGGAGCCTGTCTTTGCCCACTGAGTTCACTCTGCATCAGACCTAGACACATCTCTGGGTACATGTGTAGCACAGCAGAAAGAATAGAGCGATACCTCTTGTCGCTCATGTCAGCATCTGATGTCTCGCAATGACAGAAGCGTTTAGGCATCACTCAGTATGTAGCGAGACTCGGGAGGAGAAACACGTGACAGTGATGTAGAAATACAGCAAAGTAAACAAAGCCACAGCCCCCGTGTGGGAATATTTTGACTTCAAACCTACAGAGCGAGGTGAGCACAACAATGTGGATGAGCTAGTTTGTCAAATCAGTTCTCAACAAATAAGACAATATAGCAAATGTGCATGGCCACCGTGCTGGGTTTGTTGTCAAAATGTATGTTTTAGTATTGTACTTTCATTCATGTCATTATTTTAAAGCCATTTGAGGTATTCAAAATACATTTCTTCAAAGTGGCAAAAGTACTAAAATAAATTAAAGAATTGAAAATAGTGCACATATTAAGGCTGCTCCGAAAAGAAAATTTGTATCCGAAGCTGAATAAAATAAAAAATGCCTGGCTGAATGACAAATGTGGTTAACATAGTAAATGCATTAAATATATTACAAAAATATTCTACATGTTTTTTCAATTAAAGTAAATGTTTGGATGACAAAATAGAAAATATTTTGCCATTTGCTTTAAAAAAAATAACAAAAGAAAATAAAAATACTCATCTGCTTAGCCACAGTGAATAGGCTAGTAACGTAGAAGATGCAGAAGGCTCTAGTTAGTTTGGTTGAACATTGCAAACTGCAATTCTATTCTCACTCTCCAATACATACATACATACATACTAAATATCTGAAAAGTTCAGTGCGCTGAAGCATCGCCATGACGATGGTTGGAACCGCCCGTGCTTGATACTTGACACCATGTACGACAATAAAGAGTGTGTGATACATGGTTCAGACAGCCCAAATAATTATGATGTGTTGAACCGCCACTGTTCTGTCAAGAGCCATGTTGCCCTTTTTCTTTTTCTTTTTTTGCACTATTCACCCACAGAATATTCCGTGCATCCCCAATGCTTGTCATTGATACATGATATTACATTAGTGGATACCTTTGTCCAAAAATATTGTTGAGTGAATACTATTGGTTCTTCACCACCAAAATGTGTTATTGCGACAAGCTTAGGTGGGACATTTGTGTTCATTGGCACGCTGTGGTTTCATGATCATGTCTTGATCTTGTCTGAAATTTGAAAGTATCACAAAGCCATGGCGGATTAAATTGCAATCTTGTGCAGTACCTATCGTCATGAATATTATCCTCTACTCTCAACAGGAAGCTGAAGCGCCTCATCAAGAACAATGCTGTCTATGAGAAGCGCTCGGCCTACAGACGGCCGTGCTGGTACGTTTACACGGAGGTTTTGGCCCGGTGGGGCATGGAAGCTCTCCCGGTGCCGTGCCAGTGGACCTACATCACCACCGGTGCCCGGGAAGAGCCCCGTGATGAGTCGCAGGCGGCCACAGGCTCCCATGGAAACTCTCCCACAACACCCCAGACCTCCTCCGCCACAGCTTCATCCTCGAAACGAAAAAGCACTGGAAGCATGTCCATCACAAAGTTCATGAAGCGATGCAATGATCCGGAACAGAGAGTAGCAACAGATACGGATGGTTTTCAAGCAGACGCAGCGGACGATGAAGAGGATTGCATGATCGTTGAAGCTCACAGTGGTGAGTGTTTTCCCGCTACCTCCTCTGTTTATTTATTTTCTAGAAAATACATCCGTTTTGTGATGACACTGTTGCCATTGTGCGGTTCATAAAGGGTTGGAGATGACACCAGTTTTACATGTGTTCAGATCAAACATTTCTTGAGAAACATGAACTTTTCCTCCTCATTTACATTACTTTATATTGGTAATCCTTTACTGTAGTCCATGGCTCTCCTTAGGTTTTTCCCTCTGTACTTTCAACATTTCCATTTTTTTTCCATTTCACAACATGTTCTTGACAGTGCTGCTGAAAATAACACTAGTGCCATCTGCTTGTGTGTAGGCCCCACCAAAGAGAAGCAGTCGATGGAGGAGTCGATGGAAGTTGCTCCCTCTGAGACGGCGGCTCTCCCTGAGTCCAATGCTGCTATGGTTTGAGTGCGCAACTACTCTCTGCTTGTTCCAAGTCTTGGGTTCTTTGTGTGTCTCTCTTTCAAGGCCAGTGTCGCGCCTTCATCAACTTGACCTGCTGTTTGTGTCCCAGAGGTCACGGTTGTTTCATTGTGGGCGCAGGTGATGCCTGCAGAATGCAGTAAAATTGGTCTGATCAGAGTATATTAGGACCATTCAACCCAAAGCTGACTGACCTAGTATCAGATTTGTTTGCATTGAATTGTCATTTTACCGTGGGGGTTGATGCTTGTTTGACAGAGACGAACATGTAATCCTTTACTGCAACATATTTCACGGTTCCTGCGTTACGTTGTTGACCGACCTCTAATTATCTTGGTTTCTGTGTATATAATGTCACACACGGGGACTAAAGAACTTGAGAAACTGCTCCGATGTCTCTCTGCGCTTCAAGTGTGATTCTCAACTGGCAGCAGCAAGGTCTGCCCCTGTACAGTTAGGGCCACCGTCTTATTAATATGTGGTTTTGTGTCACAAGAAAACTTGAACAAGATAAATTCATTAAACGTGAATAAAATTACTTTTTTCTGAAGTATGATTTCTATTTCTCTGCCTGAAGAGTGTATTCTATTTCAGGATCCAAGACTAAACAAACCATGTTCAAAACAGACTTTTACTCTCGACTCCACGCTTCTGTAAATATTCAAATGGTAGTCGCATTCAACAAATGTTGACTGCAGATGACAAGTTGTCGACCAACAACGGGTTACATTTGTTGCAATAATTTTTATTACAGGCACAAACACATGGATCTAATTTGAACAGCTCACCAATTTCATATTGGTCACACCTTGTCCAATAAGTTGCTAAATTTTATTCTTTTCCAAAATAACCACCGGACATGTTTGATATTCCGAGGTAGTCTGTTGTCTTAACGGACTACTAAATGGACAATTGATTTAAAACAAGTGCAACATGAAGTTCAATTTAGATTATATACGTGGCCAATTTTATTACAGTGTTTGATACAAACCAAAACATCTTCAACAATGAAATAATCGCCTTCATTCTCAGTCAAAATCGACTTCAACCAATAGAGCAAAATATTTCAGTGAGTGTAAAGTTGTCGCATCTAATACTTTTGAGGATCTGAATAAAGTGGACTTCAGTTTGTATATGAAAACATGTTAATCTCTGATTTGTTGGCAGCTGAGCCCCCACAGACAGAAAACAGATTAGCATGCGTTTACCGTTGTAGACTGTATCTCATGATCAGCTTGGTGACAAAACAGTGCCTCAGACAAAAGAAAGCTGCTTGGCGTGTGTCCGGTTACTGAGTGGAGGGAGTGCAAGTTCAACACTGTTTACACAGAAAGCCCAACTGTCACAGGATCACATCTGAGCAGAGTCAAGTGCATGCCATCAACACAGACGTTCACTTCTCTCAAATCTGGACTGGGAGACTACAGAGTTACATGACAGCAGTGGGCCAAGGACAGTCCAACAAACAGCATTAGAAGAACTCAGCTGGGTCTCATCTAAACATACAACTGTATAGTTAGCAAAAATAAATGCATCACTGTCTGACGCAACGCTACATCCAGATGATGTTCAGGTCTACAGCTGCCGGTCTCAGCTCAGGGTCTTTATTGTCTCCAGTAGTTCAGGTTTCAGGAGAGTAGGACTCTTTCCTCCTGCAGCAGCAATGTCCGCCTGCACAGCTGAATCCCACGAGAACGTGAGGAGAGCCGCGGGAACCTGCGCAAAATCAATCGCCTTCAGAAACCAAACGCTGTGCTGCAGAATTAAACATATTTGCCCACTCAAGACTTAAAAGTCATGTAGACCCACCAGATTACACTCAGCCAGAGCGACATCTTCTGCTTCCTGGAGTTTTTGCCCACCAGGGGCGATGAGCTCAAAGGGCTGCCAGCCATCCACCAATGACTCCCGCACAAACTCAAACAGTGCTGGAAGTCGGTCCCAGGCATAAAAGGTCCCTGAAGCATGGTAGTTGGGGAAAAAAAAAACACTTTAATACACCACTACTGTAGAACAAATGGCGCGCTGCTGGAAAGACAAAAGTGCTTTCCGTAATGATTTACCTTGCAGAAGGTTCCCGTCTGGTAGTCTGATGCGCAACAGTGAATAGTTATATTTCCTTCTCTCCCTCTGCTCCTCCCTCTCCCTCATGGCTTTGGTACGAAGCATCGAATTCTTTTCAACCAAATCACTTCTACAGGGGCAAAAACATGGGGTCAAATTAAACCGACTTCTCTGACACACAGCACCTCAACTCTGGTTGAGGTGAGACTTGATATTCTTCATTCACAGTAAGCTGGGAAAATATAAGTTAGAACTTGCCAGAGGTAAATGTACTGTATATACAGTGGTACCTCAGTTTTCGAACGTCCCGGACTTCGAACAAATTGGTGTTCGAACAAAAATTTTGAGATTTTTTTGCTTCGGATTTCGAACGAAAGTCCAGAACTCGAACGCCCCCAAAAAAAGCTGAAAAAACCGTAACGTGTGCGTCAGCTGACCCGCAACGAGCTTTGACGTGTATGACGCAGCCTCTGTATGCAGACGTGTCCCGTTAGCTACATTTACTGACTTTTTTTTCTTCATATTGAGGTGTAAAACCTTTCCTGTCTCTGCACCGGACCGTGGTAGAGTGTCACAGGGGAGGTGCTAACTCTGGACACCGAGGCTGGCGCGCTCACTCCAGGGTTTGATGTCCTGTTGTCGGCTGGAGCTGGGACAGGGATGAAGCGAGTCTGGGACAGAGCGTTACTTAGTTTATGACTTTGTCACAGCCAAACTGCACAGAAGCGCACATTCAGAGCTGGACACGCACCGGGCACCTCTTCACTTCTGGAGAGACCTCACTCACTCGGCAACCCCTCCCACATGCAGCGGCCACACACATAGAGGAACAGCGCACCTGCAGCAGACACTCTACATTCACTCCTACAAAAGCCTATTTTAAGGCTTGGAACGCATTATTTCTTTTTCCATTCATTGTAATGGGGAAAAATCGATTCAGATTTCAAACAAATCACTTCTCGAACGGCCGTATGGAACGGATTGTGGTCGAGAACTGAGGTACCATTGTATATTGTGCCTTATAATGTACTGCAACAATTACTGAAGTATGCAGAATGCACTGCTACCTCTGCTGCTGTTCCTTCTTCAGCTCCTCCGCAGTCAGGTTGTAGAACTCCGACGGCAGCTCAAAGCGCGTGGCATTCTGAGAGGGTCTGAACGCCTGAGGCTGTCTGTCCAGCTGAGCCCTGACTGGCTCCCCTCGTTGAAGACGGTCCCTCCTCTCCTTCATCAGCTCCAGTGAATCAGGACTCTGCTCCGGCAGCACCAGGAACTCCTCCTCTTCTTCTGACATAAGAGAATGAAGCGAGAGATCAACTTAAGGCGTGTTTGACTGGAAACAGGGCTGACTCATTACCTTGACCCTCGACAGGAAGCAAGGTGCTGTTAAATCCAAGAGCCTGCAAGAACTCTCTGCTGCCGTCGACGCTGGCTACTTTCTCCTGAAACATCACACACCTTACATTGTCACTATATCAGTATAATGTCAGAACAAATCAAGAGTTTTGTAACAACTTTAAATAGTTGAAACTGAGTTCAATCTCACCTGAAATACTTTGTTGCTGAGTTTAAGCTTTCTGTACTTCTCCTCAGTGGGGTTCTTACATATATTCTCAACGTACCTGTTGACCACACGATGAACACAATAAGATGACAGACATTATTACCTTCATGTATGTCATGCTATCTTACTTGCTTATGATGTCCACAGCAGCTTTCACCTTCTCTCTGTCCTTGTTAAACGTGTGTATCATCATCACAGAGGCTTCTACAGAATCCTCTTCAAACCTCTGAGCAAAACACAAATCACATGCATGTTGTCGTGACATGCGTTTGGCAGGTAACAACAAGGGTAATATCTTTCTGCTCACCATCAGGATGGCCTCTTTAATGTGAACTTCCCTCTCACTCTTACTTAGGGTGGCTCCAGTCAGTGGGCAGGTGAAGTAGACTCCAGAAACAGAAAGACTGGCTGGATCTTTAACAGGTACTTTGGATCCCTGGCAGGGAAACAAATCTTATCATGCAATTGTAGCAGGTGGAAAATACAGTTTTGTTCTGTTATAAATTTCACCAAAATTATTTGATTTTGTAAAACTTTTACTGTGACACCGGTGTACCGGATAACAATGATGTCATCGCCGTCTTCATCTCAGTCTGTACAGTAAGCTGAGAAGTTTCAGTTCTCATACTTTAAGAGTATGAGAGCTGCAGCAGCTCGGAACTTATTTTATTTTCTCCATCAGTTCAGGTATGGAATGTTGTATTAATTTATGTACTATAATTGTATGTGTTTATATTTTGTAGGTGTCATTTATTTACGTTTTGTACATATGCCGTGGTGTGTTGTATTTTTTTTTTTTTTTCATATGTAGAGTCTGTACAGTGAACTGAGAGAGTGTGAGAACTGCAGCTGTTCGGAACTTTCTCCATCACTTTCTCATCAGAGAAAAAAATGAAATTTGGGAGATGAATTGACTCTTCAATTGCTTACGTGCCAGATTACAACGCAGAGCATCGGTCAGTAAAAGGGGACCAGTTACACAATACACTCCCTATGAACACCCGAGCATGGTACTGACGGTCAGGCCTACCTCCACACCACCGGCCTTCTCTTTCTCAGCCAGAGCAGCCGCCTCAGCCTCCAGCTCTCTTTTGACTAGAACAGAGAAGTTCATCCCCATGAACTCCATCATGCACCATGAAGTGATAAGGACACAATAGACAGTTCAGACTAGAGTGCTGGTCTCACCCTGGTTCCTGATCGCGTCATGAGAGGTGTGGACCTTAGGTCGCTGCTGTTGCTCTATCCGCGCCAGGGCAGCGGCCCCAGCTCTCTGGGCTCCTTCTGTGGGGACATAGCGGTGGTTCTTGGCGCTGGAGCTGGCGTGGGCCACATTTGGATGAGCGCTGCGCAGAATAGTAGCCACAGTTGAGGCGGGGAAATGAATGATGATCATTGATGAAAACTGTGTCAGTACTAGTGAGGCTGCACTGTTATACAACCTCAGCCCCAGATTATGTGCTCCTCACAGCTCACTACCGACGGAGCAAACATTGCAAACGAAAGACGCACAAACGCTGCGACCAGGCACTAAAACACAACGACGCAACCCACCGTTAAGAGGTAGAGCCGATTAGCAGTGCGCTAGCTAAGCGTTACTGTGAGCTGCTTTGAGTTGATAGTGCACCTTGTGTCGTCTGTGAGCTTCTTCCCGGGACCCGCCGACTTAAATTTGATGTCTTTCTTTATGTCGTCGAAGAATTTCTTCATGACTCCCGGCTTCCAGGCAAATCGTAGTCGAACATGGACAAGTAGGAGTCTCACAAACCAAAACAAACCTCACCACTTCCGCCTCCGCTGGTCTGACAGCGACACGTAGTGGTGGACTGCGGGAGACACCGGTGTTTATTCTCCTGGTAACTGGATCACGGAATATGGAAAATAGTATGAAGAATTGAATGGAAAACATATAGTTGAAGCTGTCAGCTCTGATTTAAACATGCCAAACTGTAGTATAGACACCCCGGTTCCTTTTGACAACCTGAAAAATGAAAGACTCGTTCAGGATGAACAGATTAGACGAGACTGCCTTTGTAGTCACCATGATGTAAAGCACACTAGCGCCACCATAAAGGAAATGTCACATGCCATCTAGTCCAGCATTTTCCCCTTTTGGACGTATATTTTCCTTCCACTATGTCTTCTGTAAGTGCGACATTTTATGTCTTTTAAACACCATTGTTTGTGTGCAATGCAACGAAAATGCTTTCTTTCTATTTAAATTGTTATTGACCTTTTTCATTTAATTTATTATTATCATTATTATTATTATGTTTTGTTAATTGTTGCACGGTGCACCAAAGCGCTTGTTGGTGGGATCCTCACTGACCTTAAATAAATCTGCTGCAATAAAGCTGATACAACACACGAAACTCCAAAGCATATGCTGTCTAATAATGGAATGAGTTCATGTGGTAAAGCACGATGATATTTTTTGGATATGACTTCAACATTTTTCAAGTGTAATATTTGTCAGGATTTTGGCACATGCGTCTGGGCGCACGATGCGTGGCTCACTTATGTCGTCACTTCCGTAGCTTCCGGTGTCAGGACCCGACTGCAAACCAACGCTATAATACTGCCGACTTCTTTAAGTGTGGTGTTTTCAATCACCACTTATGTTACGTATTCGTGAATAATTTCCACGATTCATGGTGTTTAATTATAGATTTTAAACAAAAAATGTCTCGCGTGTAATAATCCCTCCTGTCGTCTGCTGTAACCTTATTTCCGTAGCATCCCTGAACGCGTCTTCCGGAGCTGTCGTTGCCACGTCAGGTGTGACGTTGCGGAGGAGTTGTCCGGCTTCGATGCGTCGGAACCAGGACGAGACTCACTGCACACATCGACGGGAAGCTGCTCTCCATCAAACCCACTGCCTGTTCAAGGTAGGACTCTTCAATTAGTTTCATTTTTTAAAAATTCTGTGACAATGTGAAAGTGACGTTCATTCTGCTTCTGGCTTCCCTGACACGCGTGCTCCTGTCCAACACTGAAGCTAGTCACCACTTTCAGTTAGTCAGTTAATAAATACGCTGTAATTGAATCATTACTACGGTTTGCCTTCTTAATTAAATGAGGAACTTTGAGTTAGTCCCTACGTGTGAGTGAAATGTATACAATTAACCCACTGTCACTATTTTGAATGAGCAGCTGTGATGCTGTCTCCAACTCTCATAAGAAGATTCTCCAACTAGCTTGTGGTTATTTTCTGGTTCTCCGGGGTGTTATTGAATGGAACAATATCATTGAAGAATTAAGGCTTTGCATTCTTGTGTTTGTAAAGAGTAAAATACACAAATGTACTGGCAGCATCTACTTTAATCCTAATGTCAGTTTTTACAAGTCATTTATGAGACACACACATGCTCGCGCACTCACCAAGGGAACGGGGAGAAAGGTTCCATTAGGTGTTTTGAAAGTGAAGAACCACAGTCAGATGGGTGGCTTTCAGCCAAAAGGTCCTTCCAGCTCCAGGACGGATGTTGGTCACCATGGGTGGAGTTCGCCTGTTTAGATTAGCTTGCTGAAAATCAGTTATGGCAACGGGTTCAATATTTATGTGTGAAAGACACTATGGAGTCTGTTTGTTGTGGAAAAACCTCTCATTGTGATAAATGAATTGTTGAACACAAGGTTAGATGAATTTCTATGAACCTGAATTCTGTCATCTGAATGATTTTAATTCTTCACAAGCAGCTGAACAAGTTCCTGAAATGGGCAGCAGAAGCTCAGCCATTTATGCTTTCAGACAGGAGCCGGTTCTCTTTGTGGAAAGAGACAATTCACTTGGTTGACTTTTGCTCAGCTGGATTGATTGACATTGCAAGGTGCCATCCATGCATTCTTTTATTATTGTTCTACTCCTCAAGTGAAATCATGTACAAGGATATGTTTTTTAAAAAATGTTTTCTGGCTCCTGTGCCAATGGTATGTGAACAAACCAGTTCAAACCAGTGTTCCAGCAATTAAAGACAAATTTAAATGTAACTTTCTGGTGTCATGCTGCATGTGTTAATATACATGTGACTTAACAAGTGTTCATTGCTTAGAGGGAAAGTATTTGTGAACCAATTTGCCAGTGCTGTCCTTAAATCAGAACAAAACATCAGTTGGAGAATAAGTTTAAATTCATCTTGAATCAAGTGATTGTTCACTGACACAGTAAATAAACTATTCCCCCTGACGTCGTCTATATTTCTGTTTGGCATTTGAACATTGTTTCATGAATTCTTGTTGTTGTTTCATCTGTATACATTCAGGTTTGATATCAATCTTCCCCAATCATGGACAAGAGCGCTCTTCTTCAGTTGTTGTCTGAGGCCGGACAGGATCATCTTCTTCAATTTTGGGATGAGCTAAGCCCTGAGGAAAGAGCCGTTTTGACCCTTGACCTGCAGGGCATGGACTTAAAGGAGATCAATGGATTCTTTGAAACTGCAATGAAGATGTCCGACAGCAGTAAGCAAGAGAAGATGGATGCTCGCATGAAGCCTGTTCCAGCTGAGGTTCTGGGCAGTGTGACCAGGGACAGGGGGAGTGTCAAGGGCTGGGAGGAAGAAGGTAAGACAGGTTGATGCTGTTAAACACATAAAAGGTCTGTAACCAGATTACTGCGCTGAGCTATGCCAGTTTCATACACGGAAATTATAAACAAAGGTTCATGAGCAATGAGATAATGGGAGTAATTACTAGTCAGTTCATAGTTCTTCAGATACCTAAGTCACACGAACATTTCTGCCATCAGTTACGCCCTGTTTCTGCTCTATATGATATATGAGTGCACAAACTTTCCCTTCTCCCACCCTTGGCCAATGGAACCTTGAGAAACCCAGCTTGAATTGATTTTACTTTACGCAATCCTCCTCGCAGTGGTCTGAGTGTTAAGTGGGTTTTTGTCTTTGGGGAGAGGACAGTGAGGTGGGCGGTAGTGAACATCTGGTTTGTGTTTCACTCCTGACGCTAACCAAGTTACTTTGTGACTCTCTTCCATGAGGTCACTCAATGCTTTTCTCCACTGTGTGTTCAGGGTGTGTGCAGTGAATGTCTTGGAAAAGGGAAGTGTTTTCTTTCGATACTTCCAGGACAATACAACAGGGTCAGTCAGAGAGATGTGATGCAATAAAAGAAAGATAAGAAGTTGTAAACATAAAATTGAAAAACTGAAGATGCTATAATTCCCGAACTTAAAAAAAGGTGCATGGATTCACATTCACCTGTGTCCCTCGTGAGTAGAATTTTAGGTCATCATCAAACTGGACGTTTACTTGAACACAAGAATCATGTTTAGATCATGGACATGTTTATGGTTTGTGCTATCATTTATACAGATCTTTTAATATGTGATTGAAAATATGAAATTCATTTTTTTCACTTAAGAATAATATTAAAAAGCAATCTTGAATTGTTGTCCAACTACGTCAGCTAGTAAACTAATATCGTTCTTATGAAATCCCTGCTTGCAGTGAATGATAATAAAACTCATTGTAATTCGTTTTACGGGGACTAAGATGTGAAATGTATCTGTCTTAGGTTAGGGTTATTAAATTGATCCACTATTTGTGTGGAACGTTGAACATACACAGAGGTACGTTCTGTCTCACTCAAGTGTTAACCTTCTCTTTATCTGTGTCCCATCAGGTCTGCGCTGCATCTCTCAGAATAAAGTGGCTGTTCTGCTGCTAGCAGGGGGTCAGGGGACCAGACTGGGAGTCTCTTACCCCAAAGGAATGTATGACATCGGGTTGCCGTCCCACAAAACTCTCTTTCAGATTCAAGCTGAGCGCATCGTGAAGCTGCAACACTTGGCTGAGCAGAAGAGTGAAGGCAAATGCTGCATTCCCTGGTAAGGTATCGATTGTGGAAGTGAAAACCTGCACTTTAAACCTCATTAATAGCGTTTTTAATGAGAGTCATCAAGTCACTGTTCTTGTCAAGATTACACATGAAGTTCCTGGAAAAGAGGATTAGAGTTCCCTGCTGTGCCCTGCAGATTCACTAACAAAAGCCAGGAAAGGCATAAAGTCTGATATGAAATGTCTAAATCGACATGGTTAAAATATCATTGATTCCCTTTCACTGACTTTGTCTGAAGTGTTTACATCCAACGTACATTTGGTGCCAACAATGGCAGATGATTTACAGTATGTGTCGACTTCCACACCAGGTACATCATGACCAGTGGCAGGACAATGGAGTCCACTAAAGACTTTTTTTCCAAGCATAAATATTTCGGCTTGGATAAGGAGAACATCGTCTTCTTCCAGCAAGGAATGCTGCCTGCCATGGACTACGATGGAAAGATCATCCTGGAGAGCAAAGGCAAACTCGCCATGGCCCCTGGTATGTTTGCTGCGCTGATCCTTTCCTTGACAGGACCTGTCCCTAGAGACATGCCGATGTGTTGATGATAAAGTTATTGTACATTTCAGATGGCAACGGTGGTCTTTACAGAGCCCTTGGGTGTCAGGGCATCATGGCTGACATGCACCAGAGGGGGATTGAGTTCATCCATGTGTACTGTGTCGACAACATTCTGGTCAAAGTGGCTGACCCCTCCTTTATTGGTTTCTGTGTGCAGAAGGGAGCGGACTGTGGAGCAAAGGTTCGTGTCTGATTTTCCTATTAATATCAACCTGTCAACCCAAAAAAAACAACTGTGACCATGTGTTTTCATTCATTTAAAAAAACATTGTTTATCTGTTGCTCTTTTCTATGTAAGTTTACTCCCTCAGGGGCCACAAACCTCCATCAAGGTTGCTATTGATTCAAGTCCATGTGTTGCTGTGATTTATTATATAGACGGGTGTAAAGAAACGCATCATATATTTTCATGAAACATGGCCAAATTGTCCAAATGCTCACAAACAAACAATTCATTACATGATGTAAGCACACAAATGATTTTTTTGTCATACAATATAAATGGATATTCCAGAGAAATTTACTTGAGAAAGACACTTACTACTCTGGAATAGCCATGTATATTGTATGACAAAAAAAACATTTTCTCAAATTTTTGATTCAAAGAGAATTGACTTGGGAGACGCTCAAACTATCGTGTCAGCTTCACCCAGTGCCACCCACCACTAGGAGGAGACAGCGCACTTAATTCTAGCCAAACGCAGCGCTCAAGTTAACGCCGTCCTGCGCGCTTTCGTGTGGTTCTCCGGTTTTCTGTGACTGAATCTAAAACAAACAGCCACCTGCCACTCTCGAGTGAAAAATAGATTTATAAACTGCAACAGCAAACAAGGAGTAACTTGATTTTACTAGACTTTGTGTTAACTGAATGACTAAATATAAGTACTTTCACAAGTCCTGTTGAGGGGATGGCTCACATCTCGGTTTGCATTATGTAAAAGAAAATACAAAATGAGTCTTTCAGTTTGTGACGTGAACTTTAGTCCGACTCCCTGGTGGCTAATATCACAGTGGAGTAGATGTCATCATGGATTTTCCAGTTAATTAGAACAGGCTCTTCCAGACTGACTGCTGGAAGAGTTCTGTGCCGGGATGGAAGGATCACATCACATCAGATCTGGGCTTCTCCTGAGTTATAAAGCTTCAGTGCAGTTCATGGCTTCGCCATCCCCTCCACCCCCTCACCCAGCTTCTTTTCCTCTCAGTGCAGACTTCAGTTCTTGAAACACATTGCATGAAGGCATCACAGTTGTATTCCTTAAAAGCAACTGAGGAAATACATCTTCTTGTTTTGACTGCTTGTTCTCCCTGAGACTTGGATTTACCTGCTCATCTGTAGAAACCTCCCTCAAACAGGGTCGACTGACCTCATGCCATGGGTGCATGTTATACGTTAATGCAATCCCACTTTTGACACCATTTATGTGTGTTAGTGGGAGAAGAAGAACCTACAATGTGTTCCCCTTGTGCTCCCAGGTGGTGGAAAAGTCCAACCCCATGGAGGCGGTGGGTGTTGTCTGTCAGGTGGATGATCGCTATCAAGTGGTGGAGTACAGTGAGATCACACTAGAAACAGCACAGAAACGTGGCACAGATGGCCGACTAATGTTCAACGCTGGGAACGTGGCCAACCACTTCTTCACCTTCTCCTTCCTCAAAGATGTTGTGGAGTAAGCTTTGTTTAAGTTTCTGCTTTAGATCTAAAACTACATAGTCTTGGTCAGCAGTGTGATATTATTTTTCTGTTTAGGAAGTACGAGCCAAAACTGCAGCACCATGTGGCTCAGAAGAAGATTCCATACGTGGACACGCATGGAAATCGTATCACACCTGACAAACCAAATGGAATCAAAATGGAGAAGTTTGTGTTTGACATCTTCCAGTTTGCCAAGTGAGTAAATGAACGTTGTCACCTGGAATGTATTCTGACGGTTTCAAGTTCAAACCCACTTTCTGTGCTGCACCTTTGAATGCCTCAACTGGCTTGCATGTGTTCGGGCCAACCCCCGAGCCTGTGGTTTGAATGGTCCTTGATCTTTCCTTGCACACACAAACCAAGTGCTTTTTCCAGTTGGAGCCCCTCCCCAGCTGCCCCGCTCACTTCATCGCTGCAAGCCTGTCTGGTTCAGCCCGGTCTGCCGAAGTCTTTTTATGAGCCGTCGCTTCATTTTCCTCTCTTTGTGAGGTCATACATTGGGCCACAGATCAAACATGTTACATACAATTAGTTCTGTGATAAATGATCTGTGGAAAGTTCCTTCCCACTTTATCTGAGACTCTGTCGTATGAATTTCAATTTGGTGAAATGCATTACATATTGAACTCCAGCGAAAGTGCACCACCTTAAAAATGTGTAGCGAAAAATTAGCAAACTGCTTTGATTTCATTTAGAAAATTCAACCCCACTGCAACTGTATTTCTGTAAGATAACAGCCAGATTTTCGCCTGGGGGAAGCATAAGAATCGGCAATTCTGTCAGTCTAACACAGTGAGAGTAGCAGGGGGAAACGCCCTCTTCATGGAAACCATTATCACGGTACTAGGATGAGGGCACTATACAGGCACTAATGATGGGAAATGTATGTAATGTATCCAATGTGTCACGTCAGTATATCAAACATGTTTATATGAATTTATTTCATTGCAGTTTGTAAGACTCGTATCAAACGCTTCATCTCTGCCTGAAACATTATTTTCTCCTCACCGTGGGTTTTTCACATTTTATACAAATGTGTTACATAACCAACAAATCCCCACCTATGATTGTTATTAACAGCGACTTGTTTGCCTTGAACAGGACTTTTGTGGTGTTTGAAGTGTTGCGGGAAGACGAGTTCTCCCCGCTGAAGAATGCAGACAAACAGGACGGGAAGGACACGCCGACTACTGCAAGACACGCCCTGATGTCCCTTCATCACGGCTGGGTGCTCAAGGCTGGCGGTCACTTCATCGATGAGAACAGGCGGCGCATCCCTGCCATTCCCAGGTGACCATGCGTTCACCATGCGTTCATCTGACCTGCTCACTCAACACCATCAGTTTAGCTGGTGAAAATGATGCTGCTGTTTCAGCCTCACTGTCCTCCTCTCAAATGTTTCCAGCAACGGAGCAGCTGGCAGTGTCACAGATATCAACAGAAAGTAATTATTCCCCTGCAGCCTCAGTGCATGGTGACGGGAGTTTCCTCTGACACTCGCTGTAACACCACTGCTTTGATATGGTGTGTCCCTCATCGCCGCCAATGAGTCTGAGAGTCACCGAATGACTGCAGTGACTATTGGTGACAACTCCTGCTTCATGCTAGCATCTCACCGGGCTCTCTAGTGTCTGAGTAGTTCATTCCTGGGCCACATTATTGCTACTAATTCACCAAGAGCATGCTGGGTGACGGGCACTTTCCGGCAGATAAAACCTCACCATTTGAAGTTGCTCGTGTTTACAGATGCACTTCTGAATGGCTTGTCTGACTTGAATACATGTGAATGTTCCTCAATGACATTCACAGGCTCACGTATTCAGGCCTGCGGGACCTTTTAGGCGGGGCTGTGCTTTTCTTTCGCTGTCACGAGCTGCCGTAGCAAGTGATGCGCGATCAGAGGTTGTTGTTGTCAACAGACTCGCTGAAGGCTGGCAACCGTGCTTCAAGTTGTGCCAGCGGTGGCGACACTCAAGCTACCGTCCATCTGCTTTCCTCTGGAGGGAGTCTGTTTTGGGTTAGAGGGCCTTTTAACTTGGTTTGGGAATGATGACACTTTTGGATCTTTCCATTTCCACCAGAAGCTCAAGTCAAATAACAGCTGTGAGAAGCTTCATCTGTGGCAAGGAGACAGTAACTCAGTACTCCTCTTTCCTTCTTCTCATCCCTTCTAAATCAGCCTGAAAGACGGGACAGACCAGCCAATCAAATGTGAGATCTCCCCCCTGGTGTCCTACTGTGGAGAGGTAAATATGAAAACCATGGCTCCAGGTGCACGCACACTGACTATGCAATTCCTCAGCCTCTAATAACAGTTTGTTGTCACTGGGGTTAGCTGTTAATGATGTAATTGAAGACGTTTGGATTTAAGTGTCATGAGCTGCTCATTCACATCTTCTGACACCATCTGTAGATATCTTTACTTTATCGATTTGAAATTGTATTTTCATTTCAATAACATCATCATTTCTCCAAGAGTCTCATTATACTTGGGATAGTCTTTACAAAAAAAGTGTAGAACACTGCAGCAACAATTTACTTTAAAAATGTCATGTTATGCTTCTGTCATTCAAAGCCTTGCCAGTTTTTTCTTCTTTACCTTTTACAAGATTTAATTACCACGGAAGCTCTGAACTGCCATGGTAAGGTATTTTTATTTATATATTACCTCGTTCGTATGAGATTATTATTACGTTCGTACGAGAAAATTTGCACGTTTGTACAAGAAAAAAACCATGTTCGTACATCGGCTGTGGGATGACCAGAGACCGGTCAGTTGATGCTCCGACAGCACCTATTTCTCAATGGACTGAGCATTTAAATACCGTACTGTCCAGCCAAAAGGCTAAATGAAATGAATGAAATGCGTTTCAGACTTTGTCATCCTGGAGCTTTCTTTATATGGTCTTCTGACAGACCGCAGCTTCTCAAGTAGCTGCACTGAGTACCATTGAGTCCATTCATTGAGAAGCAGGTGCTGTCCGAGCATCAGTTCAGCAGTCTCCGGTCATCCCACATCCGACGTACAAACATGTTTTTTTTTTCTCGTACGAACGTAATAATTATCTCATATGAACGTGATAATTTTCTCGTACTAATGGGTTTTTCTTTCGTACGAATGTGATAAATTTCTGGTACGAATGAGATAATATCTAAGTAAAAATAACTTACCATGGCAGTTTGTATCGCATACAGTGCTGTGTGTAGCGGCCAACTATCTTCCTGGATTAGCATAAATATCAGCCATGGCGCCCGACTACATTCATAGATTTGGTCGGAAGTTTTCCAAATTTGCCAGCATTGGTATGTTATGGTAAAGCAGTGACGCCCACAGTATTCATGCTATTGAAGCTGTTCCTCGACAATTTACTTGATGGTGTCGCTTTAAAGGGGCTGGAGGAGCTGGTGAAGGGCAAAGAGTTCCAGCCCACACTGGTGATCGACGAACAAGGAGTCCAGCAGATGGTGAAGAACGGCGTTTAGCGGAGGGAGACGAGCAACAACCCAAAGATGAACCTGAACGTGGCTCACATTGAGATGTCATCAAAGTGCAATAATGATGAAAATAGCTTCATGAAGGAGGAAAACTGAGCTTTTAACACAGCCAACATGAAGGTTCCTTCTGCAGCAGGGTGAAGTCCAATGGTGCAACTATTTATTTTGCTTATCAGACTTATTTTTATACACTGTCAAGTATCGAGGCGAGGACCAACTGCTCAATCTACTGCTTATTTAAACACAGTGATCACAGTGGAATCATGGTACGTGAAGTTTTTTTTTTTTTTTAGGGTGGGAGGATGAATAATACCATAATCAATGAAGACAAGTAAATACAGTGCGGAAATATGTTCACAATATGTTTATTAAAAAAAGTGAAAACATTTACCAAGCTCTCTGTTTCGTGTGTGTAACTTAACTGTAGCTGAACAACCCTCCAATGGACATGAATATCAGCAGTCAGTATTTTACATACTATTGTGCTCTGATTTTGTGAAACACAAATGGCGGAGATTTTGTTTTGAGTTACTGTACGTGTCTGTTGAGATGAGAGGTCCAGACATGTTGTCTGACTCACCCAATATGGATGTTATCAATCCATTGAATGTCCATTTTCATTGTACATGTATGTTTTCATACACCCCGTCCCATGGGCCAGTAGGCTTGCCCACATCAATGGGTGATATGTACTATGGGAACCGCCATTCAATGGTCTGATAACAGTCTTATTTCATGATGTATATGTCCGTGATCTGTATACAACCTTGATTCTGAAAGACAGAGTCATTGAACTGGAGGTCAGTGGTCAGAGTAAAAAAAAAAAAAATTAAGAAACCGCTCCGCTTATGGCAACCCTGATGTTTTGGTTGCATTGCTGAAGGAGTTAGCATCTTGAACAATGTGAGCATGTCATCGCTGCTGAATGTTATGACTGCTACGGGTGCTCCAGTACGAACACATCTGAGGGAGGATAGACATATTTTGCCTTCCCTCAGCATTAGCCACCAATGTTATGTATTGACTGGAAGAACGTGGGCGGATGCAGATAGTTGAATGAATATCCTCTGGGAATCTGAGCCCTCTGGTAGAGATGCTTTTTCATCTGGTAGAAGCTCCAAAGGAAAGGAGCAATTGTGCTTGGACAAAACTCCTGTAGAAAATCCCTTTTAAACTGTGAAAAATAGTACAGACTCGGCAATTTTGGCATGATATTTGCAGAAACAAATTGCAGTTAAAGTATTTACTTAAAAAGTCTGCAGAAAGGGGCATGCAATATGGCAAAAAATACATCATGATTCATTTATTTATTTTAAATATCAAAATGTCAAAATCTGTTTTGCATGATTTTATTCTAGTTTGGGGCATTTCCAGACAAATCTCTCACATTCTTTGTCTCAGCGGCAACAATGATTCTTTATCACTTCACATTTTGGAGCCCATTTAAAATTCGACTTTTGCATTTTAAGCAATTTCTTTGTTTGTCTTGGTGTTCACATGGCCCAAGCATAGATCTACAGTGTATAGAAAGAATGTCACAGAATCCATGTTGGTAGATGGTGAAATCACGAATGATTTAATGTCGTATCGCGCCCCCTCTATCTCCAGACAAATTATGTGAAAGTCAAACTGGATCAATTCCCATGATTTTTTTTCACAACACCGGTTGAAACACACTGGTTTGGGGAACCAGAGGATGTGAAGGAGGTTGCATGGATGACTTCGGTCTCTTTACTGCTGCCTCCACCTTGAATGAGAGGAAAATGGGTCTGGGATCCAATAAAAGGTGAGAAAAGTCTATTGTGAAGACACGTCAAAGATGCGCAAAGCTGTGTCTGATTTCTTGAGTCTGTGAGCGAGCTAACTCCAATTGAAATGTCTTGTTAGGAAATGTGCTTTGTTGTGGAAAAGTTTGCCGAATCAGCTGGAAGTGAGTGAGTCACTTCTCCATCCGGGTGAAACTCTGTGGGGAGGAAAACCCCAGATGGTGTCAGGTCGCCACAGTAATCTCCAGACTCAAATTGCTTGAGTCAGATTTGAGAACAGTCATGTGATGACGACATTAGAAGACCTCTGCATGACACTTGAGTCAAGCCCTTTTCACGAACGGCCCTGTCCATCACAACCGACCACACCGCAGTCACTGAGTTTGTCCGTCAGAACAAAGTCAGCCAGGACAAAACTGCTGCACCGAGGCGCAGAATGTTGACAACACTGTCCTTCATGGACACACGTCAAAAGAAAGACTCTTTCTCTGTGGAAGTCCAACCTTAATTGAAACCGTATGTGTGGAATTCTGGCTCGCTCCCAAGAATCCACAGAATGTGAGGGATTTTTTTCGTCCCCTCTTTCTCTCTTTTTCTCCCTCTCTCTTTTTTTCCTCTATGAGGAGTGGAGTCTTACATCAGCCCAGTTAGTCCTGGTGGAGGCGGCTGACGGGTGCAGACCTAGAAGAACCTGGATTGAAAGGTGGAATATAAAGGACACGTCTCTGAACAAATGGTGTGAATGGAAAAGAGCATATTCGGTAAGTCACTGCATTGTTCAGATTGATTCATGGGAAAATCTTTTGTACTCAAATGAGCTGTTCGCTAGATTGGAGGATGGTGGTGCTACCATTCAAACTTTGCCCATGGAGAAAGCCTTTCAGCCATATAGAGAATTCATGCAGAACAAGGTGGAAATGAGTCATTTGTAATGATAACTGCTGCTACACATCCCAATATGTACTTTGACAGCTGTTAAGTGTTACGTTTAAATCTGAAGTGTTGATTTCTGCAACCACAACTTCTGATCTATGACGCAAAAATTGCACATTTCATTCTTTATTTGGGAATACAAGTGCAGACATTATTCCGGTATGTTCAGGACCATATACTGTATAATATGCTGATGGAGTGTCAGCATTCTTACTCGCACTTCTTCAGGTCTCAGGCTCCATCCTAAGCTCTTGGCCTTCAACTGCAGACTCGAATCAATGAGGGAGAGATTGACTTTTCTTTGTGTGGAGCGCTGCTGTCCATTGTTCCTGTGTGTCTGCGGTGTATTGCCCCTTGTTGGTCCTGTCAGACCAAATGTCAGTGATGAGGAACATTGGAACATGGATTCATTCATTGTGGGATGTCAGAATTAATCAAAATGATTTGTCAAGTCGGAGGACGTGAAATGTTAAGAGAACGTTTTAACACTGTATTTCCTGCACGGTTCCTGTCCCAAATGTTATGTCAGGCAAGTGTTCTGTGTCATGGTAGTTATGGATCTGGTGTGATGGTTGTTGCCTTGTTTGAACAGAAGATTCGGGACGTGTGTCCTTGTTGTCTTGTGTGTCATGTCAGCGGTGTGTGTTTGTGATGTGTGTGTTAGGTAGGTGTTAGGTGGGTGGCATGCAGGTATCCTCCAGTGGTGTGTATGTGATAGTTCTCAGCACAGAGGGGTCTTTTCTGCTGCAGGCTTTGCAGACACTGGTGATGACAAGCAGCTCCATAGTTTCAAAGTTTTTGCAAGATCAGGGAGGTCATGGAAGGTCATGGGTCAGTGGGCTACATGCTTCTCAACATGGAGGAGCTCATATAGCTGAAATATGAAAGTAGGTTAAACTGATATTTTTTGACTGACCCCACTGAGGTGGAGATGATTTCACTATATAGCCAGGGAATTCACTTGCATTTAACCACAGTGGGAAATGTAGAGCTTGCTGATGCTAATATTAAAAGATAGAGTGCATGAAAAGAGTGTCTGTTTAAGCGTCTTTTATTTTCCTCACCTGAACCCTCGCTACAGTTGAAGAAGGCTATTGTGAGAATAGTGGCATATTTGGGGAATTTATTTACCTATAACCTTGAGCTGCCATCTTCGCCTCCAACAGAAGGTGTGTTGAAATTGAAGCTGCAGACTTTGCAGCAGCATCTCCACCTCTGTTCTCTCGTCATCTTGATCCAATTCAACCGAGTGAAACCGTCACACAGAAGTCAGTCCTGTAATTTCACCAAAGCTCTCCCACTAACTACGTGCTTATCTCTTCCCAAACTCCTCACAGATGTTTGATTGGAACGTTTTCTCCCCAGGGCGAACCTGCCGTGTGCTTGCACTGTAATTTGCCATAAATAGAAGGATGTCGGGGATGTCGCTCCAAAAATACACACGCTTCAGTTCTTCCCTGCCCAAAGCAGCCACTCATTTATTAGCTCTCTCTTGCTCTCGAGACTCTCTAGAATCTGCTGATCTGACCTGCCAGCAGTGACTTCATGGACTGTATCCCTTTAGCCAAAAGACAATTCAAGTTGGGCTTTAAGTCATATTTAATATCTCAGAAAACTTTCATTGAAAACAGTTGGAGAATGTTCTGTTTGGCTGGGTTCTGTGATTTAGTGCGAACCAAATCTGGTTATAGAAGTTTCATGAATATAAATATCTATTTTCATAGCATCTCAGACATATCTCCAACATGACATTCATACATTTGATTCATATTTACTGTGAGACAGTGACCTGAAAGAGGCTGATGTAACACACCCACCAACATTTCCACCGCGTGTCCCTCTTCGCCAGGAGCAATTTGATACGTGCTTTCTTTCACTAGTGTTTTTATTGTTTGTCCGCTGTTTATGATCTTGACTTCCAGTTCCGTCTGCCTTTGTCTAATTGTAGGCTGCGAGAGATCTTAAATCTCATTTGAGCTTCAAAACAACCTCAGGCTGCCCATGTGGACTAATGATAGTTTGACTTGGAGTTGCTGACATCTGTCTGCAGAGAGCTTTGGATAATTTGGAGCAATCCTTTCAGGGACATGAAGGTTTTCACATGTGTTTAAAATGGATTTGTCTCTATAGCATGTCACTTTGTTAACTTTGTTTTAGTTCTGGGGCTGTTGAAATGAAATGAAAAGTGATGAGCCACCCGGGAAAGGAACGAATATTGACTTGATTTGAAACCTTGCTCTGGTGTTTTTACTTTTGCTGAGGAAAGAACTTTTTGTAGTTGTCATTAAGTGTTGAGTTCAGGGCCTGGTTATTTCATCCAGTTTTTAGGCCCCTCCCCTTTCATAAACAAACCAGTGCAGAAAATATACAAAATATAGCACCAAAATGTGTCCTTATTGGTGCCATCTGATTAAACATAGCCTGCATGTCACTAAATATTATATATAAATATAATAAAAATTAACACAACATAAAATAAATCAATTGTTTAATTTAATTTTCTTGCATGAAATAATGTCAAACCCATCACGTTGACACCTGTACAGATGATTTTAACTTTTGGACTGGGACTAGCGACTTTTATTTTCACGTATCACTTTCAAGTAGCGTAGCTGCCAAATTAACAGTGTGTCCTCCACCTCACAACTCAAGGTGTGTGTGGTGGAGCGCAGTGATCATGACCAATCGCTTTTCCATGAAGGAAACATTAAAAGCTGCCACAGCTGAGGCCTGGTCTGGACTTTTACCAGTGAGAAGATAAGAAATCTAGAATGGCATTATAAAGTTTATGAGTTTGTGGCATGTGAAAACAATGACAATAACCAAGCATTGCTTTTGTTCCCCTTTTGTGTGTGTATTCATGCTCAGATTTGAATCTAATATGTTTGCCCAGCTCCTCTTGGGCCTGCTCGGAGAATCTGATTCCGATTTCATGCATTCTTGTAAAAATAAAATATCGGAGTCGCTGCATTACAGCCAGCGAGGAGGAAGAGGGTGATTTAATGGAGAACACATGTGGATCATTTTGCTGTGCCGCGTATGGAGGGTGTGTGTACAGCAGCACGTAAACACAAAGCTGCTCCGCCGCCGCATATACGTTCTGTTTATAGCTATAAGGCCTTGGCAAAGTTTCTGGAAATGTCAGTGGGCCTTTTCAACTTGAACTCATCAGAGCAGTTTTTATTCCTGGTATCCTTCTGTACTGCGTCGGCAGTCAAGAGTTTGACGTGAGGCATGATGAGTTTGGCAGGGAACAATTTGGCTGAAATCAACCGTCTTAGTGAGAAATGAAGGAACATATTTAAAGCTCTGTACACTCTTAAAACAACACAGGTTATAAACAATACGTCTCTTCATGTCACTCAACATTTCAGTCTGCCAAACCAATGGAAGTGTTGCCATAAAGAGTCACCCTTAGGTGTGACTACAGATGCACTCCTTACTTTGTGGGTCGGTTGTTAGCTTCTTACTTTTGTATGTTTGTTTGTTTGTTTTTTTGTGAGCCACTTAATTCAAAAAGTCCCAGGAATGCGGTCATGTGACTGACTCAGATTAAGAACAAGCACAAATCAGAAACTGACTTGACTTTATTGTGAAGAAACTTTGAAGAATTAACAGGGTAGTCTGTTAAAGAAACACATTTCTCATTCATTTTAGCCTCAACAACACAGACAGGTAGCGCTACGGTGGCCTCAATTGGCAAATGTAAGTCTCACGATTCATGAATTCACGAGGTCCGTCCCCAAACACAAAAACCTAGGGGAAACACCAGTGTGCGAGTTGTCAGACTAGCCTTCAAAGGAATCATAAGAATAATAACAATGAGACATGGCTCACTGACAAGCTTGCAGTTGTAGCCCACACTTGTTTGTCAGATCAAAAAATAACTCACGCACAGAATTTTAAGTCGGTGGTCCAACAGTGCAGAAACCCTCCAGAGTGGCTCATATAAAACCTCCTCTTGTTACCCTGCTGTGTGTTTGTGATGGTGGAGCTGCTGGAACCGTGTCAGCTACATGTTGACTCTGTGGCGCACTGACCTCTCCCTGTGGCCCAGGATGAGCCACATGCCGTGTGATATCAGTGAGCTGCTGCACGCGGTGTTCTCCTCTGTGTCTCGCAAAAGACCAACAGTGTGTCTTTTGTACACTCTTCTGATGGGGCTCTCTGTCCATCACCACTTCATTATCCAGCCATGATGGATGACATATCCACTCCTTCGTACCAGAGGCAGGAATTCTGTTCAGGTTCCAGATAGGTCAGATCGGCCATTTGCATCACAGCACTCTGAGCCCAGATGAGACGGTGCAGGTGCATATTTGGAATATATATGACTCGTTGTTCTAGTTGGTGGCTGCTTTTTTTTATATTGTAGCTATGCCTCAAACAAGAGTTTCATTCAAATGTTTGTGTCTCCTCTGAATTTTTACATGCACCTTTTTGCATCTCTAAGTGAATGTGACGAACAAAACTCAACTCATTGTTACCTTCTCAGTCACATTGACTTTTCTGCATCACCTGAAAATGCTGCTCGACATGTCAGACTTCCTCACCAACCCTGACTTGTTCCATGATAAAAGTTCGGATTATTTTTCTTCTTTACAGAGAGCTCCTTGCACATTTATTCACAGTAATGACCCTCAGAGTTTGAAATCTAGGTCTTCCTAACGGTCAGCTGCTCCACCTCGAGGGAATTTTGGTAAAATCAACATAACTCCTGACACAAGCGACTGACTGTGTATGAAGAGACATAAACACACATCATCCGTTTCAAGTTGTTTTCTTTTCCACAATCTGAGAGGTAATCGATCTGCCAACGAAATCTTTCATCGTTCAGCGTCATATTTCATTTCAAGTAAAACATGGCTTCACTTTTATTTATTTTTTCTTGGTTTTTCATGTGGCCTCGTGGGCACATTACTTGCCTACATATAGATACATTTTCATAAGGATCTTCCTGTCATCCAGTAGCATTCACAATTGCAAGGGATATTCCTACTAGTAGATAGATAGTAGATCAAAAGTAGATCAATATCATGTTATTATCTTAAAATATTTGCTCGAGCTCCCTGATGATCTTGTCCCAATATCTCAAAAACATCAAAAATGAAATTACATATCCATGATATTCCCAACAACACCTGTGACTGTGAGTGGTTGTCTGTTGTTTGTCCATATGTACCCTGTTATGGATTGGCTAGCTGTCCAGGGTGTCCCCTGCCTCCATTGCCAGCTGGCTAGAATAGGCTATAATTCTTATAAGAGAAAACACTAAGTATAGAATGAATGAATGAGTGGACCTTTTATCAGATCCGAATTTCTGACAGTGATGACCAGTTGTTTTTCTATTTTCTATCGTTCCAGAAAAATATTTG
Source organism: Synchiropus splendidus (assembly GCF_027744825.2). Lineage (NCBI taxonomy): Eukaryota > Metazoa > Chordata > Actinopteri > Syngnathiformes > Callionymidae > Synchiropus > Synchiropus splendidus. The sequence goes on along the minus strand of NC_071334.1, from coordinate 19,417,597 downwards.
GCAAAACAAGTCACTCCACTGTGACTTCATGTCTATTTTTAGGAATACGTACCATGTTTTCTAGGTTTTTTAATTCATAATTTACAAACATCATTACATCATTGGCTAAAATATTTCAGACTTATTGACCCAGATGTGTTGTGCTGGAATGTTGAGTATGAGCTACAACGCTCCGCTAAACGGACTAAAACAAGCAAACAAACCACACTGGTGCGATGGGACTCCACAAAACTGAACCAAAGACGGGTTCTGCCGCCCCGCAGCACAGAGCATCTTTACATAAATGCCCTCCCTCATATAAACACCTTTTTCCTCCCCAAATACACGCAAGTCACCCGCTGTTTGTATTTCATTAGTTTCTAGCCGCGGAGAGGAGTTGAGCTCAGTGGAGGATCTCAGGAGGAAGTGGCTGAAATGTGAAGCTGCAGAAACGGAGGGAAGAAAAACAAGATTATGTGTGAAAGCAAAGAGAAAGAGGCAAGTTAGTGACCAGTCCCCGAAATGGATGCAGGCCTCAAGTTCAAGGCACATCTGATGAGAATAACTTTTATAATATCTTTCAGAAATCTATATTTCTTTACTCAACTTGACTTTTTTCACTGGATATAATTATATCACCTCGGGCAAAAAGATGGATTTTTTAGCGTGAGAGGTGATGTAGTCTTGGTAAGCGCCCGATATGGCCTTATTGGGGAACAACCCACGAAAGAGCAAACCTCCCCCAGTTCTTTTGGAGTATACAGTGATGCTCATGGACCAATCTACAGCATGTTCCAGGTCTGTTCTTGGGCCACTGCGCCTCTGGATATGCACGTGACAAACGTCACCAGGAAGATATCAAGACCAAGAATGCATCCAAACTTGAACCGATGCTGTCTTAAGAAGGTGAAAGGGTCTTGAAAGAAACACTTCTCTCCTGGGCTACATGCAGGACCATTACAAAAACGAAGGACTTCCATTCCCCACACTCCATCAACAAAAAGCACACATCTGCCAGATGAGCACACAAGTTCACTGCAAGATGTATGTTTGGAGAAACAGGCTTGTGTATTTGCTGCAATAGCTTCTTCTGCTTTTCTAAGTTTCAAGGCTGTTCTGCAGTATTAGATGGATGGAACGTCACATTCACGTATACTGAAGTGCTGAGGAACCATGCTCCTCTATTCCTGAGTAATTTAGTTTATTAACAAATACGGTGCCTACGAAAAACACCCTGTTTCACAGATTCCTTTTGAATCTGTGAAACATCACAAATGGTTGTTCATGTAACCTGCAAAGGATTACACTGAGAACACTGGATACATGATGCCACCATAGTCTACAAAGATGAAGAAGTGTGTCTTTGGCTGAGAGGAAGAGGGGCATGAATTTGAGACCTGAAGACTGAAGAAATAACTGCTCGATAGGAAGCCTTCCATTATAAGTGATTCATTTGAGCTGTCTCTGATAGATTTATCTGTTTGTGATCCTAGTTTTCAATACTTTGAGTAATGCAGCAGCTGCAGTTGGGAGTTAATCACAACAGTTTTTTTTTTTTTTTTTGTCTGGAGAAATGTCCGGGAAATGTTGACTTTGGACGCTGAGGGAGACCAGGAAACACACACACACACACACACACATGCGCATGCACACACTCACTCACACACTACTCTTGCACTCACATGTAGTTGACAAAAAAAATGACTGCAACGTTTGCTTCAAGTTTTTGTACTGAAACTCAAACTCGCTTTGTTTTATTTACCTAAGAAATGAGTTAATAGTGAAAATAATAAATCCTGAAATATGGCTGCAATTATTCACAGTGACAGGACCTGTAGTCCGGCCACATTTAGCCTTCATGTACAGAGACAACCCCACGACTATGTAAACATATACACGTTACATGTATGAACATTTGAAAGGACATGTAAAAAGTGCAGCGAAGTCTTAGTAAGCCAAGTCAGAATAGTCAACTCTTATATTGAAGTTGAAAATAATGTTCTTCAGTTGCTCAGTGTCATGCTGTCTGCCATCTTCTTCTTCTTTCTGCTTCTCCCTTCAGGGGTGGCCACAGCGGATCATCCTCCTCCATCTCTCCCTGTCCTCTGCTTCCTCTTCTCTCAAACCTACAAACCTCATGTCCTCCTTCACCATAAATCTCCTCTTTGGCCTTCCTCTCCACCTTCTACCTGGCAGTTCCAACCTCAACATCTTCCTACCAATGTACTGGCTCTCTCTCCTCTGTACATGTCCAAACCTTCTCAGTCTAGCCTCTCTGACTTTGTCTCCTAAACACTTGACATGTGCTGTCCCTCTGATGCAGTCTGCCATCCTGTTCCAAAAATACACTAAAGTCTCCTAACAGGACCAGTATACAGTATAGTTTCTGCTCAAACTGTAAATGTGATGATTTGCTTTGTTTAATGTGATTTTTTTTGTAGAAACTTTAACAATTGCAGTGCATTATGAACATCTTCAACTAGCTACCACTATCGCCAGAATTGATGAAGTTATGGTGCGGTCTCTATGTCATTGTGCTCCGGGGCTTTGACAACGGTGCGCACCCTGCATTTGTTCGGTTGAGAATGAAAACATCTGAAGTGCATCTAGTACAGTCTTTCTTTCGAATGATGGCTGGATTTGAACTTCCAGTATGTGCTAAGCGGACTATCCTGGAAAACATAATGTCTCTCATTTGTGGACATAAGAAGCACTTTACAAGGTGTAAACAATTAAACCGACCTCAGTAGTGTAAGCAGCTTTAAACATCAGGGATGAGATGGCGGCACGTCTCTTGAAGACTATGGTAGCTCATGAACTCCTCGTCATTCTGTATCCTCATCCTACGCATGAACTCACATTCATGATTCAAAACATCAACCGCTCCAAAGTTTTAATGCCTGTTTTTGTGTTTTTAGGTTGGAAGTCCGTTCATGTGTGTTTGGAATGAAGCGCCTGTGGGACTTTCGCTTGCTGCTGTTCATCGTTCTGCTTTTGTTAGGAGCCGTCACATCACAGGTCAACCCAGGTCAGTGTTCATCAGTTTGTTTTGAATGAGCTGTCGGTGTAAAGCCTCTCCACCGTCTCACGCTGTCTCACCTCTTGTTTCACCTCCTGTTTCATGGGAACCCGGAGGTGAAATTGTTTTGGTTGCTCAGTGAAATGACTGTAATGTTTTTACATGTCGGAAACAAAGTATCTCGGGAAAGACACCAAGTCAAAGTGAAAACCAAAGAGAGGTTTTAGGTTTTCAGATGAATTGCAGATATTAGTCAGTGAAAACCCAGATCTGGCTTCTGGTGATGACTCGGGTCTCTAAGCTTCCATTATACAGCTGAGCTCTCCTTGTTGTTGAAAGGATTAATGACGGAGCAACTGCAGAGATCTGATTAATGATAGTTTTTCCAGAAAAGGTCGGACATAATGGTCACTTCCAAGTTAGTCTGCCAAGGGTTTTCAACACGGAAAAACTAAAGTTGTCCAGCATCAATCCAACTTTGCTCTAAAGAATATTGTCAAGTAGATTTAAACCACTTTTCTACCGTTAAGTTGTGTGCATTTGTTATGAACCTGAAAGCAAACAGGCAAGCAGATGCTGAATTTATTTGGTCAATAAATAGTTCACTGTTATTTGTGTATGGGCAGGAAATACAAGAAGACAGTTTAACATCTGTGTTACCGACACACATACCTTTTTTTCCTGTTGACTATAACTTCCTGTGTTTAGACCCCAGTATGTGTTTCATTGTTTCTATTGTTGTGGAATTTCCTGACTACAATAAAGAGAGAATTGTCTTTTATGAATATTTATTGGAGAATCTTTGCAAAGAGAGTGAGAATACAAGATCACTGTATGAAGTTGACTCTCACCTCCTTGAGCATCTGTGAGAAGCTCAGTTTGCACTCAAAGTTCTGAAAACAAGGAGGAATGGTGTAACAAAAACAATGGGGCAGCCTTCACCAGTAACTTCCCATTAGTCTGAAGAGTAACAATAATTTTCCCATTACTCAATGGAAATGGACTGCGCAGTGTGGATGGCTGGTGGTGAAAACTCCACGTGTCTCTTTGGAGTGTCCCTGGCTCTAACACAGCTGCACTTCATCTATGTTTCCTAGACTCTTGTGTGAGCATGGATCGGAAAAACATGAGAATAAAATGTTGCTTTTTTTATCAGTTGATTTGTCATTGAGCCATCAATGAGCTAATTTCATGATTTTGCTTGTACTTAAAAGTTCTGTGCGATTCTTATGGTTAGTAATTCCACTTTGTAAGTGATTGAAAAAGACATTTCAGTTCTGTTCTAGAGGAATCACAATGTAAATACAGTTACGTTTTTTAATATTTAAGCGCTGTCTTTGTCTTGGCTGGTTTTGTGCGAAATCAACATGAAAGTGTGTTTATCACGTCATATTGACACATTGTTCCTTGTGTCTTGAACTTGGATGAGGTTACTGATGGTCTGACATCTGTTTTTGTGTCTTGTGTTTCTTTGTGTTTGCGAGCATGTAAGCGTGTGGATGCAGCCTTCCCACTGGAGTCTGTGGCTGATGCATACCAGACAGCAGGAAAGACAAATGCAGAGGCGTGTGAGTGTGTGTGTGTGTGTGTGTGTGTGCTGAAGCCAATCTATCCTAGTTAGGACCAATTTAGGGGAAAACACCCCCTTGTAGGGCCCTTTTGCCAGATCAAGGTTAGGCCTCAATTTGAGGATGATGACTTCAAAACAACAGGGTCATTATAAAAAGGTTTAAGTTGGTTACGTTTACCCATTTGTTTTGGGTGGTTCGGTTGAGTGTGGGAGTTTAGGAAAAGCATAACGTCAAGTATAGCGGTGCAAGTGTGTGCGTGTGTCTTCATTTCTGTGGATTGAAGTTTTTAAAAGTCACAGAAAGGACTGGCATCCGTCAGGTTTACAAATCAAAAACAATGTTGTCGTGATGGAACGTGGGGCACAATGTCGCTGAATAACCAGTGTGTGCAGAGGCTGCCATGCTGTCACAAGAGTTTGGACTCTGATGGAGTCTAATACATGACAGCATCTGATTGTGCTGGACTATGAAAATGGTAAGTTTTCCACATTCATGGCTGAATTCAGTGAAGCGGGGATGTTGAGAAATGCCAACTTTCCTCTACTTAAAATTCCCAAGTAGTGCATTTCTACCATCTCTGTCTTTCGCATCGCTCTCCTCTGTGGGCGAACTTTATTTCCTTTTGGAGGAAGTGTGCACATACGCAGGCGAAGTTAGCCAAATAGTGAGTGTTGTTTTTATTTATATCATCTGTATTTTACAATGAAAGATTCCGCTAGATGGAAACCCTAGAAACGTCCACCTGTGTTTTCTTTTAATCCTTTCTTCCTCTACTAAACAAGCAGGACAATGTTTGAGCGCTCCCCTTCAATCAGTCACCGATAACTATCAGAACAAGAAGGGACAGATGTTTGGCCTCATGTGGTGATCTGCAAGCAGAAGGGCCCATTTGCATTGTGCTGGTTTCCATTACAATCTACTCAGTGCTCGCTTCTCTTCACATTCTCTTCTCTTGTTGAGATTAGCGAAATATGCTGAAAATTATGACATCGCTGTTGAGACAAAACAAAGGCCTCCACCATTTGATGCTGTTTATAGAGGCCAGATGGATGACGTGTAAATCCATCGCAGGTGTGTTGTTTTTGACTCGGGAATTAAATATTCATTGTCAGTCAATAATCTTGACTGACAGATTAACTATATATATTTTAAACGTGTGAGATGAAAACAAATTCAAATATGAGTCACAGCTTTGTTAAGCTTAATGTGATGCAGTGAGTTAAGGTTAGGGACAATGCCATGATGGTAGTATTCTTGTTCCAATGATACAAATACAAAAACTAAAGAATTGAACGCGCTTGACAGTACAACTGCATTTTCCGAACAAACAGTGTCACTTCTAGAGTAACATGGTCAGGCTGACAATGATGACTAATAATAGACGTGCGTTGAGAGAGTGTGTGGATGAAGTGGTTGGGCAGCAAATACTGTAGAACAAGTCTACCATTCAGGACAGGGAGGCCGGAGAAACCCAGGAGGTGAAGGATGAGGTTAATACAAGGCTGGTATTTTTCCACATTTTTTTTTCTCCTGTAGTATTTTTAGATTCTGAAACTTGATGGCCAGGATGTGTGTGTTTAGCGAGGGTGTCTGTGTATGTGTGGACGAGTGCTGAGGAGCACACTAGGCCGGCCACACTGCTCACCCCAAGGGTCACCTCTGAGTGGGTCGCGTAGATAAATAAACAGGGCAAAAACCAACATTTGGACGAGCGGTCGCACATCCGGTGTGGAACACTGGAACCTGTCTCTCTTTAAACATGGTGGATAATGACTCAGGGCTTCATCAATTATAGTATGGTTTCTCCCCCTCCAGCGAAGACCACCTAATTCTAATAAATAATGTGACTCAAGTCAAATTCTGAGAGACCGTGTAGCTTAAAGATTCATGACAAATCTGTAGTCTCTCTGACAGTCAAACAATTTGACTGAAGAACCTTTGATTTTTTTTTACTCAAATACATTTGGGATGAATTATTCACAGGCTATTTACTTTGACTTTAAATAGAAATTTCATTTCATAATCTATGATACTGAGATTAGGTGGAAAAAAAAAACATTGACAGTACATATCTTTCAAATGTATATTTAAGCAGGGTCTTTTGTGTTAGTGAGTCAGAAATAGTTGTGATCACTTGTGTATTTTGAATCAAGACACAGAGATACAAATGCTAGATGTGGCCTCTAGGAATTTAAAGGCAGAGTGATTATACATTGCAATACGTATTCATTTAGTTTGACATGCATGTGAATTGAGGTGTGAAAGGAAGTCCATTGTGCCCCTTCTTCTCACCTCAAGTGGATGGGATGAGCACAAGTTGCCTGTGACCTGGTTGAGTGCAGAAATGGGGCTAATATAATAGATAGACAGATAATATATGTCGACTTGGAACTCCTCAGAATGTTGACTCTGATAGTTCAGTGTGGTTATTGACATCCTTAAATTGAAAGTAAGACACCCAAGTATTATTGGGACATGTGTTGGTCGATAAAAGGCCCAGTTGCTTTTCTGATCACCCCCATGTTCATGATCCACCCACAGTTCAAAACCATATTCAGATTTCCTCTGTGACTGGGATGTGCTTATATGAGTTTTATTGTTGACTGTGAAGTGCTTTCAAACGCTGCTTTGCCTGGATAAACAAAGGATTACGAATAATCTCAGTAAAATGCATGAACATAAATGACGTTATCATTAGAGGCAGTTGTTTGACAGTTGTTAACTGCCTGTATAAGAAAAGATTTAGTCATTGGTTCTTGCCAGGAGCCTTCAAGCTCAATCTTGTTTTTTGTTCAAGCAGGATAGCACCACGGTCAATGATGGTCTGGTAATCCTAAATCCCAAATGATTGCAGGTTTGGGTTAACGTGGTCAACTTCAAGCCAAAGTGATCAGAGCTGAGGGGAGGGGTGCGCTCCTCTGCGGGGAAACGTGATGGATGTTGATGTCTGATGTGAAGCAGGCTGGATTTGGAGGTTAGAGAGTACAAAATGAAAGCAACCGCGTGGAGGCGACTGCAGATGCGGACATCTGGAAGAGTTTTTGTTTGTCCCTCAATCATTTGCTCTTGGTGACACCGCCAATAAGAAGCCTGCAGGAAAGAGCGTGCGGTTGAATCGGTGTCTGCTGCTGTTAGTCTGTGTGACTTGCAGGACACTAGTATCAGTTCCAAACACACCGAGGTTGCTGTGTTTTTAAAGGTTTTCAAGCAAATATTGAAGAAATAGAAGAAAGATTTGCGGATATAGAGAAGGAGAGAGCGTCATTGAGGGCTGTGAGCCTTGAAAGCATCTTAGCTGGCATCTTCTCAAAGACTCAGTCGACCAGCCTCCTTAAACTTTTGACTTTTGTGAAAAGCCATCATACAACATCATAGCGGTGATACACAGACTCTTTCATGACATCTAGAGGCCATCCAGGGGTCACATATCCTTTCAGGTAGTGACCAAAACACAACCTAAACCATGTAAACATAGACTTTTCATTTCCTTTAACTTCACAAGTGAATGGATTCAGACCCAGTAGTTTTGCTGGGGTGGAAACACAGTGAACACAGTCACGACGCAGTGATGCTCGGACTGTACAATGTTTTTTCTAATCTTTCTCGAAGGCATGCAGACATCAGACATCTATTTGACTTCTAATAAAATATGAACTCTGAAGGTCACCGTATCCACAAAATCACGCACAAAGCTTTCTACTGACACGGACCACACAAGCAGGAGGAGGAGTGAGCAGGAAGTGGATGGTATTGATTCTATTGACCACATGGCGGGGGCGTGATAGCACGGTGAAACACACATGGGTTTGTGTGTTTGGCCTGGCAGTATCATTGAACTTATCCACTGTATTATTTTAATACACAAACCACAACACGAAGGCGAGGAGCACGTTCACGGCAAGTGTTTGTGTGTCAGTGTGCAGTCCACCCCGAGCCTATCCATCACTGCTCTGCACATTTCTTGACAGAAACTTGGATTTCAGCAGCTGTCTGTACCTCAGAAATGTCAGCGTGCTTCGGGCCAATGTTTAAGTTGGGTTTCAAATATTTAATGTCAACTGCTCGCTGTGGTTGGTCTAAGAGAGGTGAAGGCTAAATACACGCGGTGATTTGTCTATGAAGCTCACTCTTGGAGGAAAAAGGACGTTTCTGAAATATTTTAAGAGTAACATTTGAGTTTGTTGCCCTAAATTTCAGCTTATGTGGCTGTCTGACATGCGTCATATTTGAGGAGATGAGCATCAGCACTGCCTCACAGTCCTGTCTCACTCCTAAAGTGAAGCTTCACTAGCTGTTTGCTGCCATTGTGCACCTTCCCCAGAACGGCACTGTGTCCACTTTGTTGTAGAGGTAGAATTAAGAGGTAGGTTTCATTTTTCTGTGTGCTATTTGTAAAAACGATGTCTATGTTACATCTATAGCGTTGGCATTTTAAAACCTGACGTTAGCTTCCCTTATTCTTAAAGTGAATAAATGTAATGTTTGAGTGTTGTGTTCTGATGTAATTGTATTTCTGTGTGCCAGGTGTGTGTCGGTATCCCTTGGGCATGTCAAGAGGTCAGATCCAGGACGAGGACATCTCTGCTTCTAGTCAGTGGTCTGACTCCACCGCCCCTCGATACGGCAGGTGAGCTTCACATTTTCTTTGATGACGAGTCTATATGTAAACACGCTCATTGGCAGTAAAGGACAAACTGAAGTTTCAGCTCTTAACCAGGTGACTGAAAAGATGTGTGCGTGCTCGGAGTCGTGCCTGGTTCCAGCCCCACAAAGCTGCTGAGGCCCTTGCCAAATATTTACCAAAAACCTACACTTAAACTTGGATTTATGATGCAGGCCATTCCCTGGGGTGTTTTTATAATGGGCTGTTAACTCCACCGCAACGTCCCTTACACTTTCCACTCACCTCTCCATCGTGGATTTCTTTCCCTCTTGAGCTAATGCTGGTCTCTCACAGGTTGAACATTGAGGAGGGCGATGGTGCCTGGTGCCCAGATATCCCAGATGAGCTTGATAACCTCAAGGAGTTCCTCCAGATCGACCTGCGCTCCCTCCATTTTATCACCCTGGTGGGCACCCAGGGTAGGCACGCTGGGGGCATGGGGAATGAGTTCGCTCAGACGTACAAGATAAAGTACAGCCGAGATGGAAGTCGCTGGATTCCATGGAGGGACAGACAGGGCAAGCAGGTGATCACAGTAACAATAATTATAATAATGCAAATGTTGAGACCAGAAGCCAACAGTTTAACTGAAAATTGTGAAAAATGTGTTGCATATACAGTATCATCCCATGTTCCTGAACACATTTACTATTAAACTATATTTGGTATAATGATTATTATATATGGAAGAAGACATGACATGCTCTGATTATACTAACTGAAACTCTGATGCACTTAGTCTTATTTTTTTTAATGAAAATTTTTATCTGTGAAATGATTGAGTGATTGACTAAATAAGTGAATTTAAAAAATGTGGCATTTGTTACATATATAATCCTCTAAGGTATTTCAGTTGTATTGAAATAAGCAAGTTCACCTGAAAATTCATGGACAGGGTTTGTTAAAAAAAAAAAAACAGTGGAAATACTTTGCTCTTATTTATTACTTGTGTGCCTCTATTTTTTTGTGCAGGTGATTGAGGGAAACAGAAATGCCTATGACACCGTGCTGAAGGATCTGGAGCCACCCATCGTCGCCCGTTACGTCCGCTTCATGCCGGTCACAGACCACTCCAGGACAGTGTGCATGAGGGTGGAGCTCTACGGCTGCGAGTGGCTCGGTATGATAAGATGATACTGATCGTCTTCAGTTGACAGAGGGTATGGCAGAAGGACAGGTGGTAATACTTCAGTATCGCTCTATAGATATGTGGCTAGATGTGGGAAGGAGAGTGACTCCAGAGTCTAGACCTCAGTGTGTCAACAAAACATTCTCACAAATGTTAACAATGAACAAAATTTCCATCTATTTTAATGAAAAGAAGGCTAAACATAAAACGCCCAATGAAACTCTGCACACCAGCTATGAATAGCATCTTGAGCTAAGTAGTGACTTTTGTATTTTCTTTCTTTATGTGTCTCCGTCTGTCATTATTAATTCATATGGCAGAATTATTTGGAACACAGTGATCCCTATGTAGCACTTTGTGAACAGTGTTATAAAAGTGCTATATAAATAAAACTTTCTTCTTCTCATTATTGTTATTGTTTTCATTATTATAGCTATAAGTTGCAAAGCAGATCAGTGACAGCTGACGACAGAATCTTGGCTCCTCAGATGGACTCGTGTCCTACAACGCGCCGATAGGTGAACAGATGAACTTACCTGGATTACAAGTTTACCTCAACGACTCCGTCTACGATGGAGCCATCATCCACAGGTGAGCAAGGGTTTGTGGTCTGTCTCCGGCATCAGTAAATTTCCATCTGCCACTTGTTGCACTGTTGCCATGGCAAAAGACAAGAAGGGAGGCCGATGGAAGGGTCATGGTGGTTTGGAGTTGGCTGACTCAGGGGAAGAAATGAGTCAAGTACACGCTTATGAAGTTTCACATGAGCCAGGACTTGGGTGACATAAGTGTTTGGACAGTCATAAAGTCACTCATGACACACGCATCTTTTTCTCTGTGCGGAAGGAAAACTAAATGACCAAGATCTGTTATTCACAGCCTCTAGCGGAAGAGAAGCCTTGAAGTAATAATGCTGCCCCCTGCTGGCTAACTGTCAGTTTCACCGTGGTTTTAATGGGCCCTTCGTTTATTGTCTAGATATTATTCTAAGCAGAATATAGAATCATTTAAAATACATTTAAAAACGGTTTATTTCTTCAAATAAAAAAAATAATTTTTAGATTGAACTTGACCTTGAATTTGGCCTCATGGCGGCCAGATCAGACTGTCACAGGGCGTCTTGTGAACAATAACCATGTCTGCATGAAACTTCACAGTCAACCCTCTCAGCTTAGATCAGGTTTGGCCAGAATTATTGTGGTTTGCTGAGCAACACAAATTACCAGATACATTTTTTGGTGCCCTAAACTCCATGGATCATGTGGGACAATCATAGTTGTGTTTTATTTTTCAGTATGACAGAAGGTCTGGGTCAGCTGACTGATGGAGTGAGTGGGCATGACAATTTCACACAGAGTCATGTCTACAACGCCTGGCCCGGTTACGACTATGTCGGCTGGAAGAACGAGAGCTTCCCCAGCGGCTACGTGGAGATCATGTTTGAGTTTGACCGCATTCGAAACTTCAGCACCATGATGGTAGGAGAGCCTAAAGTAGAACAGCAGAGCTTTCATTTGATCTTCACTCTGGTGGTCTTCTGTCTGTGGCCAGGTTCACTGCAACAACATGTTCGTGTGGAATGTCAAAGTCTTCCAGCAAGTGGTCTGTTACTTTCACTCTGACTCAGACTGGGAGACGCCGATGCTCTTCTTCAGTCCTGAGGTCGATGAGAAAGATCCTGCGGCTCGCTTTGTCACTGTCAACCTGGCGAATCACATGGCCAGCGCCATCAAGTGCCAGTTCTACTTTGCAGACGCCTGGCTGCTGTTCAGCGAGATCACCTTCCAGTCAGGTATGTGGACTACAGGTATTTGTAAGTCAGTTGTATCACTGTGGTTGTGACTGCCCTCACTGCCCTCCATTGATGCACATATTCTCTGACACAAATCTCCAATTTTACTGCCTTTCAGACACTGCCATGTACAACAATACTCTGACTCCACCCAAGACCGGGGTGCCACCCTACATGCCACCTGGTCGGTAAACACAAGTGCAAGCTAGCACACAATCCACACTTGATAATACGCGTGTTTCCTGTGTAGACCAAATACAAGCGTTTAATTAACAAGTGTCAATATGTGCCGTAAACAAATTATGAAAAGCTTTGCTCAGGAGTGATGTGAGCAAATCTCCTTTGAATAGCTTGAGTGCAGAAGCACAACCTGTTTGACCGCACAGATCCTGCTGAACCTGCACTAGTCCGGCTCACTTATCGCTGTAGTAATCCACTTCAGCCGTCTCCATTGAAAACACATTCAAATACATGGCAGGCAATTTCATCTGATATCTGAGGTAGTCAAGTTATTCATGTTTGTCTCAAACCACCATCATCCTCATTATAGTATAATAAGTAAATAGACATGGGGCTGAATGAATTGCTGGTGACGGCCTCCTCCCACCCTGAGTAGCTCATGTTGTGTTGACACTACTTGAGTTTTATCTCCCTGTTCCTGCGTGGGTTTTCTCCAGGTACTCTGGTTTCCTCCCACAGCCAAAAGAAATGCTCCCTGGTATAATTGCCCCTAGACTAAGCGCTGGTTAACTGACAATGTGTGTATGGATCTAGCTAGATATTAGTGGCTTGTCTGGCCATAGTCTGCTGTAGGGGTCCGTTCGATGTTACTGGCCACCTGTTTGTTATGCTGGGATTGGTCAATGACTGTCACGAACAAGTTGGCACTCAGAAAAGAACAGTGAGATGAACTGAAGAAGGCAGCATCAGTGCTCTAAAACAATGTCTGTGATAAAGATCATCACGTCTGTTCCATCCACAGAAGACGACCCCACCCACAAAGTGGACGACAGCGACACACGGATATTAATCGCTTGTTTAGTGGCCATCATCTTCATTCTGGTTGTTATCATCGTCATCATCTTGTGGCGGCAGGTGTGGCAGAAGATGCTGGAGAAGGTGAGAGGACGGCATCTTCATTGGGCCAAATGTAACACAAAAACCATTAACATTTGAAAAGTTATTTTTTCTTCATCCACTCCCACAGTATTTACCTCAAGCTTCTTGTTAGATGACAGACTAACCACCAGTTTGTCGATACAGAGCGAGACATTCGCCTACACACAGAACCACTCCAGCGTGACCAGCGAACAAGAGTCTGGTTCCACCTACGAGCGTATCTTTCCCCTGGGTCCAGACTACCAGGAGCCTTCACGCCTCATCTGCAAGCTGCCAGAGTTTGCTCAGAGCTCAGAGGAGCCAGGTAGGAGACATGTACACCCTAAAGAAGTGATCTGTTTCTTATAATATTTTCTAATTCCCAATACTGATCGCAGGTTTCTGATTTTTTTTGTGCTCCAGCTTCTTCTAGTTCAGTTGCATCCAAATCCACCACATCAACTGTACCAGTCCAAGATGGCGTCCCTCACTATGCAGAAGCAGACATTGTAAACCTGCAGGGCGTGACTGGTGGAAACACGTACGCCATCCCTGCTCTCACCATGGACTTGTTGTCAGGGAAAGACGTCGTCGTGGAAGAGTTTCCTCGGAAACTGCTCACATTTAAGGAGAAGCTTGGAGAGGGCCAGTTCGGCGAGGTGAGTGCTGCGGAGGATTTTGAATTTAGATGTCAAGACTAGAAAGGAACAAGCTAATATTCCGTCTGTTTTTAGGTTCATCTCTGTGAAGCAGAGGGGATGCAAAAGTTCATCAGTGAAGACTTTTTATTCGACATCACTGAGGAGGAGCCAGTTTTAGTGGCTGTGAAGATGCTTCGTTCAGATGCCAACAAAAATGCAAGGTATTGTGAGTCACCTCATCGTCCCAGACTTACGGAACCATTTCAAACTTCTTCGAGTTGTTCTCTGCCCCACCTGGATTCAGAGAATGTTTTTGAAATGCCTGCCACTCACTTTCACTCACCATTACTTTGTCTTAGCTCCATGAAAGCTCCTGCCTTCCACGCGGCACTCATGACTCATGACATGTCATCGCTCATAAAATGGTCACCTTCACATCCAGTGACTTTATTTTGCAGGAATGACTTCCTAAAAGAAATAAAGATTATGTCTCGCCTGAAAGACCCCAACATCATCCGGCTGCTGGCCGTGTGCATTTACAGTGACCCGCTCTGCATGATCACGGAGTACATGGAGAATGGAGATCTCAACCAGTTTCTGTCTCGGCATGAGCCGGAGGGACAACTGGCCCAGCTCAGCAATGCACCGACAGTCAGGTGGGACAACACAAGTGACAAGGACTGTTATTAATGTTTGCAGTCTCATGACATGAACCGACTTGCCTTGTCTTCTTCAGCTACAGTAACTTGTGCTACATGGCCACTCAGATAGCATCGGGGATGAAGTACCTCTCCTCTCTCAACTTTGTACATCGAGACTTAGCAACACGCAACTGTCTGGTGGGTGAAAACTACACTATAAAGATAGCAGACTTTGGGATGAGCAGAAACCTGTACAGTGGCGACTACTACCGCATCCAAGGACGGGCGGTGCTGCCGATTCGCTGGATGTCCTGGGAGAGCATCTTGCTGGTGCGACATGATTGTGGCATTAGAAACATTTTTACATGTTCATCCCCTGGATTTACTCACCGCATTGTTTGTCCAGGGCAAATTCACCACTGCGAGTGATGTCTGGGCGTTTGCCGTCACCCTGTGGGAGATTCTGAACTTCTGCAAAGAGCAGCCGTACTCTCAGCTCACCGATGAGCAGGTGATAGAAAACACCGGAGAGTTTTTCAGGGACCAGAAAAGACAGGTGAGTGTTATTATTTGCTGATGAAATATATGCTTTTGAGTTGCAATGACGTGTCAGTTTGTGATTATAATTTAGCATGTCATATTTCTGGTGGGAGAAGGATTTTAGTGATCCTGAGTGATGCACATTTATAGTTACCCAGATGTTCTTTGAGTTCCGGTGTATAAAAACCCTCTGTTAGCTTTCACTGGTTCTAACCTGTTGATGTGATGTGCCAGCTATGGAAGCCTCTCATACTCTGGTCCGTTGACACTCAGGTTACTGTTCAAGTTGATGGGTAAAAATGATCATTTTTCTACCCCACAGATCTACCTTCCCCAGCCGGTGCTCTGTCCTGACTCAGTCTACATGATCATGCTGAGCTGCTGGAAGAGGAATGCTAAGGAGCGACCAACCTTCCAGGAAATACACAGAGCCCTTTTTGGAGATGCATTGAGTTCATTTTAAGGCTGGCTTCATAAAGACAAAGCTCTGGACACATGTTGGCTCCAAGCTATGCCCTCAGAAACACTGTTATGCTGACATGTGTGACAAAGTCCAGTAGTTTTAAACATGTAATCTCTCAAGTTAATCTCAGAAGTTTAAAGTTTGTCTGCCACTCAAGGTCGGTTCAGGGTCAAAATATTGGCCTAGCATGGTGTGTCACAGTTTACTCAATAATAATGCTGTAGGAGAATTTTGACATCCAGTTTATCCTTTCATTTCTAATCAAACAACAGCAATACGTTTTGATACCTTTGCGCTTCATAGTTTTTCTTGTGGAATCTGGGGTCTTTAGAGCTAAAGAAGTTAAAGAACTGTAGCAAAAACGTTCTGCACTTTTGTATTAATATTTTTTTAACTACATTTTGTTTGTTTATTGCTATCATTTAATGCAACTATATGAACGAAGCGCTCTGTTTTGGAAGACTGTTTGAATGTATAGAAATAGAAAAGCTAATTATTACTGTAACTTTTTGTTTTTAAACTCATTTATTCAAGACCTTTGTGTGAAAAGCCTTTAACTTGGGTGCCCATTCTTTCTGATGATTTTGAATTTACAGTGTATTTTCAGTAGATAGTTGACTCGATTTGTGCTTATATTTATACGACTCAAGTTTATTTTTAATTCAGCATTAGAAAATGGAACTTATCATCCACCTAGCAAAAATGTACAGTATGACCTCAAAGTGCTTTTCACTTGATAAAAGTCAAAGCAGTTTTTTATGCAAGCGGTTTGATGCCAGCTGAGTGTCACCCAAAAAAAGAGTTCATGTGTTGTGTTTTGTAAGTTGTGCTGATAATATCGCTCAATACTCATTGTGTCATGTGCGGTTCTTTACAGTTGCACTGTAATTAACATCATGACACATTCAGAACCATATGCACAAAATAGTACATGAATGAAACAACATTTACTTTATGTATGTTTTTTTTCTTGAAAGAAGTTGAAGAGTGTTTTGTTATGTGCATCAGTGAGATGAGTAGCATGTGTTTAATGTTGAAACATGATAGTGTGTTTTTGTGGTTTCGTTTGTGTGCAAGTGGCTCCAAAGAGGGAAATCTTTAAATTAAGAGACCAAAGTGTGATTATTTCCACATTTGCCTTCATATGATTCCAAATGGTTAGTAGATAAATCTGCTACAACATGCTTTGTAATTGTTTTTTGCTTTTGTGCTTGTCTTTTGATTCAAAACAACTGAATTTGTGGGACAATTATCTTCTGCTTAAACTCTTTCCAGTCAAATGTTTTCATGTTTTGTACTCTCGGACTCAATATGAATAAAGGAGGCTCCTCCAGTGACGCTCTTGGTTTATTTAAGCTGTTGAATATTTCAGGCAAAAACAGGAATCAATGAGCTGACTCAAACTCAAATCTCATTGGCTGACTGCTACTGGGTCGTCCAGTCAGGGACAGAGGCGGAGCTACAGTGATAACTCCACTGGAAGTGAACACGTTTCATGAGAGCGACTTGGACCTTGTTGCTTCCTTGACCTACTTATACTCACTTTTTTGTTTTGTTTTTTTAATTTGGGAGGGGGGGAGATGAAGAAGGTGGTCTTGGTTACAGGAGCCAACAGGTATTGTTTTATTGTTTCTAAGAAAGATCACATTGGAAATGAATGGAAGAGTCACTGCAAGCATGTTGAAGCTGTGTGTTCCATATTGTTTCACTGTGTTGCCATGTAATAAACTGGGGCTTCTTGCAGTGGGATCGGCCTGGCCTTGTGTGACCGGCTGCTCTCTCAGCACTCGGAGAGTCTTCAGTTGTGTCTGGCCTGCAGGAACATGCAGCGAGCTCAAAGTGCTCGCTCCACGCTCTTGCTCTCCCACCCCACAGCTCAGGTGTCACTGCTGCAGATGGACACCAGCAGCATCTGCTCGGTCATCAGTGCTGCTCGGGAGGTCAAACTAAGGTGGGGGGGCTGATTTGCTCGCCACCCTGCAGCGTCACCAGCTTGGTTAGTCAATGCATTATTGTCTCCTGTAGGTACAAACGGCTTGACTACGTCTACCTGAATGCAGGGATCATGCCAAACCCACACTTTGATTCGAGAGCCTTTTTCAGAGGCCTCTTCTCCAGGTATAGTGACATTAAAGTATGGGTCCAAAGAGAAGCTGCTTTGACGTCATTTACAACCATAAATGAAGATGAACCAGATGACAAGCAGATCAGGTTTCAATGCTTCTCAGCTAAAAGATTGAGACTATTGATCCAGCTTGGCCAGTGTGGCCTTAACAAAACTCCAAAACCCTACCATATACAAATAACCTTTGGTTGTATATAGCTTTGGATCACCCTCCCTGTCTATAGATAATACATGGGCTTTGTTTTGATGCAGCAACGCTATCAGCATGTTTGCGACTGGTGAGGGGATTCTGATCCAGAAGGATGAGGTCACTGATGATGGACTCCAACAAGTGTTTGCCACCAACCTTTTTGGTCATTTTTTACTTGTGAGTATTAAAACTGTTGCTCTTTTTTGTTGTCACTGACAACTATGTCCATTGTTAATATTTATTATCCATCAATTATGTAATTTATTATCTACCAATATTTATTTATCATATCTATTTCAGTCAAATATTGGCCTGAAGCTAGCATGATGTGTCACAGTTTATTCAAACATAATGCTGTAGGAGAATTTTGACACCCAGTTATCCTTTCATTTCTAATCAAACAACAGCAATCCCTTTTGATACCTTTGGGCTTCATAGCTTTTCTTGTGGAATCTGGGGTCTTTAGAGCTAAAGAAGTTAAAGAACTGTAGCAAAAAACGTTCTGCACTTTTGTATTAATATTCTCTTTTTTAAGAAAACAGCATTTTGTTTGTTTATTGCTATCATTTAATACAAATATATGAACGAAGCGCTCTGTTTTGGAAGAATGTATAGAAATAGAAAAGCAAATTATTACTTTATAACTTTTTTTAACTCATTTATTCAAAGACATTTGTGTCAAACTTCAACTTTCAACTTTGATGCTGTTTCTAGTTACTATTGCTGGATGTTTAACAGTGGGAGACAAATGAAGGTCAGTCATTATTAAAGTCTTACTGCCTAGCTGTTGGTTGAGGGGTGCGGCTGGATCCTGGAGCCTCTGACCATCTACTGTATGCTGAGGAACCAGAAGGAACTATATAAGTTCATATGCATTAACTTCAGGTGGCACATGCTGCAATGGTTGAAGGTTCTGGGTTCAAATCCAGCGCTGGCCTTTCTGTGTGGAGTAACATGTTCTCCTTGGGGCCTATGTGGATTTTCTCGGGGTACTCAGTCAATGTAAACAGTTTATCGTCTCCCTGCTCTTCCTTGGGTTTCTTCTTTGCACTTGGGTTTCCTTCAGCCGTCTAAAAACCTAAATTTTAATTGATGGCTCACAGTTATGCATGTGTGTGAGGTTGTCTGTCTATGCACAGTATATGTGACCTTCCACGGAGCAGTGATCTGTCCAGGACATTAATTGTATTCATATAGCCCATATAGGTCAGGGGTGCCCCATTGTCTAGATTCCACATGTCTAGGCTGTTGGTTTGGTTTCTTCTACAGTAAAATGAGCACAATTTGGAGAGTCAGCATCTATATTTTTACCGGCTGTATTCATGTTTTCCAGCTGAGAGAACTCGAGCCTGTTCTTTGCCAATCCGGCCAGACGTCCCAAGTCATCTGGACGTCCTCCAGTAACGCCCACCGCTCAGCTTTTAGCCTTGAAGACGTCCAGCACCGCAATGGCTCGCAGCCGTACAGCTCATCCAAATATGCATCAGACCTGCTCAGCCTGGCACTTAACACACACTTCAACCAACAGGTCAAACTGGCGACGGCTGAGGACTCCACACTGAAGTCTGACTGAAAATTGATTTCTTTTCCTTTCTAGGGTTTGTATTCGTCTGTGATTTGTCCGGGCTTTGTGAAGACCAAACTGACCTATGGCATCCTACCCTCCTTACCTACCTTCTTCTGGACTTTGCTCATGCTCATTTTTTGGCTGGTAGGTAAAATTATAAATTATTTCACGTATAATTCCATGAGCTATAATTCCTTAGCTAGCAGGACTGACACCGGCTCGACAGAACAAAATAAAATGAAGTAGGACTTTAGAAATTTGAGCTGCCAGGATCAGTGTAGCTCGCCAGACTCAGTAGCTGAATTCTGCAGTATAGTTTACAATGGACTGTGTAAAGCAGGTTATGGACGTGCACAATACATACTGGCTCAAAGAAAGAAAGGAAGCATCTGTCTGTGTTCACAGATCAGACTGTTCACCAACACCTTCACCCTGACACCTCACAACGGCGCAGAAGCTCTGGTACGTGGCAGATGTCACCTGTGAAGAAGGCTCAGTAGCAATGATGCTCCTTTCTGTTCTTCAGATCTGGTTATTTAATCAGAAACCCGAATCTCTGGACCCACAAGCAAAGTATCACAGTCTAACATCAGCTCTGGGAAGAAACTACACACAGCCAAGAAAGGTACATGAGTAAAACTACAGTTGATTGGCCAACATTATTCCTGGTATTGTCTCTCTCAGATGGACGTTGATTTGGAGACATCAGAAGCTCTGTACAGAAACTTGCTGCAACTCCAGAGCGAAGTTCAGAAATCACTGAATTGGGAGGAAAAGTAACTTTTAGTTCCAAGATATTCACAATGGATGTGGTACCATTCAATAATGCAGCTGTTTTACCTCAGCAAATATTTATACACGTAAAGCTCCATTTATATTCCAAAGGGACCATGTTTACATCCGCTTCACCTGTTCGCCGTCCACAGCAGCACCTCACACACCCTCGATCTGGTTGTCAAGTCGACTGTCGTCTGGACCAAACAAAGTGTACTCTGACATCAGACTGTCTGTGTCATCCAAAAAGTTCACATACGTCGTCAGTGACTCAGGCGTGTTGGTCGGCGCAGGCAAGTCTATTCCCAAGTTGTTGTCTCGCGTCACAGCCAAGGATTCCTCCTCTGCCCCGCTCAGTTTTGGGTTGCAAAAAGCCCAGACCATTCCGCAAAAATATACGAAGAAGGTGCCCATGACCATCACCATGAGTGCGTATGACTCTATCATGGCTTTGGTGACTGGAGATGTCATCTCTGCAAGCACAGGTCCAGTGAGTGTGATCAGCAGAGGCAAGTGTGAGGCGGAGTCTGGCAGGACAAACCATCTGTCCTCAGGGAATGACTGAGGGTGAAGCTGCTTTTTTCGGAGAAATGTAAGCACATGATGAGCCATTCATCTGTTTAATATCAGCATCACTACTGTCATCCATCTTTTATATACACTACAGTCCTGTTTGTTCACCTGAAGACTTGACTCTGTCTTGGAATAATAAAAATTGAATGTGACCACTTTGCATGTTTTTATTTCCTAAAACGTGTAATGTTTTGCTGAAACATTTTGCAGCAAAGGACACAACCTTGCAGGGATCGATCCCTCCACTGTGTATCATATGTTGTGACTTGTCCTTGAGGTGCATTATAAATGAGGGCACAGCTTCTGCTGACTTTGCTTTTGCACTATAGAGAGGGTTGTTAGAATCACAAATAAAAGACAGATTTTTAGTGAGCCTGACTTTAAATTAAAGTGTCAAAGAATTTGGTTGTTCCAAAAAGTCCAAGATCAGCTTGAGGAACTTTAGCGGAGGCAACTTTTGGCATCTTTATATGCTGTTCCCCATGACGACGAGTTTTCTCCCACAGCCCAAAATCACATGTTCATGGTGACGCTGGAACATCTGAAGGGCAAATGTGAACAATCCATATTCTCTCCTCCGCTTGTGTGATGATTGCACCAGTGGTAGACTGATCCACCATTGCTGCATGAAGGAGAGTTTTCCTCATTGCTCCCTGCCCACTGCTGTAGGTTATACAATAGCAGTCTTTGACTGGAATCATAGTTCATCACCAAACATTTGTTTGGTCACTGCATTTTTTTTAGTTTACTCATTATTAATATGTAAAAATATGTGTTTATAGAGAAGTTATTTTTCGTCAAATGTCCTTATTTTACTACATTAATTGATTTAAGTTCTTTGTTAATTTGTTTAACTGCAATATGTGGCTGCTCTGTGTATGCAGTTAATTTTTATGCCCTAAAAAAATTTTGTGTCAGCCTTCAAATCAACATTGTCAGTTGAATCCCGTTTCCAGCTCATTCTGTGTTGACCAAGCTGAGATTCACTGCGATCAATCAATACCTCAGAAATCTGCCACTTATTCGATCCAAAAATCAGCTATAGATGTTCTGTCTTCATGAAAGTCAGCAGCCTGACCTCATTAAGTGAAACCCCTTCACTGTGCAAAACCCAAAATACCACAGTGGTACAATGACTGGTGCTTCTCTCTGGACAGTTATCCAGGATGAATGAAGCTCAAAACGCTGTGGAATACATCCTATAAACTAACAGCTCACTGGCACCTTGTCAGTTTATTACAACAGACAGGAGCGACAGAAATAGACATGCTAGCACATAGTATTGCTCAATATAACTATGGCTTAAAACTGGTGTTTTATCGATTCTCTAACCTGACCTAAATCATACAACCTTTATTGTCGGCAATGATCAATTGTTATGTAAAAAAAAGTGCTTGTTATTATTTGAGGTATAAAAGTACACAAAAGAAGAATGTAGCATGAAACAGCACACTTTTTTTTATTAACTAGCTTTTTATAGTACATGACTTAGCTGCTTGTAATATTCCATAGGGTTAAAACATGATTATTTGTTGATCATATTTGAGGATCATCTTAGCAGGGCCTTCATGCATCATCTTGCCAAATCCTCAGGAGGATCTCTGTTTGAGTGGGGGAGGTGTTCATTCACTCTCCCTGGACTGACACTTGTGACAAGCTCACGCTGTATTTAACATTCAATTCTGCCTCTGATACAGACAAAAACTACTGTTGTCAGTCATGTGCTTTCTAGGTTATGGGAAATAGATGCACTTCTAACACCAAATCGAACTGTTTGTCACACCATATTGTTAGTGCTTTTTGAAAAAGTGCAGCCACGGAACGCTTCGGACCACTTCGTAACGTTACTATCATGAATCACGCGTATCTTCGCGTCTGGCGCGATGTTCTGAAAAGCCAAAACAAGAGCTGGACTCGCACGAGGGCGCCCATGCATGGCGTTTCCTCTGACTGTCGGCGACACACGTGACAGGTGCATGTTGGGATTTGTAGTTGTCTCAAAGACCAACCCTCTGTGTGCGCCCGACGCTCCTCGTGCTCAAAGAACTACACGCCCCAAACGCGCCAACCGCCAAGCCCCGTATGTCTACCGCGCCGGAAGAGAAGACGGTCCTTTACCCAGCCATCTTGTGGCTTCACCTAGCGAAGTGCTCGCGCCAAGCCTCGTAGAATCGGAGGAAAATCCTGCTGAAGGGGCGCCATCATGCCCGGACAAATGCAAGAAGGTTTTGGCTGCGCCATAACCAATAGATTCGACCAGTTATTTGACGATGAGTCGGATCCGTTTGAGCTGCTGAAGCAAGCTGAAACGAAGAAGAAGGAGGCTCTGGCTGCTGGTCCCGTCAAGACCGCGGCTCAAACAGCCAAGCCAGCCAAGAAGGAGTCTCAAAAGGACCGGAAGGCTCCACTAGCTGACAAGAAGGAGGAGGCCCAGGCACCTGTTCCTCTCAAGAAAGATGGTAACTCGTTTAATACCTTGTGTGTTGAGTCTTGAACTCCAGGCCAAGTTGTGCACCAGCCCCTGAAGCCCCGTGACATGAGGTCCGCATGGTGCTTTTGTGTCAGTCTGTGGCGTCGGTGTCTTGGACACCGCGACCGATCAAATCCAAATTGCTCCGTGACCACCGGGTTCCGGACGGGCTCCGTGCCGACATGCGCTGCTGAAACTTTATTTGGGGCCTTGACTCTCTCGCGAGCCCTTTTGCAAAGAAAGTGACGTACGGATGTCACCTCACTTATCATGCATCTCGCCCACATTGGCGATATTTCAACATCGACGGCGATGACTGGAAATATTGGAGAAACCGTGGCCGTGTCTTTCGTGAAGGCGGCGGCTAACGTGTTTTTGTCTGCAGACTCCACCGACGGTTGTTTGACAGCCCAGCGCTCGAGCCGGCACCGGGGCTGCTCCTCCCGAACAACTCTCCCCACATGTGCTCGGACGCCGAGGCACTCGAGAGGGGGAAAGTGAGCAATCCGCGCGTGTGCGTTATTAGGAGTGCAGCAGCGGTTGTGTCGGAGCGGCTCGCTGCTCTCACGCTTGCGGGGCCTCGTGGTCGTAGTTTGGGGCGTGTTTGGTGCTTCACCGCTGCTGTCTGTTGGAGCGCGGAACAGTCGACGCGCGCGGACAGCCCGCGCCTTCGCTTTTTTCCCCGTGATATTTTTGCATTATAACCGTGTTGCTGCCAAGACCCACCGGATGCGGGCAGATGATGTGGATTAGGATTGTCACTTATTGGACCAGCGGTGTTCAATTGGCCGATATAAGGTGCCAGTCTGCCAAGTGGGTTCATGTCTGTTTACTGGCGAGGAGTGGGGACAGGTGCTTCCATGTAGTTCACCCAGCTGCCATAGATCTGGGTCTATTTCGGTAGCCAGTGACTTGGGCAGTGGGTGGGACTTGTGTCACACCGGAGCTCGTCTGTCTCCCATCTGTTACTAGAGGTTAAAGCTCAACAAAGGGTGAGCAGGTGATTTAAGTCTTCGGCTATACCGTCCTGTGACCCGCTGAACTCCGGACACTTGGATTATTGTCTAAATTTGGTCCTTACAGATGAAAAACTGGAATTTAAAATTCACTTTTAATACCATGGTTGTTCTGGTCAATAAAACACTGTGTTCTTGTGTGCATTGGCTATATTTTTTCCAGCTTCATCATTGACAACTTTAGGTGGAACTTGCGCTTTGAAAGTTTTTGATTCAGAACATTAATTGAATTTGTATTGCTCCATTTACAGAGAACAAAACTCTTTGCTCAGCAGTTGGTCTTGATCTACCGGTGCATACAGTACTCTAATCCTTCTCTTGTTGTCAACCCTAGGACCCGGCATGAGGAGAATGGGCCGTAAGCCGGAGGGCGACGGTCCCAGGCCCCAGGGCGGCCAGGGAGAGGGACGACCCCCCACAGACAGACGACCGGCTGACAGGCGGCCACCCCGTCGCTTCGAGAGGCCGGCTGGTGAGGCTGGCGAGAAGCCCGAGGGAGGCGAGTTCTCAGTGGAGAAGTAAGTCCTACATCCACTTTACTGTCTCCGGTTCCAGGACTCATTTTCGATGACACCTTTCATTTGCAACAGACCTGTTGGCGACAGGCCAATGAGAGGACGCGGTGGCGGCAGAGGTGGCCGTGGAGGCCGAGGACGTGGAATGGGTCGCGGCGATGGCTTTGATTCAAGAGGAAAACGTGAATTTGACCGACACAGTGGCAGTGACCGATCGTAAGATTTTTGTTTTGGAATTTTAACGTTAGAATTGAAAATGTCACGTCAGTGGTTAGTTCTAGCTTGGGGACTGTGGTTAAAGCTATTCTTGTTCCAGTAGTATGAAAGGTGAAGACAAACGTGGTGGAAGTGGATCGCACAACTGGGGAAACGTCAAGGACGAACTCAAGTGAGTGGTGATTCAGTTATGTATTTTTTTCTTCTTCATGCTCACTGGAGAATTATAGCCTCAGGCCGTTGAAGATGCTTTTGGGCTGAAACTAATCTGGTATCTGAGTCCACATGCTAGTGAACACTTTTGTGTTTTTCAGTGGTAATAGGGTGTTATACATGAATGAAATGGATTGTGCTGAGGAAGCAAGGCATCCAGCATGTTGAAGTCAAATGAGCTCACGTTCTATATTGACGCATGTAGTGTGCGTTCACTGCTTGGTTCTGCTTTGGCCTTTTACCTTGACCCCCAAATTGTAGTGATTGCAATGTACATTCACGCATCTTTCATTGTGGAAATTAAAGATTTGGTTCAAACTACAAAATGTCAACAGTCTGAACTGACGTTTCTGCAGTGAACTTGACACATCAAATGTCACTGAAGAAAACCCTGAGGGAGAGGAGCATCCGCCTGCTGACACTGAGAACAAGTAAGTTTGTTTTTTAAACTCTGTTTGCAATAAATGACTCCTGCGTCCTTAACTTGGTGTTTTGGGAACAGCTGAGGCTCTCATGTACTCTTAATCGTTCACACGCTGTAGCCTTTTATTT
The DNA here is from genome assembly GCF_027744825.2 of Synchiropus splendidus. NCBI lineage: Eukaryota > Metazoa > Chordata > Actinopteri > Syngnathiformes > Callionymidae > Synchiropus > Synchiropus splendidus. Next base: position 19,391,850 of record NC_071334.1, on the reverse strand, counting down.
ACACCGCATGTATCGGTGCTGTTCTATTAACACTGTCTGTTTGGTTCTTGTTGAAGGGAGAATGAAGCCGAGGAGATGAAGGAGGAAGGTCCCAAGGAGATGAGTCTGGATGAGTGGAAAGCCATGCAGGACAAGGAACGGGCCAAAGTGGAGTTCAACATCCGAAAGGCCAATGAGGGAGCTGACTGGAACAAAGGATTCGTGCTGCACAAGTCTAAGGCAGCGGTGAGTTCTGATAGATGTTGTAGATGACAATTCCTACCGTAATTAGAAACGTGTAGCTGTGACACAATGAGTGTGGAGATGATGAGTGTTTTGAGTCCTGGTGAAGAAATCATCATGATTGGGCGAACTGTTTTTGTAGTGTGAAAACCAGCTTGTGATTTTTTTTTTTTTTTTTTTTTTTTTTTTTTTTTTTTTTTTGGAAATAGTTTTATTGATAAGATTTCCTTTGTCTCACTCGAACAGAAACAGGTTTGTCACACCATCTTTTTGAAATCTGCTCACTGACACAATGCTTTCCCCAGCCTTTTATCTTAACCATGACTCTTAACCAAACTGAAACCTCATCATACTGGCCTTGTTGTTTTGAATTCTTCTTCCTCAAATTGAAGCGTAACCTCATAGGGTCCAAAAAAATGCCCCCACAAAGACATGAGGGGGCCCCACAAGGGTCTGTTTTCCTCAAAATTGTTCCTCACTAGGATAGACATATTTATATGCACACATACACCTGCATGTTGATGAACTGGCAGGACGTGTTCTGTCCATCTACATGTTTATGCAGACAAATATGATCAATATCCTACAGTTTAGGTTGAGCTAATGTTACCTCAAAGTCATAACACTAATGCATTACTTTTCTTGATCTATATACGCTTATTACTATGGCGATTGCTTATTGATGGCTGCACAGTTCGAAGTTGGTTCATGAACCCTCAAGTGTGTTTATTCAGAAATATTTGTCTCACATCTGACAAGACCATTTAATATGATGAGCTTTTATTTATTATAAAAACATGCAGTTTTCATCATCGTGTTACTGTATATGAACGTGATACTGCCGTTTCAGAACAGGTGATGCTACATTTCTTAATTGATCAAGAAAAGAAAAAAAAGAAGGGTTATATTGTTGGGTTAGGGGTGTTCATGTCAGCACTACTGTGCTGGACTGTTCATACTGCAAACAAAGATGGAGACCGAGGCACTTGTTTAATCTATGGATCGAACGTTGCTCTGACAGTTCCTGTTTTGTCAATGCAGGGCAAGGGCGGAGAACTGATCGATACGGAGGCTGATGACTCGAAGGTAAATCCTGCTCTGCCAATTTGAAGTTACCCTACCCATCAGTGGTCAGCTTTTTAACTCGAATGTGCTTTCTTTTCCTTTAGCTTGAAGAGGATCACCACTTCCGAAAACCAGCTAATGACATCACATCCCAGCTGGAGATCAACTTTGGAGACCTAGGCCGTCCAGGCCGTGGACGTGGTGGACCACGTGGTGGCAGAGGGGGACGAGGACGCGGTGGGCCTGACGCTCCAAGGCCAATGCGCGGAGGAAGGACTGATAAGGTGCACTACCTGTTTGTTATCTATTCTGCTGTTACAGTTGACTGCTGGTTGTGCGGTTTTGTAGAAAAGCAAGTATAGTGTGTGTGGCAGGGAAAATGGAAGTCTGAACTGTGAAGCAAGACTGTCTTTGTCGTACTGGATTTGGAATAATCCTCTGAAAACCAAGTGTTACAGTCAGTGTTACTGAGTTATAGACACACACCAAAACATAAAGCAGTACACAGGGACGTCATGCATAATTGACATAGGCACATGGGTTCAGCTGACAACTGTCCCCGAAATGTCACTTTCAACCAGAGCCTTACACATTGTTAATGTGATCACTGCATGATTTATTAGTGTAGTCTTCTTAGATTAGACGGTGAAATTAATTAGTTTAGCTGCGGCTTGGTGACGTCAAATTATTACAAGTAGTTGGTTGTTCAAAACGCTTAACATTTTCCTGTTTGATGTGCATGTTTGCCACGGTACTCGAGTACTTTTTGTGAAGGTTGGCTGTGACCGTCTGAACTCTAACTGTATTCTCTCCTGTCTTCAGTCATCTGCGTCTGTGCCTAACGTGGACGACCCCGAGGCCTTCCCAGCCCTGGCTTAAGCCTGGCTGACCCTCAGGCATACAGGAGCCCCCTGAGCACCTCCACTACGAGGCTTGCATGTTCCTGGATCCTTCAGCAAAGTAAAATGATGGAGAAGACTGTCATTAACTGTGGCACTCAATGCGAGGACTGAGTTTTACCCAATAAAAACAAAAGGAAGATGGAAAAAAAAAACAGAAATTTACCAAAAAAATAAAAAAAACATACAGAAAAGGACTTCTTGCTACTGTGGAGCAGTTATTGGTAGAGGTTTTGTACTTTGAAACGAAGTAGCAGGGGTGTTTTCATACAGTATTTTTTTCAGAGGTTATGCCTTGTCCATTGATGCATTTTTGTAATTGCTGCTTGACGCATTTCCAACGTAAGCCAAGTATCTTTAGTTTGGTGTGTGCCATGGCTTGCCGGCTTTACTCTTGGCACAGTGGAGCTCCACTGAAGCTCTGACACAGCAGTGATTTCCAAGTTACTCTTCACTCACTGAGGTTTCTTTCTTTAGCACTGGGATATTGTTTTATATTTTATAAGGAGGTCTATTCTTCTATAACTTTTGGCCTGTAAATCTATTTTCTTAAATTCTTTCAGAATGACTGTACTTCATATGGTGCACACAGCGCGTCCTTTGATCTGTGGTCATGTGATGCAGCCTGGATTTGAATGAATCAATGAGGTGGCGACAAAAACTTTTACGATTCTTTAGTGGAGTCATGCATCAGCTCATGTTACACCTTTGGTCATGTTTCCTAAATTGGCCTTGATGCAGCAACTTGAGACTTGAGTTGTATTCCGGGTGCTATTATCAGCTAATGTCCTGAGCTCATATCATTCAGATTAGTTCTGCTTCTATTTCCAACCATCATTTGGAGAGCATGTGTGCGGCTCCTGATCTCTCCGACTGTTTACACACTCCACAAACATCCTCGTGCAGACGTGAACTCGCCAAAGCTTGCGTCTGTTTCTGTGCGGATCTCTGTGCTGACTTCCCCTGCAGCATCCATGGTGACACGCACCACTGCATAACCGCTCTGAAAGAAATACAGTTGTTTATTGTGTGAAGCAACTGATGTGCTCTGCCATTGTGTGAATTCCAGCCCTGCTATTAGACCTCTGTCGGTAAATAAAGATGGTCGATAAATGTGTTGCTTGTCTGCTTTTTTTTGTGGTTTCTCCATTGCCTTCCATTTCTGACGACACACCCCGTGGGACTGTAGCTGGATCCAGTTTTTGCTCACCTGACTTGTTTGGCATGTTTGTCAGCTTGGTCCCGCCCACTGGATGGCCTTTCTGCTGTCATGATGAAAGCTGAAATGGAACTCAAAAGCTGCAGCACATGTCTGTCTGTGGTTCTACTCTAACAAGTCTGGTCTGACTGAGGTTCTGTCCAGACTGAAAGTGGTCAATGTTCCACGCTTGAATGATTGTGTACCCTTTCATTGGGACGACATGCCCCATTCTGAAATATGAGCTTCATTTTAACTGATGAACTCAGGTGTTTTTACACAACAGACGTGAGGACGTGACCTGACGTGACTTGACGCTTACTTCATGCAATCTACTGACATGTTCAAACAGAGCAAACAAAAATATCTATGAGCTCGTCCTGCGTTTACCTGCCATAGCACCTCATTGTGTTGGCACTTCCACAGTAGTCCGTAATTCTCATTTCACTTTTTCGTGCTCACGAAGCCTTGATAAATCTGTAGTTCCACCTCTCGGGTGGGTTTCGGGCTTCTTTCTGTGTGGCGTTTGTATATTGTGGTTGTGTGGGCTTCTTCTGGTCGCTCCAGTTTCTTCCAACATTCCAAAAATGCTTATTTGACAGCTCTATATCGTCCACGTGTGTGACTAGTTGTGGGCTCTGAAGGGGACCCGTGACTTATCCAGAGTCCCATTGTTGTTGCGTGAGTAGAACTAGGCCCTGAGAAGTTCTGTGAATTTAGAACTTGGATTCTAGCAGTGGTTCCAGTCAGGACAGAGTGACGTGTGTGTTGAAGTTGTCTGCGTTCATGGACAGGCCATGTTCTTCGACAGTCCAGGGTCCCGGGTTAACCAAAGCCTGTGAGAAAACCAGATGTGCAGGTTGTCCAACTCTGAATCAGAATCAGAATCAGAATCAAATTTATTGCCATGGTCAGTGGGGAGCCCACTGACTAGGAAAGTGCCTTGGAATAAAGTGCAACAAAAAACAAATAAAATAAAATAAATAGAATAACATTACAACAAGGCTGTTCATGAATTTAACAATCTGACGGCCGAGGGAAAGAAGCTGTTCCTGTGACGGGAGGTTCTGGTCTGGATGGACCGTAGCCTCCTGCCAGAGGGAAGAGGAACAAACTCTGATCTACAAAACAGAATTTTTGCTTTCAGAACCGAGGATAACAATTTAATAAATCTAGAGTTGACAAAGTTGATCTGCAGAACCCCACGTTCGAGGACGTCAGAAGTCCTCATCGATGGTATGTACATCACGTGATCCGCTTCAACTTCTCCTCAGCGGAGGTGGAGTCATTCGTGACTGGTTATGCAGAATGCAAACTCATTGAAGAAAGAATGATGCCCGAGTCAATGTTAACGTTAATTATGTGGATGACAAAAAGTAATCATCTTGAGACTGAAATTAGAATGAAATATAAACGTTAACATTGGACACATTTATTCAAGCAGCTGTGCTGAATGCGACTGATTTGTGTTCAATAATTTGCTAAAGAAGATGAAGAAAAAAAAATACACTTGATGCGAACTGTTGAGAAAACTGGAAAAACTGTACGCCATAAATATAATTCTGAATAAAATAAATAAAACGTCTCATTATCATGAAATGTTTTCTTTTTTTTATTTTTTATAAATAAACTCTTAAGAAGAAGATAAGATAAGTGCAAATGAAAGTATCGGCATAAAATGTTAATTTTAAAATCCTCCAACTGGATAACTATCACAAATTTGTCAAGACCCAGGTGTAAACAAAACAAAACAAAGCAAAGCAAAGCAAAGCAAAGAAAAACAAAACAAAACAAAACAAAACAAAACAAAGCAAAACAAAACAAAATCGGATCTCTAGGGGGCGCTCGCGGTCCAACCAATGGCCTCAGCTCTCTGGTTAAGAATCACTGCATTATAGGACATCCTCAGTGCTCAGAGTAAGCTGCCAGGTTTCAGGAAAACCTGAATGGCCTCAGACCAAACTCCGTTGGACTAAACTGCCTCAGAAAGAACAGAGATGTAATATATGTGGTGTGAATGTATAGAATATTCAGAAGTTTGCTCACATGGTGTTGCTTGTCCGGCGACGTCACAACCCAAAGACGAAGTAATTTTGCAAAACTATTTATAAGATTCTTATAGAACGCACAAACAAACAGCACATTTCTATTAAAGTGCAAGTGAACACGTTATGTTGTTAGATGCTGCATGTGAAGAGCTCAGATGATAAACCACAAAGAAAAAATAGTGCAAACATAATTGCAACATTAAAGCCAATATATGATATAGATAGACAGATAAACATGCAAATACTACAACAATATCTAAGTGGAAACAACGTTAACTGTATTGTGCTATGGGTTGTGACGTTACCAGACAAGCAACACGCCGTGAGCTAACTTCTACAGGTAAATGTTCCTTCTATACTGCACATATCACATCTAGCTAACTCGCAGCTAGCTAACCTTAACGGACACGCTACATGGAAATGTAGACCTAGCATCAGGCATCTGAAGCTGGATGAATATATTACTAAAACATCATCATGTCTCAAACCTGGTGTGGCCTGTAATGCAAAAGGTATGGACTGGGGTGCCACCTTTCACGCCGTCATCTCTCATGGCTGGAAAGTGCATCTCCTAGAGACATTTATTGGGCCTCATTTGGCCTCAGAAAATTGACACTCTTTTATCGTTTCAAGGACTAATTATTTCAGACAAACCATCTACCCTTGTTGAAGTAATTTACACAACAATACTCATCAACTTTAGTTGTGTGTTACGCACTGTTAAATCGACATCAGTCATATTAATTGTGGGAACAACCACAAACCATGAAAAACAAACCACAACATGGGCTCCCTTTTTTCTGCCTGTTGCGTCTGTTAGGTAGAATTATAGTTTTAGGTGAATGATTGAGCTCAAGAATCCCTTTTGTGTCCAACTCAGGCTGCCGTAGTGAGTGGTTGATGAGGATGAAGCAGGACTACACTATTCGTATCTCAGTTTCTGAACCTGAGATGCGACGCTGCTCAGACACTATCTTTTCTGTCTCAGAGAAGGCATGTCATGGGCTCGAACTAGACAGAAGCAATTGATAGTTTTGTTCCAGAAGTCATGAGAGAGCGCAGCCTGACGTTGACCATGAGTGGAACAAGAGAAATTGCGCTACTTTTTTAGCATTTGAGAAAACCAGCACGGCTTACAACTGAATTATAACTGCATTTACATGAGTAATTCTTCTCCCCTAAATCATTTATTTTATTTTATTTCAGAAAACTCTTTCAGACATTACATGAAGGCAAGAAACTCATTTGCCGCAGTACAAATAACTTAGCACATATTTGTAAGATCATTGATCACGTGGTCCTGGCTACCGCTGTTTGGTATACGTGCCGAACACTGAGGTTGTATGTTGCATGATGAAATGAGAACTCAACAAGATCGATTAGAAGCTTGAACAAGTAATAAAAGCTTGACTCCCGTTGCACAAGATCTACAGCCTCGGTGGCGTTTCCGCTCATGATAAGCTTGCTGTGACTCTTGGAGTTTTCATGGAGGTGATATAATCTTGTGCTGACAAAATGAAATGTGTCATCGTTTGCTGTCACCATCTCAACCAGCAAAACAGGAGTTGAAAAGAGGTACATGGACATGTACATGTCTTCTTTCCAGGTTTTGGTTTCGAGTTCACACCAGTGACTTGAAGAAATCCTCATAAGTGTAACTCATAGACAACCATTAAACAAAGGCATCTCTGTTTAATTCGTGCAGTTAATTTTCACTGCATCCAAAGTCAGATTCCCTCCACACCCCTGTGCATCACTGAAGCTGTCGGAAAATGAGCACAGCATGTCCTCAAACTCATCCTCCTCCTCCTCCTCTTCCTCCTGATATCCTGGCTGGTGAGAAGAGATGTACTCCTCAGTGGTGACTTGAGAGTGCTCAGTGTGAGCGGAGCTCTCCGAGTCCTGAGAGTGGCTCTTGATGTCGCTGATCAGAGGGTAATGCAGTGTGGGAGATATGGAAGACTCTGTGACGTCCCAGGTCTTCTGCGGCAGCTCCTCGATGGCAACCAGGATGGGTAGGTCTTCAGTGATTCTCTCCTCACAGAGCTGGAGTTGGAAGTCGATTGTCCCCTGAAAGTCGGACATAGTTTAAAAAACAAAACACGTGGGGAGGTACTCACTCTGGTTTTGTTTTGGTACCATTTCTTTAGAACACTCCTTCGCCCATTTGCTGTTCGCTGGGTCCGGCACCACCTCATAGAAGTACTGGACAACAGCCCACAGTCTGAGGAAAGACAACAGTTTCACATGGTCAAGTGATATAAAGCCTTGAAAGTGGAGAAAAGCTGGACCACTTTTCAGATTTGCCTCTCACACTCAACATGGATCTTATTTAGATGTCTCCAGTGGGATGGACCCGTCCCAACTACTCCATCAAGAGGCCAATTCTGACTGTTTATTCATGGACAACATTCATCTGCAACATTTAACTCAAATAGATAGTGAATTGCAAGCTGAATTTAGCAGCTCAAACGTCCTGCGAGAAAATGAAAGACAATAGTTTTTTCCTGATTTAGCAAATATTTGTTACATTTGAGACACTACGCTTTAATGTTACGTTCCATTGTTTCATCTCTGTAAGTATTACAACTAAATGCTAAATATTAATCTTAAATCTAAATATTAAAACTCTTAAGGATTTAGACTGTGAGATACATTGTTTTATTTATGTTGGTATTAGCTGGTAACTGTTGAAGGCTCAACATTTACCCCCAAAATTATATGCAGGTGGTAGCCAGGGCAGCCATGTAGTCGGGTTGATAAGCGCTCCTGAAACGTTACATTGTGGCTGCATCGGGTCATATCAGGTGTCGTTTTCTGTGTTAGCAGAAATAAACAAACTTCAACACAACACACTTAGGATTTTTTGCGTCTCATCTAAGTGTGTTTCAAGACCAAGATCCTGAGATTTTAATATTTAGATTTAAGATTTGACTGAGATTCTGAGATTTTAATATTATAATAATAAAAAAAAAAGTGTGTCCTCATTTTTACATCCGCCACCCCATACGTCAGAATTATTATAACACATAAAGGTTGACATCAGGTGCAGTGAGTCAGCTTCAGCTCTCGCTCCCACTGAGTTCAGGTGGTACCTGTGCTTGAGAGTGGGACACTGGCACAGCATCAACAGGAACAGGCCCAGCACAAACAGCAGTCCACACGCCAGGCCGACAGGCAGTTTGTTATCCGCTGTACAGACAAGCAGCAAACAAATACTAGTATCTGTGATTAAAAAGACAAGTGAACAGAACCTAATGCCACTGTTGAAATTCGGTGATGCTGTTGGATCCAAATAGCTGTCGATTCATGCAGTGAGACACAATAGAGGAGACGAAATATGGTGTGGACCTGAACTATATCTCTCAATTACAATTTGCAGTAGCTCTGAAAGTTAAATGACATTCATCATTTATGCTGCATCAACTGATTTCAGCTGCTTTTGGGGCATTATTTTTGGATTAAGGCCACAAAGAATAAAAAAAAAAAATCTGTTTTATTTGTGTTTGTGTTGTTGTATTAATATGAGGATGACTCACTTCATGAAATACACTTCTAAAATGGTGTTTATTGAAGCAGCACACTCAAGCTGCAGTGGCAGTTCTCAGGATAATGTAAGGCAAATGTCACGACAACTACACAATATAAATTTGTGCCTTGCAAAGTTGCTTCCGCCACACTGAACTGAACTGAACTGCGCAGCCGCATTAATGTTTTGATTTCTGTATCGATTACAGCCACTGGGTGTCGCAGTTTCACAGCTTTATCGTTTTTATCCGTTAGTATTATTTTTTCGTAAATAAATACATAAAGACAATATACATCACTAAGATCTAATATTTTACGGAGAAACCTCTTATCTATTGGCAGAAGAAACAGACATTGTGGTCACCTGAGATGAAGAACTTGATCTTTCGGCCTGCAGGACCTTCTCCTTTAGCAGTGGAGGCGGACATCCACAGACTGTAGGTGGCTGGCGGCAGGTTTGTCTTTGTGAAGGTTTTTCCCGGAGCCATTATAGAATCTGTTTGGGAAAGAAAAAAAAAAAATCAGTGTTTAGACATGCCGGACATGATCATTTTAATTATGAGTGATGATATTTGGAGGCGTTATTCAATGCTGTCTTTCAACATAAACTAGTCAGACCTTGGTAAACAAAGAGACTTTCTGCTTCGATGAGTCATGACTGTGGGCATGAGAGTCTTCGCACATCTTTCCTTCACACAGCTGTATATGTCCGTTACCGAATGAGTTTTTTTTATAGGGCTAAACCAGTTCTCTAATTTAGACTTGCGGCAGACATCCCAGCACTTTATCCATGTCTATTCCTGTCAGCTGTTGTGATGCTGCTGCTCCAGTAAAAGACAGCTAATGCCACCACCATGAACTCTGAAAGTCCAAAACTTCTTTTTAAAAAAAAAAAAAAAAAATTTGCCCGTGTTGCCTTTGGTAGTTCAAGCCAATTTACTGCAAAACTCAAAGTTTCCCTGGATAATGCCATTTTATTTACCAGTTTTCCCAACATGTTTGTTCATCTTTTTATTATTTTGTGCTTTTGTTATTTTACTTATGTCAAGATCTATCACAAACAAGATATCGAAAAAATAATAGGCAAATGTTTGAGTGCAATGTTGCAAGTAACACTGTTTTGTTTGTGTGATGCATTATAAGACTCAAACATAATTGACACAACATCATGTAAGGAGCAGCAACATTCTGTGATGATACAGGGTGTGATATATGTAGTGTTCTTATGACACTGACCATTCCACAGGTCTCCGATGCTGTTCTCTAAATAGACATTGTATTTAACAATGCAGCCTCCGCGCTGACCCCTCGGAATCTCTGCCCAGGTCACCGTCACTGTGTCCGCCTCTATATTATCTTGGACCGACGGACCTACTGTTGGGACTGAGCAACAACAAGACACACAGAGAGTTCTAATATGAAACAGTCACAACATTTTACTTTATTATTAAAAACCTGTTTCCACAATGGCTGCCATGAATGTCATTGTCCTGACGTTTCCATGGGAGAACACATGCACTGCCCCTTTGTAGCACTCAGAAGGCTGGACATCTACAAGTATGTATGAAATGCATCAGTTACTTGAAGAGGAATTCAACAAAGCTCTGTCTTCCTTACTTGTGATGACAGTTTGATGCTTGTCTCTGCTCAGTCTGACCCATTGGACTTCATCAAGTTTGTGTCCATCGCGATACCACTCAACCACAGTCTCTTGAATCCCCGAATTGGATTGTGGCCAAGTGAGGGACAAACTGTTGTTGTGTGTCAGAACCGTAAGGCCCAGTGCTGGTTCTGCAGAAGTAAAATATAGCGTCAAAAATGCACTAGTCTGAAAGGAAATGACAGTAACATTTCAGTGGACCTTTTGTGAGACAGGTTATAATAACAGGTGGGGAACAGCCTTTGGAGTTGCAGGCGGACACAGCCACTTGACATTGGGGACAGAACTGGACTGAAGTGTTCCTCTCGTGTGCGCTGATGTTTTTGATAATGTTTAAATTTTTAACCTTAACAATGTAGTTCAGGACTTTTCCTCTCGCCATGGAAGAGTTCATTCCCTGAGATGGAAGGACAAAAAGAAGCGCATGGCAAAAGTTAAAACAAGAGTGTTGGTGAAATGATGCTCCCTGGTCTACTTCAAGAACAGCATATGAAACTCAACACTGCCACCTATGGACGAAACGAAAAATAATCACGTTCCACCTCTAGTTCTCTGCATAATATTGGATTGGCAAAAACCAAAACGCAAATGAAAAGAGCGAGTGTACATTAACAGTTAATTCATTGATATGTTTGAAATTTCTTAACACGTGGTGGTCATTAAAAATGTGTTTTGAATTGTGTTGATTTGCTTTTTCTTCACCAAATAGTGTTTTTTTTCCCTTTTTTCTCTAGTCTAACTATAACAAGTAAATCTACAATATTTTATGAAATTGTATGGCAAAATGGATCATTCATTTTAGTCTTAGTCACTGACTTGCTGTCTTACCAGCTCTGTCTTGTCTGTCCTCGAATTTTCATTTCTTTTGTTGCACAGATGTAATATTCATGACAAATAAACACAATAAAACCAAATCACTTTTGTGGTGCACATCAGATAGTGATTTATAATCAAAATTCTAGCAGAATTTTGAAAATAAACTGAATAAAATTTCTATCAGCATAAATCCCTGAAATGTTTTTTTTTTTTTTAAGTTGAGCGTGTGGCCAAAGTTCTCATGCAGCAAATTTCTGGTGCATATTCAAACACTAAACTTGACTTAACCAGCGGTCGCGTCTCTCCAGAGTGCATCACCGGTGGTTGTAGTCATAAAGTGAACACAGTTGCAACAAGTTGCCTCCACTCACTTACAAAAACTTAAGAATGATTTCTGTACCTCTTCAAAGACTCAACTGGTCGTCTGCTCATTTCTTGTAAACCGAAACTGACATGTGTGAGCTGGTGTTTTGTCACATTGGCCATGACAACGTACGACTTAAGGTAGCAGAGCGTCATATTGTGCGTGCTAAACATCTCCAATGTGGTCAACAACTGACCTTTAGTTTCCTAGCTTGTTCTGACTGAAGCAGGAAGAAGAGAGAGTGTTGCTATGGCAACAGGACCACAAGCACTCAGACAAAGTGAAACCACAGTTAACTGGATCCCAGAAACTGACGAGTCATTTAAGAAACGCTAAATGGTTTTAGCATGAACCCACCTTCCAATAAACATGCAAGGATTCACAACGCAGCTCAGTCCACCACACGTCCAGCGGTTCAGCAGGGGCTGCCAAATAAACCGTCGGAAGATGAGTGAGAGAATGGTCTCGATCACGTTCGACAGTTTCCCAAAAAAGTTTACATCAGTATGGAATGTGTGTCTCTTCACCAGTTGTAAAAAGTCAGATGTGTTAGTTTGAGCAGCCAGAAACAATAAGATGTCTCATCTTGCATCCAACACATTTCGCTACCTGTTTTAAAGAAGATGTTTTGTGCTGTGATTATTGGCTCTATTTTTAAAAATACAATTGCATTACTCTTACTCAGCTTCAGGTGCAGTTTTTGCTCCTTCTTTAAACACCCTAATTCTCTTTTCCTCCTCATGTTCATCCTCAAGAATCAGCCTAAATTTCTGTCTCACTTTTTTTTTGCAGGAAGTGGGTCATTGAAACACAGACGCTTGTTTGGTTCCTCTGGTCAGATAGTTTTGCATATTCACTGTCATAACGCCCTCAGACAAGAATCTTCACACCATCTGTGTCACCACTACTGTACTATGCATCTTAAACAACTCTCAATTCAAACAAGTCTCAGGAATATTAAACAACCCAAGATTGAGCTGAGTTAGCCGTTAAACCCCTTGAAAAGAAATGGTTCACTTAACATTGTGCAAGCCAGCTCAGTGGATATTCACTTTCTCCCACCTTCCTCTTGCGTGGAACTTGAGACACTGGCGCTCCACTCGCTCCAGGAGCCGGTTCTGAATTTCCATCTGGCTCTAAAATCATACCGCGTGTTTGGCTCAAGGGAGGAGACCAAGACCTGGGAGGAATTCGCCTGCATAGACAAAAAGACAAAACAAAACAAGTTTGCCATCAGGCAATATATGACAATGTACGTGCCACGGCGCCATCTGTGGGCGATTTGATACACTATAGATCTATGCTGATGCATTCACTCGTTCATCATCACTTGCAGCTGAGCCGCACAGGATGCTCCTCTTCCTACTCACAGCAAAGAAGCCGGTCAAATGCCCATGTTCTTCTTGTTTTTAAACTTGATGCGCCTCTAATGTGACCACACACCTTCACGACTGAACGATGGAGTGTCCCTTGACGGACCCGCAACGCCAAAGACTGTCTGCAGACAGAGCTAACAAACCTAACTGCTGACTCACTTTTAAACTTTATTGACACTCGTAGACCAACAAAGTTTGCTTCCTTGTTTAAAAGTTAGCTAAAAACTAAATGCAGAACCAAACAAATGTGCTCCAAAATGTGAAGAGAGGAAGAAAATTGTTGTTATGAAGCAAACTGAGGCAAATAATGTATGATTTGTATGGAAATTACACAGACCAGAGGGTATTTGGTTTAAATTGTTAGAAGCTTCTCAAAAAATACATGGTGATAAAATCGAAACAGTAAATTAATAAATCATGGTAGGTTTTCCCACATTGCCCTCCCCAGTCTGTAGACATTTTTAAACAAATAGATTTCCTACAATTTACGTCTGCAAATTACATGCCAAAATAGCTGTCAGTTTCTTAAGATTTTCACCAGAACGGCAACAGAGTCAAACAGAGCACTGACCACTGCTGCCTAAATCAAAACAGTCAATGCGAGAGGTCTTACTGTTGTCCACTTCTGATGGGCTGCTGTTGTCCTGTATTGGATTTGAAGACTCTCTGTCCCATCAACCCGTGTCACCGCTGCGGTGCACTCTCTGGACGAACAGTTAGGCTGACCCAGAACCGGTGGTGGCGGCTTGGCTGTTAAGAAAAAACACAGCTAGTGGTTAATCTGGAGAAAGAATGCACACACACATCTTTGTGGGTTCACCAGACCCAACAGACGCACACACACACAAAGATCGGTCCTACCAATGTCAGCGAGTATATAGTTCCAGATGACAGACGCTGCAGCGCCGAGTTTGTTCCGGGTTTGGACCCTCACTGAGATGACCGTAGCATCTCCGGGAACAGAGAATTTGGCAGAATTCCCACTGTGGACTGGATACTTCATATTGTTGTGGAATCCAGAGTCAGATTCAACCCTTAAATTGACAGGAGAATGTTTGACAGTACTGGAGGAAATACTGTGCGTGTAGTACTCACCACAAATAAGTGGTGTCCAGGATATATGTCTTCCGTCCTCTATCCCAGGTACAATGCACATCTTTTTTTGAGGCGTTTGCAGCGATATAGCTGCACGACATGTTCTCTGGACGATCAGGAGGATCTAACAGAGGATTCAGGAGGAGAAGTGAGTTCAGGTCGGTTGCATGCACTGCATGGAACCGGCAATTGCCTTTTTAAATATTCATTTATAACTGTTAACAGTGTAAAGGCTGTTAGGGCTTCAACAAATGGTTATTTTGATTGGCGGCTCAGCGACTACCTTAACAATTAGTCGACATAAATGGCGCAAACAGTCCCTAAGTCTTGATTTAGGGACTGTCATTTCTAGCCTAGTCATTTCTTCTCTTACTGTGACTTTTGCTCTGAGAACAATGACGTCATGACCCGTCTGCAAATAATTTCAGTCGGTTAAAGTGGATTATGTCCACTAGTTGCTACAGCCCTAATGGATATATATTTATGGCATGTTGCAAGTCGACTGAGCTAATGTTTTACTAAATGGTGATGCTAGTGGTAGACAGGATTGGACAAAATGTTGGACGTCAAGCAGACCAATAAGACTTAAACTAAAACCCTCACTTAAAACGGTGTAAACACAGAGGTGAAGAAATGAACTTTTGTTATACTCACAGCCAACAGTCAAATCCAGGCCACACTCAGAGTTGTATGGAACTTGACATTGACAGCGGAAGGACGTGTTTTCTGAGACATTGACCAACTTTACCAAAATGGTCGACACATTAAAGGGTCCATCCGTCGGCTGAGGGTGGTCACTGGTGATTTTTTTTAGATAGCAAGTTTGGGGAAAGTGGCAGAAGACGGACAGAGAGGAGCCTCGCACCACAGGAGGACCAGATTCACTCCAGATCACACAATTTTTACCTGCAAGACAAGACAGTCTCAACAAGGTCCGACAGATAACTTCAACTGCTGTATTCTGGTGAACAAAAATAGAAAGTGTGAGTTGGACAAAACAGACAGCAAAGCTAACAGATATGAATTAAGCCACATGAACTCACTGGAGGATCGTTTCGCTGCCAGTAAAATAACTACCGTCAGGACAGATGCTGGTCTGGACATGGCTCCCATGTGCTGCCGCCACCTGACTTCACGTGTGTAGTTTGTCTGAAGTCAACCAATAAAAATGAATTGACATTTTTTTGTCATCAGAGTAACGCGGGGATCCCCCTCCTGACAGAAGAGTCATCATTTACGCAAAATACGGAACTAAATTAGCTAAAAAAATGTTTTCAAAAAAATACTTACAAGACTAATACTCCTTCATTTTCCACATGTGACTTTCACAATCAACAGTAGTGGACATCCTCACAGGCAGCAGCGAGATGTCTGAGCGCCGCCTCAGCTCTGAGTGAGACGTCACTCCACCACCAGTGGAGGGAAGTGTCACTCACTCAACATGCGGCCTACTCAGGTGTGGGAAACGAGACATGACACGATCACAGCACATCAGAACAAATGACACCGCTGACTGAGTCGATATGCTTAACGTCACTCGACGTGGAGCCTTAAAACACGTTTCCCTAAAGGTGGGAGCTGGGGGTTGTCCCAATGAAGAAATACTGAAATGTGGATAAAACATATGGAGGATTGGTAAATCATCTGTGATATACTGTAGAAAGAAAAGCTCATGGTTATTTTTAGTGTCACACTGAGACCAAGCTCTCTGAGGCGCCTCAGAGTCAAACTAGCATGCACATTGTCAGACAGGAAATAACGGTCAGGAAGTGAGAAACAGCTTTTTGAACAGATGGTGAACAACATTAGCTTTAGGAAGAGTTGTTATGCCTAAGAGAGGAAAAGCATGTGCTCCCATCCAAAGATCCACCTGGACTGTCGCGTGAGTCTTCTCATTAAAAGCGTCACTATTATTATGTGGGTTGAGAACGAGGACCAAATCAATGGGTTACAGCACAATTCAGGAGCTCAGCCAACAGAGCTCTCTTGAACTGACCCCCTGCTCTCAGTCAAGGTCAGGGGTTAAAAGTATGTGGGTACAGTACAAGCTGGTCATATGTGTGAGAAACTTGGGAGACCATTATGGGAATAATATTAAATTACAAAATAAATATATTAATTAAGCTATATTATTAAATAGAATTTATAATGGGTTGTTAAATAATAAAAGGATTGAGTTCAACAGATGCAGAGAATAAGGGAATGGCATCTGATATGAGGAACCTTTTGGAGACCATCTGTGGCGTCGTAAACCAATTAATCAGGTGGAGAACGGATGAGTTGACAGAAGCAAGATACCAAAGAAGGACGTATTGGGTCATCTGCTCCGCCATTGTCGCCAATAAAGGACAGATGTATAAACATCCTAAAGGGATTTCCAGACGTGGTGGAGGCGACACAAGATTTGGAATGCGACCCCAGTGGCCTGGACCATAAGGAGACCTGGACCAATCGGTGGAGACTGCACCCCAAGATTGAAGACTGCAGACTGAAAACATATAAAAAGGGTCAGGGCCAGATAGTCTTTGTCACTCTACACCACTGGAGCTAAGGCTAAGTCAGGCGTAGTTGTGGACCCAGAGCTCTGTTAGGGTAATTAGACTCCTTTGTCAGGGAATAAATTCTTTTTGATTTTAAGTTGTGGGCTTTTGGTAGTCATTCTCACGAGTAAACGAACACGCGGAAGATACATTAAAGGTGTAGATTCCTACAATTTGGTGAACCCTGACGTGATCGTGAGGTGGCTGGATAACAGGACAGAGGAGTCGGACTTGATTTCTGTTGGACAATTGGTCTCCACGGTGCACCGGACTAAAGGTGAGCAGAAACCTGTTTGAGATATCACGAATTCTGCACATTGGATAAGAACTATTTTGGAGACTGGTTGGAAGACAGTGTTTGGTCCATAGTCATTTTAGTTAAAGACAAAAGCGGGGTTTGGTTCTTTTTATTTTTGAATGCAAATCAGCCAGAGAGCGGGGTTTGGTTCATTTTTTATTTGTGAATGCAAATCAGCCAGAGAGCGGGGTTTGGTTCATTTTTTATTTGTGAATGCAAATCAGCGAAAAAGCGGGGTTTGGTTCATTTTGCATATGAATGCAAAGCAGCCATAGAGCGGGCTTTGGTTCATTTTGCATGAACGCGAGTCAGTTTGGAACTGGACTCGGTTCTGTCCCGCCGTAGACTGGCTTGAGATCGGACGCGATCTCATTTTGCAATGTTGCTGTACACATAGGGGATTTTTGGGACCCCCTGAAACAGCGTAGAGTTTTATGCCTGGTCGGATACCAGGAGAATAGAGTTTATACTTGATCGGATATCAAGACAGAGTTTTATGCCTGGTCGGATACCAGGAGAATAGAGTTTTATCTGGGTCTGATCCCCAGTATATAGTTTTTTATTTTTGACTTTTATTTTGATGGTCTGCGATAGTGAGGTCAGGAACTTATTTTAAAAAAAAAAAAAAAAAAAAAAAAAAAAGAGAGAGAGAGGAAAAGGTAAATGTGCGTATTTTACACGGATGTAATAAGTAGAATCACGAGAGAAAAAGATGGATGACTTGTATGCAGAGATAGAGACACAAGTTTTGGCTGGGGTGGATAAGGAGAGAAAAGAAAAACATAGAAATAGATTAAATAAAGAGTGGGTGGTGTTAGGGAAGGAGAAGGAATTTCTGAGGCAGAAATGTACTATGAAACATTTATCTGAGAATTTGCAGCAGAAGGAAAGAAGAGTTGTGGATAAAGGAAAGAAGTTGAAAGATGAGGTGAAAACAGCTACATGGTTGAAAACAAGGGAGCTGAAGGAGTTGATAGAAGAGAATGAGGAGACCAGAATGCTGTTTGTGACATGATGGTAGTGGCTTCAGTGTTAGGGGAGGAAGCAGCCCCACCCCCCGTGACGGAGTCCACAACAGGTCACAGACAGGAGCGTGCAGACGAGCTATCCAACTATCCAATGATGATCAACAATCAGGGAGTATTGCAGTATCATGAGTGGGAGATGCAAGATCTGACCCTGGTAACTAATAAACTGCCAAGTTTGACTGCAGGTGGTGAAGAGTGGATTGGAGCATTAAAGACACATATGGACAGCATTTTACTTGCAGTTGGCGATGTGGTGAGAGTCACCCGTGCATGTTACAGTTCAGTATAACAATTTGACCAAATTCTTTACATGACTGGACTTGATTCTGTAGAGTTAACTTCTCCTTTTGGAGGTTTTGCTTCTTATTTTTTACAGTGATTAGAGACTTGTTCCCTTAAGTGCCCCGACAGTTCCGACTCTGCCAGACTACACGCCAGCCACGGACCCCAGCTCTCACTATGACAAGTGCCTGACTCTGTGGACCGATAAAACTGGTGCACGTGCGTCCAGAAATAATGCAAAAGAGTTGGTTTTTGGAATTGTAATCATGAAAAGAAGTTAAATCAGAATTGGGTATAAACCTGGATCTGATGGATGCTGAGCAAAATATTTTAAAAGACATGTTCATTATCTCAAACTTTTTGCAGATCATCACGCTGAATCTGAAAAAAAAAAAAAAAAAAAAAAAATGGCAAGGGCAAGCAGGACCAGCTTTTGAAGCTGCGACTCGCACCAGTCCGTCGCAATGCCATGATTCACAAACAAAGAGGGAAAGGATAAAGTTAAAGGGGAGAAACAGATGTGGATGGATCAGGGAACCGGTCAATCGAGAGGCAGAGCCATGGATCGTGGGAGGGGTGACCCTGGAGGCGGTAGGGGAAGCATCACTCAACCCGCCTACCAGCAACAACCTCAAGTGTGTCATCGCTGCGGAGATCCAACCCACTGGGTGAGAGACTGTCCACACCCTCCTGTGTTACAACAAAGTTTTGGAGGAGTGGCAATGAGAGGCGCCAGACCCGGACCTAGGGGAGGGGGAGCCCCCAGAGGTCGAGGTGGTCGAGGACCAGCGCCCTGGAATCAACAACCTTATCTACCGCAGCAGCAGAGTCCAGTCTCTGTCAAAGTGGAGGGACAGACTGTCAACATGTTAATGGACACTGGAACCACACTGTCCACCATCAAGCCTTCGAATCCCACCAAAGAGACATTCTGGAAATCACATGATGCTGATGGGACTCACATGAACTGCAGCCTCAATGACTCAAGAGCAAGAAGGGGAAGGTGGTGTGTACTCGACCTTCCTGCTGTGGAAGCCCTGGAACGATCCAGTGGCCTCATTAAGACCTCCGATTGACCCCCTCCACCTCACTCTGTTTTATGGCCAAAATCAAGATTTGATCTACCAAGAAGCATTTGAATCAGTTAAAGGGGGAAGAATGGCAACTCTCAAGTACCTGCATTTATGTAGGGAAACAGGGAGTAGCTGTAGCTACCAAACTGACATTGTCACAAGGTGAGTGGTTCATGATGTCCGAAACATCTAATCCACACATCTTTCTTGAACCAGTTCACGGGCATGTGCTCAGAGAGCTGGGACCCATGGTGAAGCAGTGTGAGGCAGCGGAAGACTGACAGAGTGGGCAAGTACCAAACGTGCCGTTTTCACCTTTGCTAAACGCTTTTTGTATCCAGGATAAAACAGGAGATTCAGATGTTCTGGCCACACTAACTAGGTTTCACGGACGAGAGCGCTCTGATCATGAATTATCAGCAGAGATGCTGGACACCCTGCCTGATTCGCTGTGGTCATAAAGACCGGCGGACGTGGGCCACTGTGTCGATTGTGAACCGGTAACGTTTGAAATCACACCTGGCGCGTTTGTTAATGTTCCACAATATTCACGTAAACAGGAGGCGTCTGAGGGGATTGCTAACACTCTGGATGGATGATGGGAGTCAGGAGTGCTGGAGGTTTTCTCATCGGCGTGCAACACACTTATTTTACCGGTAAAGAAAGCAGACTGCGTTAATTATCGTATGGCACATGACCTCAGAGAAATTAATAAGGTAACATTAACATTGTGCGTTCCAGTGTCTAACTCGCACAGATGTTGGAATGTGTTAAGTCCAAAATTTCAGTGGTTTAGAGTGAGCGATTTGGCAAATGCGTTTTTCTGTATCTTATTAGCTCCAGAATGTAGAAAGTTCTTTGCGTTCATGTATCACATGAGTCCCACAAGGGTGGAAATTGAGCCGTGGGATTTTCAGCCAATATTTGTGTGACATGCTCTCCACTGTTTCATTACCTACAGGTGTTTTCTTGGTATGGTATCTCGACGATCTGTACATTGCGACAGAATCGTTCTGGTATTTGTTTGGAGGCTACCAGGATGATTTTGCTCAGATGTGTTAGTATCTGATGATGTTGTAAACGGTGTACTCAACCAAAAGAAAGGTGAGGATATTTGGATTCTGTGTATGTTGTGAGTTGTTGATTTGGCATTTTGGAGACGCACGGTTTTGTAACAGTGACTGGGGATCCAGTTGCATATGGGGATCTCATTCATAGGTTGGACAAGGCTGTCAACCCTGCGCAGCGGTGGTGGTAGTTGAATGCCCAGGACACATGAAGGTGAACACGTAGGTTGCCAGGGGTAACCAGGCGGCAGATGCAGCGGCAAGGAGGCTGCAGGCTGTCAGGTTTCTCCTCAATGAGGTAAGCAAGTTGAGGACTTGTTACCTGAAATCACTTTACAAGTTATTCAGCAGCTACAGGCGAATGCGCTGGACAGTGAGAAGCAAGACTGGAGTGCCACTGGGGCGTGATGGAACGCTGATCAGGGGCTGTGGTTCAGCCCAGTGAAGGGACCAAGAAGAGTGGTCCTTCCTGATGATTTGTCAGAGTTTCAGCATTGGTCCAACGAAGAGGGTGATGCATCCGATGGAGTCAGGGAGGACTCCGGGTGAAGTGGTGGTCATGGACTACACAGACATGATCACACCGGTGTAGATAAAGAGGTATATGTTGGTGATGGTGGATACTTTTTCAGGACTGCCTGAGGTGTATCTGTGTGCAAGGAAGGATTTGTTGTCTGTCATCAAAGCGCTGGTTAACCATTATATTTCTACCCATGGGTTTTCAGGAATTATCATATCACATCACATCACATCACAGATCGCATGCATTTTACAGCAAAATTAATGGAAAAGTTGTGTAGTTCCTGGGATTGATTTATAAATTTGGTTCTGCATATCATCCCTAATCTCAAGATCACGTTGAATAAAGGAATCGCATGCCGAAATAGCATTTGGCCAAGACATGTGCACAAACAGGGCTGAATTGGCTGTAAGCCCTGCCTATAGTTCTTTTGGCAATCAGACAATCTATTAACCGCCGGACAGGGTTCACACTTTTTGAACTCCTGACTGGTCGTCTGATGCTCGGTCCAGCCTCGGTGTTGCTCCAGCCGGAAGTGGACCTACCAGCCGGCTATAAGCCCTACTGGGAGCAACTTTCTTCATGTTTTTGTGCGCAGGATGATGCGACTTTTGCAGCTGAACCAGACGGACCCCCGCCAGCGTCATCCATTTATCTTCATGTGTTGCAGAGAAAGTGGTCCGAACTACTTTGGACTGGATCTTTTGAAGTCATGGTTCAAGCTAAATGTATTGTCACTAGTTTTTGTTTTCTTTGCTCATTTCATATTTTGCAGGAAAATATAAAAAGGGGGACAATAAGATGATGGTGATGGACAAAGAAGGACAGCTGGTGACTTTTGGGGATCTGGTGATCTCCTTGGGAGTAATGTCATGGCTGTGCAGGCTAACAATAGGGGACAAGGAACCCAACCTGGTAGGATCTGGCAATGAGACCCTAATAATGAATAGGAACAAAAGATCTGCAGAGCCATGAGAGGTTTGAAAGCCATGTCCATCAAACGAAGATCAATGTGGATGACCTGCTACATAATTTGCTGACGGGCTGGTTTGGCAACTGAAAAGGATTGATAATAACATTGTTTATAACAACGATGATACATGTGAACTACTTTACTTTGTGATGGTGTGGATGTTGTATGTAAGTTGTGTTTTCGAAAATGATTAATAGGGCATTTAAGGAGGACGATGGCAAAGGAGTCTATGTGATGCTATGTGTTCCAGGAGACGATGGGAAACATCTGGAAGAAGAAAATATTGTATCCTTGGCATGAAATGTTTGAAATCCTTACTTACTTTATTTACTTCAATCCTGATATTGATTTTAATTTTAATACCAGGGAGAGTTTTGTGAATTATGTTTGATGTGTTGTTGATCTCTTTAGGAAGAGATCAAAAGGGGGATTATGGGAATAATATTAAATTACAAAATAAATATATTAATTAAGCTATATTATTAAATAGAATTTATAATGGGTTGTTAAATAATAAAAGGATTGAGTTCAACAGATGCAGAGAATAAGGGAATGGCATCTGATATGAGGAACCTTTTGGAGACCATCTGTGGCGTCGTAAACCAATTAATCAGGTGGAGAACGGATGAGTTGACAGAAGCAAGATACCAAAGAAGGACGTATTGGGTCATCTGCTCCGCCATTGTCGCCAATAAAGGACAGATGTATAAACATCCTAAAGGGATTTCCAGACGTGGTGGAGGCGACACAAGATTTGGAATGCGACCCCAGTGGCCTGGACCATAAGGAGACCTGGACCAATCGGTGGAGACTGCACCCCAAGATTGAAGACTGCAGACTGAAAACATATAAAAAGGGTCAGGGCCAGATAGTCTTTGTCACTCTACACCACTGGAGCTAAGGCTAAGTCAGGCGTAGTTGTGGACCCAGAGCTCTGTTAGGGTAATTAGACTCCTTTGTCAGGGAATAAATTCTTTTTGATTTTAAGTTGTGGGCTTTTGGTAGTCATTCTCACGAGTAAACGAACACGCGGAAGATACATTAAAGGTGTAGATTCCTACACCATGTCGAGAGGGCACATTGGAAAAAAGGCCGATTCTCTGTCGTCCACTGGGAAGCGTGGTCCTCCTAACTTTGGGTGCTGACTTTAAACAAGTGAACAACAGTGGATGGGGGAGGATCTGAAGAGGCTTCCTGTTGCAGCTGCATTTAAGGGTGATGAAATGTGGCATGAATTATAACTTCCAATGTGTTAAAAAATTTCCCCGATGGAAAGAACAGCTGCACGCCTGCTGTCTTGCGAGTCATCTGGTGATACATGGGGGTTTCATGCTGCTGGTCTGATATACAAGACCCCAGTGTAGGCCTTTATATCTAAGGTCACAGGTTTCTGAGCATGAGCGCCGTCACTGATCTTCACATTTACATCGGACACCTTTATGTACATTGTCACTTTTTGGTGTCACTATTGTCGTTCACGTTGACTATTGGCATTTGGTGGAAGTAACCAACCGTCTGCAACCTCTCAACTGCATCTTGAGGCAGGTGAATCACAGGGAAAACATTCTCTTCTGGTTGTAAGTCCACAATAACAGATTCCACATCTATGTTTCTCAAAGGACAGTGGAGGAAGCTTGAGCCTGTTTCTCCAGTCAAAACGCCACCTTGGAATTCAGTAGTGAATCCCTGGAAGGCATTGGGATCAATGCATCCTTGGAAGTTAAAGTCCAGTCCTCTGGAACGGCCACCGTCGTCTATACTGGCCATCACATCTGCTTCTGTCTCACCGCCGTCTGCCCTCCTAGCTAAAGTCGAGTGCTGGGGTTTGTAGCCGACATGCTCCGGCTGGTCTACGTCAGTCTTCTCTGCGGCAGCCGTGTTCAGCGGTTGCTCCTCGGAATTGATCCGACTCTGATCAACCTGGATCGTGGGGTAAGTTTCACTGCCTTCATGGACTGGTGTAACGGGAGACAGCGGAGGGTCATCGTGGGTGGGTGGGAATAATGGGTCCGCCTTGTCCTGCTGGAGCCAGAAAGAGTAAATACTAAATCCAAGTAACGCACACATACAGCAGAGGCAACTGTGAACCAACCCCTGCTCCCATCTTGAATGGTTCTTTGAATTTACCTCCAGCAGTCTGATGGCTTTGCTGTTTCTCAGTTCCCAGGACATGCACTTCTCTTTCATCCTGCCACAACAAAGCTCTTTGGTATTTTGATAACATCGACATCATGGTGAAGCAGTTACATAACTGTGTCATCACTCCTCTCAGCTTACCTCTTTCTCAGGCAGCTCCAACACAGGAGGTTAGCAACGGTGGCGATGAAGAGACCGACGATGATGGCCAGCACCATCATCGGTCCATCTGAGGCAAAGCAAAGACCCTTTTAAAGCTAGTTGACAGAGTCAGGGCATGGGTGTAATGACACAAACCAACCTGCAGGGGGCTTAGGGTGAGAGGTTACCAGTCCTCCTCGTGGCCCCTCTCCTGCTGAGTTGGATGCCGTCATCCAAATTGACACAGGTCCTTCAGGACACTCCAGTTCCTTTTGTTTGGGGCCTGAAGCTGATACACTTACTGAAAGTGCACAATCACATCACCCCCTGACAGTTATACCTTCTTCACCTCCCACTATCACTTCCTATTACTGTGCATTATGGATCCCAAACACTTCTTCGGCTTCGCGTCTAACTCCTTACTCAAACTCACTATCAATGACTATATCACCATGGCCCATGGAGACTACTCTGATACCTAAAATCCCTTTTTTTCAGTTGTGTTTTATCAGATCAGCACAATATCACGTGTGGAGGCACCTGGATGACAACATTGAGTTTGTCAGAGTAGACAACAGCAACCCCCCAAATCTACTTTCATACAACATGCTAGTTAATTTGGAGGCTTAAAATATTAAAACATATTCTGAGACTAAAAGCTTTGTTGCTTCACAGAGTAATGCTACATGTGGTGCTGTGTAGTCAAACTAACAGCTCAGAAGCTGACAGCCAACTCTTCGAATGAACAAACATGACAGTGATTCATTCCATTCCATTCACATTTATCTGAGTAACTTACAACCTATGAGCAACTATTCCGTTATTTATTATCCATTTTGATGTGGTTTGAAGTGTTAAACTGAACTCTATGTAACCACAAACTCAACATCTGAAAATATCAGGTCAAATAAGATAGTTTTGCAAATGAGAAACAACAGTGATATAAGATGAGAAGATACAGAGAGTGGAGCTCTTAAGTCTCTGCTACTACTGCAAGCCACTTGACATAAACCAACCACCAGTTCCTGCATTACATTTAAGTTTGACTTGCAGCTAAACCACTGCCTGTTGGGGGACTAAGAAGTCACCAACATGACTTGAGTCAAAGTGAAACAGGATTCCACTGATCGACATTTTAGCATGCAAACATTGGTGGAGTCAGATAAGCTGATCTGTCTTGCATCTGTGTTCGATTCAAATGAAACATATTCAGCCACACATCACATTTCAGCATGTGTCGTCACTTCAGTTTGCTGAATGTGAATCAATAACTATCAGAATGAACAGCACCATTTCACTGGTATTTCAAAGTGTAATTTCCAACTCGGAGTGTGGTGGGAAACCTCAACCCAGCAAAGGTCAAGTACGTCTCACATATTCAAAAACAGGAAACTAAGGCTCACAGGTAAGCATGCACGCATCCATGGTCTCCTCTTTACACTCCAAAATCACACAAGATGTGTGTGTACCTTGTGTAGCTAGACTTTTGGGGACCAAATCTTGCAAACAGACCTACTTGTATAAGCTTCAATTTGATTAAAACTTCAAAATAATGGGTCATTATAATTGAGTTGAGGTTTGTTTTTCAGTCCTGTATAAGGTTAGCACTTTGTTTTGGATGGTCAGGTTCAGGGTGAGAGTCCATCTTGAACACAAAGCTAACCTTAACCAGGACTCGGAACCAAACTTAAACCCAATTGTAATGACCCAGTTATTTGGAAGTCTTCATCCTCAAATTGTGGCTTAACCCCGTGGGGTCCAGCAAAATGTCCCCACAAACTCATATGGTCATCACAAGGATAGTGTTTTGTCAAGAACCGGTCCTTCACAAAGTCGGATAAACAAGGCCACACACACACACACACACACACACACACACACACACACACACACACACACACACACACACACACACACACTGACCAGCTCGCTGAGTGTCCTGGGAATGAAGTGTCTGAACATAGATGGTGTAGTGTGTCAGGAATCCTCTCTGTTGATCCACAGCAAGCTCAGCCCACCGAATCACCACCTGCCTTCTCTCGTGAAGCAGAACTGACAGGGAGGGACCCAGTCCTGGTTCTGAAACGCAAACCATTCATCGACCTTTGAAGCGTGGATCATAACATGAGACAGATGACAAATACGTACTGAGCTCTTTGGAGTAGAACACACGAGATGATGGAGCACTGACCACCGTCCTGGCCACCACATACAAGGAGACATTAAATCTGACGCCAGCAGTCAGGCCTGAAACACAGCACAGGGATGTTGGTGTAGTACATAAAGTTGCCACAAGGTGCCACTGTTGCAACTTTTAAAACCGTATGTGCGCGTACGGACGTAATGAAGCGGAGCTGCAGCCGCCACTTCCGATTAAAGTCTCATGTTTGACAGATGTTTTTCTTTGGCGTTGACTAACTTGAATGACGAGGTTCGGGCTACTCCACCGTGACCCAGGCACCTTGACTCGTCCTTATCTCCAACTTGGTTCATGTGCTCTAGGAACAAGTTCATCCAGGATTTCTCAAGTCACATGTGACGGGTGTGTTTACTATAGTGTTCAGACATCAATTCTTTAGCAGCAGCCAGGCCTGCTAAAGAATCCAAAGTATTGTATCATCATCTAAGCAAGGAGTCAGTGTTTTGAAAGCTTTCCTAGCCTCCAGGGACCAGGTCTTTCCCACAGTCCAAAGACATTAGAAGGATGACTGAGGGCCGCTCTGGGTGTCACCCTCGCCTCCCACCACCCATTAAGGATCAAGCATCAAGGACAGGACTCATGTTTTAGAGGGTCCACTGAGAAGTGCACAAAATGCAAATTTAATTCCTTTATGCATTACATCTGGTCTGTTCTCTTAGCAAGCTTATCCCAGTTACCCGGGGTGAGAGACGAGACAGAGAGCGACCGCTTGAGAGAGACCATTCCATGCAAACAAGAGTCATCAGTTCACCTTTGGGACAGTGAGAGGAAACCCACACCATCAAGTATCATGTACTGGAAATAATTGAGTGACATGTACGCCCATAACACCTGTCAAATCTATCAAAAGGTAAATTCAACTCACAGTACAGTGGTACCTCGGTTCTCGACCACAATCCGTTCCAGACGGCCGTTCGAGAAGCGATTTGTTCGAAATCTGAATTGATTTTTCCCATAACAATGAAAAAGAAAAAGAAAAAAAATGCGTTCCAAGCCTTAAAATAGGCTTTTGTAGGAGTGAATGTAGAGTGTCTGCTGCAGGTGTGCTGTTCCTCTATGTGTGTGGCCGCTGCATGTGGGAGGGGTTGCCGAGTGAGTGACGTCTCTCCAGAAGTGAAGAGGTGCCCGGTGCGTGTCCAGCTCTGAATGTGCGCTTCTGTGCAGTTTGGCTGTGACAAAGTCATAAACCAAGTAACGGTCTGTCCCAGACTCGCCTCATCCCTGTCCCAGCTCCAGCCCACAACAGGACATCAAACCCTGGAGTGAGCGCTCCAGCCTCAGAGGTGTGGAGAGTGAGCACCTCCCCTGTGACACTCTACCACGGTCCAGTGCGGAGACAGGAAAGGTTTTACACCTCAATATGAAGAAAAAACAGTCAATAAATGTAGGGACACGTCTGCATACAGAGGCTGCGTCATACACTATAACAAAGCGCGTCGTGGCTGATCGGTCCGCGTATGTTACGTTTTTTCCGGCTTTTTTCGGGGGCGTTCGAGTTCTGGATTTTTGTTCGAAAACAGAAGCAAAAAAATCTCTAAAGTTTTGTTCGAACTCCGATTTGTTCGAATTCCGGGACGTTCGAAAAGGTACCACTGTATTAGTTGACTTACAGTTACCTTCTATATTATGAGGGTGTCATGTTGTCTATTTAAGCAGATATTGCAGTTGTTTGGAGTAGAATAACTCAAAGGTTCACATGAGACAGGACTGTAGATGTTACTTCAGTCTCTACCTGTGATGATGCTAGAGTGTTGGTCCACAGCTGCTGTTTTCCACTGGACACCTGTGGAGGGAACGCTTGTCCACTCCATCACGAAGTTCAGGTCATCACTATGATTTGTCCGATAAGACCAGGATATGGGCACCGAGCTGCCATTAGCTGAAGGAGCCAGATCTGTGATAACTGGACCAGGAACAGCTAGAAAAGAAGAGCAGTTGTATTCAACAAAAGCACAGAAGCCGCAGCTCGTGAGTACATAACTTAATAAGCCTCTGAATACTCACATGACTGTACGAGCGGCACAAGCGAAGGCGGCGATGTCCCGTAGGTGGTGACGGCACTGACATCCAAGGCTGAAACGTGTGGTGGTACCAGGACCTCACATTGGCTCAGAGCTGCTGGACACATTTCCTCTTTCTGTGTCTGTGCATCTTTAAAGTCAATCTTGTACCTGTCAAGTCTTCCACTGAACTCTCCGGCAGGAAGCGCCTGAAAGAGAAATGATGACTTCGCTTTGCAGTAAAATTCAACCAAACCTTTCTCACAATCACCTTCCACATAACTGTCACTCTTCGTAGCCCATTTCTCATTGGATCTCCCACAGTCCTCCACGTCTGCAGTGCTTTAGATGGACCTGAAATACACCAATATGTCGTCTTTAGCTTTCGTCTGTGCTCTGCAAACTACCTGGATACAATATATAAAGTGTGTAACTGTCATCTCAGGAATCACAAAGTGAAGTTGGGTCTAAAACAACTGGGTTTTTCTGGCAAGAATAGCATCTTCAGAAAGGCTAAATTCATTTCATGGCTCTGTCATCACCTCTTCCAGGTGTTGTCCCTACAACAGGATCACTCCACTTGCTGCAACGAAGTGCCCTCTCTCTGGACGTTGAGTCACATATTCTCATCTGAAACTTGTACTCTGATAAAGGCTCAAGTCCGTCCACTCTTATCAGGTCCCCGCCGACTCTGGTGTGCTCTTTCACTTCCTGTTATTAGAACCAACAGCCTTCATGAGTTGTGCTTGTTGGGTGACTTGTGATGTATGCATTCAGTCACGTTACCCAAAATCCCCCAGCTCTGCTGAGGCTGACCTCCAAGGACAGATTTTGTGAACCATCATGTGTCGTCCATTCTATTATGGCAGCCAAGGTATCGTTCTCAAACGTCTCCAGTTTAATTTGGGGGCTCTCTGGAACAACCACCAAATGGACTGGACATGCTGAAGACAAATTTGCACATGTATGACAGGAGGGATGGATCACGATGGAGCAGGTTGAATCTCTGTACCCGCATTTAAACAGAGGTTGGACAGTTCCGAGTGGGCCATGCCAAAGTGGTTGTAAGCGCTGATCTGTAGCTGGTTGAGGGTCTCGCTGGCTAGTATTGCCCGTGGCAGCTTGACATGAGTGGCACTATCCGTCCTATTACGATACAGCAGGGTCCCCCTGGTCACAGACATGTCAGTTGTTAAAACATACAACATTGAACTTAAAAGAGGTTGCAGGTCACCACCTGCGAAACAGTGAAACGTTGTAGGTCGTGGCTACGTGTGTCTCGCGTCCTCTGTCCCATGAACAGTCGATGAAGTCTGACACCCTTGTGGTTACACATGAGATATTTTTGGGTTCTTCTGGTGGCACTGGAAGAGTAGAAGAGGACAGAAAGAGAAGGCTACATATTAGTGGTGGCTGGTCAGTAGGGGGCGTGCTCCAAAAAAAACTAAACTTCAAAACTACTTAGGGTTTCAGCCAAAATCCGGCATTTGCATTCAACTTTCCCTAGGGAGTAATATTTGTGTCTGTGTCTTGCTGGCAAAACCTTTTGAATCCAGTGAATCAACAACTTTAAACAAACCAGTTAAAAACTTGGTTAATGTTTCATGTGTCCTCCAATGTTTGAATAAAGAAAAAAAAATGACCCTGATTCCCTGATTCTGTTCACGTAATTCTAAATTTAATGACGTCTGTACCTTTGTAAAATGATAAAAATGGGTTGGTGAAACTCGAGTTTTACACAATGCCTTTTGTTTTTATGACCATACTGTTACAGGGATACAGATACATTTGCCAAGCAGCTCATGTCATCGTCTGCATTTCCTTATCTCTTTTCCAAATAACTCTCCATGTCATATGTGTATTTCAATACTGCACTCGGAAATGATTAAATTCTAATGGTGGTCTTGGATTCCATTTGGATCTATGATGGGTTTGAAGGATCCCACACTGATTTTTTTGGGCAGCAGCACACACACATGAAAGTTTCTGTTGCGTTCAAGCACAACGGCAATATAATTTCTGAACTGCTTCCCTCAGCCAGTGGATGCTTGATGTCTTTAAGTGAACACTTTCATCTCTCACATTTAAGTTGTATTCATTTATGTTCTCCTGAAACACTACACCAAAAAAGAGATTTGGGCTGCGCTCACCACCGCTCTCGAGTTCTAGATATGCAACCAGCCGAGATCTTCCTTCAGCTTCCTTCAGTTTGCACAGCACAAGTGTTTTTGGCGTTGTGACCTTAGACAGGTGAAATGTTGTGGTGCACTTGTATGTGGCAAGTTCCACCTTCACATCTTTCACTTCCAGGATGAACCTGGAACTAAAATGACCAGCACACCACAGCTCATTCACAAAAAACAGTCCTATTTTGATATTGTATATATTTTCTGATTCTTCTTTCTTCTTCTTCTTCTTTAAAAAAATAAACAGGGAGCACTCTACCCGGGGAGACAGTTAGGGAGGTGACAGTAGATCGTCAGGTCCGAGCCTTGGAGGAAGGGTGAACCCGGCTCTGCAGTCAGGATGCCTGGCATCTTCACACTCATAAGCACAGCGGTTTCTGTTCAAGAACATAAGAGGTCCAGGTTTTGTGACATAGAATTAGAACTTATGTTCTTTCCTTTTCACAATGGATGGCGAATGAAAGGAAGGATCGCTCAATGGAGGCATATCTAAACAGTAAAGCATGTTTACTGACTACTACTATAACACATGACCATTTGCAGTCATACTTTTAAACAAGTTGCTGTAAAGACAATATTCCCTGAACACAACAAGTCGCTCTTGTGATGTACTCTTCTTCTCCAACAATTTATACCACTGTTGAAGAATACTTTGTCAACAATCATGTGTATCGCTTCAAGATAAGTCTTTTTTATTAAAAAATAGGTCCTACAGTACATTTTTTATTACAATATATAGTGTTTAGTAATTGGTGTTTTATATGTCCCATGAATAATAATAATAATAATAATAAGAGACCAAATAGAGTAACCAGTGCAAATAATGCAGCTTTCTTTCACAGCGATAACTTTTCAGAGCAACAATTCCAGACGCACTACAACCAAAACATAAATGATGACAGAGACCAAAGAGACTGACTACTTGATGCAGCAAGGAGTTTGAGTCCACCCTAATGGTTAAGCTCATGTGTACAGATTTAACTCAAAATATCACATATCACGATTTATCAATTCTAAAACCTCTAATTTAACAGGCATTGCTGCCCCTAAAAATAACAGAATTGTCATATAATTCAGAGAAATTCAATCGAATAAGAGAAAAAAATGACTTTATGGATTGAAGGATGAAGGGCTGGGGAGATAGATGCATGTTAAAGGGA
Organism: Synchiropus splendidus; assembly: GCF_027744825.2. Lineage (NCBI taxonomy): Eukaryota > Metazoa > Chordata > Actinopteri > Syngnathiformes > Callionymidae > Synchiropus > Synchiropus splendidus. The sequence continues at coordinate 19,359,975 of NC_071334.1, read as the reverse complement.
GTGATGGATGGTCTTACGTTTTATGAAAGCAGGAAAAAGAAGAGTGATGAAGCAGAGGAGGAGACTGTGATGGAGGGTCATCTTGGCTCATTTTGCCAGAAGAGCAGAAGCAGAACTCCTGCTGAAAGAGAAGTATATCGTCAACATTTTCTCATAACTTAACTTGACTATCAATTAATCTCCAAACCATATGCTACAGGAAGGAAAGGTGGCCAGCAAGACTTGTGAATGAAATGTAACACCCGGTTAAACGCAGACATCTGTCAATAACTCAGGGCAACAGAGAGGAACTTACCCAGCTCTCCTTCACGTGTGAATCTGAGTGTTGCCGTGATGAAAGACGACTTCAGGAGGCGTCTGACCTAGTTTGGTGGTAATCTGACATCTGCAGAAACTTTGAACACCACAGCAGTTCTATCTGCGCAGAGATCTGCTGCTGCTGCTCTTAACTGCTTCCAGTTAAGTTTGAGATGAGTACTATTAGAGAAAGAATAAGTAAGAGAGACTGACTGACTGACTGAAAGTTTGTGATTCTGGTTTACGTAGTCAGAGATTTCCCCTCATGCAGAGCGGTGGTGGAAACACAGCCGTCACCATCAGGATGAAAGAGACATTGTGGTTGAGGTGTTTTCCTCAATTTAAATGTCTATAAATGAAAATGTTGTTCTCTCTGATGCTTTCTGGTGGGATGGTGTGTGTAGTCAGTCTGAGACAAGCAAGTGGAGCATCACACAGAAGCAAGACATCTTGAAGGAAAGGTCCTGAAAGGTTTGCATTGTATTCATTCAGTCATGTTCCCCAGAATCCAGCGACTCTTCTGAGATTTTGAGAGCCATAGCGGCTGCCATATCGGTTGTTGAAGCACATCACGTTGAACTTGAGCAAGATTTCCAGGTCAGCACCTGTGAAACAGTGAGATGTTGTAGCTCATGGCTAAGCGTGTCTCACGTCCATGAACTGTGGATGTGAGAAGTCTTAGACATTTGTCGATCCATATGATACATAGTTGAGTTCATTGCACAGGGAGAGGACATACAGAGATAGATGGCCAGACACTCCTGGTAAAATTGTTCATAATCCAATCATTTCAGGGAAAACATCCTGCTGAAGGTTTGAGGAGAAAGATTCTTCATTTTTGTCCCTCTGGAATCCCTCCGGCTGACTGGTTGAATGCCAGACAATCTTGGCAGTTTGGAAAGATCTGAGCTCTCAGATGAGGTTTAAAAGATCTATTTAGCACGTTTAAACCCACAAGTCCAGGTTTCCATCAGAGAGAGAAGTGACTGTGATCAGAATACAGAAGACTAATTTCAATGCCTGGTCGCAGGAGGCCCAGTAAAAACAGGTCTGACAATAAACGTCTGCCGCTGTTTCACTGTTTGAAGTACCAGTGATCAATTATTTGCTTGCAAAACTACCTAGTCGAAATTCGGATGTCATTGAACTTGTGTCTGGGACAAAAAATTTAGGTCAATGAATCAGCAACATCTGGATGACGGTTAAAAAGTTAATCATTGATGTGTCTTCCAAACTTTATTTTATTTTCATTGTAGATAACAACCAAAGATTGAAGTTCAAATTGATTACGCAAAGTCCAAATCAGTTTTTTATTATATACATATAAAAAGGAAGATATGTTCAAATACAGTCAGAGTTCAACTTGTGTCATTTACTCAAAGTTACATTGATAGCAATCTGAAGAATACATTTTACATGGAGTATCACAACAAACAGACACTTCGATTTCTGAATTTAGTGCTGTCTGCATTACTGCAAAATAATATACCATAATTTCCGGACTACAGAGTGCACCTGAATATTAGGCGGCCCACTGAATTTAAGAAGGGAAGTAGATCTTGTTCATACATAAGCCGTGCTGGTCTATAAGCCGCAGGTGCAGTGGTGCTGTCTGTGCTGTAGAAAAGTCAGTGGTGCTCCTGGCTTAAAAACACTTAAAAAACACTAATGCTGGACCCCGTTTTCAAACCAGTTTTGAAAACGGGGGGTTTAGACCGTGAGATTACAGTCATAGGTAGTAGATGCCAGAGTTTCACATGACACTCACCAAGGTGCTCGTGTCATTGTCAGCATTTTTTTGTGTTTGTTTTTCAAATAACTCAAAAAAATATGTTCAGGAAATTATGTATTGGCACAGGAAGAAAAAAGATTCTGGTAGTGGTCTGGAAGTGCCTCTGCATCAAGGATGGTTTTGAAGTATCCAACATTAACTTATATGGCTTGTGCCGCTGCCAACTTTCATGTAATTGTGGCACCTAAACTTTGGTGTGTGTGCGCACAATGACACTACAATTGTTGTTTAAAGTCCAGTGAAATTAGCTTTTTGGCAGAGGTGTGCTCTCTCAGAGTACATTTCCAAATTCAATTTCAGGTGTTTTTTTTTTGTGAACAAACAGTAAGGAAACATCACTTTTAGAATGATTTCCCAGCAAGACAATCTAACCACTGTTGTGCTTCTCGAAAAGAACATTTTTACATTACATTTTAGTTGTTCAATAACGCTATCATTATATATATATAGAGATGTGATCTCCACTTACGGCAACTCAGTGCCTCTGTTTCTGTTACCGTTGCATGTGACTGGTCAACTCTTGTCCGACACTGATCAGCAGTAACTCACACTATTGTCACTAAAACATGGTGCGACGAATTCACGAGCTGCAAAGGTCAAGCAAATGAGCAAAATGTAACATGATGTGAAGTCTGAGAGTTTAAATGTGATAGTCATCTGTGTCAAAATTGCTGGCTCTCTTAAAAGACTCAAAATTTCCATCACTAATGAGTGTGTTGGCTTGATGAAAAACAACTTTCGGAGGCGTCTGACCTAGTTTGGTGGCATTCTGCCAGTGCACAGGTCAGCTGTAGAAAGGCGAGTGACATGAAGGGAATTAGGGATCTTGTTGTTGTGGTGCCTCCCTATATTGAAATAGCTATAAAAGAATGAATGAACTGGTGGAGACACACCCCTGTCTTGTTCTCGCTGATGGAAGTGTGATGACAACTTCTGATCCCAAAGAAACAAGGTGTCTATTTGCTAAAACTTTGGCAGCGAGCACATAGCCACTGTAACTCCACACCAATATTTAGTGACTCTGATGGTATCGTATTTACTGCAGTCACATAAGAAAGAGAACCAATCCACCTACAGACGCACCTGTTTTCATCTTTTCCCTGCAACAGTCACAATATAACCACACAGCTCAGTGCGCTTTTGTGCTCCTATGGTCACCAAAATGGTAATGTGACTATTATAGGAAGAGTCTTTATGTGGCTACAGTGGAGGAGGTACACCTACCTTGCTGTGAACAATTGATCCCTTAATCCTTTGTGGGTTCCATGGATGAGCTCAAACTGTTTACTATTATCAGTGAACAATTCAGGTAGAACACAACATATTATTTAGGCTTATTTTAAAAACTGCATGAGCCTTGTAATGGATGAGCTTTGTTCATTCACACTCCAGTATATGTCAGGTGACGCATCAAGCATGGAAAAATGTGATAGTGCCCCTCCAACTGTCACCTCAGCAGAGATGACTAAGCATCTTCCCAGGCTCATAATAGACAGGCTGCTTAAACAACTGTTGCTTCACTCTCACGGTGTTACACAGAAACAACTGCCAATAAATTCGACCGTTGCTCCAGCAGTCTAGTGACGAAAACACTGTTTTTGTTAACTTTTTTAATGCTTAAAATGTGACACCAATAGAGCGATGATTGAAAGAACTGCCTTGTAACTAGATGTGTTTTATGATGCACCTATTTAGTACTGGAACATTATTAAAGTTTATCCAAAAAAGTCAGTCACCAACTTTTGCTGATGAGGATCAACCACAAACTGGAAAACCCTGCAAATGAGTATCAAGAAATGTTAAACTTCTGAAGAAGTAACTTAACTTCTTTGAAAGGACACTGTGACTCTCCTCTGACCTGGCCTGACCTGGATGATGTGTGGTGACCAAGCTGCAGGGGGCCATGGTGATGTTTCTATCTTTTGCCTCACTGACTCAGCTGCAGTATATTCCACATTTTGTTATCACATTTTGTGAATGTTCACTCCTTGGGAAAAAAAATAAATAAATAACAGATTCACAAAAGGGCCACGGCTGGAGCAGCATGCGTTCATGCAGAGACTGCTACAATTTGCACTCATTTCCACTTCAACATTGTTTCCACCTCTTCAGCGTTTAGCTGCCTTGACGCCGCCACCCTTCAGTTGAGAAGTACAAAGCTGTTTTCTTCTTTAAAGATTCAAATCAATGATGACCTAAATGACGAAGAACTGTGGCCACCACCTATTTCTCAACTGACATCCTTACCTCAACTACACCCATTGAGAATTACGGTTTGCCAGTCTCCGTCAGACTTTTGAGAAAGATGCTGCCTTCCTGTGCTTTCAGAAAACCACTGTGGTTTGTTGCTCCACATTCACATCCATTCTCACACACACACACACACACACACACACGTGTCCTGTTGCAGTAAACCAGATCATCGCTAACCCTTTTGAATCTATCATTCATCAAGATCTAACAAAACAAAAACAAATACAAAACTTATAAAAGGCGTAAAAAGCCGCCTACTAGATTGAAATTAGGAGGAAATGTGTTGATAGTAGTTTATGTGGATGTTTGTTTTGGGTGTTATAAACACAAGGTGTGTATCTTCATTATTTAAGTCTTTATTATACAGTTGGAGGTTAAATGTTAATTCAAAAATGTTCTCCCGCTTATGATTCCAGTAACCAAATATAATCCAGATTTCACATGGGATGTCTAAGGGTTTTATTAATCTATTTAGAGTTGAAAGTGGGGGACTGCAAGAGAAGTGTGGTGAAAACATTTGTCTTACCTTTGAAATTTGGAGTAGCGACATTTGGAATCTGAAGTTCTCCTAGTCACTTTTATTTTATGCAAGTCACTTAATCACCATCTCGCAAACCAAACTAATAAACCACGTTTAATCACAAACTTGAATGATATTGAAAATTTCAAGCGACTATGAATGTTAACATACTGTAAATAACCCAGTTCTAATGCTGGGGCAAAGTCAGAGAGTCGAGATCACAAGTATGTCCTGGGTTTGTAACAGGGTCTCCTCCCTCCCCGACATGCTGTGGACACCACAAGGAGGTACCCAGTTGGCTTCTTCACTAGAAGTCCAAGCTATTTTAAAGGGGGGGGGCGGTTCATTCCCTGAGTAGTGGTCAAACTCTTCAGGGAGACGCTTGTATCATCCAACTCTATTCAAGATCCAATGCTCATATTCACAGGTGAGGGCAGGAACGTAGATCGACTCCATGACTGACTAGTTTAATGTCCTCATTACTGAAAACATCCCCTCCTCACATTCCCTCAGGAAACAAATTCACCCTTTTCAGACATCAGCCAGAGGCCATGTGACCTGGAAGTGGAACTAGAACTCAATAGTGGAAACCAATCTGAAGAACACCCCTAAAATTCAACAACAATTCTAACACATCCCAGTTCCCACCAAGCTTGAAAGGTTTATTGAAAGGATTTTTTAAATGTACAATATAAACAGACAGAGGCCTAGCCCAAAACCTCTGCCACTCTGTGACTGATGAAGGTACAGAAATATAGCAGGTTTATTAAATATATATATATATATATATATATATATATATATATATATATATATATATATATATATATATATATATATATATATATATATATATATAAATAAATAAGTAAATGATACACATGCACATTGACAGCAGATTTGCCAACCCAGACAAACCTCCTTACAGCCGTGCGAATGTCTCATTGGCAGGTTGAATGATGAAACTTCCAACTCGACAAAAAGGGAAGTGACAGCATAGAAAACTTTATTAACATTAAGCTTTTACAGTGCAGTTACTCACAAGCCTGTTTGGCTTGTCTGGAGAAGTTACACATCATCTGTGAACTGTGTTTGGTATCAAGGTATCTTTCAGCTTAGCTGCGTTAAACTAGTTTGGCAAGATTATAGTGGATATAAATGCGTATCTGAGCAACACAAAGGTCAAAGGCAAGCACTTTCCTCTAGCTTTTGATGAAGTACTGTAGACGTACGAGTGTATGAAGATATCGTTGAGACTGCTATACTCTTAATTTGAGCGTTTTAGGTTAGGTTTTGGGTTTGCCAGAGTTATGCTACGACCTTTTAGTTGATGTTTTATCGAGTGATGGCACAGATTTGCTGATCTTTGGGGCTGCGAACAAATCCTAAAGTGTAGTCCAGACTTGGCCTCGCCCCATTAGGCACAGAGAAGGAAAATCTCTGCATGAGGGAAGTGAAGAAGAGGAACAACTCCATCCTTGCCAGCTGCTCCCCGAGACACACACGTTTGCCTGAAACAGCAAAAAATTATCCAAATATTGTGCGACACATTTCTGTCGTTATCTGGACTGATTTGCAGGATGTTGCCGCGAATCCCAGCAGACAATGTGTTAACACAATTACATAACTAACGGGTTACACAACTCTGTTTACCTTCCTGAATAGCGTCTGTTTGGTGGAGATTACATTCCTCACTATCAGCCCAGATCTCAGTGAAAAGAGACGGCTTAAATGGCAGTCCTCACGGAGAGTGTATGTGGGGCAAAAGTCGAAAGATTGCAAGTCATCTCAGGACACAAGTCTGATTCACCTGAGCAGACTCACTGGCTCTGCTTGTCTGGGTCATGTTACAGCTTGTCTTTCTTAGACTGTATTCCATCGTTGCTATTGGAGATCCCCGAAACATACTCAGTCGATTTTTGATGCGGGCTCCCATATGACAGGAGTGAGCGCCCTCTCAAATCCAAACAATCGTCGGCTTTACCCTTTCGACGCCATCAACATCGTAGCAAACAAGCCAAGCTGCAAATATGGAGTGTGATGCAGAATTTACTGTCATCCCGAAGTGACGATTCTGTTTTACAGCATGCCTTCATCCAGGCACGTGTGCAGACATTGACACCATCACAAAAAATATTGTTTATTGAGTCGCTATGATTCGTTTTATTCGTTTAAATCAAACTTTCTAAAATGTTAGGTAACACTAAAAACTATCGAACCACTGACATTTTCACCTTAAAAGTGTCTATTGTGGCAAAAAGGTTTAGTGTGCAGATGGAAAGGCAAAAAGGGCCACCTGTGAATGTCCCTGCCTTCATCACCAACCACAGTTCAACATTTAATGAAAAAAAAAAACAGGGGCACCTAAAGGGTTAAGACAGTCATTAGGAAAGAAAAAGAAAAGTCTCAGCACTTATAACTGTCAGTCGACTCAGTTATCACTGTAGTGTGTCAATCCCTTTGCTTCATGGTTGCATGAACAACATTATTGGTCTTGAACCTGGCAATGTACAGTATGTGGCCTGCAACAGGTCTGAAAACACTATCTTTGAGCTCTATCCTCAAGTGGATAAACACATCTCTTGGGATATGTGTTGAGAGAAGCACAGTCGGACCATGTGGACCAGGAGTGCCCACACTTGCTCAGCTTACAGATGACTTTTGAAAGGTACAGTGATGTGCATACCTTTTATAAACAGTCATTCTTATGTTGACATAATGCTAGGGTGGTAACAGGTAAGTCATGTTGCATGTTTGAGATTTTCATGTCTCAGCATCTAAGTGGTAGATTGTAACTCTGGGTTTCACTCTGGTTTGAACTACACTGGTTTAGCTTTGTGTGTTCTATGTACGTGTCTTCGGTTACAGCAAATCAATGAGTCCTTCCAGAGTGTCTTAAAACTCATTCATTTCCACCTATGGAAACAGTGAAACGGAAACAGCTGCAGGCTGAGTCTAGCAATGACATGAAGATGTTCAGAAAAACACAAGTTACTTGGAAATATCTGTCTCACCAGCTGAAAATGGGACAAAGGCCTCTCTCTTCCTGAACTTTCCGTCTTTGTCCAGGAAATGTTCGGGGTTGAAGGAGTGTGGCGTCTCCCACACAGACTCATCATTTAAAACGGAGTCCAGCGTGGGCATGATAGGAGTTCCCTGCAAACACGTGATTAGGAAAATGCACAACGCCGGGCAAAATACTTTCTACCTTTGGTATTGTGTATTTGCCCAGCTTGGTCTCTTTGGACGTCATTCGCATGGCATTCAGTGGTATAATGTTGCCCATCCTCTGGGTCTCATGGATCACTGCGTTGGTGTACGGCATGTTGTCCCGGTCATCCATGGAGGGTTGTCGAGACGAGCCAACCACAGCGTCGATCTCAGCGTGAACCCTCTCTGGACAGCAGGACATCAACATTATGAGTCAGGTTTTAGTTAGCAAAGAAAGGGATGTGACACAATGTTGGTTCAGTTATTTCGCTCTTCTCCACCACCACAACTTATACAAACTCAAAGGAAGTCTAGAGGTCTTCCCAGTGGGTTCTTCTGTGCAGCATATTACTCTGAATCATTTGATCTACTGAGAAGCTTAAGAAAATAAAAAGTCGTGCTCAACTCTGTCTTCATCAAAGAGACTACCGCAGGGATCTTTGGGTTAGCAAGCAGCAGATTGACTCCACCAGTACAAAGAGTTACTGCCCCAAATTCACGTTGGTTCACCAGTGAAGTCATCACCGTCATGTTTTGGCACACAGACCTTGTACTTCTGGATAATACGTCATGTAAGCCAGAGCCCATCTCAGAGTTGTGGTTGTTGTGTCAGATCCAGCCGCAAACAAGTCCAGAGCAGCGAGAGACAAATTATCAAGATCAAAGCCGGCCTCTTTATCTTCATTCTGGTGACCGACATGCATAGACCAAGTTGTGCAAGAATCAAAGAGCGATCCAGTCAAACAAGCAGACAAACACCCACCTGCCCCATTTCTATCAGGAAACAGTCAATGTAGTCTCTTGGTGAGGACGGATCCAGGGTTTCTCTGTGCTCCTGTATCATCTTGTCCAGGAAATGCTGGATTGACCGAACCACCGAGAAGAACCTCTGATGAGGTCCAGGGAACAATCTCATCAGACGGGGGACCGTGTTGTAAACCTCGTGGGACAAAGGTTTTTGTTATACACAATCCACACGGCTGCTCCACATGCAATGAGGAGGCAACAGTGGTTTCATGAAGAAAACTCACTTGAATCCAAATAGATTCTTGAGCAGCATGCGAGTCTTTGAACATTTTGATGATACCTCGGTATTTCTCATCGTCATACTGGAATCGCTCACCGAAAACCAGGCAGCAGATGATGTTAGAAACCGCGTTTGTGATCAGAGATCGTGGATTGAAGGGTTTGCCTGTGAACACTTAAGTTTAATGGCTGTATTCTAATAACTATCGGCTGCTTGTTAGACTCATCTGGTACCTTGATACTGGCCAAAGGCCTCGGTGAGATAGTTGGCTTCCTCTCGTATCGACGGCTCCAGCGTTTTTTTTCCAAGACCGAAATTCTTAAGCGTATGAGAAGCAAACCTCCGCTGCTTCTTCCACAGATATCCGTTTGTCATGAGCAGACCTCGGATGACACACATTATTGACAAAGTGAGATGCCAAGCTATGGAGTAGAATATCATAAACAAGAAAAACACACCTCTGTTTTGAAGCACGTCATCAAAAAGGGGTACGATGGGGCGATCCACATAGTCCTCTCCATTTACAACCATGGCTTCTCGGAAGGCTTTGTAGCCATTCAAGACCACCACCCGATACCCGAAGAGACGAAGACTGTAAATGTTTCCGTACTTCTCTGCAAGCTTGAAACCAGAAAATATTCAATATCAATTGATGGTATTGGTTTACCATTAACTAGCCAACATCGATTTTGCACTATTAATAAAACAGTCCTTCCACCAAGTAGTTTTGCTCAAAAACAAAGGCACATTTCTCCCCAGTGTGATACATTCCCAGTGTTGCAGCTTTGGGCAGCAAACAAAGCGTCTCTGTTCACAGGCCCACGCGGGTCATGAACATTAATGCGTGCCTTAACCTTTCATGACAAACCAGTAATTGCACCACTTTTGCTTGACACTGACAGGGTGGAGACACTTCGGAGGTGCAGTGGAGATGATGCATGGAATTATATCTTTACAAACTAAGATTACAGCACGCTTAATGGGTGCATTAACAACAGGCCCAGACCTGCAAAGACACTTGTATTTAAACACTATCCATCGAACTTACCTGCGCTAACTGTAGGTGTATTCTCTGGGTGTCCACGCGGTGCATGTCGCCAATGAAAGGAAGAGACCACGGTCCAGGTGGGAAGTTTTTAGGAATCCGAAACTTCACCATATCAAACACCAAGAGAAAGACAAAGAGAAATAAAAGAAGAGTGCTGCAGCTGAGCCACTCCAACTGGAGCTTTGCTAGCAGAGACTCCATGCTTGAGTTTGACAAAAAACTGTGTGAGTTCCTTTTAAAACAACAGTTACATAACAACCAAACATAAGCAATGAGACGGTCGCTCTCTGCATGCAGATGCACGTACACTCACACTCTTTCCTTCTAATCACACTCAGTTATACGATTATTAATGTCCTTGACTTCTGACCACAGTGAGGGCAGAACTTGCAGCACAAAGAACCTCCAGTTTCACTAGAAAGATAAAATCCTGGCAACTATAGCTCTCTCTGCCATGGAAGTCATGCTGACTGCATCAGATTGAAAAGTGCTCGATGCACAGAACAGAGTCAAATGGGAATTTGAGCGCAACTGCACCTGGTGTTAAGTTTTGGAATCATTGTAAAATATTCACACAGAAAAGCCGTGCTTTAGATGGACGTGTGAGCCCTGAATCGATTAGTCCTGCACTGTTGCCATTTCCTTGACCAACAAAACACGTCTTCTAATCTTCAGGGGAGAACTAATGATGAAAATTGGGCATGAGAGAACATTGAAGTCCAATCTTAATCACATCTGGAGATGGCTGTTATTACGCTTGACACCATGACTGATATCAGGTTTGTGTACTGACCACAGACATCAAACAAGACCTGAGGACCAATGGGAATGACTGTAGTATAAATTGTATTTGCTTTGGTGTCTGGGTCTCTTCAGCCACAAAGTGATGTTAAGACTGGAGGTACATGCAGGCTTTTCTTGTGATCACTATTAAATACTTTGGAATTCTATACTTTTTTTTCAAGGACCTAGATTTAACACGACGGTGGCATGTTTCTGTAAGGGCTCGTAGGGAACCTAACTCTCCGCCCTTTCTGGTCGGCCCAAAGGTCATAAGATGGAAAAAAAAAATCAAAGGATGAAAGTTATTTTCTGGTGCCCTGAATCACATGTCTGCTGTACCACAATATAAACTATAAATATGGATGTATGTTTTGACTATGTTTGTCGTGTAATTCATGATTTATTTCCTTGAGAAAATATGCAATTATTTGGGCTCAGTCCACCAACTACCCAGTGAGAGCCTGCGACCAGCATCGTACTTTGCTACTAGTTTGCTTCCATGTCACACAACTTTTGATGCAGGTTGAAAAGCAGTGGTTTCATGACAGTAGAATGTATATTTCAAACTCACAGACATCATATGTGAGATTTACGGCATATTTCAAGCCAGATCAGACAATAACCACTTTTTTATCTTACCCCTGACTCTCGATCTTATTTTTTGTTGACTTAGGTCCCATGAGGCAGAAGAAGAGGGGCGTTACCCATGGCCCCTGGTTAGTGTGTTCAGATTCCTCACGTGTACTGATTCAAACAGTTCAGAGACAGTATCTCTTGTCAACGGCAACACGTAGTTAAACGGGTGAAAAGCTTGTTTAGTGGACTGAATAATAAAGGCATGTCAGCCATTCACAATGTGTTCATCATCAGAACAGGATGCAGAACAGTCACATGCTTGACCAGCTGTATGACTAACATTAGCGTTTGCTAATATCAGTGTTTTATGAGCCGTACAAAATGTGATTGAATACTTGAATGCGTTTGAACTGATTAAAAAGTTGCAGATTTTTCCATTGCATACTTACCAGACATCGCTGGTTTCGTTTTAGCGCGTTACAAAATATAACTTCTTTGTATTACACATTCTTTGCTCCCAAAGAGACATGTCTTTGTTCTCAATCTACAGAGCATGTTTTGTTCGACACGCACGTCTTGTTTATTTGTTCTGCTCGATGCTATCAAACCTCCCCGACTGGAGCCACATTCAAACAAAGAACCTAGCAATCCGTTTGATGATAACTTCAGGACATGCTCAGAACTCCTGCCTTTGACTCTCACACAAGTATCTAAACAGCACGTTAAGGACTGAATACCAGGCGAAGCATCATATCCTAATTCAACCTGTAAAAATGTTCAGGAATGTTAAAGAAGAAAAAAAGCGTGTGAAACAGAAACAGTGTGTTTACAATTAGCACAGAGAGACTTGGCCATGAAATAAAAATCAAACTGTGAATGAATACAAGGACACCAACACAACACACTGATGTAAGAGTAAGAACCAAGGGCGTCACCAAGCTGGTTATGGAGCACACCCACAGAGTCCAGGAATCTGAAAAGAATCCTATAACAGAAACAAACAGGAGAATTGGTATGCAAGACATAAAACAAGAATATTATTTTTGTAGAAATGGTATAACAGTAGAAGATTAAAAAAGAAAAACAAGGACATCACCTGAGGCGCAGAGGTGCAAGGCTGCACAGCAGGAGCTTTTTAGGGCGTTTTAACACTGCGGGATCTGTCTTGGGTGGCCTGAGTCCGATTCGCCCCTTGATCAGGCGATTTCCCTTTTTTTCTCCTCAGCTGGGAAAATAGCTGGTGACCCACGACGAAGCAAGTTTCAAGCCACCTATTTACCACCATCGGCTTCTCCGTCACTTCTTAGCACTACGAGTCGGGGTCACCTCAGATATGAACTTCTGAACAGGATGTGGCATTTCACAGCCAAAACTAAACACGAAAGAGTCTTGTCATGTTTATTTTACAAGGAAATAGCGGAAACTAGCTGCGTAATACGGAGCGTCTTGATTGAGCCACTCTGCTCTCACAACATGTTGAACACAATGAGAGAGATTACTGACGATCGAGAAGGTTATAATCAGTGAAGTCCAGATCCCGACGTCAGAAATGATCAGTGAATAGTCTGGTAATCTTCATTAACTTGAGAAAAATCTGCGTCTTTCCTCTTCTCTGTCCTCATGCAGACAGCAGCGCGGCCGCAGCAGTGAAAATAGTTACTGTAGACCGCAGCATTATTCATTTAAGCAAATCTGTCTGCCAGTAAAATCAGGTGTTTATCAGCCTAATAAAGGCGAAAACACATGAGTTATCAAACATCTGCACACATCATGAGCCGCTGCGCTCCTGTTCCGAAAGCGCTGGTTTCTTGCTGCGGCTGCACACCTCAGTGTTGTGCACCAAGACAGCGATCAGATCCTTTACTGCCTGGCATCTATCATGTTTGTGAGGAGTCGTATTTCCCGGCACCTAGCCCCGAGACGCTTGAGGTGAGAAGCACACCTCCCGTAGATCCCGCAGTTCCCCGACTTCACACGGCCCTTATTCATCCCTGCAGACGCCTGTGATGGCCAGGCGGGCATTAATGCAGGAGTCTGTGATGATGGAGGCTGCGGTGGCTAATGCTATTCGCTGTCTGCAATCATCGGAAAAGGTGTCCTCCACTCCTGAAGAAGAGTGCATGGCCGTTATATGGGCCTTGGAGAACTTCAGGCCATACATCCAAGGTCTCCAAGAGACTGTCTATTCTGAACACAGCTGCCTGAGATGGTTAATGTCACGTCAAAGTGTCTCAGGCACATTGGCCTTTTCGACTTTCTACCTTCAGGCTTTCTGCCTTTTGACTTTAAGATCATTCATATACCTGCAGAGCGTAACAAGGTCCACGATGCCTTCTCACGCAACCCTGTGACGCATCTCCTCTGGACTTGCTAATTGATCATGCTTGAGACTGGGGGCATTGACCTCCGATTTATACTGTCTGTCTTACTGACTGACTGACCACAAGTGCAGCATCTTCAGTTAGATGACCAAGTGCGATCTGAAGTCCTCGATAGATTAGGAAACTAATCATCATGACAACCAACATCTCATGTATGCAATATATAATGGTCTTCATCATTACAATGAGCCAAAAACAAAGTGTGGTCTGCACCCTCTCATGTAGCTGTAGCTCTTTGTCCCTTCTGTGGTAGAAGAGACATCCCACAGCTGGTCATATTGGTAATACAGAAACAATGTTGGCAAGAGTAAAACAAAGACTTTTCTGGTCAAAGATCTCCTCTGATATAAAACATACTACGGATCACGTGGCATGTGCCAGAAAACTAAACCAAGTGAGGGAAAGCCGGCTGGTCTCAAAACTACTATACTGGCATGGACTACGCTGGCCCGCTACCCCATAAGCCTAACAGAAACACCTATATTCTTCTCTTGTGTTTTTTTTTTTTTTGTTGATACCTGTCCACCTCTTTGAACATGTTTTGACGTTAGGGTCTTAACACAGGCTAAAAACAGCATATCGTCCACACACAAATGCAAGCGAATCTGTTAAATGTACAGTGAAAACAGCAACCTGTGTGTACGTTGGACATATACACACTTGTGTGTATGTTGTGTATGGTCCTTGTGTAGCCTATCAAGAAACTTTGCAGTGAGACATGTTTTGTTTTTTGCATTGTTTGCTGCATTCAACTAAGTGACCTTATTGTGGGAATTGTTCATGCTTATTTTGCACCACCCAAAATCAGTGTTACAACCGGAAAAGGCAATACATCAGAAAACCAAAATGAGAGGAAAACATGAAAAAGTTCAAAATCTGTTCATATTTTATTCATGATCAGACATCAACAGGAACCAAACTTTGGTAATAAATTTATTGAAGTTGTGCCGATTCCTTTGAGAGTCATTTGTTCAAAATGGTTTTCAGCTTTACAACATAAAATGTTACAGCATGGTTATGTGAAATTGACTCGTAATCTTATTATGTAATCCCTGCTGCCACACAAGCCCTGTGCAAACACAGGCTAAAGTTGAAATGAATCAGCTGCTGGAACTTTCCTGTCATTCACTCTCGATAACACGCCCATAATAGCAGCTACTTCACTACCGTGGACCTACTGCCACTATGATGCTCAAATCAGTGCATGTACAAGGACAGTTCCACATTCATTCTTTTCTTTATCGCCACTTTATTTGAGGTTTGGAATGCTGATGTGCCCAGGACGAGACTTATTCATGTGGAGTTCATTTGACTCTAGCACCCAGATTTCGGGGATGGTTGTTGGTGTTCTCCTTGACTAGGGTTTGGGTTTGATTTGGGGTGAAAGGGAAGGAGCATTTCTACCTTGGGCAATTGGACAATGTTCATGTAGGAGATGAAGCTAAAGACAGCAGAAATTGTCAGCAGTGCGCTGCTGGTTCTCATGATGGTGAGAATGATGAAACTCATAGAATTCATGCTTTTAAGTTGACCTGCCTTTTTTCCGGTTGTTGAGGAACAAGTAATGCAGCAACTGAGCCCAGAATATAATATGCAGAGCCACAGGAACTTGTTCAGACACATCTGCAGCCTGATAGTGCAGGTAACTCAGGTCACTTTGAATTGTTTTGTTAGTTTGTTCTCTAAATTGTGATTTTATTTACTGCCTAATTTGCTTAGTTTTTAAAAGCAATATACTCCTGCATTTAGCTTCAAATATTGAAGGTGAATTCTGTCAGTCTTGAAAATGAAATAAATAAATAAATAAATCTGTATCTTCAAGCCAACCTTTTCAAAAACTGATGATCGGTCCAGAAGAATGCTATTGGTTTTGGACTTTTAATTACATAATATTGTGTCCTGTGGACTGTTATATAAATAAGAGTTTGAGACTGTGATTTCTCACCACCTGATCTGAGAGGACGTGAGGGGACAAAACTTTGTGCAGAACCTGATCTCCTACTGACCATGTGGCTCTACAGTTTCTTCCAAGGACTCGACCTGACAAGGCTTCTTCTGTTGGTCTTTCTCTTCCTGCTTATTGCAGACTTCTTCAAAAACAGGAACCCTCCAAATTTCCCTCCAGGACCACGGGGGCTCCCTTTGCTAGGATGCGTTTTAAGTATGGACTTCCAACGTCCGCACGAATATTTGACCAAGGTAAATGTTTTATGAACTAGCCAGATGATGTCAGAGAAAATAGATCTAGTCAGCGATTATAGCAGCACAAATAAAATGAAACTGATGAAATGTTTTGTAACTATACAGTTCATGAGTGAACTCTGTTTCTGACCAGTGTTTCTCGGATGATCTCTTCTCAGCTTTCAGAAACCTATGGCAATGTTTTCCACCTCCGCCTCGGCAGAACTAAGATAGTGGTTGTTTGCGGCTACAAGATGGTGAAGGAAGCCATTGTGACGAATGCTGAAAACTTTGTGGATCGGCCATATAATGCGATTGATGCCAGGTTTTACTCTGGAACTACAGGTCAGACTCTGGGTTCTTTCATCTGCAAGCTGAGTGACTGATAGTCTGTGAGTATTTTGTGGTTTATTGAAGGTTAGAGGCCTTGTTGAGGATAATGTTGAGTTTATATCACAGAGCTTAAAATAAAAAAAATACTTATTTTTTAGCTTTATGATTTGATTACAATAATTTAGGAGTAGCTTAAAGAATTTCAATGATGATAGTAAGCAATAACAAGTTAATCTATATCGGAATTGTCGATCAAACCTACCACCTAGGGAACAGGCTGCATCAGTAACAATGAGGGGCCGAGTGAGCTCTCTTAGATCGCTTTGCATTGAAAAAGGCTATGAAAGAAACATTTATGTGTTGCAGATGGTTTGCTTGCAAGCAGCGGAGAAAGATGGAAGACACATCGCCGATTTGCATTGTCAACCTTACGCAACTTTGGACTTGGGAAGAATGTGACTGAGCAGAGCATTATTGAGGAGCTCCTACATTTGCAGGAGGAGATGGTCAAAGAGAAAGGTGAATTGTGGGTAGCCAATTCCAAATAAAAGCCATAACACGCAAGTAATTTGCGATTGAGACGGTCTGAACATCAAACTGAATTTCCCTTCCAGGGGCGCCTTTCCACCCTGCTAAACTTTTCAACAACGATGCATCGAATATCATCTGCCAACTGGTGGTGGGGAGGCGCTACGACTACAGTGACCACACCTTCAGCACCATCCTCAAACATCTCTCAGATGTTATCAAAGATGAAGGCTCCATCTGGGGTCGAGTAGGTCTTTCCTCTGCCTTCTTTCTGAAGATGTGTGGAAAGAAATCATAATCTCTGTGGTCGTAGCTGTACGATTCCTTCCCCTGGCTGATGAAGCACTTGCCTGGACCTCACAACAAAATGTTCCAGGACTTCATCACACTCCAGGAATTCTTTGTCGAGGAGGTCAAGAGACACCAGCAGGACTTGGACCACGATAATCCTCGGGACTATATAGACAGTTTCCTCATTGAAATGGAGAAGGTATGTATCACATTTTCTACAAACAGTATTTCTATACTGTCTTTGAGGCCAAAGTAATGATCATTTCTATCCAATGAATAGCACAAAGAATCCGATTTGGGCTTCACTAAGGTGAACCTGGCTCTGTGCTCCTTGGATCTGTTTACGGCCGGAACAGAAACAACATCAACTACATTGCAGTGGGCTTTGGTTTACCTCATCAAACATCCAGAGATACAAAGTAGGTGGTTAAGTGTGACTGACTTCTCTCAGTGGCCTTTCCAACAGATACTTTTTTTCAGCGAGGGTCCAGGCTGAGATAGACCATGTGATTGGACAGAACCGGCTGCCCGCCATGTCTGATAGAGCCAACATGCCGTTCACGGATGCAGTCATCCATGAGGTCCAGAGGATTGGAAACATTATCCCTCTGAATGGAATGAGAGCTGCCAGAAACGACACCATGCTTGGAGGCTACTTCATTCCAAAGGTCTGTGCTAATATGAATATCTGAGTCTGAAACTCAAATGACTCGAGGTGTTGTGTGTGGTCATGTATGTTATAGCAGTGTTTTTCAACTTTTTTTGAGCCACGGCACATTTTTTACATTGGAAAAATTTTGTGGCACACCACTAACCAAAAATGTTACAAAATGACACTCTGTATAGTATATTTAATTACAATATAATTTCTCAATTTATTTATACTCAGTCAGTGTGAAACCTGGGCCTGTTTAGATGAACACAAAGCCGATATCCGGGCAGGAATAGAAGAAAGACACACACGAAGCTCTTCTTCAACAGCAGTTTTTAGTTTTTATAGCAGTTAGGCTTGAAAAGCTCAGCTCACACAGATATGTTGTGGAAAATGGGAGCAATGTCAGAACAGCTTTGTTGGCCAGAATGGGGAACTCCTTGGCAGCAGTCAACCAAAAACTGTCCAAAGGAAGATCAGCAAATCTTAGTTTTAAACCACGATCCTGTTTCAGTTCAGTTAGTTCCTCCTGCTCTTGTAAAGTCATGTCCTCTCCAACAACTGATGCCGAGCTGTATGGGTCCCTAACCCAGTCAAAGCATTCAGTGGAGGCTGAAGAGAAATAAAATGACAACTTCTCCTCAAGACTTTTCAAATGTTTACCTATTACCTCAGACAGTGCAGCAGTGTTGCTTTGCCGTTTGTCTGTGAGTGGGAACATCTCCAGGTTGGCACGTAGCACATGTTGTTGCCAGAGGTGCACCTTTAAACGGAATCCATTTATTTTATCTGTGCTTGTAAGCAGGTTTTCATTTCGGCCCTGCATCCTTGTGTTCAGTTCATTAAGATGATGAAATATATCAGCCAGGTATGCCAGCTTTGCGCACCACTCATCACTTGCAAGCAGATTTGAGTAATCAGACCTCTCATTTGTCAGAAACATTTTAAGTTCCTCTCGCAGCTCATACACACGGGTCAGCACCTTACCGCGCGACAACCATCGGACCTCCGTATGGAGCAATAAGGCTTTATGCTCCGCTCCCATTTCCTCACACAGACATGCGAATATATGGCTTGTCAGAGGTCGTGTCTTTACAAAGTTCACTATGCGCACCACATCGTCCAACACAGGAACCAGTTCTGCTGGTAAAGTCTGAACAACGAGGGCCTCACGGTGCAAAAAACAGTGCGTAATAATCAGATCTGGGTTTCTTTCCTTCACTCTACTCACGAAGCCTTTGGTGCGCCCGACCATGGCTGCAGCTCCATCAGTGCACACACTTGTGCAGTTTTCCCACGTAAGTCCTCCCTGGTCAAGATATTCCGATGTGACCCGAAAAATTTCCTCTCCAGTTGTTTTTTCTGGCAGTGCCTTGCAAAATAGGAAGTTTTCTCTAATGGCATCTCCATCCACAAAACGCACATTGGCCAAGAGCTGAGAATGTCCACTAATATCCGTCGACTCATCAACTTGCAACGCAAATTTCCTACTGATGCGTATCTTTTCCAAAACATGGCTTTCGATGTCTGTAGACATGTCACCAATACGCCTGGCAATTGTGTTATCAGAGAGCGGGACTTTAGCTATGTCTTTAACCGCATCAGGGCTGAGCATCTCATTGAAAATGGCTTTACAGGCAGGTAGTATTAATGTCTCTGCCACAGTGTGCGGCTTTTTTGATTTAGCAACAAGTTCGGCGACTAGGTAACTAGCTTTGAGCGCTTTCTCATTTACCTTTGTGGTTTTTCTCATAAACGTTGCCTGTTTCTCTGTGTTGACACGCAGGCGAACAAAATAGTCTATCGGCTTGTTTTGAAGCGACGGGTGTTTCGTTTGGAGATGGCGTTTAAGCTTGCTTGGCCCCATGGCGCTGTTGGATAGCTTCTCGCCACACACCAGGCATAACGGAATAGGTGTCGTCTCATCCCCGGTGAAAGTAAATCCAAACGAAAGATAGCTTTCACTATATTGCCTTGAGCTCACCATCTTTGCTTTCTTTTTCCCACCACTCATACTAGGGCCTTCATCCGGGTCAGAATCTTGTCCAGGGCCCAGTTTGGAGTTTGCAGTTGTCCTTTTTAAAAAGTTCTCCATGACTGTCACCACGGCCTCTCAGGTGCATCACTAATTCTCTTGGAGGAACAAGGCAATCAGCTACGTGTTGCCACACGGACAAATATTACATTACTCTGCCAGCCTTTACAGCACGGACACTGGACAATGACATAATATTTGCAGAAAATCATTAATAAATGTTAATTAAAAAAAAAAAAGTGATATTGGATAATTTCTCACGGCACACCTGACGATCTCTCACGGCACAGTGGTTGAAAATCACTGCTCTAAGGAACAAATGTCTGTGGGGAACCTACGCCATGAGTCAAAGTACATGCTTCCTGGGTCAAATGTGGATGTAATTGATTAGGATTCTATTATACAAGTAACATCCAACTTACGACCGGGATCAGTTCTGACCAACCGGTCATAAGTCAGATTGGACGTAAGTCGAATGCCATTCAAAATGGCTGACGCCAGGTTTATAGTAGTACTGTATAGGATACATGATGTCAAACTGTTGCGTTTTTAAGCAAGTTTTTCCGTTGAATACTGTTATATACCAAGCTGTTTACAGCCGTAACTGTCGTACGTGATGCTGGCTGGCTGCCATAATTGTTGTACGCGTTGCCGGGCTGCTACGTGCTGCGGAGCCAGACATTGAATTAAAAAAAAAAAAAAGCATGTACGATGTGTTCTAACTACCTGACATTGTGCAAAGAGGAAGGCCACACCCTGTTGTAACTCAAATTGACTGCACTCTGTAAGTGAGTGGACGTGTCTCCAGGGAACCACTGTGCTGCCCATGCTGACCTCTGTGCTGTACGACAAGAACGAGTGGGAAACTCCAGACTCCTTCAACCCAGGACACTTCCTCGACTCTCATGGGAGGTTTGTGAAGCGAGACGCATTCCTGCCGTTTTCTGCAGGTAAAACCACAGTCTGCTTCCTGTTTGTCTCCTTTGGTGCTCAGAGAAGTTGCTAACCTCTCTGGTCCTTGTAGGGAAGCGGGTGTGTCTCGGAGAAGGGCTGGCCAAGATGGAGCTCTTCCTGTTCTTGGTGGGTTTACTACAGAAGTTCTCCTTCGCTGCTCCTGAAGGTGTGGAGCTGAGCACTGACAGCATCATAGGAATCACAAACGTGCCTAAGCCCTTCCATGTTCACGCCAAGGTTCGCTGAGCGACTCATAACACAAGTTCAATGTAATTAAGACGATAATTTGGTTTACTTTTTATGTACGTTGTATACTGTCGTCTTCTGTTTCATGGTTGAGCTGCAGAACCATGTTGCACCTCCTGGTCAAAACATTCTTTTAAAAACAGTTCAGTGATTTCAGTCTTCTTCCACTTGCTCCTGTTACAATGAGATAATTCATAAATCTCAACTCCAAGCAGTGAATATGGACGAGCTCACGTTCACTGGTCAAGTCCCACAGTGTGTATGGGGCCAAGTCAGCAGGACCTCAGCTGAATGGCACAGAGGAACCTGCACCAGTAAACAGGGATGGAATTAAAGGCCAGTTTCTGACTGAAGACACAGCAGTGTCAGCAAACTCTGGACACCATGATGAAGACCTCCCCATGCTTCCGTCAACTAGACCAGCCACATCCAACGTCCCTTGTTCTCTTCATTGAATGTATTACTCTGGCTCAAAACGTGAAAGCAGGTGGTTAAAAATAGACAATTTAACCAATTGTGGCGGGAAATAAAAAATAAAAATTGAACATCTCATAAGTCTGTTTGGATTCAGTAATTCATATGATAACAGAACAAAACATGGCAGTGCTAAGTCCTAACTACTGGAGCTTTTATTGTCTGTCCCATTGAGAAGAATGTTCTTGTTGATGGTCAGAGCCAAGTTGCAGTAGATGTTTTCGAACTTATGAATGTCGTAACTTAGTGTCACGCTTCTCTCTAATATACAATGCACACCATTTATGATAAAGAACAACCAAAAATCAAAAGTTTTGATGTAAATATACCTTTTGTCTAAGTTCTGTGCTGTATGTCTGAACCACCTGGACCGCTTCCCCCTTACTCACTCTAGATCGCAGGGCATCATCAGTTGTGGATCACACAGAGGTAGCACACCAGGAGAAGTATCACTTGACATGTACAGTCATGAACTGTAAAAACACACACTTGTTTGACCCTCGCTGTCAAGAGTGAATGACTGAAAAACGATTGTAGACGTTCAACTTCTTCAGTAGGTGTTACGTGGAGGAAGTCCATTGCAAATGAGTTTCAAAGCACCTCTCCTTTCATTTTTGGACACAGTGATCTTAACAGGGTCTCATGGTGTGACTTACATTCAAGTTGACATTGTGAAAAACATTTGCGTAACAGCTCTTTATGGGAACACCAAGGAATTCATCATTGATACGGTGATTTGAAGACTGAAATTTGGAATTCTTTCATGGACAGATTTCTGTGGCATCGACATTAGAATATGGAAGCCAAGAAACTGCACTGTCATTGCCAATAGAAGTATTTATCGACACAATTGGCCCTAGATCTTCAGCTCCATCTGTGTCTGTTTGCATTAGTGTGTGGGGCTGAGAAAAATGGGCTGCACCATGAAATCTGAAGGGGTGAGTGGTCAAAATATCATATGACTCTGAGTGAGTTTTCGTCTCAGTGGAGAAAGTCTTTGTTTTATGATGATGGTGATGATGATGATGATGATGATGATGATGATGATGATGGGAGCGAGATCTTAAAAGAAACAAATGTAACTTTAACTCTGTGGGAACAAATGAGAAGACGAGACGGAGGACAAAACCCTCCTGTTTCATTCCTCTCCTCTGAAAATAAGTGGTTTTCCTGAATTGGAGAGAAAAATGTTCCTCATTCCCAACATCTGCATCACCGGGGTACTAAAAAGATTATCTAATGATTACTCTGCAAGAGACTGAGCGAACCAAAAGTCAACATTCATGTTCTCCTGCATGTTTAGAGAGGTCAATAAATGCTCTAGACAAATCAGTACAGAAATGGTAACACATGAATCTGTTTCTCGTAGAAAATGTTCAGGGTAAAAGCACATTCGTTCTACACTTGCTGCACTGATTCATCAGACAGAAGTGAGTCCAACGTGCAGATGAAGCTGCCTGGCTAAACAAACAGGTCGCACTTCACAGTCATTTTGTCTAGTACCCTTCTTTGGCATCTCATGCTGAATATGTTGAAGCCATTATATTGTATTCCAAACATGCTCAGTGTTTCAGCGCATACTTTCTTTATTGTGTGCCGCAAGGCAACTGAGGACGGTAGGATTGGTCGGCAATGCGAGTGGTGAGGTGGATTGTCCACAATCCCACGGATTGGCTGCAGAGGTGCCTACAGTTGCTTCACCCACTTCTTTTCCGCATGATAGCTTGTGTTTACATGAGGAGACCCCATTTTGTAGCTGCATTGATGGACATGCTGTTGCCCTCCTTACCTGGATGAACCCACACTGCCAAAGGCTGGTTCAATGACCCTGGTGTTACTGTCCTGGATGGACAGACAAACAAGCCTGACCCGAGAGAGAAACTATGGAGTATAGTCATGAGTAAGCTGGCTGACACCAGACCCAACATTGAAGATGAGCTGAAGGTTATCATCGAAGTAACCTGGCATTCCATCACACCTGGGCAGTACGCCAGGCTGATCACCTCGATTTGACACCGCACTGATGCCAAAATTCATAGAAAAGGAGGCTCAACCAAGAGTGCAAAGAAATAACACATTAGATAGAACTCCAAGAGCAGAGTCCATGCTTAAACTTGACACACTGCAGCACATCGGCTGGACAAGCCCGCTCCTCACTGAATGCAAACACACGTGCATACCAACCCAACATCCCACAGCTGGAGGGTCAGGTTCAAAATATCCAAAAATCCCCTCCCTAAACACACAGATGCACACAGACCCAGTCCACCCTCTGATCACACTCAGATGTGGGTAATGTTCTCGACTTCAGACCACAGTGAGGGCACGAAGAACCTTTCTTTCTCACTTGAAATCTGCAACAGATGATACACCTTTGTTCAAGTTCAGTATTCTGGTTTGTTCAAGCAGGTTGATAAAAACACAAATCCACCTAAAACAACTCTTCATGACAGGAAGCCAAATCACCAAATACATACGTATGTATAAAAACGATGCCAATGCTAACTCAATTGTTGACTAATATACTGAAGATCATAGTACAGCGTGAGATTGTTGTTCTCCATCATCGAAAAGTAGATTGTGGAGTCACCGAAAGATTTCATGTGGAGAGGCAAGCTGCAGCTGCATTGTCTAGTTTGTCAAGTGAAGCGGTTTTATGGTGCAAGTGGATATCACCACGGGGTCCTGCACTCTTCCATATTTTCAATATTGTCACCAGTGGTGTAGAAAACAACACATTCTTATATTTTCTGAAGTTAAAGAAAATCTGTGAAATGACAACCAGATACCCCATTGTCACATGTGCCTCATTGGCCAAGTATTATTTGAGAATAATAAAGCATGAAGCATTTGTTCAGCAGGCGTAATTTCATTTGCTAATTAATTATTTTTTACCTTAAAGAAATACATTACAAACAGGTGAATGCCAAAGTAACTGAAATTGTATAAGTGAGTACTGAATAGATGCATTTCTGGATTCCATTTTGAGAGAATGCCTGTTCGCCCTCCCACATTATCACCTTGTCAAATCTGACCGTTATATGGGAAAAGCTTAGACTCCCATGGACTGGTCCACGTTCCTCAATTGCAAAAGTTTCCATGAAAACTGAGATGTTTATGTCGACCAGTGGAGTGCAGTTAAGGCCTTCAACACTTTCACTGATACTATAAACATCATCAGAAGCTCTAACCATTTACAATCTAAATTCATTTTTTTATTTGTTTCCAGTAGTATCTGACAGTATGTGTTATTCTCACCATACAGCTGTGTTCAGTGCTATTCCCGGTCATGCATGACGTCAGTGTCCAT
Source organism: Synchiropus splendidus (assembly GCF_027744825.2). Classification (NCBI taxonomy): domain Eukaryota; kingdom Metazoa; phylum Chordata; class Actinopteri; order Syngnathiformes; family Callionymidae; genus Synchiropus; species Synchiropus splendidus. The sequence continues at coordinate 19,335,084 of NC_071334.1, read as the reverse complement.
CCCTTCCCCCCGGACCCTGGCTATCGGAACTGATAGTGTATCTACCATTAACTGCCATTGCAATGAGACTGTTTCTTTGACCAGCCAGAGATTCGCTGCACAGAACAAGAGCGCAGGCCAGCAATGACTTTTTCATTTGCTATCCTCTGATAGGTTGATCCACTAGTTTCAACCATACCAATAACATGCAGATACAAATATCAATAAATAACTGTAAATATGTAATCATTTTACATAGTGTGTTCAATGTTTTTGTCCAATCCTATTTCACACTGTTTGCACCGTATGAGAACAGAGACAGTAGAGTTGGAGGGACCAAGGTCTTACCTGAAATGAGAGGAACAAGAGTCACTCTTCTTTCAAAAGTCAAACAAGATCACAATTATACATGGCGTTAAAAACAAACGCCGCACCAAGGTGGCGCAGGACTTTTATTTTTTTCCAACAAACAGGTCAGTCTAAGCTGCTTTAAATGCTTTGGTGATTGACATTTGTGATCCAGTGAAAGCAGAAGGATGCAATAGTTCATGAACCATGTCTGTAGTTCTTTGTGAGTGTTTTAAGAGAGGCATCCATTTTGCTAACTTTAACATGTTCTAACATTGATCATTTTTGGTGAGGAGCTACTCTATTCGTATGTGAGATTTGATTTGAATCCAGTTGGTCCATTAAATGATGAATTTAATGAAACTGAAAGTAAGCAGGTAAATGAAAACAAGTCTGTATTTCACTGTCCTCTATACAAGTCCTGTGCTCTCTGCCACAAAAATATATCTGCTGACCATCGAATTGTTTATGTGAACACGAGTGAGCGTCACCAAAGTTAGGAGTCACTTTTATACGACAAGAAAAAGTCCTGGTGTTGCTATATGCGGAATTGCCCCATTCATTACATAATCTCGTGGCCTATGGACTGTTGCATAAATTACACTCAATGAGTGATATTTCTCACAATATGATCTGAGAGGACGTCAGGAGACAATCATTGGGCACAAAACCTTGTGCAGAACCTGATCTCCTACTGACCATGTGGCTCTACAGTTTCTTCCAAGGACTCGACCTGACAAGGCTTCTTCTGTTGGTCTTTCTCTTCCTGCTTATTGCAGACTTCTTCAAAAACAGGAACCCTCCAAATTTCCCTCCAGGACCACGGGGGCTCCCTCTGCTAGGAAGCGTTTTAAGTATGGACTTCCAACGTCCGCACGAATATTTGACCAAGGTAAATGTTTTATGAACTAGTCAGATGATGTCAGAGAAAATAGATCTAGTCAGCGATTATAGCAGCACAAATAAAATGAAACTGGTGAAATGTTTTGTAACTATACAGTTCATGAGTGAACTCTGTTTCTGACCAGTGTTTCTCGGATTATCTCTTCTCAGCTTTCAGAAACCTATGGCAATGTTTTCCACCTCCGCCTCGGCAGAACTAAGATAGTGGTTGTTTGCGGTTACAAGATGGTGAAGGAAGCCATTGTGACGAATGCTGAAAACTTTGTGGATCGGCCATATAGTGCAGTCAATGACAGGTTCAACTCTGGAACTGCAGGTCAGACTCTGGGTTCTTTCATCTGCATGCTGACTGACATTAGTGAACTATCAAAAGCTTCAAACACATATAGTACAATAATCAGTTTTATTTCAAAGTGGGGGGTCGCTGAAAGAATTTAATGGACAAGGAGGAGCAGATTCAGTCCAGATACTTTCCTCTTCTTATTGACACCATTTCCCTTTGGAACAGACCTAGTGGGATCTCACACCAGGTGATAGACATTGAAGGCATACGAGAGCTGATGTCTCAGTACTACGACATGGTAGCATCCACTTGAGCCCTGCTCACTGCTGGAAATTGACTCGACTCAACATTTATGCGTTGCAGATGGTATCTTTGCCAGCAGCGGAGAAAGATGGAAGACACATCGCCGTTTTGCATTGTCAACTTTACGCACCTTTGGATTTGGGAAGAATGTGACAGAGCAGAGCATTATTGAGGAGCTCCTACATTTGCAGGAGGAGATGGTCAAAGAGAAAGGTGAATAAGCCAAGCCCATTTAAAAGCCATAGTAATATATAATTTGGGATTGCCTTTCCCTTCCAGGGGCGCCTTTCCACCCTGCCAAACTCTTCAACAACGCTGCATCGAATATCATCTGCCAACTGGTGATGGGGAGGCGCTACGACTACAGCGACCACACCTTCAGCACCATGCTCAAACATCTCTCAGATGTTATCAAAGATGAAGGCTCCACCTGGGGTCGAGTAGGTCTTTCCTCTGTCGTGTTTCTGAAGATGTGTGGGAAGAAATCATAATCTTTGTTGTTGCAGCTGTACGATTCCTTCCCCTGGCTGATGAAGCACTTGCCTGGACCTCACAACAAAATGTTCCAGGACTTCATCACACTCCAACAATTCCTCAACAAGGAGATCAAGAGACACCAACAGGACTTGGACCACAATAATCCTCGGGACTATATAGACAGTTTCCTCATTGAAATGGAGAAGGTATGTATCACATTTTCCACGAGGAGTATTTCTGTTCTGTCTTTAATACCTAAGTAATGATTTCTATCCAATGAACAGCATAAGGAATCCGATTTGGGCTTCACTAAGGCCAACCTGGTTATCTGTTCCTTGGATCTGTTTTTGGCCGGAACAGAAACATCTTCAACTACATTGCAGTGGGCTTTGATATACCTCATCAAACATCCAGACATACAAAGTAAGTGGCTATCTGGGATTTACCTTTGAAGCCTTTGCAGCATCTTTTTTTTCTATTCCTCAGAGAAAGTCCAGGCTGAGATAGACCAGGTGATTGGACAGAACCGGCTGCCCGCCATGTCTGATAGACCCAACATGCCGTACACGGATGCAGTCATCCATGAGGTCCAGAGGATTGGAAACATTGTCCCACTGAATATATTGAGATCTACCAGAAGGGACACCATGGTTGGAGGCTACTTCATTCCAAAGGTCTGTGTTGATACAAAAATCTAAATCTAAATCAAGGGTGTCAAACTAAATGGGCCGCCGTTGAGTGAGGTTTTGGTGCAGACAACACTGTGTGCAACAGCCTGGAGAATGCACACAAAACAGATCCTTATGCTAGGGATGGGCAATGTTGACAAAAAAAGTTGTAGGATAAATCGGCGATAGCGATAATTATCACGATAAATGCATTTTCATTCAATTCAATATGATGAAAAATATTGGTGGAGTTTGTCCCCAAAATCATTATTTAATTATGTTTACTGTAAATATAATAGTCAACTAAGTGTAGAGGTGAGAAATTCAACCCACTCGTGTCTGACATACTGCTCTGTCAGCTTTATTTAGGGGTTAAATTGAGCCGCCTGTCTGCTGTAACTCATATCTCTTAACAGTTTACTACGGACCAGTCTGGTCACATTTCCTAGATGCTATTGAAGAAATATTAGAAATATTGTGAATAAATGATGAATTAGTCATATTCTATTCAAACTGTCAGTCATTTGTCTTGTATGATGAAAAACCTTTTGACAATTCTCTCTCCTAAAAAGGTTGTTTTTCATTGTCTTATTGAAGATTTCACTAATACTTAGACCGTTTTAGAATTTGTTGATGGTCCCTAACTGATGCCGGGTCATAGCATTAGAGTGTGTGCAGAATCGGTGAACCACAATAGGGGTGCCAAAGAGGACACCGCCGCCAATACGGGAGCGGAGGTCTGTCCAATATCCCACAATTTTCACCAAGCGCCAGCGCAGTGGGAGACCTGCATGTGTTGATGTGAACCAAGGCAGACAACCGCGTCAGAAAACCTATGAGGACCACTCCATCTTATAAAATAAACACAGATCCAGAGACTCAGACCAGTCGACCAGTGTCATTATCAAAGGTTAAGTTTAAAACTATGGCCGTGAACCAAAGTCCACCACATTCTCCACAACTCGTCACACACTGGTGTCGGCTGTCAAACGGTGTGGAGCTGGAGAGCGCAGTGCGCCATCGCGGTCTATCGTGTTCATGTATCCAAGTCCAATGCAGCGAGTGACCCGCGTGTTTATCAAATTTATCATGAGATGCAGAATTGTCATCGTGGAGATTGTGTTTGGTGGTATATCGTGTACGATAAGTTATCGCCCATCCCTACCTTACGCCCATGGTGTAATATACTGAAGTGGAGTTTTACCATAGCAGAAGACAGTCTTCAGCGCTGCATGTCGATGCATTTGGTTTTCTATTGCCATTGCGTCACATTAACAAAAATAAAATAAAATAAAATTTGAAGATAGGTCAGCCATGGAATGGCATACATTTCACTTTACATGCAAAACGTGTCAATTGCTATTAAAAGCCATGCAAACATTTAAGTGATGAAAACTGTTGTAACACAAAATGACTGCATTCTGTAAGTGTGTGGACGTGTCTCCAGGGAACCACTGTGCTGCCCATGCTGACCTCTGTGCTGTACGACAAGAACGAGTGGGAAACTCCAGACTCCTTCAACCCAGGACACTTCCTCGACTCTCATGGGAGGTTTGTGAAGCGAGACGCATTCCTGCCGTTCTCTGCAGGTAAAACCACAGTCTGCTTCCTGTTTGTCTCCTTTGGTGCTCAGAGAAGTTGCTAACCTCTCTGGTCCTTGCAGGGAAGCGGGTGTGTCTCGGAGAAGGGCTGGCCAAGATGGAGCTCTTCCTGTTTTTGGTGGGTTTATTGCAGAAGTTCTCCTTCGCTGCTCCTGAGGGTGTGGAGCTGAGCACTGACAGCATCATAGGGACCACAAACGTGCCTAAGCCCTTCCATGTTCACGCCAAGGTTCGCTGATCGACTCAGTATGTTAGTGATGTAAAACTTGTAATGTCAACTGTTTTTGTAATCATGAATCATGTTTATACTCATGTTTATATGCACAAATCCGCTCTGTGATCAACCTACTCCTAACACATATATTTTGGTTTGATTTGTGTCCTCCTAAGTCTTGCCCTTGATCAACTCATGTCTTGCATGACTAGCATGGCATCATGCTTAGCTCGTGTCTAAACCCCTTGACCGGGTGAAAGTCTTTTCCCTTTGAAATTATTTAGCCTTTCAAGGTGCAAATGTACGACTTGTGTTTCATGTTTGAGGTCCAGGTCGTCCTTGCACCTCCTGGTCAAAACATTCCTTTAACCTGAAAATAGTTCAGTGATTTCAGTCTTCATTGGATAATTCATAAATCCCTCCCACAAGTCCAACTAAAATAGACCTGGTACAGTGGGCAGTGGTGGGAGTCAACCAGTGGATATAGATGAGCTGAAAACCATAAGTGTGGTATACAAAGCCAAGTCAGCAGGACCTCAGTTGAATGGCTAAGGAACCTGCACCAGTAAACAGGGATGGAATCAAAGCCTGGATTCTGATTGAAACGCAGCAGTGTCAGCAAACTCTGGACACCATGATGAAGGACCAACCTCGTCCATCGATCCCTTGATCTATCCCACAAATGCAAAATGTAAGAAACTGTGGTGGTAAATAAAAATTGTTTTTGGAACATCTCTTGAACAAGTCTTACACAAAGCCAATTGCCAGGAGCCGTTTAAACTTCGGAACAGGATAATTCAGAGTTGAGTACCAGCCTAAAATAGAATGTACACTCACTCTTGAAAAGGAACAAGCCAAGATTGAAATCTAGAATGACTGTGTCAGGGCTCCTTGATTCTAGTACAGTTGGCCAGAGGAGATCCGATAAACATGTTCCTCCACCTTTATTATTCGGAAAGTGTAAAATGTTTTTAATGCAAACAAAACTCCCCTCCAAGAGTCCAGGAGGTTTCCCGAGTTCACGAGTACAACAGAACATTAAAACAGCCGATGGAAAGAAGCTGTTCTATTAGTGGGATGTTTTGTTCCTCAATGATGATGGATGAGAGTTGTCTGGCTGGACTTGGCTGATGCTCACAGCTCCATTATCCATGATCTTATCAGGCCCGCCCTGAACCGCTTCCTCATTCCAGATCACAGATAATGACAAAGTACTGGATCACACAGAGGCAGCACAACAGGAGAACTTGTCAATAGGAAAAACATGGACACATATGAACACAAGCTGAGACTTGTTTGGTTTAACCCTTGCTGTCAAGAGTGAATGTCTTAAAGACAGATTTCAGACATTCAGCTTCCATCTTTAGCAGGTTTTATACAGTGAATTCATATGACTGTGAATGCTGAAGACTTGGCTGCTTTCCATTTGGCTCATTCTCTGCTTGAGGGAGGTGATGGAGAGGAACAACTCCATCCTTCCCTGCTGCTCCATGAGATACTGCCTGAGACTGAAGAACACACATGAGCAAATGAGTTTCAAAGCACCTCTCCTTTCATTTCTGGACACAGTGATCTTAACAGGGTCTCATGGTGTGACTTACATTCCAGTTGACATTGTGAAAAACATTTGTGTAACAGCTGTTTATGGGAACACCATGGAGTTCGTCATTCTTACAGTGGTTTGAAGTCTGAAATTTGGAATTCTCTCATGGACAGAATTCCGTGGCATCGACATTAGAAAATGGAAGCCAAGAAACTGCACTGTCATTGCCAATAGAAGTATTTATCAACACAATTGGCCCTAGATCTTCAGCTCCATCTGTGTCTGTTTGCATTAGTGTGTGGGGCTGAGAAAAATGGGCTGCACCATGAAATCTGAGGAGGTGAGTGGTCAAAATATCATATATGGGTGGCTGACTCTGAGTGAGTCAGCCACCCCAAAGTCATACTTGTTTTATTTTTATCAAATTTTTATTGAAAGATTTGTCAAGCAAAATACATGGATACATTTTGCATATTACAATTCCTATTTTATTTTCCATATGAAACCAAATACCTCCTCCCACAACCTTCTGGTGGCGCGCCCCTACCATTGACAGTCTATTTGAAATTTAAATATGTAAAATGATTAAACATTATCGTGTCGTAGATATCATGACATAACAACATAACATAAATTGCATCCCGAAATACAACAGTCTTGATCTCCTCGTTGTTGATGGGAGCTAGATCTCGATGCTTGCAGTAATCCACTGGTGTTTGAGCTTCACAAAAGAATTTGTCAAGTTTTGATACCAGTCCTCGGGTCTCTGAGGTCTGTAGTTTATGCAATGGATGTGTTGGGAGGGAATTGCTCCATGGTCCATATGCACGCATTGCTGATCTCAGCTGTAAATATTAAAAAAAAAAGGATGTGAATGATATGTATTTTTCAAATCATTTTTGAAACTCAGTCTGCCTCTTTTGTGTCATACTGGTTTTATGATGATGTGCAAGATCTTAAAAAAACAGATGTTACTTTAACACCGCTGGGATGAATGAGAAGCTGAGCCAGAGGACAAAACTCTCCAGTTTCATTCCACTGCAATGAAAATACGTTTTTTTCCTGAATTGGAGAGCAAAATGTTCCTCATGTCCAACGACATCTGCATTGCCTGGCTGTTAGTCACATTATCTAATGATTACTCTGCACAGACAGAGTGAACCAAAAGTCAGCATTGACGTTCACCTGCATGTTTAGAAGAGAGGTCAAAAGTGCTTCAGAAAAAATCATTACAGAAATGGTAACAAATTAATCTGCATTACGTTTGTAAAGCAGATAGTGAACAGGACTGTGGACCATTTTACAGGTTAGATAGATTTTCATTTGTCCTGGATGGACAGACAAACAAGCCTGACCCGAGAGAGAAACTATGGAGCATAGTCATGAGTAAGCTGGCTGACACCAGACCCAACTGAAGGTTGAGCAGTAGCAGGCTGATCACATCGATTTCACGCCGCACTCAACCAAGAGTGCTTAGAAATGACAATACATTTTAGAACCTTACAATACCATTTTAATTGATCATTTAATTTTGGGGTGTCAGTATCTCGAAGACATAACCATCCATGTTTCAAGGACCTTCTGAAACAGCTTTTCCAAGAATTCTCTTAAATTGGTGAATCTCTTCTGCTATTTGAATAAAAATGAGTCATAGCTTTGACTACATTCAACTGAAAACTTGTCAGTTTCCTGAATACATACAGATTATATTGTTGGGAAAAGGCCAAACACTCATTACCTTGATTTTGAAGGGCATCATTGAAAAGTTGATCCACAGTCTTCTCCATTTTCTACCAGAGCTTCTCCGAATCTTTAAACCAATCACAGCTACGTCAAACAGCTGCAGAAAAGCAAGAGAGAATCCTGCTGCAGCCTCATCACTTTAGGTTCCACTCCAGCAGGAGAGTCTTCATGTTTAAGTTGGACACGCACTGCAGCACATCGACTGGACAAGCCTGACCCTCACAGAATGCAAACACACGTGCATACCAACCCAACCACACACAGCTGGAGGGTCAGTAGTACGTGACCTATGAGTGTGGAGGTTCAAATTATTTCATGCAGAACACACCAACCCCTCCTGAAAGCACACACACACACACAGCTGTTAAAGTTCATGGGGGAGTTTATTGACTTTCCTCAGCCTCTGAAATGTTCTTTTCATTCTCCCAGAGATACCACCAGCAGCCCTACAATGACCAGCTGAGGGTTGTCACAAAATAAACATGGCAGAAAAATCATTACATGAATTTGAGATCACATTGTTTGCAATTCACAGCTTTAACAGTGGTCACACTTCTCCAGTGGTGGATCCAGGGGTTCTACTGGAGCCACAGTAAATCTTGATATGCAGTGGGTTTAAGACCATTTTTTAATTTCATCTTGGGATTTCAGACAAAAACAAAAACAGCATGTAACGTAGGACAAGGAAGGAAAGGACAAGAAAAGAAATATTATAATCACATGAATCCACAGCAGGTGTACAATTCACAATTTGGTTTTAATGCACACAAAAACATCAATAATGACAAGAGTTTAATTTCGATCTCTGTGGTCAAGCTAGGGGATTTCATGACTGAGAGAACTTGAGAACTTAAGCAGCAATTCGGAGCTGATGCCTCATCGAGGGACAGCGCAGAGGAGGCTGTCTTTTGGCCGGCGAACTAACCCGAAGGTGTACTCCAGACTTGGCTGCTCTCCAGGAGGCAGAGAGAGAGAGAACCTTTGCATCAGGGTGGTGATGAAGAGAAACAACTCCATCCTTGCCAGCTGCTCCCCAACACACACACGTTTGCCTGAGACAGGAAAGAATACAGTTATCCAACTGCCAGCAGAAGCGTCTTCACACGCTTCTTCTCAACTTCATGGAAATGGCACTCAGAACACCTGGGTCACTGGGCAGTGTCTCCACTCCCAGAAGACATTATGAAATACTGACTTCTAGACTGTTGTGAATTGTTAAAGAACACATCACGCCACGGCAATGTTCCATGATTCAAGAAATCCTCCGCTGATATTTATTTTTTATTTTTCTAAAGAGTCACAAAACAATGCTGTAATCAGAATACGAAGATGCCTTGACGTTTTCATGCCCATGTCATGTGTTTATTTGGCACAGGACAATCTACAGATCACTCCCCTTTGCTCCAGAAGTCAAGACTAAACCAGCAAACTGTTGAAGCTGTTGGAATGGCCATGGGTGAGGACCATATTAGACCTCAACTGTATCCCAAATTCCATAATATCAGTAGTAAAATCCAACAACTTCTGTGACGTTGTTATGCTAAGATTATAATGTAAAGTAATGCTGCCTTCTCCTTGGCAACAAAGAAAAACTACAGTCAGTTTATGTACTGCTTCAAGTCTACCGTGAACGTTCTAACTAGATCAAGTTCAAATCCACACTGTGAAATGTCTTCATAATCTTCCTTGTGCAGTTTTGAGTGAAAGTGTCACCTGCTGAAAAAGGGACAAAGGCATCTCTCCTCCGGAAGTTTCCATCCTTATCCAGGAAATGTTCAGGGTTGAAGGAGTGTGGAGTTTCCCACACCGTGTCATCGTGAAGAACGGAGTCCAGCGAGGGGATGATAAGCGTTCCCTGAGCGAGCCAAACTGGTTATTTATATTTACATTCGACACTCCAGAAGAGACATTTCTCCTAGAACAGATCTTGAACCTTGGGTATCGTGTATTTGTCCAGTTTGGTCTCCTTGGCCGTCATGTGCATCACATTCAGCGGCAGAACGTTGCCCATCCTCTGACACTCGTGGATCACTGCGTTGGTGTACGGCATGTTGTCTCGGTCTGCAATGGACGGTTGTCGGGATGTGCCAATGACAGCGTCAATCTCAGCGTGGACTCTCTCTGGACAAGAAAAATCTTCATGGTTATCTGCCTCAGATCGATACCGGTTTGGATCAATAGATACATACGGCGATCGAGCTGCAGCTCTGCCAAGGGTAAAAAAATCTCTCACTATAGTTGGTAATACTCTGGCAATTCATTCTGTTTCATCTACACAGCTGAAGACGGTAGGATTTTAACTTTTTTACTTTTAACTGCTCAAGTATACTACGTTATCAAATAATCATATTTTTATCTCTCTGCAAAATGTTTGTGTACTGTCAGTTTGCTAAAAAGGAACTGCAAATGGCAGTATATGGTTGTTGTGTAGAGAGGAGTCGGTGCACGGACACCTTGCACATGTGGATCATGCGTTATGTATTTCAGAGCCCATCTCAGAGTCGTGGCCGTGGTTACAGATCCTGCAAGTGCCAGGTCCATGGTGTTAAAAGCCAAATTCTCCACATCAAAACCTGCATCTCTGTCAATATTCTGTTGGAAAAAATGCATACTCAAGTCAAAACAGCCCATCACAAGAAGAAATAAAAGAGAAAGACAGAGATTATTTCAACAACAAAATCACCCACCTGCATCATTTCTATCAGGAAGGAGTCAGTGTAATCTCTTGGTGAGGACGGGTCCAGAGTTTGTCCGTGCTCTTTTATCTTTTGGGCTTTAAATTCAATAATGGACTTCATCGCAGTCATGAACATCTGATGAGGTCCAGGGAACCACTTCAGTAACCAAGGTATCGTGTTGTAAATCTGGTGGGACGAAGCTGTGGTCAAAAAGCCTAGTAGAGCCACAATATGAGTTCTCTTGTCCAGCAGTGACTTCTTTGCTAAACAGTGATTGATTCAGGATGTGTGTGTGTGTGTTGATGTGTTGACTTAGAACTAAAAGGAAGCTGTCACTGCATGACAAAACATTTAAGTAGGCATTTATTGACCAAAGTGGACTCACCGGTACCCAGGCAGATTCCTGAACATCTTGTATCTTATTGTACAAGTCAAGAATGTGGTGGTATTTCTCGTCGTCGTACTCAAATCGTTCAGCGAACAATAGGCGAAATATAATATTGGCCACGGCTCTGTGTAAGTGGCAGTGGACATCAAAAGGTTTGCCTGTAACACAAAGAATATGTCGTACAAAAAGCCACATTTTAATAGTGACCTGCATAGCTATATACATTAACTTCTTTGGTACCTTGATGCTGGTCGAAGGTCTCTGCGAGATAGTTGGCTTCTTCCTGGATTATCGGCTCTAGTTTTCTCTTTCCGAGGCCAAAATTCCTGAGATTATGAAGAGCAAATCTCCTCTGCTTCTTCCACAAATAGGAATTTGTCATGAGCAGACCTACAAAAACACACCGTTAATAGCACCATACTAAAAGGTATACTGAACTGTAAATTCTGCACAAAGATGAAACAAAAAAAGCAGACACACCTCGATGACGAAGGGCTTCTTCGAGGAGCGGTAAGTTGGGGCGATCCATGTAATCCTCCGCGTTCACAACTATGGCTTCTCTGAACACCTTGTAGCCGTTCAAGACCACAACTCGCACACCAAAGAGACGAAGGCTGAATATTCTTCCGTACTTCTGTGAAAGCTTGAAAGAGGCACATTTTTGGTGTTAATGACAATTCGTAGACAAAAAGTTCAGTTTTCAATACCTATGTACAAGATCCCTGCTATTCCAACTGTTAAATTCATTTACTACATGTCAAACCTGATGGTAATTAAAGCCATGAGACAAAAAAAAAAACATTAGTGAGTCAGTAGAGCAAGATCAGAAGTCCTCAACTACGGTTGACACATATTTTCGACCTGTCACCTGAGGACACACATGGATGTAAAGCACAGAGTGTAAACAGTCACAGGAGCCGTAGTTTGGTGGCCAAAAACAAAGCTTTACAATGTTTTCTAAATCTCAGCATATTTTTCTTCTGGAGGCACAATAGCAATGGAATCTGGAAGCTGACTGTTTAGATAGTTTTTGGATGGATTTTTACAACCCATTTATACTCACCGCTGCCAACTGTAGGTGAATGTTGTGGGGATCCAAACGATGCATGTCCCCAATAAAAGGAAGTGGCCAGGGACCGGGAGGGAAGTTTTTCGGGTTTCCATACTTGACGACGTCAAACACCAGGAGAAAAATGCACAAAAATAAGAGAAGGCTGCTGCAGTCCAAGCCGAGCTGCGCCAGAAGAGACTCCATGTTTGATTATGAAGAAGACCCTGACGTCCAATTTTTATATAAATGTCTGTTACACATCAACCAGAGTATGGACAAATAAACCTGGGCAGGTCAATGCTCTGAATTCACTGACCCACTTCACTTATGATGAAAGTTTGGTCACATCTTAAAATTGTCCACTTAATCTTGTGACGTTTCATGTGAAATAGTACGTAAACTAGCATATCTGCAGCTATGATGTGTGTAATGAATAGCGTGTTCCACCACGTTGGCCAGTACTCAGGATGCCAACCAACCAAATTCTGCCTGCTTGACAACTCCGCTTTGTTGAGGAAATCATCAACTCATGAATTTGATCGTTTGCCAGTTTGAACACCTGTTTCCTGCCAGCACATCTGCTCTTCCATCCTGGATCCTCACCAGCCGAGCCTCATCTGCAGCCAGAAGGTCTCTGCAACAAGTACATGTTCGATTGACCTATTGATGAGTCAGGGGGTTACTTTGTCACAGTAAGCCATAGGTTTTATTTCAATTTAGGTGAGGTGCCTTTTCTTTCTAAGAGACCACAGTTAGGTAACAGCTCCACCAGTTCCTGTATTCAGACAAAGAAAATGCTTGCAGTATTTGAGGAGATGACAAATCAGTAGAAATTAGAATAGGTTTATTACCTTGCAGCATAGAAGAGACGGTGCCATACAACTTAAAAGGTGTTTTATTATGAGTCGCTAGGACTGTCCCCAAGCAACAGGGCATTATACTCTTTGATAGTTTAGTCCATGACATTTATCATGTCTTTATCTTTCTGGGACAGCGGTCAGTTACTGCAGTTGGAGCCTTTATTGGCCATTAGATCAGTGCTGGACTTCTTCCAAGGGCCAAAATGTCTTGATCTGAGACAACACAATCTCAGCTGAACTCACCGTCATTTCTGCAGAGCAGGATCTGAACAAAGAAGGAACATTTTGAGGCAGAAAGACGACTACATTGCCCAAAAACACAAGCCTCAAATCAGAGTCAGAGTCAATTATTAGCCAGCCTCTCTTCACTGACCTGTGAAAGTTGGGTCGGACCGTTGAATGAGGGATGCAGCAACATTAAGTTTAAAAACACAAAACATAAGATGAAGTAGGAAAACTTCAGGAATTTTCATTTGTTCATTTTTGTGAACAACAAGCTGAAGCTGAGCACAAACTCCATTAACTTCTCCGTTACATTCTCTGCACCCGCCCTCATCACTGGGTGGTTCAGACATACACAACAATGTATCAGCAATGACAACGTTTGTCTTGATCTTGGTGAGTGATTTCCAGACTGATGTAAGACGCCAGGTTTCAGCTGGTCTTTCATCGAGGCACAGCACAGAGGTGGTGAGGTTTGGGGATGCGAATGAATCCTAATCTATAATCCAGACTTGGCTGCTGACCCTCAGGCATACAGAAAGAGAACCTCTGCATTAAGGAAGTGAAGAAGAGGAACAACTCCATCCTTGCCAGCTGCTCCCCGAGACACACTCGTTTGCCTGAGACAGAGAAGAATACAAGAATTCAGCTGTTGTGTTCGAGACGCGAAGCGGAACCCAATTGCAGTAATGCAATTCACAGTCACAGGAGGCAGGGATCAAGTCAGATACAATAATTTAATAAATACAAGGATATATAACAAAAGGTGCCACTGAACCAGGAGAAGCAAACAGAACATTTAATGCAAAACATCACCGAACCAGTAAGAGTCCACAACGGAAAGAGTCCAAACAAAAAGCGACACCAAATTGGGAGAAAATGCGAGCAGAGTCTGTAAAGAGAACACACACACACACACACACATAATGAGCAATAAAACACAAAGACTATCGAGGTCGTCAAAATGAAAGCACGAGTGGAAAGTAACAGAAGAAGAAACAGAGAGAAAACAAGGAAGCCATGTGGAGCAGGGAGACACAAGGAAAGCAAAATACTCAGCGCACCAGAAAAAGGTGAACAGATGATAATTTCAACAGTGGATAAATGTACAACCGATAGAGACTTAGAATTACCAGTGGGTACAAATGGAGTCGATCTGGCATACGTTGCTGGAGTCCACACACAGGAAGGAAGGAGAAACAAATCGGGAATCAAGGGAACAAAATAAAAGCGGATCATGACAGTACCCCACCTTAAGGAACATCTCCAGGTGTCTTACCCGATCTATTGGGGTTCAGTCCTTGATCAGTTTCTGGTCTAAAATAAGAGATCCGGAAACCCAGGACCTCTACTCCGGGCCGTTACCCTCCCAGTCCACCAGATTCTTAACTCCGAATTGACGTCAAGGATTCTTCAAACCTTGAAAGCCGGACAGAGGATGGGTTGATGATTGTTTCAATCTCAAAGGGCCCTAACTTGCGACGCTCCCCTGTAATGGAAAGGTGACTGGTAGACAGCCAGACCCTCTGGCCAGACTGATATTTAGGAGCCGGAACCTGATGCTTGTCCACCGCTTTACAGTTGAGATCAGCGGCCCAGGAAAGTGCGGCTCTGGTAGCATTCCAGATGCTCCGGCAACGGCGGGTACGGAAGTCTGAGTTTCTTGGCATGGAAACAACGGGGTTGGTAGCCGTACGCTGCCTGAAAAGGAGATCTCCCAGTGGCCGAGGAAGTCAGGGTGTTGTGTGCATATTCTACCCAAGCCAAGTGTAGTGACCAGGAAGCTGGATGTTGGGTAGAGATACACCTGAGAGCAGTCTCCAGGTCCCAGTTCACCCTCTCTGTCTGTCCGTTGGATTGCGGGTGATAACCAGAGGTGAGACTCTAGCTCCGATTGATTTAGAGAAAGCACGCCAAACCTGGGAGGCAAACTGACGATCGCGGTCCAACACTATATTGACAGGGATACCAGTTCGGCCATCTCAAGCGCCGAAGGTAGCTTCGGCAGGGGAACAAAGTGAGAAATCTTTGAAAAGCAGTCCACAATCGTCATGATGGTAGTCATACCTGCGGAGAGAGGAAGGCCAGTGACGACCACGTCACGTCCACGACAATGTGAGACTGCCGGGAACTGGCAGAGGTTGTAAGAGACCTGCCGAGGGTCTGTGTGATGACTTGCTTCTGGCGTAGGTTGAGCAAGCCTTGACGAAATCTTTTACATCACGGGAGAGTCCAGGCCACCAATCGCTGGAGAATCATATTGGCGGTGCGTGCAGTAGCAGCACTCTCCCGGGGTTAGCTTCCTAAAAAAGAAAGCACATGGATGTACCTTATGGTCCAATGGATCCTGCTGAGAGAGGACTGCGTGGATGCTCGCGTCTCAGGCGTCCACCTCCACGAGGAACTGGAGAGAAGGGTTGGGGTGTCGCAGGATAGGAGTCGAGGAAAACAAACAGAGAAGTTCATTGAAGGCAGCGTTGGCTTCAGGTGTCCAATGGAAAGGACGGTTGGTGTATGTCACAAGGGTAAGCGGAGCCGCCACCTTGCTGAAAGCACGGATGAAGCATCCGTAAAAATTGGCGAAACCAAAGAATTGTTGCAGTTGCTTACGTGTAGCGGGAGTCCTCCGGTTAAGAACTGCCTCAATCTTAGCAGGGTCAAGTCGGAGTTGACCCTGCCCAAGAATGAAACCCAGGAATGTAATCTGGTTGAGATGGAACTCACATTTCACAACCTTACAATACAGTTTGTTCTCTAGTAAACATTGAAGGACAAGTGGAACGTGCTGTTGGTGTTCCTCAGGAGTTCTTGAAAATATAGTATATAATAGTATATAATCTCCTGGAAGGAAGAGGAGGCCTGGGTATTAGTTCAATGGCACAGTCATAAGGTCGATGCGGAGGGAGTGATAAGACCTTGTCCTTACTGAACACTTCACTGAGGTCATGATAGCAAGAAGGGATGGAGGACAGGTCAGGAGGCGAGAAAACGGGCATATTACGCGGTGAAAACGAGGTCGAATGAAGACAGTGGGCGTGCCAGTATGGACTCCATCCAGAAACCCGGGAGTTACTCCAGTCAATATGGGGATTGTGGATAGCAAGCCAAGGAAGACCCAGAACAATACGGGAGGACTAAAAGTGACTAAAATATAAGTGAAACTAAAAGTGAAATCATTTCAGAGTTGTTACCAGATATAGTTAAGTTGAGCAGCACCGTGCGATGAGTTAGTTGTGGAAGAGTACTGCCATCTATGGCACAGAGAGAATGTGCAAGTTCAGCATCAATGAAATTGTCATCTGCGACCGAGTCAACTAATACTTCTACAGCAGAAACAATGTCATTGGAACCTAAAGTGGCAGCCAAAAGAATACGTTTGATTCTTTAAATGGGAGCTGACTTCTTGAGTGTGACATTACTAATCTGACTACGAGTCGCAGGCAAGTTGCAGTTGCCAAAAACCCGGAAATGGAGAGAAAATTTAGAAACAGATTCACATCTGAGGTTCTGTTGGAGGCCGAGTAACTGACGGGAGGAGCACGAACTGCTCTCGTAAGGAGCATCAAAAAGCGATCTTGGCACGATCAGACGCATACGAACGCGGCTCCAGCTCAAATACCAGGTTAAACTGGAGGATAAACCTGGTGTAATTCTCCGGTGATGAAATCAGAGGTTCATGGACCGAGACCAGCATAATACGCTCCGCTGCTTGGGAGGCAGCAGGCAGAGGGAGTGGACTGTTGGGCGGAGCAGACTGAGAGGACAGTCGTCCAACAGCCGCGGAAGGAGACTCTTTCAAGATATTTTGCAATGCGTTTCCTAAAGTTCTGACCCTGCTGGCCTAAGTGGCTAGGGCGTCCTGTCAATCTTTCACTACTGCTGGGTCCGTGTTTGGCTAGATCGAATTGTTATGGTCGAGACACAGAGCGGAACCCAATCGCAGTCACAGTCTCAGGAGGCAGTCCAAAACGGAAGAGTCCACAACGGAATGAGTCCAAACAAAAAGCGTCACCGAACCAAGAATGCGAATAGAGAGTGTAAAAAAGAGAACACATACAAACACACAATGAACGATAAAACACAAAATAAACTATGGAGGTCGTCAAAACGATTGCACTAGTACAATTTTGAAGGGCATAAAAGGTTGATCCACAGTCTTCTCCATTTTCTACCAGAGCTTCTCCGAATCTTTAAACCAATCACAGCTACGTCAAACAGCTGCAGAAAAGCAAAAGAAAGAATCCTGCTGCAGCCTCATCACTTTAGGTTCCACTCCAGCAGGAGAGTCTTCATGTTTAAGTTGGACACGCACTGCAGCACATCGACTGGACAAGCCTGACCCTCACAGAATGCAAACACACGTGCATACCAACCCAACCACACACAGCTGGAGGGTCAGTAGTACGTGACCTATGAGTGTGGAGGTTCAAATTATTTCATGCAGAACACACCAACCCCTCCTGAAAGCACACACACACACACAGCTGTTAAAGTTCATGGGGGAGTTTATTGACTTTCCTCAGCCTCTGAGATGTTCTTTTCATTCTCCCAGAGATACCACCAGCAGCCCTACAATGACCAGCTGAGGGTTGTCACAAAATAAACATGGCAGAAAAATCATTACACGAATTTGAGATCACATTGTTTGCAATTCACAGCTTTAACAGTGGTCACACATGTTCTACTGGAGCCACAGTAAATCTTGAAATGTAAATGCAAAAATAAGTCTGATCTACCATTTTTTAAATTTCATTTCTGATACTTTGGCCCCTGTAACATTTGGGCATTTCAGACAAAAACAAAAACAGCATGTAACGTGAAGGGAAGGACAAGAAAAGAAATATTTTAATCACATGAGTCCACAGCAGGCGTAGGTAATCATCAATTCCAAGAGCAGAACACTTGTTTACTTGCTTGCTAGATTGACAGATATACAAACACAATCTGGTGTTAATGCACACAAAAACATCAATAACAATTTGAGTTTAATTTCGATCTCTGTGGTCAAGCTAGGGGATTTCATGACTGAGAGAACTTGAGAACTTAAGCAGCAATTCGGAGCTGATGCCTCATCGAGGGACAGCGCAGAGGAGGCTGTCTTTTGGCCGGCGAACAAACCCGAAGGTGTACTCCAGACTTGGCTGCTCTCCAGGAGGCAGAGAGAGAGAGAACCTTTGCATCAGGGTGGTGATGAAGAGAAACAACTCCATCCTTGCCAGCTGCTCCCCAACACACACACGTTTGCCTGAGACAGGAAAGAATACAGTTATCCAACTGCCAGCAGAAGCGTCTTCACACGCTTCTTCTCAACTTCATGGAAATGGCACTCAGAACACCTGGGTCACTGGGCAGTGTCTCCACTCCCAGAAGACATTATGAAATACTGACTTCTAGACTGTTGTGAATTGTTAAAGAACACATCACGCCACGGCAATGTTCCATGATTCAAGAAATCCTCCGCTGATATTTATTTTTTATTTTTCTAAAGAGCCACAAAACAATGCTGTAATCAGAATACGAAGATGCCTTGACGTTTTCATGCCCATGTCATGTGTTTATTTGGCACAGGACAATCTACAGATCACTCCCCTTTGCTCCAGAAGTCAAGACTAAACCAGCAAACTGTTGAATCTGTTGGAATGGCCATGGGTGAGGACCATATTAGACCTCAACTGTATCCCAAATTCCATAATATCAGTAGTAAAATCCAACAACTTCTGTGACGTTGTTATGCTAAGATTATAATGTAGTAAGTAATGCTGCCTTCTCCTTGGCAACAAAGAAAAACTACAGTCAGTTTATGTACTGCTTCAAGTCTACCGTGAACGTTCTAACTAGATCAAGTTCAAATCCACACTGTGAAATGTCTTCATAATCTTCCTTGTGCAGTTTTGAGTGAAAGTATCACCTGCTGAAAAAGGGACAAAGGCATCTCTCCTCCGGAAGTTTCCATCCTTATCCAGGAAATGTCCAGGGTTGAAGGAGTGTGGAGTTTCCCACACCGTGTCATCGTGAAGAACGGAGTCCAGCGAGGGGATGATAAGCGTTCCCTGAGCGAGCCAAACTGGTTATTTATATTTACATTCGACACTCCAGAAGAGACATTTCTCCTAGAACAGATCTTGAACCTTGGGTATCGTGTATTTGTCCAGTTTGGTCTCCTTGGCCGTCATGTGCATCACATTCAGCGGCACAACGTTGCCCATCCTCTGACACTCGTGGATCACTGCGTTGGTGTACGGCATGTTGTCTCGGTCTGCAATGGACGGTTGTCGGGATGTGCCAATGACAGCGTCAATCTCAGCGTGGACCCTCTCTGGACAAGAAAAATCTTCATGGTTATCTGCCTCAGATCGATACCGGTTTGGATCAATAGATACATACGGCGATCGAGCTGCAGCTCTGCCAAGGGTAAAAAAATCTCTCACTATAGTTGGTAATACTCTGGCAATTCATTCTGTTTCATCTACACAGCTGAAGACGGTAGGATTTTAACTTTTTAACTTTTAACTGCTCAAGTATACTACGTTATCAAATAATCATATTTTTATCTCTCTGCAAAATGTTTGTGTACTGTCAGTTTGCTAAAAAGGAACTGCAAATGGCAGTATATGGTTGTTGTAGAGAGAGGAGTCGGTGCACGGACACCTTGCACATGTGGATCATGCGTTATGTATTTCAGAGCCCATCTCAGAGTCGTGGCCGTGGTTACAGATCCTGCAAGTGCCAGGTCCATGGTGTTAAAAGCCAAATTCTCCACATCAAAACCTGCATCTCTGTCAATATTCTGTTGGAAAAAATGCATACTCAAGTCAAAACAGCCCATCACAAGAAGAAATAAAAGAGAAAGACAGAGATTATTTCAACAACAAAATCACCCACCTGCATCATTTCTATCAGGAAGGAGTCAGTGTAATCTCTTGGTGAGGTCGGGTCCAGAGTTTGTCCGTGCTCTTTTATCTTTTGGGCTTTAAATTCAATAATGGACTTCATCGCAGTCATGAACATCTGATGAGGTCCAGGGAACCACTTCAGTAACCAAGGTATCGTGTTGTAAATCTGGTGGGACGAAGCTGTGGTCAAAAAGCCTAGTAGAGCCACAATATGAGTTCTCTTGTCCAGCAGTGACTTCTTTGCTAAACATTGATTGATTCAGGATGTGTGTGTGTGTGTTGATGTGTTGACTTAGAACTAAAATGAAGCTGTCACTGCATGACAAAACATTTAAGTAGGCATTTATTGACCAAAGTGGACTCACCGGTACCCAGGCAGATTCCTGAACATCTTGTATCTTATTGTACAAGTCAAGAATGTGGTGGTATTTCTCGTCGTCGTACTCAAATCGTTCAGCGAACAATAGGCGAAATATAATATTGGCCACGGCTCTGTGTAAGTGGCAGTGGACATCAAAAGGTTTGCCTGTAACACAAAGAATATGTCGTACAAAAAGCCACATTTTAATAGTGACCTGCATAGTTATATACATTAACTTCTTTGGTACCTTGATGCTGGTCGAAGGTCTCTGCGAGATAGTTGGCTTCTTCCTGGATTATCGGCTCTAGTTTTCTCTTTCCGAGGCCAAAATTCCTGAGATTATGAAGAGCAAATCTCCTCTGCTTCTTCCACAAATAGGAATTTGTCATGAGCAGACCTACAAAAACACACCGTTAATAGCACCATACTAAAAGGTATACTGAACTGTAAATTCTGCACAAAGATGAAACAAAAAAAGCAGACACACCTCGATGACGAAGGGCTTCTTCGAGGAGCGGTAAGTTGGGGCGATCCATGTAATCCTCCGCGTTCACAACTATGGCTTCTCTGAACACCTTGTAGCCGTTCAAGACCACAACTCGCACACCAAAGAGACGAAGGCTGAATATTCTTCCGTACTTCTGTGAAAGCTTGAAAGAGGCACATTTTTGGTGTTAATGAC
Organism: Synchiropus splendidus; assembly: GCF_027744825.2. Lineage (NCBI taxonomy): Eukaryota > Metazoa > Chordata > Actinopteri > Syngnathiformes > Callionymidae > Synchiropus > Synchiropus splendidus. The sequence continues at coordinate 19,313,887 of NC_071334.1, read as the reverse complement.
AATTCGTAGACAAAAAGTTCAGTTTTCAATACCTATGTACAAGATCCCTGCTATTCCAACTGTTAAATTCATTTACTACATGTCAAACCTGATGGTAATTAAAGCCATGAGACAAAAAAAAAAAAACATTAGTGAGTCAGTAGAGCAAGATCAGAAGTCCTCAACTACGGTTGACACATATTTTCGACCTGTCACCTGAGGACACACATGGATGTAAAGCACAGAGTGTAAACAGTCACAGGAGCCGTAGTTTGGTGGCCAAAAACAAAGCTTTACAATGTTTTCTAAATCTCAGCATTTTGGTTGTAATTTATTTATTTTTCTTCTGGAGGCACAATAGCAATGGAATCTGGAAGCTGACTGTTTAGATAGTTTTTGGATGGATTTTTACAACCCATTTATACTCACCGCTGCCAACTGTAGGTGAATGTTGTGGGGATCCAAACGATGCATGTCCCCAATAAAAGGAAGTGGCCAGGGACCGGGAGGGAAGTTTTTCGGGTTTCCATACTTGACGACGTCAAACACCAGGAGAAAAATGCACAAAAATAAGAGAAGGCTGCTGCAGTCCAAGCCGAGCTGCGCCAGAAGAGACTCCATGTTTGATTATGAAGAAGACCCTGACGTCCAATTTTTATATAAATGTCTGTTACACATCAACCAGAGTCTGGACAAATAAACCTGGGCAGGTCAATGCTCTGAATTCACTGACCCACTTCACCTATGATGAAAGTTTGGTCACATCTTAAAATTGTCCACTTAATCTTGTGACGTTTCATGTGAAATAATACGTAAACTAGCATATCTGCAGCTATGATGTGTGTAATGAATAGCGTGTTCCACCACGTTGGCCAGTACTCAGGATGCCAACCAACCAAATTCTGCCTGCTTGACAACTCCGCTTTGTTGAGGAAATCATCAACTCATGAATTTGATCGTTTGCCAGTTTGAACACCTGTTTCCTGCCAGCACATCTGCTCTTCCATCCTGGATCCTCACCAGCCGAGCCTCATCTGCAGCCAGAAGGTCTCTGCAACAAGTACATGTTCGATTGACCTATTGATGAGTCAGGGGGTTACTTTGTCACAGTAAGTCATAGGTTTTATTTCAATTTAGGTGAGGTGCCTTTTCTTTCTAAGAGACCACAGTTAGGTAACAGCTCCACCAGTTCCTGTATTCAGACAAAGAAAATGCTTGCAGTATTTGAGGAGATGACAAATCAGTAGAAATTAGAATAGGTTTATTACCTTGCAGCATAGAAGAGACGGTGCCATACAACTTAAAAGGTGTTTTATTATGAGTCGCTAGGACTGTCCCCAAGCAACAGGGCATTATACTCTTTGATAGTTTAGTCCATGACATTTATCATGTCTTTATCTTTCTGGGACAGCGGTCAGTTACTGCAGTTGGAGCCTTTATTGGCCATTAGATCAGTGCTGGACTTCTTCCAAGGGCCAAAATATCTTGAACTGAGACAACACAATCTCAGCTGAACTCACCGTCATTTCTGCAGAGCAGGATCTGAACAAAGAAGGAACATTTTGAGGCAGAAAGACGACTACATTGCCCAAAAACACAAGCCTCAAATCAGAGTCAGAGTCAATTATTAGCCAGCCTCTCTTCACTGACCTGTGAAAGTTGGGTCGGACCGTTGAATGAGGGATGCAGCAACATTAAGTTTAAAAACACAAAACATAAGATGAAGTAGGAAAACTTCAGGAATTTTCATTTGTTCATTTTTGTGAACAACAAGCTGAAGCTGAGCACAAACTCCATTAACTTCTCCGTTACATTCTCTGCACCCGCCCTCATCACTGGGTGGTTCAGACATACACAACAATGTATCAGCAATGACAACGTTTGTCTTGATCTTGGTGAGTGATTTCCAGACTGATGTAAGACGCCAGGTTTCAGCTGGTCTTTCATCGAGGCACAGCACAGAGGTGGTGAGGTTTGGGGATGCGAATGAATCCTAATCTATAATCCAGACTTGGCTGCTGACCCTCAGGCATACAGAAAGAGAACCTCTGCATTAAGGAAGTGAAGAAGAGGAACAACTCCATCCTTGCCAGCTGCTCCCCGAGACACACTCGTTTGCCTGAGACAGAGAAGAATACAAGAATTCAGCTGTTGTGTTCGAGACGCGAAGCGGAACCCAATTGCAGTAATGCAATTCACAGTCACAGGAGGCAGGGATCAAGTCAGATACAATAATTTAATAAATACAAGGATATATAACAAAAGGTGCCACTGAACCAGGAGAAGCAAACAGAACATTTAATGCAAAACATCACCGAACCAGTAAGAGTCCACAACGGAAAGAGTCCAAACAAAAAGCGACACCAAATTGGGAGAAAATGCGAGCAGAGTCTGTAAAGAGAACACACACACACACACACACATAATGAGCAATAAAACACAAAGACTATCGAGGTCGTCAAAATGAAAGCACGAGTGGAAAGTAACAGAAGAAGAAACAGAGAGAAAACAAGGAAGCCATGTGGAGCAGGGAGACACAAGGAAAGCAAAATACTCAGCGCACCAGAAAAAGGTGAACAGATGATAATTTCAACAGTGGATAAATGTACAACCGATAGAGACTTAGAATTACCAGTGGGTACAAATGGAGTCGATCTGGCATACGTTGCTGGAGTCCACACACAGGAAGGAAGGAGAAACAAATCGGGAATCAAGGGAACAAAATAAAAGCGGATCATGACAGTACCCCACCTTAAGGAACATCTCCAGGTGTCTTACCCGATCTATTGGGGTTCAGTCCTTGATCAGTTTCTGGTCTAAAATAAGAGATCCGGAAACCCAGGACCTCTACTCCGGGCCGTTACCCTCCCAGTCCACCAGATTCTTAACTCCGAATTGACGTCAAGGATTCTTCAAACCTTGAAAGCCGGACAGAGGATGGGTTGATGATTGTTTCAATCTCAAAGGGCCCTAACTTGCGACGCTCCCCTGTAATGGAAAGGTGACTGGTAGACAGCCAGACCCTCTGGCCAGACTGATATTTAGGAGCCGGAACCTGATGCTTGTCCACCGCTTTACAGTTGAGATCAGCGGCCCAGGAAAGTGCGGCTCTGGTAGCATTCCAGATGCTCCGGCAACGGCGGGTACGGAAGTCTGAGTTTCTTGGCATGAAAAACAACGGGGTTGGTAGCCGTACGCTGCCTGAAAAGGAGATCTCCCAGTGGCCGAGGAAGTCAGGGTGTTGTGTGCATATTCCACCCAAGCCAAGTGTTGTGACCAGGAAGCTGGATGTTGGGTAGAGATACACCTGAGAGCAGTCTCCAGGTCCCAGTTCACCCTCTCTGTCTGTCCGTTGGATTGCGGGTGATAACCAGAGGTGAGACTGGCTCTAGCTCCGATTGATTTACAGAAAGCACACCAAACCTGGGAGGCAAACTGACGATCGCGGTCCAACACTATATTGACAGGGATACCAGTTCGGCCATCTCAAGCGCCGAAGGTAGCTTCGGCAGGGGAACAAAGTGAGAAATCTTTGAAAAGCAGTCCACAATCGTCATGATGGTAGTCATACCTGCGGAGAGAGGAAGGCCAGTGACGACCACGTCACGTCCACGACAATGTGAGACTGCCGGGAACTGGCAGAGGTTGTAAGAGACCTGCCGAGGGTCTGTGTGATGACTTGCTTCTGGCGTAGGTTGAGCAAGCCTTGACGAAATCTTTTACATCACGGGAGAGTCCAGGCCACCAATCGCTGGAGAATCATATTGGCGGTGCGTGCAGTAGCAGCACTCTCCCGGGGTTAGCTTCCTAAAAAAGAAAGCACATGGATGTACCTTATGGTCCAATGGATCCTGCTGAGAGAGGACTGCGTGGATGCTCGCGTCTCAGGCGTCCACCTCCACGAGGAACTGGAGAGAAGGGTTGGGGTGTCGCAGGATAGGAGTCGAGGAAAACAAACAGAGAAGTTCATTGAAGGCAGCGTTGGCTTCAGGTGTCCAATGGAAAGGACGGTTGGTGTATGTTAGAAGGGTAAGCGGAGCAGCCACCTTGCTGAAAGCACGGATGAAGCATCCATAAAAATTGGCGAAACCAAGGAATTGTTGCAGTTGCTTACGTGTAGCGGGAGTCCTCCGGTTAAGAACTGCCTCAATCTTAGCAGGGTCAAGTCGGAGTTGACCCTGCCCAAGAACGAAACCCAGGAATGTAATCTGGTTGAGATGGAACTCACATTTCACAACCTTACAATACAGTTTGTTCTCTAGTAAACATTGAAGGACAAGTGGAACGTGCTGTTGGTGTTCCTCAGGAGTTCTTGAAAATATAGTATATAATAGTATATAATCTGCTAGAAGGAAGAGGAGGCCTGGGTATTAGTTCAATGGCACAGTCATTAGGTCGATGCGGAGGGAGTGATAAGACCTTGTCCTTACTGAACACTTCACTGAGGTCATGATAGCAAGAAGGGATGGAGGACAGGTCAGGAGGCGAGAAAACGGGCATATTACGCGGTGAAAACGGGGTCGAATGAAGACAGTGGGCGTGCCAGTATGGACTCCATCCAGAAACCCGGGAGTTACTCCAGTCAATATGGGGATTGTGGATAGCAAGCCAAGGAAGACCCAGAACAATACGGGAGGACTAAAAGTGACTAAAATATAAGTGAAACTAAAAGTGAAATCATTTCAGAGTTGTTACCAGATATAGTTAAGTTGAGCAGCACCGTGCGATGAGTTAGTTGTGGAAGAGTACTGCCATCTATGGCACAGAGAGAATGTGCAAGTTCAGCATCAATGAAATTGTCATCTGCGACCGAGTCAACTAATACTTCTACAGCAGAAACAATGTCATTGGAACCTAAAGTGGCAGCCAAAAGAATACGTTTGATTCTTTAAATGGGAGCTGACTTCTTGAGTGTGACATTACTAATCTGACTACGAGTCGCAGGCAAGTTGCAGTTGCCAAAAACCCGGAAATGGAGAGAAAATTTAGAAACCGATTCACATCTGAGGTTCTGTTGGAGGCCGAGTAACCGACGGGAGGAGCACGAACTGCTCTTGTAAGGAGCATCAAAAAGCGATCTTGGCACGATCAGACGCATACGAACACGGCTCCAGCTCAAATACCAGGTTAAACTGGAGGATAAACCTGGTGTAATTCTCCGGTGATGAAATCAGAGGTTCATGGACCGAGACCAGCATAATACGCTCCGCTGCTTGGGAGGCAGCAGGCAGAGGGAGTGGACTGTTGGGCGGAGCAGACTGAGAGGACAGTCGTCCAACAGCCGCGGAAGGAGACTCTTTCAAGATATTTTGCAATGCGTTTCCTAAAGTTCTGACCCTGGTGGCCTAAGTGGCTAGGGCGTCCTGTCAATCTTTCACTACTGCTGGGTCCGTGTTTGGCTAGATCGAATTGTTATGGTCGAGACACAGAGCGGAACCCAATTGCAGTCACAGTCACAGGAGGCAGTCCAAAACGGAAGAGTCCACAACGGAATGAGTCCAAACGAAAAGCGTCACCGAACCAAGAATGCGAATAGAGAGTGTAAAAAAGAGAACACATACAAACACACAATGAACGATAAAACACAAAATAAACTATGGAGGTCGTCAAAACGATTGCACCAGTACAATTTTGAAGGGCATCAAAGGTTGATCCACAGTCTTCTCCATTTTCTACCAGAGCTTCTCCGAATCTTTAAACCAATCACAGCTACGTCAAACAGCTGCAGAAAAGCAAGAGAGAATCCTGCTGCAGCCTCAACACTTTAGGTTCCACTCCAGCAGGAGAGTCTTCATGTTTAAGTTGGACACGCACTGCAGCACATCGACTGGACAAGCCTGATCCTCACAGAATGCATGAACCTCCACACTCATAGTGTGGAGGTTCAAATTATTTCATGCAGAACACACCAACCCCTCCTGAAAGCACACACACACACACAGCTGTTAAAGTTCATGGGGGAGTTTATTGACTTTCCTCAGCCTCTGAGATGTTCTTTTCATTCTCCCAGAGATACCACCAGCAGCCCTACAATGACCAGCTGAGGGTTGTCACAAAATAAACATGGCAGAAAAATCATTACACGAATTTGAGATCACATTGTTTGCAATTCACAGCTTTAACAGTGGTCACACATGTTCTACTGGAGCCACAGAAAATCTTGAAATGTAAATGCAAAAATAAGTCTGATCTACCATTTTTTAAATTTCATTTCTGATACTTTGGCCCCTGTAACATTTGGGCATTTCAGACAAAAACAAAAACAGCATGTAACGTGAAGGGAAGGACAAGAAAAGAAATATTTTAATCACATGAGTCCACAGCAGGCGTAGGTAATCATCAATTCCAAGAGCAGAACACTTGTTTACTTGCTTGCTAGATTGACAGATATACAAACACAATCTGGTGTTAATGCACACAAAAACATCAATAACAATTTGAGTTTAATTTCGATCTCTGTGGTCAAGCTAGGGGATTTCATGACTGAGAGAACTTGAGAACTTAAGCAGCAATTCGGAGCTGATGCCTCATCGAGGGACAGCGCAGAGGAGGCTGTCTTTTGGCCGGCGAACTAACCCGAAGGTGTACTCCAGACTTGGCTGCTCTCCAGGAGGCAGAGAGAGAGAGAACCTTTGCATCAGGGTGGTGATGAAGAGAAACAACTCCATCCTTGCCAGCTGCTCCCCAACACACACACGTTTGCCTGAGACAGGAAAGAATACAGTTATCCAACTGCCAGCAGAAGCGTCTTCACACGCTTCTTCTCAACTTCATGGAAATGGCACTCAGAACACCTGGGTCACTGGGCAGTGTCTCCACTCCCAGAAGACATTATGAAATACTGACTTCTAGACTGTTGTGAATTGTTAAAGAACACATCACGCCACGGCAATGTTCCATGATTCAAGAAATCCTCCACTGATATTTATTTTTTATTTTTCTAAAGAGCCACAAAACAATGCTGTAATCAGAATACGAAGATGCCTTGACGTTTTCATGCCCATGTCATGTGTTTATTTGGCACAGGACAATCTACAGATCACTCCCCTTTGCTCCAGAAGTCAAGACTAAACCAGCAAACTGTTGAAGCTGTTGGAATGGCCATGGGTGAGGACCATATTAGACCTCAACTGTATCCCAAATTCCATAATATCAGTAGTAAAATCCAACAACTTCTGTGACGTTGTTATGCTAAGATTATAATGTAAAGTAATGCTGCCTTCTCCTTGGCAACAAAGAAAAACTACAGTCAGTTTATGTACTGCTTCAAGTCTACCGTGAACGTTCTAACTAGATCAAGTTCAAATCCACACTGTGAAATGTCTTCATAATCTTCCTTGTGCAGTTTTGAGTGAAAGTATCACCTGCTGAAAAAGGGACAAAGGCATCTCTCCTCCGGAAGTTTCCATCCTTATCCAGGAAATGTCCAGGGTTGAAGGAGTGTGGAGTTTCCCACACCGTGTCATCGTGAAGAACGGAGTCCAGCGAGGGGATGATAAGCGTTCCCTGAGCGAGCCAAACTGGTTATTTATATTTACATTCGACACTCCAGAAGAGACATTTCTCCTAGAACAGATCTTGAACCTTGGGTATCGTGTATTTGTCCAGTTTGGTCTCCTTGGCCGTCATGTGCATCACATTCAGCGGCACAACGTTGCCCATCCTCTGACACTCGTGGATCACTGCGTTGGTGTACGGCATGTTGTCTCGGTCTGCAATGGACGGTTGTCGGGATGTGCCAATGACAGCGTCAATCTCAGCGTGGACCCTCTCTGGACAAGAAAAATCTTCATGGTTATCTGCCTCAGATCGATACCGGTTTGGATCAATAGATACATACGGCGATCGAGCTGCAGCTCTGCCAAGGGTAAAAAAATCTCTCACTATAGTTGGTAATACTCTGGCAATTCATTCTGTTTCATCTACACAGCTGAAGACGGTAGGATTTTAACTTTTTAACTTTTAACTGCTCAAGTATACTACGTTATCAAATAATCATATTTTTATCTCTCTGCAAAATGTTTGTGTACTGTCAGTTTGCTAAAAAGGAACTGCAAATGGCAGTATATGGTTGTTGTAGAGAGAGGAGTCGGTGCACGGACACCTTGCACATGTGGATCATGCGTTATGTATTTCAGAGCCCATCTCAGAGTCGTGGCCGTGGTTACAGATCCTGCAAGTGCCAGGTCCATGGTGTTAAAAGCCAAATTCTCCACATCAAAACCTGCATCTCTGTCAATATTCTGTTGGAAAAAATGCATACTCAAGTCAAAACAGCCCATCACAAGAAGAAATAAAAGAGAAAGACAGAGATTATTTCAACAACAAAATCACCCACCTGCATCATTTCTATCAGGAAGGAGTCAGTGTAATCTCTTGGTGAGGTCGGGTCCAGAGTTTGTCCGTGCTCTTTTATCTTTTGGGCTTTAAATTCAATAATGGACTTCATCGCAGTCATGAACATCTGATGAGGTCCAGGGAACCACTTCAGTAACCAAGGTATCGTGTTGTAAATCTGGTGGGACGAAGCTGTGGTCAAAAAGCCTAGTAGAGCCACAATATGAGTTCTCTTATCCAGCAGTGACTTCTTTGCTAAACAGTGATTGATTCAGGATGTGTGTGTGTGTGTTGATGTGTTGACTTAGAACTAAAAGGAAGCTGTCACTGCATGACAAAACATTTAAGTAGGCATTTATTGACCAAAGTGGACTCACCGGTACCCAGGCAGATTCCTGAACATCTTGTATCTTATTGTACAAGTCAAGAATGTGGTGGTATTTCTCGTCGTCGTACTCAAATCGTTCAGCGAACAATAGGCGAAATATAATATTGGCCACGGCTCTGTGTAAGTGGCAGTGGACATCAAAAGGTTTGCCTGTAACACAAAGAATATGTCGTACAAAAAGCCACATTTTAATAGTGACCTGCATAGTTATATACATTAACTTCTTTGGTACCTTGATGCTGGTCGAAGGTCTCTGCGAGATAGTTGGCTTCTTCCTGGATTATCGGCTCTAGTTTTCTCTTTCCGAGGCCAAAATTCCTGAGATTATGAAGAGCAAATCTCCTCTGCTTCTTCCACAAATAGGAATTTGTCATGAGCAGACCTACAAAAACACACCGTTAATAGCACCATACTAAAAGGTATACTGAACTGTAAATTCTGCACAAAGATGAAACAAAAAAAGCAGACACACCTCGATGACGAAGGGCTTCTTCGAGGAGCGGTAAGTTGGGGCGATCCATGTAATCCTCCGCGTTCACAACTATGGCTTCTCTGAACACCTTGTAGCCGTTCAAGACCACAACTCGCACACCAAAGAGACGAAGGCTGAATATTCTTCCGTACTTCTGTGAAAGCTTGAAAGAGGCACATTTTTGGTGTTAATGACAATTCGTAGACAAAAAGTTCAGTTTTCAATACCTATGTACAAGATCCCTGCTATTCCAACTGTTAAATTCATTTACTACATGTCAAACCTGATGGTAATTAAAGCCATGAGACAAAAAAAAAAACATTAGTGAGTCAGTAGAGCAAGATCAGAAGTCCTCAACTACGGTTGACACATATTTTCGACCTGTCACCTGAGGACACACATGGATGTAAAGCACAGAGTGTAAACAGTCACAGGAGCCGTAGTTTGGTGGCCAAAAACAAAGCTTTACAATGTTTTCTAAATCTCAGCATTTTGGTTGTAATTTATTTATTTTTCTTCTGGAGGCACAATAGCAATGGAATCTGGAAGCTGACTGTTTAGATAGTTTTTGGATGGATTTTTACAACCCATTTATACTCACCGCTGCCAACTGTAGGTGAATGTTGTGGGGATCCAAACGATGCATGTCCCCAATAAAAGGAAGTGGCCAGGGACCGGGAGGGAAGTTTTTCGGGTTTCCATACTTGACGACGTCAAACACCAGGAGAAAAATGCACAAAAATAAGAGAAGGCTGCTGCAGTCCAAGCCGAGCTGCGCCAGAAGAGACTCCATGTTTGATTATGAAGAAGACCCTGACGTCCAATTTTTATATAAATGTCTGTTACACATCAACCAGAGTCTGGACAAATAAACCTGGGCAGGTCAATGCTCTGAATTCACTGACCCACTTCACCTATGATGAAAGTTTGGTCACATCTTAAAATTGTCCACTTAATCTTGTGACGTTTCATGTGAAATAGTACGTAAACTAGCATATCTGCAGCTATGATGTGTGTAATGAATAGCGTGTTCCACCACGTTGGCCAGTACTCAGGATGCCAACCAACCAAATTCTGCCTGCTTGACAACTCCGCTTTGTTGAGGAAATCATCAACTCATGAATTTGATCGTTTGCCAGTTTGAACACCTGTTTCCTGCCAGCACATCTGCTCTTCCATCCTGGATCCTCACCAGCCGAGCCTCATCTGCAGCCAGAAGGTCTCTGCAACAAGTACATGTTCGATTGACCTATTGATGAGTCAGGGGGTTACTTTGTCACAGTAAGCCATAGGTTTTATTTCAATTTAGGTGAGGTGCCTTTTCTTTCTAAGAGACCACAGTTAGGTAACAGCTCCACCAGTTCCTGTATTCAGACAAAGAAAATGCTTACAGTATTTGAGGAGATGACAAATCAGTAGAAATTAGAATAGGTTTATTACCTTGCAGCATAGAAGAGACGGTGCCATACAACTTAAAAGGTGTTTTATTATGAGTCGCTAGGACTGTCCCCAAGCAACAGGGCATTATACTCTTTGATAGTTTAGTCCATGACATTTATCATGTCTTTATCTTTCTGGGACAGCGGTCAGTTACTGCAGTTGGAGCCTTTATTGGCCATTAGATCAGTGCTGGACTTCTTCCAAGGGCCAAAATGTCTTGAACTGAGACAACACAATCTCAGCTGAACTCACCGTCATTTCTGCAGAGCAGGATCTGAACAAAGAAGGAACATTTTGAGGCAGAAAGACGACTACATTGCCCAAAAACACAAGCCTCAAATCAGAGTCAGAGTCAATTATTAGCCAGCCTCTCTTCACTGACCTGTGAAAGTTGGGTCGGACCGTTGAATGAGGGATGCAGCAACATTAAGTTTAAAAACACAAAACATAAGATGAAGTAGGAAAACTTCAGGAATTTTCATTTGTTCATTTTTGTGAACAACAAGCTGAAGCTGAGCACAAACTCCATTAACTACTCCGTTACATTCTCTGCACCCGCCCTCATCACTGGGTGGTTCAGACATACACAACAATGTATCAGCAATGACAACGTTTGTCTTGATCTTGGTGAGTGATTTCCAGACTGATGTAAGACGCCAGGTTTCAGCTGGTCTTTCATCGAGGCACAGCACAGAGGTGGTGAGGTTTGGGGATGCGAATGAATCCTAATCTATAATCCAGACTTGGCTGCTGACCCTCAGGCATACAGAAAGAGAACCTCTGCATTAAGGAAGTGAAGAAGAGGAACAACTCCATCCTTGCCAGCTGCTCCCCGAGACACACTCGTTTGCCTGAGACAGAGAAGAATACAAGAATTCAGCTGTTGTGTTCGAGACGCGAAGCGGAACCCAATTGCAGTAATGCAATTCACAGTCACAGGAGGCAGGGATCAAGTCAGATACAATAATTTAATAAATACAAGGATATATAACAAAAGGTGCCACTGAACCAGGAGAAGCAAACAGAACATTTAATGCAAAACATCACCGAACCAGTAAGAGTCCACAACGGAAAGAGTCCAAACAAAAAGCGACACCAAATTGGGAGAAAATGCGAGCAGAGTCTGTAAAGAGAACACACACACACACACACACACATAATGAGCAATAAAACACAAAGACTATCGAGGTCGTCAAAATGAAAGCACGAGTGGAAAGTAACAGAAGAAGAAACAGAGAGAAAACAAGGAAGCCATGTGGAGCAGGGAGACACAAGGAAAGCAAAATACTCAGCGCACCAGAAAAAGGTGAACAGATGATAATTTCAACAGTGGATAAATGTACAACCGATAGAGACTTAGAATTACCAGTGGGTACAAATGGAGTCGATCTGGCATACGTTGCTGGAGTCCACACACAGGAAGGAAGGAGAAACAAATCGGGAATCAAGGGAACAAAATAAAAGCGGATCATGACAGTACCCCACCTTAAGGAACATCTCCAGGTGTCTTACCCAATCTATTGGGGTTCAGTCCTTGATCAGTTTCTGGTCTAAAATAAGAGATCCGGAAACCCAGGACCTCTACTCCGGGCCGTTACCCTCCCAGTCCACCAGATTCTTAACTCCGAATTGACGTCAAGGATTCTTCAAACCTTGAAAGCCGGACAGAGGATGGGTTGATGATTGTTTCAATCTCAAAGGGCCCTAACTTGCGACGCTCCCCTGTAATGGAAAGGTGACTGGTAGACAGCCAGACCCTCTGGCCAGACTGATATTTAGGAGCCGGAACCTGATGCTTGTCCACCGCTTTACAGTTGAGATCAGCGGCCCAGGAAAGTGCGGCTCTGGTAGCATTCCAGATGCTCCGGCAACGGCGGGTACGGAAGTCTGAGTTTCTTGGCATGGAAACAACGGGGTTGGTAGCCGTACGCTGCCTGAAAAGGAGATCTCCCAGTGGCCGAGGAAGTCAGGGTGTTGTGTGCATATTCTACCCAAGCCAAGTGTAGTGACCAGGAAGCTGGATGTTGGGTAGAGATACACCTGAGAGCAGTCTCCAGGTCCCAGTTCACCCTCTCTGTCTGTCCGTTGGATTGCGGGTGATAACCAGAGGTGAGACTCTAGCTCCGATTGATTTAGAGAAAGCACGCCAAACCTGGGAGGCAAACTGACGATCGCGGTCCAACACTATATTGACAGGGATACCAGTTCGGCCATCTCAAGCGCCGAAGGTAGCTTCGGCAGGGGAACAAAGTGAGAAATCTTTGAAAAGCAGTCCACAATCGTCATGATGGTAGTCATACCTGCGGAGAGAGGAAGGCCAGTGACGACCACGTCACGTCCACGACAATGTGAGACTGCCGGGAACTGGCAGAGGTTGTAAGAGACCTGCCGAGGGTCTGTGTGATGACTTGCTTCTGGCGTAGGTTGAGCAAGCCTTGACGAAATCTTTTACATCACGGGAGAGTCCAGGCCACCAATCGCTGGAGAATCATATTGGCGGTGCGTGCAGTAGCAGCACTCTCCCGGGGTTAGCTTCCTAAAAAAGAAAGCACATGGATGTACCTTATGGTCCAATGGATCCTGCTGAGAGAGGACTGCGTGGATGCTCGCGTCTCAGGCGTCCACCTCCACGAGGAACTGGAGAGAAGGGTTGGGGTGTCGCAGGATAGGAGTCGAGGAAAACAAACAGAGAAGTTCATTGAAGGCAGCGTTGGCTTCAGGTGTCCAATGGAAAGGACGGTTGGTGTATGTCACAAGGGTAAGCAGAGCCGCCACCTTGCTGAAAGCACGGATGAAGCATCCGTAAAAATTGGCGAAACCAAAGAATTGTTGCAGTTGCTTACGTGTAGCGGGAGTCCTCCGGTTAAGAACTGCCTCAATCTTAGCAGGGTCAAGTCGGAGTTGACCCTGCCCAAGAACGAAACCCAGGAATGTAATCTGGTTGAGATGGAACTCACATTTCACAACCTTACAATACAGTTTGTTCTCTAGTAAACATTGAAGGACAAGTGGAACGTGCTGTTGGTGTTCCTCAGGAGTTCTTGAAAATATAGTATATAATAGTATATAATCTGCTGGAAGGAAGAGGAGGCCTGGGTATTAGTTCAATGGCACAGTCATTAGGTCGATGCGGAGGGAGTGATAAGACCTTGTCCTTACTGAACACTTCACTGAGGTCATGATAGCAAGAAGGGATGGAGGACAGGTCAGGAGGCGAGAAAACGGGCATATTACGCGGTGAAAACGGGGTCGAATGAAGACAGTGGGCGTGCCAGTATGGACTCCATCCAGAAACCCGGGAGTTACTCCAGTCAATATGGGGATTGTGGATAGCAAGCCAAGGAAGACCCAGAACAATACGGGAGGACTAAAAGTGACTAAAATATAAGTGAAACTAAAAGTGAAATCATTTCAGAGTTGTTACCAGATATAGTTAAGTTGAGCAGCACCGTGCGATGAGTTAGTTGTGGAAGAGTACTGCCATCTATGGCACAGAGAGAATGTGCAAGTTCAGCATCAATGAAATTGTCATCTGCGACCGAGTCAACTAATACTTCTACAGCAGAAACAATGTCATTGGAACCTAAAGTGGCAGCCAAAAGAATACGTTTGATTCTTTAAATGGGAGCTGACTTCTTGAGTGTGACATTACTAATCTGACTACGAGTCGCAGGCAAGTTGCAGTTGCCAAAAACCCGGAAATGGAGAGAAAATTTAGAAACAGATTCACATCTGAGGTTCTGTTGGAGGCCGAGTAACCGACGGGAGGAGCACGAACTGCTCTTGTAAGGAGCATCAAAAAGCGATCTTGGCACGATCAGACGCATACGAACACGGCTCCAGCTCAAATACCAGGTTAAACTGGAGGATAAACCTGGTGTAATTCTCCGGTGATGAAATCAGAGGTTCATGGACCGAGACCAGCATAATACGCTCCGCTGCTTGGGAGGCAGCAGGCAGAGGGAGTGGACTGTTGGGCGGAGCAGACTGAGAGGACAGTCGTCCAACAGCCGCGGAAGGAGACTCTTTCAAGATATTTTGCAATGCGTTTCCTAAAGTTCTGACCCTGGTGGCCTAAGTGGCTAGGGCGTCCTGTCAATCTTTCACTACTGCTGGGTCCGTGTTTGGCTAGATCGAATTGTTATGGTCGAGACACAGAGCGGAACCCAATTGCAGTCACAGTCACAGGAGGCAGTCCAAAACGGAAGAGTCCACAACGGAATGAGTCCAAACGAAAAGCGTCACCGAACCAAGAATGCGAATAGAGAGTGTAAAAAAGAGAACACATACAAACACACAATGAACGATAAAACACAAAATAAACTATGGAGGTCGTCAAAACGATTGCACCACTACAATTTTGAAGGGCATCAAAGGTTGATCCACAGTCTTCTCCATTTTCTACCAGAGCTTCTCCGAATCTTTAAACCAATCACAGCTACGTCAAACAGCTGCAGAAAAGCAAGAGAGAATCCTGCTGCAGCCTCAACACTTTAGGTTCCACTCCAGCAGGAGAGTCTTCATGTTTAAGTTGGACACGCACTGCAGCACATCGACTGGACAAGCCTGATCCTCACAGAATGCATGAACCTCCACACTCATAGTGTGGAGGTTCAAATTATTTCATGCAGAACACACCAACCCCTCCTGAAAGCACACACACACACACAGCTGTTAAAGTTCATGGGGGAGTTTATTGACTTTCCTCAGCCTCTGAGATGTTCTTTTCATTCTCCCAGAGATACCACCAGCAGCCCTACAATGACCAGCTGAGGGTTGTCACAAAATAAACATGGCAGAAAAATCATTACACGAATTTGAGATCACATTGTTTGCAATTCACAGCTTTAACAGTGGTCACACATGTTCTACTGGAGCCACAGAAAATCTTGAAATGTAAATGCAAAAATAAGTCTGATCTACCATTTTTTAAATTTCATTTCTGATACTTTGGCCCCTGTAACATTTGGGCATTTCAGACAAAAACAAAAACAGCATGTAACGTGAAGGGAAGGACAAGAAAAGAAATATTTTAATCACATGAGTCCACAGCAGGCGTAGGTAATCATCAATTCCAAGAGCAGAACACTTGTTTACTTGCTTGCTAGATTGACAGATATACAAACACAATCTGGTGTTAATGCACACAAAAACATCAATAACAATTTGAGTTTAATTTCGATCTCTGTGGTCAAGCTAGGGGATTTCATGACTGAGAGAACTTGAGAACTTAAGCAGCAATTCGGAGCTGATGCCTCATCGAGGGACAGCGCAGAGGAGGCTGTCTTTTGGCCGGCGAACAAACCCGAAGGTGTACTCCAGACTTGGCTGCTCTCCAGGAGGCAGAGAGAGAGAGAACCTTTGCATCAGGGTGGTGATGAAGAGAAACAACTCCATCCTTGCCAGCTGCTCCCCAACACATACACGTTTGCCTGAGACAGGAAAGAATACAGTTATCCAACTGCCAGCAGAAGCGTCTTCACACGCTTCTTCTCTTCACTTCATGGAAATGGCACTCAGAACACCTGGGTCACTGGGCAGTGTCTCCACTCCCAGAAGACATTATGAAATACTGACTTCTAGACTGTTGTGAATTGTTAAAGAACACATCACGCCACGGCAATGTTCCATGATTCAAGAAATCCTCCGCTGATATTTATTTTTTATTTTTCTAAAGAGTCACAAAACAATGCTGTAATCAGAATACGAAGATGCCTTGACGTTTTCATGCCCATGTCATGTGTTTATTTGGCACAGGACAATCTACAGATCACTCCCCTTTGCTCCAGAAGTCAAGACTAAACCAGCAAACTGTTGAAGCTGTTGGAATGGTCATGGGTGAGGACCATATTAGACCTCAACTGTATCCCAAATTCCATAATATCAGTAGTAAAATCCAACAACTTCTGTGACGTTGTTATGCTAAGATTATAATGTAAAGTAATGCTGCCTTCTCCTTGGCAACAAAGAAAAACTAAAGTCAGTTTATGTACTGCTTCAAGTCTACCGTGAACGTTCTAACTAGATCAAGTTCAAATCCACACTGTGAAATGTCTTCATAATCTTCCTTGTGCAGTTTTGAGTGAAAGTGTCACCTGCTGAAAAAGGGACAAAGGCATCTCTCCTCCGGAAGTTTCCATCCTTATCCAGGAAATGTTCAGGGTTGAAGGAGTGTGGAGTTTCCCACACCGTGTCATCGTGAAGAACGGAGTCCAGCGAGGGGATGATAAGCGTTCCCTGAGCGAGCCAAACTGGTTATTTATATTTACATTCGACACTCCAGAAGAGACATTTCTCCTAGAACAGATCTTGAACCTTGGGTATCGTGTATTTGTCCAGTTTGGTCTCCTTGGCCGTCATGTGCATCACATTCAGCGGCAGAACGTTGCCCATCCTCTGACACTCGTGGATCACTGCGTTGGTGTACGGCATGTTGTCTCGGTCTGCAATGGACGGTTGTCGGGATGTGCCAATGACAGCGTCAATCTCAGCGTGGACTCTCTCTGGACAAGAAAAATCTTCATGGTTACCTGCCTCAGATCGATACCGGTTTGGATCAATAGATACATACGGCGATCAAGCTGCAGCTCTGCCAAGGGTAAAAAAATCTCTCACTATAGTTGGTAATACTCTGGCAATTCATTCTGTTTCATCTACACAGCTGAAGACGGTAGGATTTTAACTTTTTTACTTTTAACTGCTCAAGTATACTACGTTATCAAATAATCATATTTTTATCTCTCTGCAAAATGTTTGTGTACTGTCAGTTTGCTAAAAAGGAACTGCAAATGGCAGTATATGGTTGTTGTGTAGAGAGGAGTCGGTGCACGGACACCTTGCACATGTGGATCATGCGTTATGTATTTCAGAGCCCATCTCAGAGTCGTGGCCGTGGTTACAGATCCTGCAAGTGCCAGGTCCATGGTGTTAAAAGCCAAATTCTCCACATCAAAACCTGCATCTCTGTCAATATTCTGTTGGAAAAAATGCATACTCAAGTCAAAACAGCCCATCACAAGAAGAAATAAAAGAGAAAGACAGAGATTATTTCAACAACAAAATCACCCACCTGCATCATTTCTATCAGGAAGGAGTCAGTGTAATCTCTTGGTGAGGACGGGTCCAGAGTTTGTCCGTGCTCTTTTATCTTTTGGGCTTTAAATTCAATAATGGACTTCATCGCAGTCATGAACATCTGATGAGGTCCAGGGAACCACTTCAGTAACCAAGGTACCGTGTTGTAAATCTGGTGGGACGAAGCTGTGGTCAAAAAGCCTAGTAGAGCCACAATATGAGTTCTCTTGTCCAGCAGTGACTTCTTTGCTAAACAGTGATTGATTCAGGATGTGTGTGTGTGTGTGTTAATGTGTTGACTTAGAACTAAAAGGAAGCTGTCACTGCATGACAAAACATTTAAGTAGGCATTTATTGACCAAAGTGGACTCACCGGTACCCAGGCAGATTCCTGAACATCTTGTATCTTATTGTACAAGTCAAGAATGTGGTGGTATTTCTCGTCGTCGTACTCAAATCGTTCAGCGAACAATAGGCGAAATATAATATTGGCCACGGCTCTGTGTAAGTGGCAGTGGACATCAAAAGGTTTGCCTGTAACACAAAGAATATGTAGTACAAAAAGCCACATTTTAATAGTGACCTGCATAGCTATATACATTAACTTCTTTGGTACCTTGATGCTGGTCGAAGGTCTCTGTGAGATAGTTGGCTTCTTCCTGGATTATCGGCTCTAGTTTTCTCTTTCCGAGGCCAAAATTCCTGAGATTATGAAGAGCAAATCTCCTCTGCTTCTTCCACAAATAGGAATTTGTCATGAGCAGACCTACGAAAACACAGCGTTAATAGCATCATACTAAAAGGTATATTGAACTGTAAATTCTGCACAAAGATGAAACAAAAAAAGCAGACACACCTCGATGACGAAGGGCTTCTTCGAGGAGCGGTAAATTGGGGCGATCCATGTAATCCTCCGCGTTCACAACTATGGCTTCTCTGAACACCTTGTAGCCGTTCAAGACCACAACTCGCACACCAAAGAGACGAAGGCTGAATATTCTTCCGTACTTCTGTGAAAGCTTGAAAGAGGCACATTTTTGGTGTTAATGACAATTCGTAGACAAAAAGTTCAGTTTTCAATACCTATGTACAAGATCCCTGCTATTCGAACTGTTAAATTCATTTACTACATGTCAAACCTGATGGTAATTAAAGCCATGAGACAAAAAAAAACATTAGTGAGTCAGTAGAGCAAGATCAGAAGTCCTCAACTACGGTTGACACATATTTTCGACCTGTCACCTGAGGACACACATGGATGTAAAGCAAAGAGTGTAAACAGTCACAGGAGCCGTAGTTTGGTGGCCAAAAACAAAGCTTTACAATGTTTTCTAAATCTCAGCATTTTGGTTGCAATTTTATGATTTTTTTTTCTTCTGAAAGCACAATATCAATGGATTTTTAAGCAGACATTTTAGCTGACTGTTTACATCCAGTAGATGAAAATAGTTTTTGGATGGATTTTTACAACCCATTCACACCCACCGCTGCCAACTGTAGGTGAATGTTGTGGGGATCCACACGATGCATGTCCCCAATAAAAGGAAGTGGCCAGGGACCAGGAGGGAAGTTTTTCGGGTTTCCATACTTGACGGCGTCAAACACCAGGAGAAAAATGCACAAAAATAAGAGAAGGCTGCTGCAGTCCAAGCCGAGCTGCGCCAGAAGAGACTCCATGTTTGATTATGTAGAAGACCCTGACGTCCAATTTATGGAAATGTCTGTTACACATCAACCAGAGTATGGACAAATAAACCTGGGCAGGTCAATGCTCTGAATTCACTGACCCACTTCACTGCCATATATATATGTGTATATATATCTCCCTGGAACTGCAACCTTATCGTGGTGGGGGAGTTTGTGTACCTTGAATGATCCTAGGAGCTATGTTGGCGGGGGCGTTATGCCCCTGGTAGGGTCTCCCATGGCAAACAGGTCCTAGGTGACGGGTCAGACTAAGAGCAGTTCAGAATCCCAGATGAAAACAACAACATCAAGGACCGTGACGTCGCCCGGCATGGCGCAGCCAGGGCCCCACCCTGGAGCCAGGCCTGGGGTTGGGACTCGAATGCGAGCGCCTGGTGGCCGGGCCTCTGCCCATGGGACCCGGCCGGGCCGAGCCCGAATGAGCAACGTGGGCCGTCCCTCCTGCGGACCCACCACCCACAGAGGGAGTCATAGGGGTCGGGTGCAAAGAGAACTAGGTGGCAGTCGAGGTGGGGGGACCCGACGACCTGGTTCGTGTGGACATTCTCTGGCTCTTGGAACATGGAATGTCACTTCACTGGGGGGGAAAGAGCCTGAGCTTGTGCAGGAGGTTGCGAGGTACCGGCTAGATATAGTCGGTCTCTCCTCCACGCACAGCCTGGGCTCTGGAACCCAACTCCTCGAGAAAGGCTGGACCCTCTACTTTTCTGGAGTTGTCTGTGGGGATAGGCGGCGGGCTGGCATAGGCTTGCTCATAGCCCCGCAGCTCTGCAGCTTCGTGTTGGGGTTTACCCCGGTGAACGAGAGGGTCGCGTCCCTATGCCTACGGGTTGGGGACAGGTGTCTCACGGCGGTCACGGCTTACGGGCCGAACAGCAGTGCAGACTACCCGGCTTTCTTGGAGTCACTGGGAGGGGTACTTGACAGTGCCCCAACCGGGGACTCCATTGTTCTACTGGGACACTTCAACACCCACGTAGGCAATGACAGCAAGACTTGGAGGGGCGTGATTGGGAAGAACAGCCTACTCGATCTGAACCTGAGCGGTGTCCTACGACTGGATTTCTGTGCCACCCACAGTTTGTCCATAACGAACACCATGTTTGAGCACAAGGGTGTCCATAAGTGCTCATGGCACCAGGACACCCTTGGCCGGAGGTCTATGATAGACTTTGTGATCGTGTCATCTGACCTGTGGCCCCGTGTCTCGGACACTCGGGTGAAAAAAGTCCCACAGCAGACGTGTACCGGCAGGCTAAGCGTGCCGCTTCCCGCGCAGTCTTGTCAAAAACTCGGGTCTGGGAGGAGTTCGGGGAGGCCATGGAGGAGGACTATTGGTCAGCCTCAAAGAAGTTCTGGCAAACCGTCCATCGTCTCAGAAGGGGGAAGCAGTGCCTCACCAGTACTGTTTACAGTGCGGGGGGGAGACTGCTGACCTCGACTGGTGATGTTGTCGGGCGGTGGAAAAAATACTTCGAGGGTCTCCTCAATCCCGCCGTCACGTCTTCCATTCAGGAAGCGGGGACTGAGGACTCAGACGAATCTCTCATCAACCGGGCCGAAGTCACCGAGGTTGTTCGTAAGCTCCTCGGTGGTAGGGCCCCGGGGGTGGACGAGATCCGTCCTGAGTATCTGAAGTCCCTGGATGTTGTAGGGCTGTCGTGGCTGACACGTCTCTGCAACATCGCGTGGCAGTCGGGGACATCGCCTCTCGATTGGCAGACCGGGGTGGTGGTCCCCCTGTTTAAGAAGGGGGACCGGAGGGTGTGTTCCAACTACATGGGGATCACACTCCTCAGCCTCCCTGGAAAGGTCTATTCCAGGGTACTAGAGAGGAGACTTCGGCCAATAGTCGAACCTCAGATCCAGGAGGAACAGTGTGGTTTTCGTCCCGGTCGTGGAACACTGGACCAGCTCTATACCCTCCATCGGGTGCTCGAGGGTTCATGGGAGTTCGCCCAACCAGTCCACATGTGCTTTGTGGATTTGGAGAAGGCGTTCGACCGTGTCCCTCGCGATGTCCTGTGGGGGGTTCTCCGGGAATATGGGGTACGGGGCCCTCTGCTAGGGGCTGTCAGGTCCCTGTATGACTGGAGCAGGAGCATGGTTCGCATTGCCGGCAGTAAATCAGACTTGTTCCCGGTGCATGTTGGTCTCCGCCAGGGCTGCCCTTTGTCAGCGGTTCTGTTCATCACTTTTATGGACAGAATTTCTAGTCGTAGCCGGGGGTCGGAGGGGATCCGGTTCGGGAACCACAGAATTTCATCTCTGCTATTTGCGAACGATGTTGTTCTGCTGGCCTCATCGGACCGGGAACTTCAGCATGCGCTGGGGCGGTTTGCAGCCGAGTGTGAAGCGGCCGGGATGAGGATCAGCACCTCCAAGTCTGAGGCCATGGTTCTCGACCGGAATAAGGTGGTTTGCTCTCTCCAGGTCGGTGGAGAGTTCTTGCCCCAAGTGGTGGAGTTTAAGTATCTCGGGGTCTTGTTCTCGAGTGAGGGAAAAGGGGAGCGTGAGATTGATAGACGGGTTGGTGCAGCGGCAGCAGTGATGCGGTCGCTGTATCGGACCGTCGTGGTGAAGAGGGAGCTGAGTCACAAGACGAAGCTCTCGATTTACAGATCGAGCTACGTTCCCACCCTCACCTATGGTCACAAGCTTTGGGTAATGACCGAAAGGATGAGTTCGGTCATCCGGGAGGAGCTCGGGGTGGAGCCGCTGCTCCTCCACATCGAGAGGAACCAGTTGAGGTGGCTCGGGCATCTGAGTCGGATGCCCCCTGGACGCCTCCCTGGGGAGGTGTTCCGGGCATGTCCTACCAGGAGGAGACCCCGGGGAAGACCCAGGACTCGCTGGAGAGATTATGTCTCCGGTCTGGCCTGGGAACGCCTCGTGATCCCCCGGGAGGAGCTGGAGGAGGTTTGTGCGGACCGGGAAGTTTGGTCTTCCCTGCTCTGAATGCTGCCTCCGCGACCCGACCCCGGATAAGTGGTAGAAGAAGGTGAAGGTGAAGGTGAAGGTATATATATATACAAATTCAGGGATGTAGAATATAGCATATACATCACTTTGCCCAGTCATCAGGAGGCTGGACAACTCCTCCACGCTTTGTTGAGGAAATCATCAACTCATGAATTTGATCGTTTGCCAGTTTGAACACCTGTTTCCTGCCAGCACATCTGCTCTTCCATCCTGGATCCTCACCAGCCGAGCCTGAACCTTTTTCATCTGCAGCCAGAAGGTCTCTGCAACAAGTACATGTTCTCATTGACCAGGAGAAAACAGTTTTGGGGGAGGAGGGGGCCAAAGCAGCAGCGTGGAGAGAGAGAGAGAGAGAGACGCGTCAAAGAAGTGCCGAAGTGGACACTGAAGGGATTGTGAGTTTCCATTGGAGACCAGGTTCTGTTAGAAGATGGGTGTGGAATTGATGAGTCAGGGGGTTACTTTGTCACAGTAAGCCATAGGTTTTATTTCAATTTAGGTGAGGTGCCTTTTCTGCCTAAGAGACCACAGTTAGATAACATTTCCACTCAGCTTCTGTATTCACGTGAAGAAAATGCTCATCAAAGAAGAGGCAACCGTTTTTGAACAGATGAAAATCAGTACAATTTAGAGGAGACGGTGCCATACAACAGGTGTTTTATTATGAGTCGCCAGGACTGTCCCCAAGCAACAGGGCATTATACTCTTTGATAGTTTAGTCCATGACATTTATCATGTCTTTATCTTTCTGGGACAGCAGTCAGTTACTGCAGTTGGAGCCTTTATTGGCCATTAGATCAGTGCTGGACTTCTTCCAAGGGCCAAAATGTCTTGAACTGAGACAACACAATCTCAGCTGAACTCACCGTCATTTCTGCAGAGCAGGATCTGAACAAAGAAGGAACATTTTGAGGCAGAAAGACGACTACATTGCCCAAAAACACAAGCCTCAAATCAGAGTCAGAGTCAATTATTAGCCAGCCTCTCTTCACTGACCTGTGAAAGTTGGGTCGGACCGTTGAATGAGGGATGCAGCAACATTAAGTTTAAAAACACAAAACATAAGATGAAGTAGGAAAACTTCAGGAATTTTCATTTGTTCATTTTTGTGAACAACAAGCTGAAGCTGAGCACAAACTCCATTAACTACTCCGTTACATGCTCTGCACCCGCCCTCATCACTGGGTGGTTCAGACATACACAACAATGTATCAGCAATGACAACGTTTGTCTTGATCTTGGTGAGTGATTTCCAGACTGATGTAAGACGCCAGGTTTCAGCTGGTCTTTCATCGAGGCACAGCACAGAGGTGGTGAGGTTTGGGGATGCGAATGAATCCTAATCTATAATCCAGACTTGGCTGCTGACCCTCAGGCATACAGAAAGAGAACCTCTGCATTAAGGAAGTGAAGAAGAGGAACAACTCCATCCTTGCCAGCTGCTCCCCGAGACACACTCGTTTGCCTGAGACAGAGAAGAATACAAGAATTCAGCTGTTGTGCACGTACAAAAGCATGTGCATTACTTTGACCTTTGCTTCCTGGAAATCATTACACAACCAGTGCATCTGTCGGTCACAAGGCGCTGGTTCAAATCCCACCTCAATGTAGTGAGAGAACAAATGTCTATTTCCAGTGCATTGCGTTGGATTTATGAGGCTCGCAGCTGTTAAGCGATTGTCCTCGATGACAGAATATACAGCCCTGCTGTGTGGTCCAACTCTGCAGTAACAGGGGTGAAGCGAGGACAGCAGTTGGAACATTAACAAGCAGCCAGATTCGACTGTAAACAGACTTTGACTCTTCAAGGTTGACTCATGTTCTGCAGTCACTTCAAACAGCGCCTACAGCTTTTTACCCAGTAAATTATTTAGATCACTATTTTCTCACGATGAAGGATTGTTTCTTTTAGTACTCAGGAACATGCTTTAGAAGGTCAGTTTTCATTTTATTTTAAGAATTGCAAGCAGTGCCTGAGTGCAAACACCACGATGGATCTCAGTTAATTCCTACAGAGCTTCCTGGAAGTGATATTTTGGTGCAGGAACCTTGTCCCTGGAGACCAGGAAAATGATTGTGACACACCCATGCAAGCAGAAATTTCCGCTGCTGAAGGAGCGCTGGAGGGTTGGCTGTATTGAGGTTTGCAAGTTTGCTTGCGACTGTACGCCCTATTAAGACACTTGGAAATAAACACATTTCTGTTTCTTACCGACTCAAGATCTTAAAGTTAAAAGAATGATTTCTTCACACGAAAGAAGGCACTCTGTTGCATATTCAAGGTTCTGCCTCACCAGCTGAAAAAGGGACAAAGGCATCCCTCTTCCTAAAGCCTCCATCCTTGTCGAGGAAATGTCCGGGGTTGAAGGAATGTGGGGTTTCCCACATGGATTTGTCATTAAGGACAGAGTCCAGCGTGGGGAAAATTGAGGTTCCCTGAGAAAACAAAGCGGCTTATTACAATCACAGCTAATACTTTGGAAGACTGATTCCTCTCATTTTTGTCCACAACCTTTGGTATTGTGTACTTGTCCAGCTTGGTCTCCCTGGACGTCATGCGCATCACATTCAGGGGCACGATGTTGGCCATCCTCTGGGTCTCATGGATGACCGCATTCGTGTAAGGCATGTTGTCTCGGTCTGCCATGGACGGTTGACGGGACGAGCCAATCACAGCGTCGATCTCAGCGTGAACCTTCTCTGTGCAGCAGGACGATAAAAGTTGTCAGTTGCCAAGGCACTGCAAAGTGGTAACAGTGCTTTGGTTCTTTAAAAACAAACAGCACAGCGTGTGTTGTGAATAACCAGGGAGGGAAACACCTTGTATGTGTGGATAATTCATCATGTATACCAAGGCCCATCGTAGAGTAGTAGTAGTCGTTTCAGAGCCGGCACCAAACAAGTCCATCGCAGCAAAACACAAATTTCTAAGATCAAAGCCGGCATCTTTATCTTCCTTCTGCGGACCACAAATGTGCAGTTATTTTAGCGTGAGGGGAGCGATAGAAGGGAAGAGAGAGGGTGATCCTGAAGAGCAAGCAACCAACAACAAGCACCCACCTCTCCCATCTCAATCAGAAAACAGTCGATGTAGTCTCTTGGTGAGGACGGATTCAGGGTTTCTCTGTGTTCGTTGACTTTCTTCTCCATGAACTCAGCAATCAACCGCACCAGTGTGAGCAACTTCTGGTGAGGTCCAGGGAGCCATCGCATCAGCCAGGGCACTGTGTTGTAAACCTGGAGGACATGACTGCTGTTTTAACTGAACAAATTCACATGCTCTGCTGATAATAAGGAGACGGATCACCATTAGATTAGATTAGATTTGAGGTGTAACTTAGACTTAGACTTTCTTTATTGTCATTGCACAATAAGATATCACTATATTATGGCAACGAAATTTCGGTCAGAGGCCTCCGGTTTCCAAAAACAAAACTATACGTCCAAAAATAAATAAATATTAGGTAAATACTAGTCAAGAAAATTTACAAATAAACAAATGAACAGTATTGCAGCATAACAAACATTGAAGACAAACATTGAATATCGAAGACATAGACAAAGCAACAACAAAATCAACACTACAGAAACCAAGAAAACACTGTAGAAAAAAAGACAAATAGACATAACAAAAAAGGAAAAAAGTTCAAAAAAAAAAATTCCAATAAAATAAAGCAAATGCTCAACAATGAACGGTGGGTCCAGTCAGTGTCCACCACTGTGCAACCTGATAGCAGTTAGCAGGAAAGAACAATGCAGCGATGAAGAATAAGGAAGGAAGGAAGACAATGACCTCAACGCAGGAAGTGAACTCACAAGGATCCAAGGAGATTCCTGAAGCCCTTGTATCTTGTTTAACATGTCAAGAATGACTCGGTGCTGCTTGTCATTGTAATCGAATCGTTCACCCAGTACCAGGCAGCAGATGATGTTGGAAATGGCGTTGTTCATCACCGGATGGATATTGAAGGGCTTGCCTGCAAACACAGGCACAAGAACGACAAACTTCCAGCTTTGAATTGCTTCTTTTAACAATGAAACTGTGGTGGAGATTTTGCTGTTCTATTTGTGGTCCTTTATTTCAGAGGCAGGTCGCACTCGCCGCCACAATGAGACACACGTGCAGTCACGACAGCTAAATTCTAGATGCGTTGCCAGATAGTCAACCCGAGCTACAATGCTCTGGCGCGGTACCTTGATGCTGGGCGATTGCGTCGTTGAGATAGTTGGTCTCCTCTTGCATCGATGGCTCCAGCGTCTTTTTTCCGAGGCCAAAATTCCTGAGAGTGTGAAGAGCGAATCTCCTCTGCTGCTTCCACAAATATCCATTTGTCATGACCAGACCTTCAAGGGACCACATCATTGGAACAATGGAAGTTTGCGCAGTGATAAAACAGCCATTGTAACTTAACGTTAATGGAGATTATTGGTAGAAAAGAAAAACAAACGCAAGTCACCTTGATTTTGAGGTATTTCGTTAAATATAGGCACGGGAGGTCGATCCAAGTAGTCATCTCCGTTGTCCACCAGAGCTTCTCGGAACAACTTGTAGCCGTTCAAGATCACCACCCGCTCACCAAACAGGCGAAGGCTGTAAATGTTTCCGTACTTCTTTGCAAGCTTGAAAACCAAATATTACATTTCACTACTCAACAAATCAATAACTGGTCGGCTTGTTATTTATGGTGTGGTGCAGAGATTGTCAAGTAAACAACAGGTAACAACATGTTCACCCCTCACCTAACTACACTGTCCAGACAGGGCTCGCATTGACTTTCTTGCTCTAAGATGAGCAGGACCAGAGTCAGCAGGGACATTCTGACAGTGTTGAGCAAATGTTTACAGCTGCTGGTCTGAAGGTCATACAAAGTGATTTTGGCACTTTTTTGGCCAAATACAGACTACTGTACTTCCATATAGTATGAGTATGATTTAACCAATTATTCTTGTTTCAGTGTCTGTTCTTTGTTTTTAATTTCAAACTCCTCTTGTCGAATTGAAATATGACTTACCTGTGCTAACTGCAGGTGAATTCTCTGGGGACTAACACGGTGCATGTCGCCGACGAGAGGAAGAGCCCATGGTCCAGGGGGGAAGTTTTTAGGAATCCTATGCTTGACGACATCGTACACGAGGAGAAAAACGCACAGAAATAAGAGTAGACTGCTTACGTTTAACCACTCCAACTTGAGCTCGGCCAGCAAAGCCTCCATTTTCAAGTTTGACAACACCCTTCAGTCACAGCTCCTTTTAAAAGTTTTAAAGTTACTCATCAGCCAGAGAAGCGAAGAGATTGGTCAACGTCAAAACACACCTACATCACAAACATTAATCTTTGACCAATTACATAAATAAATAAAATAAAAAGCGACTTTGTACAAGGCCGTAGGAAAGAGAAGAAGCTCAAAAATTGCCAGGTATATTCAGTTCATATGAGGAAAGTCACTGGCTACGCCTCCAAGCACTTGAAAGAAGTCATTTGTTCAGGCATGTTTCACTGCACTTCTGTGATCTTTCACCCTAATACCTGGTCTGCCAAAGTTCTATTCACTTGGCGCAAATTCATGGCAGTTAAGATAACCTACCTTGCTAATAAGCAATTCAAGCACTTTCAGATGGCTGGGTTGCTTTCACCATGTGCCCGCAATTAGATTGTATCCCTGACTTCCTTTATTTGTTGTTGTTTGTTTGATTTACTTGTTCTTGTAGTTACATGGGCCGTCGTGGCGCTTCTCTACAGTCTCTACAGCTGTTTCAAGGCACTTTTTTTTATTTTAAACAAAGGTAAAGTCATTGAAATTGGGGGATTTTGTGACAAAACTTTCAATGGTGGATCCAGAAATAATAACTATTATTCTTTTTATTTTTCATGTTTCATTTTGCTCTCTTAAAACAATTTTGCCCCGTGGTTTTCTCAACCTATTCTGACAGAGCAATTGCCATTCTTCTTTAAAATCATTTTACGACAAGTACAAAGGATAATTTTGCAATTGAATAGTTACTAAATCAAAATGTAAAACAAGCAAAAGTATAACTTCAATAAAAACATCTATTTGGGATTGTGTGCAGTACATCAAAGTGTAGAGTACTGATAATGTAATGAATTCTCTCTTGTAAAACGACCTTACTTCACCCCACTAGGAATGTGAGACACAGGAAAGCATGGGAAAGAGCCTGCTCCAAAGCGCCCTCATTTGTCTCTCCTGTCACACTCATTTGCAATCTGATCGCTGAGCGACCTTTGTTCACACTCAGGCCCAAACACAAGAGGGCCAAAGTTGAAATACATCAACTGTTGGAACTTTACCTTCAATTGTGATAACAATCCTAACCATGATAGCATAATGCAAACTGAGAGAAACTCTTGACCGTATTACAGTCTGTACATTTCATTCATTTTTTCCTCAAGATTAAGGTTCTGTTTTGATTCTAATCCAGTCCAAGTGGGATTTAGAGAGAGGTTTGTGATATTGTCTATCACTTCAGATTCATTGTTGTTGTTTTTTGTGTATGTACAACCTGCGACCAAAATCATCATTACGTAACAGTGAGTTCAGACCTCCTGCTCCACCTCCCTCTCTCCCCCTCTTGTCCAATTTGGGACTCAGTCAGACACACTTCTGCTCCCATCCCAAGCAGAGCATCATGATTTTCCACAAACTTTTTGAATCTTTGGACTTAACCAGTTGGTTGTTGGTCTGTTTTGTGGTCTTGATTTTGATAGATTTGGTCAAGTACCGAAGACCTCACAACTTCCCACCAGGTCCGACGCCTCTTCCAATTGTGGGAAACCTTTTTACAGGATCTGACTTCAAAAATATCAATAAGGTAATCAGTAGCTTCCACTGCTTCACGTTTTTCTTCCAAAGACAGAAAGGGATGCGATTGATGTCTTAAAATGCTTTTCAATATTGAGGCGCTTACAGAATTGTATCATATTCTTCTCATGGTCATAATGAAGGGCAAGCTTGTAATGGCACAAAATGAAGAGATTACAGAAGTGGAAGGGTATTTTTAGAATCTCTTTGCTTATTTTATAAGACAAAAGCGAACGCAGACATGATAGCGGCGATGACCATGCAGGTTTTCTATTCCACAAGTCCACTTCAGCCACTGGCTTAGCACATTCCATGCATAAAAATTAGAAAGGGGGATGGGGGCGTACCTAAGCGCCACTAACAGCAGTGCAGTAGATGATGTGGGTGATATGAAAAGTTGATCTTAGTCAGAATATTCCAGAGAGCAAGTTAAACAAGTCCCCAGGAGAATTTTGTGCACACCAAGCGCGGCCATGAGACCTCGGTCATTGGGTTTAACGACTGAGCATGGACACTGTCCAACATGACAGCAGGGGAACAGTGATATCAGACTCATGATTAGAACCGTGACAACTCAAATATCTTGTACTCTCACACGTCTCTGGTGTGCATGCCCACTCAGACGTTTCCTTTGGCCTGCAGCTCTCTCACCACTATGGCTCGGTGTTCAGCATGAGGAGAGGAAGCACCTGGACAATTTATGTCTCAGGATACAATATGGTGAAAGAGGCTCTTGTCAACCAACTGGACAGCTTTGTCGATCGCCCCGTTGTCCCTCTCTTCCATGTTGTTTTCAAAGGGATCGGTAAGTCACTGGAATAGATACGTCTCTTCCTCCACTTCAAAGAGAATAACTAAATGGTGGTGGTCCAAATACCACTTCTTACATGTTAAAATGGTCTGCCAGGCATTGGTTTGGGCAACGGCTACTCATGGAAGATGCATCGGAAGTTCACAGTCACTTTCCTGCGTCATTATGGTGAAGTTCAAAAGACTTATGAGAGAAGCACTGAAGTGGAGAGCAACTTCCTTTGTGAGGCTTTTAAAGAAGAGCAAGGTAAGTTCACCGTGCACTCACAACCAAATATAGTAAAAACCAGCACATGATCATAACTCTATTCCCCAGGGAAGCCATTCAACCCCCACTACACTGTAACAAGTGCCGTGGCCAACATTGTCACATCCTTGGTCTTTGGACGTCGGTATGAATACAGTGACGTCACGTACCGCAGGATTCTGAAGCTGGATTACGACGCGGTTGTGCTCGCAGGCTCGCCTGTCACACAGGTTTCTTCTGTCCACTCTGTAACTCCACTGACTGCTCAGGTGCTGATGTGAATCATCTACTTCCCACAACAGCTGTATGACGTCTTCCCCAGTGTGTTCAAGTACCTGCCTGGACCTCACCAGACTGTGCTCAGCAACTACAGACAGATAGTGAAGTTCGTGGAGATGCAGGTGGAAAAACATCTGGAAGACTGGAATCCTGACAATCCCAGAGACTTTATTGACGCTTATGTAGCAGAAATGAAAAAGGTAGGCTGCAACACCTCGACCAGAATAGGTACACCAACAGCAACATTATTAAGAAACGTGGACCAACGAGAAAAATAGTAAAAATAGTAAAATCTCTTAAAAAAAAAAAAAAAAATGTGACATTCTTTAAACTTCAAACATCACTTGCTGATTTAAGTGTCAAGCGCTTTGTTTATTTACATAAATTTACACAGGGATGCTCTTAATCTAAACAGAGCACCATTTTTTTTAAATTAAAAACATTGTAAGTATCATGCACATCCAAGGCAGGTTTGTCGAAAGTACAATGAAAAGATTCTAACCATCAGAGTCCACAGTCAACAAGTCAGCTTCTGTTTGTCTCGATCATGCAGAAGAAGGAAGACCCGCTGGCTGAGTTCAACCTCGAAAGTCTGGGCGTTGTCGTCTTGGATCTGATCGAAGGCGGGACGGAGACAGTGGCCACTGCCTTCCGCTGGTCACTTCTTTTCATGATGCTCTTCCCAGAAATACAGAGTAAAGTCATTCTCAGATTATGTTACGCAGCTGGGGTGAATTGGCAGCATAACCCAGTTCTGTCACTGTAACTTCTCACAGAAAAAGTCCAAGAAGAAATTGACCGGGTTGTCGGACAGTCTCGTATGCCCACCATGGTAGACAAACCCAACATGCCATACACTGAAGCTACCATCCACGAGTGCCTGAGGGTGGCCAATATACTTCCACTTGGATTCCCGAAAATGGCCAGTAAAGACACAACCCTCGCCGGCTTCTCCATTCCCAAGGTATAAGAAGAGTTCAACTGAATGACAGAATGGTGTCACTCTAACTCTTGACACAACAGCACTGTGGGACCAGTCAAGTCAATGAACGACTCCTACACTGTTAAACAGCACGCCACAAAACCAGTGGGATTAAAACAACACTAGTCAACTGACAGGACCCATGTTTTTAATCTGGATTATGATCAAATCAGTTCAGTATTTTGACTCTGAATTAGCTTCTTCGTGGACATACAGAATGTGCTACAGCAAAATTCAATATTTTTCTAATTTTACTGTGCATAACAGATTGTCCTGTAATGTAATATCGAATGTTTTGATCATTCCTTTCAAAGGGTGGAGGGGGTCTAGATCTTGCTATCTACTGGGCAGGCGTGAACATCTTGGGACGGTCCCTGGTGGACACCTCACTATCTAGAGTCATAGGTTAACTTTGTTTTTGGACGGTGGGAGAAACTTCAGGGCCCAGAGGAGGCCAACACAAGCCCTGTGGGAATCCTCTGCAAACTGAATGACCAAGGTTCATCGTGAACCAGGGTCAGGGAAAAGCATCCTTGTGAACAGACATGGCAGCCTCGTCTACACACAGTGATTCATGCTACTTTCCAGGGCACACCGATCGTTGCCAGCCTCTCATCGGTGCTTTGTGATGAGGCTGAGTGGGAGTCACCGGCCAGCTTCAGACCAGAGCGTTTCTTGGATTCAGAGGGACGCTTCAACCGGAAAAATGCTTTCCTTGCATTTTCTGCAGGTAGTTTTCTTTCACTGTTAACTTGCAATGTTTGTTTTCACTATTTACTACTGTGATTCAACTTTTATGTACTTTGCAACCAACAGTTAAAGATTAAAAAAAGAAAAAAAATGCTATGTCTTAGGTGTTAAGTAGTTGGTCACAATTGATTTTGATTTGAAGAATTAAGTTATTTCAAGTACTTATTTACGTATTTTAAGTACCTTGCATCTGCTATCACCGTGCTGGCAGGTAAACGCGTCTGCATTGGGGAGACTTTGGCCAAAATCGAGCTGTTTGTCTTCTTCACCTCTCTACTTCAACGCTTCACTTTGACTCAAGTTCCTGGAGAAGAGCTGACAATGGAGGGCATCCTGGGATTCACGTATTCCCCACAGGACCACCGGATCATGGCCATACCACGCTAAAACCCACTGCACTGACTACAGTAACATTACATTGGATTTGTGGCTCTGCTTTAATAACAGCATTTTTTTGTGTACCATGAGAAGTTCGTCATATTACAAGACTGCATGTTACTGAATCATTTATCAACCGTTGTGGTGCCACAATACATATAGCGTGGATGCACTGAAACTTTCACCACATATTTTGAACGAAGCGAATTTTGAAATCAAGGTTGAAATCACTCCACTTTTCCAAGGCAGTTTAATGATTGAAAATCATTCGATTTTCCCTCTAAGTTGTGTGTGTGTGTGTGTGTGTGTGTGTGTGTGTGTGTGTGTGTGTGTGTGTGTGTGTGTGTGTGTGTGTGCACAATTGCGCACTGCTCATATGGTCTCCGCACAGAAAAATCACAGCTGGTCACACACACGCACAAGCAACACAAGGTATTTCTACAGCTTAAGATTTGTGGGGCGACACCGCGACACTCACAACGTATCAAACAGCAAGTATAAGAGCCAGCTATTTGAAGTGAGCTCTTGGAGCTGGTTGACGTTTAAGAGCTGATTTCTCTTTGACTTGTGGTTGGTCAAAATGTCTGTAAGCACTTAGCCACTTGGGAGGAAGAGATGATACGGCAGATGTTACGCACAGCAGGGTGAGAGACGACAGGTCTCAGAGACTACATGCTGGCCAGGTGAAGAATTGCGAAAAAAGTTAGAGTGTAGTGAGAGAAAGAAACGTATTCCTTTTATTTAGCTTCACTCACTCTAGCTCTGCACCATTACCAGCGGTCACAATTTACAGTGGCCTCAAGAGGATGAAATGAAGTCTCACAATAGACGGATTCATGAGCCTTATCAATCAATTTGAGTAAACATTTGTAAAAGTTCTTTGATATCTAGTGTCTTCAACTGTGTAATGTGAGTTCAATGACAAGATACATTGTCAGTTATGCAGATTCTGGATATGTACATTGCATTATTATTCAGTCTAGCGAATATTTAGTAAATCTATTAAATTCAATTGAAACTTGACTTTTATTTGTACTTTTTTATTTTTAAATCTCACACATTTTTCATTCCTCAATGTGAATTATGCAAATTCCCATCACTGTTTGAAACGTTTCTAAACTGTTGACTGAGCACACAGTGGTCCAAGATATTGCTGAAGGAGTTTAGCGGGAACATTGGTCATGACGGATTCACATGAACCGATGACCATTGGTGTTGTCCCAGGAGAAAAATGTTCTTTGTTGTGTATGATTTAAAAACAGAGGATTAAAGGCCTGTGTGTTGCTTTGCTTTGTATTTACACAAAAAAATAAAGAAATGTTCAAATAAAATGTGTGTGTTCTAACTACAGCCATCAAACCACACAGATGCATCTCCAGTGAGACCTGTATTAATCAGGTGTCATGACAAAACTTTGAAGCTATTGACAATTTCTATGTGTATAAGCCAAATGAACCTGTTACATGTTTGAACTAGTCAGCAGACCTTTCCCCATCTTGTCTAACTTCTTTGTTCCTTGATCCGTTCCTATCCGTCTTTCAGCCGTTACATTAATTTCTAATATTCTTTGTTCAGAACGTCTCCTGTCTCTTCTCTCCGAATATTGGACTGTTGTCCAAGCAATATTTTGCAAACAGAACAATCACCAGGACTGGAAGAAAATCCATCTTTGAAAAAATAACTCACAAAAGTGTTGAGACAGCAGAATTCACTGTGCACGTGACATTGGACAATGCCAATAAAAAGACGAGTTTCACCTTCCAGCTGACACTGACCACCCTGCTCGCTCATGAGCTAAGCATTAGTCACTTGGTTGCCGAATTATACTGAAGAATTTGTACGCCACTGTCGACACTAACTGTTGAAATAAACTTCCAAAAAAACAACATTATCTCTAAGTGTAGTA
Source organism: Synchiropus splendidus (assembly GCF_027744825.2). Classification (NCBI taxonomy): domain Eukaryota; kingdom Metazoa; phylum Chordata; class Actinopteri; order Syngnathiformes; family Callionymidae; genus Synchiropus; species Synchiropus splendidus. The sequence goes on along the minus strand of NC_071334.1, from coordinate 19,279,338 downwards.
ACCCTCTGACTAATCATTGATATTATATGAAATCAGTGCTCAGCAGTGTTGATGTGTCCAATACTGTACATACGTAATATCAGGTGAAGGTCCTTCACCACAGATGAAATCACTTGTGGGTGTGTCTCAACTTTGAAGCTATTGACAATTTCTGTGAGTATAAGTCAAATGAACCTGTTACATGTTTGTACTAGTCAGCAGACCTTTTCACCATCTTGTCTAACCTCATCATGCCTATTCATGAACCTCACTAGTCGTCTTACCCTTCTTCTTTCAGCCGTTACATTAATTTCTAATATTCTTTGTTCAGAATGTCTCCTGTCTCTTCTCTCCGAATATTGGACTGTTGTCCAAGCAATATTCTGCAAACAGAACAATCACCAGGACTGGAAGAAAATCCATCTTAGAAATAATAACTCACAAAAATACTCCAGTTTTGAGACAGCAGAATTCACTGTGCACGAGAGAATGGACAATGCAATTGAAAAGACGAGTTTCACCTTCCAGCTGACACTGACCCAGTACGTAGTCAGTACATTTTCATGTCTTTTTTTAACCCCACTCACATTTGTTTTTCCTCAAAATGATGGTTCTGTTTTGATTCTAATCCAATCCAAGCAGGATTTAGAGGGAGGCTTGTGATATCGTCTCTGTCACTTCAGATTCAAGGTTGCTTTTTTTGTGTGTGTACAACCTGCGACCAAAATCATCATTACATAACAGTGAGTTCAGCAGACCTCCTCCTCCACCTCCCTCTATCACCCTCTTATTCAGTTTGGGACTCAGTCAGACACACTTCTGCTCCCATCCCAAGCAGAGCATCATGATTTTCCACAAACTTTTTGAATCTTTGGACTTAACCAGTTGGTTGTTGGTCTGTTTTGTGGTCTTGATTTTGATAGATTTGGTCAAGTACCGAAGACCTCACAACTTCCCACCAGGTCCGACGCCTCTTCCAATTGTGGGAAACCTTTTTACAAGATCTGACTTCAAAAATATCAATAAGGTAATCAGTAGCTTCCACTGCTTCACGTTTTTCTTCCAAAGACAAAAAGGGATGCGATTGATGTCTTAAAATGCTTTTCAATACTGAGGAAATTGTAGAATTGTGACATTGGGTGACATGAAATGTTGATCTTTGTCAGAATATTCAAGAGAGTAACTGATTCTAAAAGTTACACAAGTCCCCAGGAGAATTTTGTGCACACCAAGCGTGGCCATGAGACCTCGGTCATTGGGTTTAACGACTGAGCATGGACACTGTCCAACATGACAGCAGGGGAACAGTGATATCAGACTCATGATTAGAACCGTGACAACTCAAATATCTTGTACTCTCACACGTCTCTGGTGTGCATGCCCACTCAGACGTTTCCTTTGGCCTACAGCTCTCTCACCACTATGGCTCGGTCTTCAGCATGAGGAGAGGAAGCACCTGGACAATTTATGTCTCAGGATACAATATGGTGAAAGAGGCTCTTGTCAACCAACTGGACAGCTTTGTCGATCGCCCCGTTGTCCCTCTCTTCCATGTTGTTTTCAAAGGGATCGGTAAGTCACTGGAATAGATACGTCTCTTCCTCCACTTCAAAGAGAATAACTAAATGGTGGTGGTCCAAATACCACTTCTTACATGTTAAAATGGTCTGCCAGGCATTGGTTTGGGCAACGGCTATTCATGGAAGATGCATCGGAAGTTCACAGTCACTTTCCTGCGTCATTATGGTGAAGTTCAAAAGACTTATGAGAGAAGCACTGAAGTGGAGAGCAACTTCCTTTGTGAGGCTTTTAAAGAAGAGCAAGGTAAGTTCACCGTGCACTCACAACCAAATATAGTAAAAACCAGCACATGATCATGACTCTATTCCCCAGGGAAGCCATTCAACCCCCACTACACTGTAACAAGTGCCGTGGCCAACATTGTCACATCCTTGGTCTTTGGACGTCGGTATGAATACAGTGACGTCACGTATCGTAGGATTCTGAAGCTGGATTACGACGCGGTTGTGCTCGCAGGCTCGCCTGTCACACAGGTTTCTTCTGTCCACTCTGTAACTCCACTGACTGCTCAGGTGCTGATGTGAATCATCTACTTCCCACAACAGCTGTATGACGTCTTCCCCAGTGTGTTCAAGTACCTGCCTGGACCTCACCAGACTGTGCTCAGCAACTACAGACAGATAGTGAAGTTCGTGGAGATGCAGGTGGAAAAACATCTGGAAGACTGGAATCCTGACAATCCCAGAGACTTTATTGACGCTTATGTAGCAGAAATGAAAAAGGTAGGCTGCAACACCTCGACCAGAATAGGTACACCACCAGCAACATTATTAAGAAACGTGGACCAACGAGAGGTAAAATCTCTTAAAAAAAAAAAATGTGACACCTTCTTTAAACTTCAAACATCACTTGCTGATTTAAGTGTCTAGTGCTTTGTTTATTTACATAAATTTACACAGGGATGCTCTTAATCTAAACAGAGCACCCATTTTTTTAAATTAAAAACATTGTAAGTATCATGCACATCCAAGGCAGGTTTGTCGAAAGTAAAATGAAAAGATTCTAACCATCAGAGTCCACAGTCAACAAGTCAGCTTCTGTTTGTCTCGATCATGCAGAAGAAGGAAGACCCGCTGGCTGAGTTCAACCTCGAAAGTCTGGGCGTTGTCGTCTTGGATCTGATCGAAGGCGGGACGGAGACAGTGGCCACTGCCTTCCGCTGGTCACTTCTTTTCATGATGCTCTTCCCAGAAATACAGAGTAAAGTCATTCTCAGATCATGTTACACAGCTGGGGTGAATTGGCAGCATAACCCAGTTCTGTCACTGTAACTTCTCACAGAAAAAGTCCAAGAAGAAATTGACCGGGTTGTCGGACAGTCTCGTATGCCCACCATGGTAGACAAACCCAACATGCCATACACTGAAGCTACCATCCACGAGTGCCTGAGGGTGGCCAATATACTTCCACTTGGATTCCCGAAAATGGCCAGTAAAGACACAACGCTCGCCGGCTTCTCCATTCCCAAGGTATAAGAAGAGTTCAACTGAATGACAGAATGCTGTCACTCTAACTCTTGACACAACAGCACTGTGGGACCAGTCAAGTCAATGAACGACTCCTACACTGTTAAACAGCACGCCACAAAACCAGTGGGATTAAAACAACACTAGTCAACTGACAGGACCCATGTTTTTAATCTGGATTATGATGAAATCAGTTTAGTATTTTGACTCTGAATTAGCTTCTTCGTGGACATACAGAATGTGCTACAGCAAAATTATTTTCTAATTTTACTGTGCATAACAAATTGTCCTGTAATGTAATATCGAATGTTTTGATCATTCCTTTCAAAGGGTGGAGGGGGTCTAGGTCTTGCTATCTACTGGGCAGGCGTGAACATCTTGGGACGGTCCCTGGTGGACACCTCACTAGCTAGAGTCATAGGTTAACTTTGTTTTTGGACGGTGGGAGAAACTTCAGGGCCCAGAGGAGGCCAACACAAGCCCTGTGGGAATCCTCTGCAAACTGAATGACCAAGGTTCATCGTGAACCAGGGTCAGGGAAAAGCATCCTTGTGAACGGACATGGCAGCCTCGTCTACACACAGTGATTCATGCTACTTTCCAGGGCACACCGATCGTTGCCAGCCTCTCATCGGTGCTTTTTGATGAGGCTGAGTGGGAGTCACCGGCCAGCTTCAGACCAGAGCGTTTCTTGGATTCAGAGGGACGCTTCAACCGAAAAAATGCTTTCCTTGCATTTTCTGCAGGTAGTTTTCTTTCACTGTTAACTTGCAATATTTGTTTTCACAATTTACTACTGTGATTCAACTTTTATGTACTTTGCAACCAACAGTTAAAGATTAAAAAAAGAAAAAATTGCAATGTCTTAGGTGTTAAGTAGTTGGTCACAATTGATTTTGATTTGAAGAATTAAGTTATTTCAAGTACTTATTTACGTATTTTAAGTACCTTGCATTTGCTATCACTGTGCTGGCAGGTAAACGCGTCTGCATTGGGGAGACTTTGGCCAAAATCGAGCTGTTTGTCTTCTTGACCTCTCTACTTCAACGCTTCACTTTGACTCAAGTTCCTGGAGAAGAGCTGACAATGGAGGGCATCCTGGGATTCACGTATTCCCCACAGGACCACCGGATCATGGCCATACCACGCTAACTCGTGCATTGACAACATTAACATTACATTGGATTGTTGGCTCTGCTTTAATAACAGCATTTTTCTGTACCATGACAAGATCATCATATTACAAGACTGCATGTTACTGAATCATTTATCAACGGTTGTGATGCCGCAATAGATACAGCGTGGATGCACTAAATTTCATGGTGGCTCAGGGGACCAGACCCAAGTGCTAAATCGTTGACAGGGAACAATCCAAATTTATCAATCACACAGGAAACAAGGGCTCGAGACGAAAAACTTTACCGGTGGACGCCAAGTAACCATCTGGCAACACAGTCTGGAACCAAGGTGTTGAAATCAGCAAAGCTTGATTGCAGGATTGGTCCCAGCTGTGTTGCTGTGAAGCTGGAGGGGGGGTGACAAACGGAGGACAGGAAAGAGAAAAACACACAACCAGGAAATGCCAAAGTAAAAGTACAGATATAGAAACATGACAATTAAACTTTCACTACATATTTTGAACATAGGAGATTTTGAAATCAACATTGAAATCGCTCCATTTTCCAAGCCAGTTTAATGACTTACAGTCGTTGGATTTACCCTATAAGTTGCGCAAATTTTGCGCACTGCTCATATGGTCTCCGCATGGAAAAATCACAGCAAATGTGCGTATGCACTGAGCCAAAAGGTCGGAAAAGATGATACATGCGGCAGAGTTATGCACAGGAGTGTGAGAGAGACGACCATGGCTCAATGTGAATTATGCAAATTCCCATCACTGTTTGAAACGTTTCTAAACTGTTGACTGAGCACACAGTGGTCCAAGGTATTGCTGAAGGAGTTTAGCGGGAACATTGGTCATGACGGATTCACATGAACCGAAGACCAATGGCGTTGTCCCAGGAGAAAAAGGTTCTTTGTTGTGTATGATTTAAAAACAGAAGATTAAAAGCCTTGCTTTGTATTTACACAAAAAATAAAGAAATGTTCAAATAAAATGTGTGTGTTCTAACTACAGCCATCAAACCACACAGATGCATCTCCAGTGAGACCTGTATTAATCAGGTGTCATGACAAAACTTTGAAGCTATTGACAATTTCTATGAGTATAAGCCAAATGAACCTGTTACATGTTTGAACTAGTCAGCAGACCTTTCCCCATCTTGTCTAACTTCTTTGTTCCTTGATCCGTTCCTATCCGTCTTTCAGCCGTTACATTAATTTCTAATATTCTTTGTTCAGAACGTCTCCTGTCTCTTCTCTACGAATATTGGACTGTTGTCCAAGCAATATTCTGCAAACAGAACAATCACCAGGACTGGAAGAAAATCCATCTTTGAAAAAATAACTCACAAAAGTGTTGAGACAGCAGAATTCACTGTGCACGTGACATTGGACAATGCAATTGAAAAGACGAGTTTCACCTTCCAGCAGACACTGACCCGCCTGCTCGCTCATGAGCTAAGCATTAGTCACTTGGTTGCCGAATTATACTGAAGAATTTGTACGCCACTGTCGACACTAACTGTTGAAATAAACTTCCAAAAAAACAACATTATCTCTAAGTGTAGTAACCCTCTGACTAATCATTGATTTTATATGAAATCAGTGCTCAGCAGTGTTGATGTGTCCAATACATACGTAATATCAGGTGAAGGTCCTTCACCAGAGATGGAATCACTCGTGGGTGTGTCTCAACTTTGTCCTGCATTTACCTGTCACCACAGTTATTGTGGCAGCTGTAGGTGTGGCCAGGGAGCTGTTACGTAACACATGCCACATATGATCCGTCGAAAAGAAGTGGGGGCGAGAGAAAGACTAAAAACAAAAGCCTCATCCACATCCGACTTCTCCAGAACCGGACGGCCTGATCTCCTACTGACCATGTGGCTCTACAGTTTCTTCCAAGGACTCGACCTGACAAGGCTTCTTTTGTTTGCCTTTCTCTTCCTGCTTATTGCAGACTTCATGAAAAACAGGAACCCTCCAAATTTCCCACCTGGACCATGGGGCCTCCCTTTTCTAGGAGTGTTTTTCCACATGGACCATGGCCGTCCGCAAGAATATTTGACCAAGGTAAATAGTACTAGAGTTTTCTGGTAACTGTTGAGCGTTGCTGACCAGCTGTTGCTGACCAGTATCTCAATCGTGTCTCCTCAGCTTTCAGAAACATATGGGAATATTTTCAACATTCGCCTTGGTTTTAGCAAGATAGTGGTTGTTTGTGGGTACAAGACGGTGAAGGAAGCCATTGTGACTAACGCAGAGAACTTTGTGGATCGGCCATATAGCCCAAGCGCTGACAGGTTTTACTCTGGAACAGCAGGTAAGAGGCTGCTTTAAATAAATGCTCAGATTTTTTCCCACTCGCACAAGTGCTACGACTCAATACATTTCCATTACATGGTGGTTAAATGGTTATCAAAACTGAAGTCCAGTCATTGATGTCATACATGGATACATCATCAGTTAACCAACGCCTAGTCCTGTTCAGGGTTGCAGGGAGTGTTGGAGCCTTTCTAAAGGTGTGTTACTCGTTTCCTTCAGCTTCGGTTTTCAAAGTGCACTCAGTGCTCTGCTGTTTTTTTTTTTGTGACTGATAATAAGCAGTAACCGAGAATGGTTACCCATCATATCTTGAGAGTTTATCATTGAAATAATTCAGAAAGGTGAAGTTTAAATTCAAAATTACTTCATAACACATATAAAATTAGAATGTGTCAGATCTCAACGGTTTGAGCTAATAAAAGCAGACCAGCATACAGCTGTTTAACAGGCTAAGTCCTTGTCCCCTTCCACTCATTCTGCAAAAATGCTCTTAGTCGGACTACATGACCAGATAACGCGGTTCATAGCTCATTTTTCTTCAGCCGGTCGTTTTGATCAGAGGACATGATTTGTCGGTTTAAGGATACAATAATACCACCACGTCAGCAACCGTTGTCTGATGACCAACAAACATCGACAGCTAAACACCGGCATCTACCACTCAATGAAAAAAGAGAAACATTCTGTACATATTGCACTTAGATGAATGTAACCATATAGTCGACAACAAACTTAAAAAATGCAATTATGGGCAGAAACAACAAATAAGAGACAGGTGTAATGGAAAGCATGCATCTGTGTGGCAGATGGTCTGTTCCAGAGCAATGGGGAAATATGGAAGAAGCAGCGGCGCTTTGCATTATCAACCTTACGAACCTTTGGACTTGGAAAGAATATCACAGAGCAGAGCATTTGTGAAGAGGTCGTGCACCTGCAGGAGGAATTGGCCAAAGAAAAAGGTGAAGTGTGATGAGCGATGCCTGAGTTTGTGACTGTGAGGGTCTGAACATCAAACTGTCCTGTCCATGCAGGTGCGGCTTTTTGCCCAGCCGGACTGTTTAACAACGCAGTATCTAACATCATCTGCCAACTGGTGATGGGGAAGCGCTACGAGTACAGTGATCACACCTTCAGGACCATGCTCACACGTCTGTCGAATATTTTAAAAGATGAAGGCACCATATGGGCTCAAGTGGGTCTTTCCTCAGCCATGTTTCTAAAGACGTGTGAGAAGAAATCATAATCTCACTCTTTGGTATCGCAGCTGTACGAAACGTTCCCCTGGCTGATGAAGCACTTGCCTGGACCTCACAACAACATGTTCCAGGACTTCATTGACCTCCAAGAATTCTTTGGCGAGGAGGTCAAGCGACACAAGCAGGACTTGGACCACAATAATCCTCGAGACTATATAGACAGTTTCCTCATTGAGATGGAGAATGTATGTATCACGTTTTGTCGCAACAGTATTTCTGTTTTGTCTTTAAAGTCGAAGGGTAACATTGTGGATCTAATCTAGTCCAAAGAATCCACTTTGGGCTTCACGGAGGCCAACCTGGTTCTATGTTCTTTGGATCTGTTCATAGCGGGAACAGAGACAACCTCGACTACATTGCAGTGGGCTTTGATTTACCTTGTCAGACATCCAGAGATACAAAGTAGGTGGTCAAGTGTGAGGGAGTTCTATGGCCTTTCTTACATTTAAAAAATTTTTTTTTTTTTTTCAGAGAAGGTCCAGGCTGAGATAGACCAGGTGATTGGACAGAACCGGCTGCCCGCCATGTCTGATAGAGCCAACATGCCGTTCACGGACGCAGTCGTCCATGAGATCCAGAGGATTGGAAACATTGTTCCTCTGAATGGATTGAGAGTTGCTTCAAAAGACGTCACACTTGGCGGGTACTTCATACCAAAGGTTTGTGCTAAAAAAAAGAAAAATGGTAAGACAAGTTACTGTTCACTGAGACTTTGCCCTGCAGTTTTTGCCACAACCAGTTCTGGCAGCATTCCAACATGCATAGAGCTGTTTAACGTGCTACATCCTTCTTCCCTATCTGTTGCCACGTTGCTGGGGCAGCCGCTTCAATAGGTCGCGCCAAACACCCTTCTTCTAGGCAACATTCACTAGCTCCAACCCGAGACGCTCCCAGGCCAGTGAAGAGATATAATCCCTCCACCTGATCCTGGGTTGACCCCTTGGTCTCCTCCCAGGTGGCCGTTCCTGAAACACCTCTAAAGGAGGCATCCAGGCAGCATCTACATGAGATGCAAGAACCACCCCAACTGACTCCTTTTAACACGACAAATAACAGCTCAACTCTGAGTCTCTCCGAGTGACACAACTTCTCACCCTATCTCTAAGGGAGACGTCTGCCACACCTCAGAGAAAACGTACCCGGGATCTTGTTCTTTCATCGGGTCGGCATAAAGATTGACTGGTAAATGGTGCAGCGCAAGGTTGAGCGACTGCAATACTGACCCTGCAGCACCAATCCGCTGACCACTCCCTCACCCCTGCACTCGAGAACAAGACCCCAAGGTGCTTAAATTTCTGCACCTGTGACAAGCGCTCATTCATTACCCGGAGAGAGCAATCAATCCTTTTCCGTTTGAGATCCATAGCGTCGGACTAAAAGGTACTGATTCTCATCCCGGCCGCTTCACACTCAGATGCAAACCAATCCGGGGTGAGCTCCCGATTTGGATTGGAGAGAAAGCACAACACTGGCTGAGACCAACCTCCAAATTCAGTCAGATGAGTGGTTCTGAACCACAGTGCGAACCAGTATTATTAGAGTCAACGTTCTTTAATTTAGGCATGTGGACATGTTTCCAGGGAACCACTCTGCTGCCCATGCTGACCTCTGTGCTGTACGACAAGAACGAGTGGGAAACTCCAGACTCCTTCAACCCAGGACACTTCCTCGACTCTCATGGGAGGTTTGTGAAGCGAGACGCATTCCTCCCGTTTTCTGCAGGTAAAACCACAGTCTGCTTCCTGTTTGTCTCCTTTGGTGCTCAGAGAAGTTGCTAACCTCTCTGGTCCTTGCAGGGAAGCGGGTGTGTCTCGGAGAAGGGCTGGCCAAGATGGAGCTCTTCCTGTTTTTGGTGGGTTTACTACAGAAGTTCTCCTTCGCTGCTCCTGAAGGTGTGGAGCTGACCACTGACAGCATCATAGGGACCACAAACGTGCCGAAGCCTTTCAAGGTCCACGCCAAGGTCCGCTGAGTGACTCAGCATGTTGATAACATGAAGAAAAAAAAAGTTTAAATCCTGCTTGTAAATTTGACCGTCATGAGTTTTGTTGAACAATTGCATCATGTATTTTACTATATATTTTATTTTATAATATTTTACTCGATTGACATGTCAGTCATATCCCTCAAATGACTGTACCTAGAACAACGTTGTTTAAACATTTAAACATTTTCAGTTCATTCATTTGGAGAGCCATGGAAATAAAGTCCCTACCAAACTTGAGATGTCTGCATTCAACATTATTATTATCATTATTACTTCAGATAGCTTCTGTAGTAGTTTCTGGTTCATATTCTGTTGATAATGCGCCACTGGGCATGATATCCCTCTTCTGGGGGTTGGTAGGTTTCTACCTTACGTCTTGGAATTGCACTCTGAGCTTCACTGGGAACGAAATTGTTTGCCACAAGAGCAATGAGTGGAGTCGCAATGTCAAACCCCACCCCCAGTTGTTCCGGAAACGTGACTGCAACTGCAGCGTAGTTTTTCGATTTCTACCAGTAACTGAGCGGTAGTTCTCCACTCGGTCAGGGCCGGATAGCGAGATGCTTCGAGCATTTAAACAGACCAGTGACTAGTATATACTGTAGTACCTGTGAGTGAGGCGGGTTGATATTCAACCACACCGCTGGGGACAGAGTGATATTTTGGGATATGCGGTCGAGCACCGGTTGAATGTTGATGCTGTATGGTTGTAATGAACTTAATAAAGATTATTAAGCAAACGTGTACCACAAGTCATGGTACATGTTTTACCAATCACAAAAGGAGTCGCTACTATACTATCACCGTCTCTCTACTCAAATCTCAATTGTTGCTTCTTTTATTAAAAGCACAATTTCATCCATACTGTGGAAAAGCCCTGTGAGCGTTAAGTGTCTGCGACCACCACTGCTTTACTGGGTGTTAACAGAGAGCCAGGTCTGCCTCCCAGCAAGTCCTGCAGCCTGGTTCTTGGTCGGAGGATTCCTTAGGATTCCCTAGGGCTCCTGGTCTTTTGGATTCTGGACACTCTGATCCCATTGGCGATAGCTCTTCTGATAGAGGTGGTCCTGAACCCACCACCATCAGCAGAGTGGCTGGAGCTCTTCCAAGGGGAGGGTTTCAAGCGGAACCAGCCCTTTCTCCAGGGATCCATCGGGGGGGCAGCCCTGACTGGCAGGTGAAGGCTCATCTTGGATCTCAGTTTTTTGGAACAGGTTTGCTGCCTGACACAGAGCGACTGCTGTAGCGTGTCAGACCAGGCGATTACCTGTCCTGACACACTCGCAGGAAGTTGGCAAGCTCCACCTTGAGCCGGTGAGAGGGTTGCTCACTCTCTCAGTCATAACGCTCCTGGGCCAGATGGCAGCAGCTCATGCCATTGTCCGCCTGGGTCTGCTCAACATGACGAGTCACACGCCACTAACGGTACGTCTCGCTTTCCTCCACGGTGGAGGAGGCTGGATCTGTTTAACCATTTCTTCGACCAAGAACCAGGCTGCAGGACCAAAGTCAGGCCCACAGACTTGATGGAGTGCTTTTCCACAGTACCCCTGAATGGAGAAGAGAGCTCTGACACAAGAACTGACAGAGAGTCATGCTGCTTCAGAAATAAAACGATGTGCCACTCATCGACTTAGTTTGGTGAGAACCAATAAGACCAGCCTGGTCATCATTAGACTCTGGAGACCCACAGGAAAAGGAGGTGTTTGGCGCAGGCGCTTCAGTTGCCGAACCTTCCTCAACACCACAGGAATATGGATTTTGCACCTGGAGTTTCTGGAAGAGTGAGTCTCATACCCACAAACTCTGCATGAGAGCCACAGCAATGGCCCTCATCTAACGTACTGTCTTTAAGATCTGCTAAAAACCCTTTAACCCCATTCTTCCCTCCTGGGTCCTGTCGGGTGTCATGTTGTCAGTTTGCGGTTGACTGGGGGTCCATTCATTCCTGCTGAATCATCACTTTTGGAGGCTTTATCCAATAGTGAAGCATCTTTAGTGGGCCAAGCAGACCAAAAGAGAACGTGGAGGTGACCTAGCATACCTGTGCGAGGCCCTCAAAGGACTTTCGTCGCAGTGCAACCACCTCGGCGGATCAGAACGGTGGAGGGCGAGCTTCAGTCAGACCCCACCTTTTATAAAACAGGACATCGCTCTTTCTCATCATTATCCAATGCTGCTGACACACCTGCTTGTGAACTTTGCTTTCATCACGTGATTGCTTAATGGACAACTGCCCCTTCACACTGAACAATTTGTACTCCACATTCAAGAGCACGCAGACACCCTTGAAATAAACGTCCAACTGTAGTAACTCCCCAACATTAATCATTACGTGGAAGCGTTGCTTAACAGGGCTGTTGTATGCTGACGTATTACATAATCTTGGTGATGGTCCTCACCCAAGACTGAATGACTGGTGGGTGCACTCGACATAAAGTCACCGTAGTTGTATTGATGGCAGTAGGTGTGGCCTGTGCACTGTTATGTAAGAAAGTGGATATCTTTCAACACTCCGTCACATATGATCTGTTGAAAAGAAGTGTAGACCTGAGAAAGCTCGTCCAGATCCGACTTCTCCAGAACCTGACGGCCTGATCTCCTACTGACCATGTGGCTCTACAGTTTTCTCCAGGGCCTCGACCTGACCAGGTTTTTCCTGTTTGCCTTTCTCTTCCTGCTTATTGCAGACTTCATGAAAAACAGGAACCCTCCAAATTTCCCACCTGGACCCTGGGGCCTCCCTTTTCTAGGAGTGTTTTTCCACATGGACCATGGCCGTCCACAAGAATATTTGACCAAGGTAAATAGTACTAGAGTTTTCTGGTAACTGTTCACATCATGTACTTTTGTGGCAGCATTGGCAGCATCGTCATGTGGTGCTTTTCCACCTTTAAATATTGTATTGCTAACCGCAGCTTTTCGATCGTCTCTCCTCAGCTTTCAGAAACATATGGGAATATTTTCAACATTCGCCTTGGTCTTAGTAAGATAGTGGTTGTTTGTGGGTACAAGACGGTGAAGGAAGCCATTGTGACTAACGCAGAGACCTTTGTGGATCGGCCATACAATGCAGCTGCAGACAGGTTTTATTCTGGGACAACAGGTAAGAATTTCAATCCTATTCTCAATGATTTTTCCCCCACTCACATAGGTACTTCCTTTTACTACTCGCCACCTTTTACTTAAAAATGGTGATCAGGTGGTTTTCAAAGGGGAAGCCCAGACGTTCATGTATATTTCGTGATGCAACCAAACAACATCCAAACAGCCTTTTTTGGGAAAGTATTGAAAGAGATGGTACAAAGTCATGATGAAATGTAACACTATAATTCATGAGACGTCTTTCTAAGTTTCTGCGCAGATCAATTACATGTTTTCTCCCACGAATTCCATGCATAAGCCATGGCTACCGATAATACGCATTAGCAGAGAATGGCTGCCCATCATATCTCTTGAACTTAGTTTTAGAAAATTTCAGCAAAAGTTAAGCTTAAATTCAGAAAGACTTCATAACTCCCACCTTAAATGAGAAAGCACAGGTGTTGCAGAACAATCGCATGTAACAATTTCAAGCAAATGTAAATATGGACAGAAATGACAGAAACTGAAGAAAAGCAAATAGAATAGGAATAGAAACCTTGTATTTGTGTGGCAGATGGCTTGTTCTTCAACAGTGGGGAAATATGGAAGAGGCAGCGGCGCTTTGCATTATCAACCTTACGAACCTTTGGACTTGGAAAGAATATCACAGAGCAGAGCATTCGGGAGGAGCTCTTGCACCTGCAGGAGGAAGTGGCCAAAGAAAAAGGTGGAGTGTGATGAGCGATGCCTGAGTTTGTGACTGTGAGGGTCTGAACATCAAACTGTCCTGTCCATGCAGGAGCGGCTTTTTGCCCAGCCGGACTGTTTAACAACGCAGTATCTAACATCATCTGCCAACTGGTGATGGGGAAGCGCTACGAGTACAGTGATCACACCTTCAGGACCACGCTCACACGTCTGTCGAATATTTTAAAAGATGAAGGCTCTATGTGGGGTCACGTAGGTCTTTCCTCAGCCATGTTTCTAAAGACGTGTGGGAAGAAATCATGACCTCATTCTTTGGTATCGCAGCTGTACAATTCCTTCCCCTGGCTGATGAAGCACTTGCCTGGACCTCACAACAACATGTTCCAGGACTTCATTGACCTCCAAGAATTCTTTGGCGAGGAGGTCAAGCGACACAAGCAGGACTTGGACCACAATAATCCTCGGGACTATATAGACAGTTTCCTCATTGAGATGGAGAATGTATGTATCACGTTTTGTCGCAACAGTATTTCTGTTTTGTCTTTAAAGTCGAAGGGTAACATTGTGGATCTAATGAACAGCCCAAAGAATCCACTTTGGGCTTCACGGAGGCCAACCTGGTTCTATGTTCTTTGGATCTGTTTACGGCCGGAACAGAAACATCCTCGACTACATTGCAATGGGCTTTGATTTACCTTGTCAGACATCCAGAGATACAAAGTAGGTGGTCAAGTGTGAGGGAGTTCTATGGCTTTTCTTACATTTTTTTTCTATTATATTTATTCATTTTCAGAGAAGGTCCAGGCTGAGATAGACCAGGTGATTGGACAGAACCGGCTGCCCGCCATGTCTGATAGACCCAACATGCCGTATACGGACGCAGTCATCCATGAGATCCAGAGGATTGGAAACATTGTCCCACTGAATGGAATGAGAGTTGCTTCAAAAGACGTCACACTTGGCGGGTACTTCATACCAAAGGTTTGTGCTAGTGAAAAACAATATCTCAACAAAAATTGTGCACTCTGTAAGTGTGTGGACGTGTCTCCAGGGAACCACTGTGCTGCCCATGCTGACCTCTGTGCTGTACGACAAGAACGAGTGGGAAACTCCAGACTCCTTCAACCCAGGACACTTCCTCGACTCTCATGGGAGGTTTGTGAAGCGAGACGCATTCCTGCCGTTTTCTGCAGGTAAAACCACAGTCTGCTTCCTGTTTGTCTCCTTTGGTGCTCAGAGAAGTTGCTAACCCCTCTGGTCCTTGTAGGGAAGCGGGTGTGTCTCGGAGAAGGGCTGGCCAAGATGGAGCTCTTCCTGTTTTTGGTGGGTTTATTGCAGAAGTTCTCCTTCGCTGCTCCTGAAGGTGTGGAGCTGAGCACTGACGGCGTCTTTGGAACTACAAATGTGCCTAAGCCTTTCAAGGTTCACGCCAAGGTCCGCTGAGGGACTCGGCATGAAAAATAAAAATAATAGCTAAAAAATCATATTTATTGACTTTATTCTTCCCACAAAAGAAGAATCTAATTTAGAAAAAGATTCATTTGTAGGAGGAATAAAGGTCATGTATAGAAGTTTACCACAATGATTCTATCTTATTCAGCTATGTTTAAGGAAAAAATGGACTGATATACATGTTTTGTTTTTGCTTTTTTTTTCATTCAATTGAGGAAATAAAGTCACTCCATAGTTGAGAAGTCTGTATCTATCATTCATTATTCTTTAACAACAGATGGTGTCTGAACCTCATTCATTGTTCTTCATTCTTGCTCATATTCTGATAGTTACATACCACTGGTGCAAGAGAACCTTCAGTTTCATATCCTCCTCCTAGAATCTCCTCAAAATTGGTACAGGAGTTGCATTCTCCGTTGTCAAAATCTAAAAAAAGTTCACTTCTTCATGCTTCCTAATCGTCTTACTGTGACCAGTTTTAACAAAGGTCACATGCAGAATGTTTGTGAGACTGGAATCCTTCAGAAAGTCATCACCACAATGGACAATATTAGTTAACATTCAACACAAAAGCCTCTTGTGGCGCAGGATATTTGCGCTACTTTACTTACTTTGACTTATATCTTGTCAATGTGCTAAAATGTGCTCATGTTTACCTCAGTGTTTAAGCAGGTTTAGAGAAATAATGACATTGTCACGAGGAGGTGCTCTATGTAATCGTCAGACACAAGGATCACTCTATATAGCTAGCGATGAGTCAGCATGAGAGGCTTGCTCTCTGACTGGATGAGGCCACGAGTCTTCACTCTCTAGCTGTCCTCGTCCTTCACGCATCAAAATGTGGATACGCATTTTGTTTTTGGAGATCGACATCAGGATATTGATTTTTCTATCCGTGTCACTTATTTGCATGTTGTGGTACATAAAACAAAAGGATCCACCCAACTTTCCTCCAGGACCACCAGCCCTCCCCCTTTTAGGAAACGTCTTCAGCATTGATCACAAGCAGCCTCACATTTACCTGACCAAGGTGAGTGGACAAGAGCCGCGTCCGAGTCTCGACTAACTTGCGCAAGCTAATCTCTCATGTCGCTATAAAATAGTTTTGGATGGGAAGAATGTTGAAGAGTTATCTGACGCAGTAATGATGCAAAACTGATATAAGGTGATGGTAGAGCTAGCATGTCGTAACAGGGTCCATTGTCATGCTTGTGAGACAGGAGACAACAGCAGTGCATTATTCTCTGCTCTGCATTCACAGCTCGCTGAGCTGTATGGGAATGTGTTCTGCATGCGTCTGGGGCGAGACAAAACAGTCTTTGTATCTGGATGGAAGATGGTCAAGGAAGCCCTGGTAACGCAGGCTGACAACTTTGCAGACCGTCCAAACACACCGGTGGTGACTCGAATTTACTCTGGAAACTCAGGTAACTCAGCAACAAACCAAAGTGCCTCCACAGTCCAAATAACATGGACAGTTGGTCTAAAATGAATTTGGTCATGAGAGCCCCCACTTCAACGCTTGGTTCGGCTTCACAAAGTTCATTTTCAATTTTGTATCATCTGATATGCCCCCCTCACCATGGGTCTTACTCGGCCTAGTTCCACCTCTCTTTCCAAATGTTCTCACTAAATAAACGTGGAGAATTACCCCCTCAAAGTCATTAAAGAAAAACCCAAATTTTGAAGACATCAACTTAAATGAGCATCCGATTTGGAGGTGCCTTTCCTAATTATTTTCAGTCACGCATTACTTAGTACGTAGTAGTCGTAGTTACTTAGTAGTTAAAAATAATGGGGCATTCCCTACATTTTTATCGTATAAATGACAATATATAACTTTGTTTTGTTCTTTATACATGTTGCTTTTTTGTGCGTGATTTTCGCTCCAGTGGGTGTCAAAGCAAAACACTGACCGTACATTCATGTAACTGAGATTGTGAATGAGCCCAAACATGGAAAACACTGGACCCCCAAGAACCCAACCTCAAAATTGACATAAAAGATATTGATTAGGCAATGAGAGCTGTAGTAAGTAACTTGTAGTCTAACTTACTTTTAGATTCAAGTAATCAGTAAAGTAATTAAGTTACTTTTTGAGTGAGTAATCGGTAGTCGGATTACTTTTTTTAAGTATCTGAGGCAACCCTGATTATTTTAAATATTTTTGTTATGGACCGGTATCACAGTATTGTACTTATGCAGTTGTGATGCTGTGTGCAGTGGGGTGTCGATGGACAAACAGGATCGGAAGCCTCAGACTGGAGGTGTGTCCGGCACAAACAACTCCATGTCAACATCAGGCTTTACATCATTCTTTTATCCTTACAGCAGTTTGTCTTGAGTGAAGAGATTTAAGGCATTTTAACTGGTTCAAGATTCCTAGAAAGTTTTCTGAAATTTCCTGAAAGTGAAGTCATTTCCCCTGCAGAAGTCACAACACCACTGATGCGACTTGAAAAACATAAATGACTTGTTTTCCTTCCCTCTGGCCGACTTCTCGTTGACTTGTCTTTCTAGCTGGACTTTTCTTCAGTAACGGAAAAGTGTGGAGGAGACAGCGACGGTTCGCCATGGCAACGCTGCGCACTTTTGGCTTGGCAAGGAGCTCCATGGAGCAACGGATTTGTGAGGAGAGTCGACACCTGCTGGAGGCCATTGAGAGGGAAAATGGTTCGGAAAAACATAGAAAACTTGAGTAACGGAAGCCCAGGATGAACACTCTATTTCAATCTTTCTCAGGTCAACTATTTGACCCCGTGCCACTTTTCAACAACGCTGTGGCAAACATCATCAGCCAGATTGTGTTTGGGAAGCGCTTTGAATACAAGGAGCATAAATTCCAGAACATGCTGACTAATTTGACAGAAATGGCGTATCTGGAGGGATCCACATGGGCCCTGGTGAGTCAACACAGCCTAAACAACATGGGCTCCGCTTTGTGCTCATCTCCGATAGAGAGCCAAAGTCTCTGTCCATGGGACCTAAGATCAGAAGAAAAAAGAATGGAAGTCTATGGGGAGATGAAAGTCCACTGTGCCTCATGCCGTGGATCACACATATTGTAGCTGACATTGTTAAACACACACCGTTACCATGCAGCGCTTGTTCCGCCTGCTGACTCTCTCTCGGCCGACTATCGAGTGAGAGCCTGCGACAAGCACAGTAGTTCGCTACTACACCACGCAATACCCAAAGTAACTTTTGCTGCCAGTCAATAAAAACAGTGCTCTCATGGCATTAGAATGTTCCTTTCAAATTCACATCAAATGTAAGCCAGATCAGAACATAGCTTTCATCTCTCCATTGACTCTGTTCATATGGTTTGTTAACCCATGAGGCGGAAGTAGATGGGCGTGACTTCACTTTTTAATGTATAGAGACAAATTTCCAGCCTGTAGCCTTTTAATAAAAATAAGTATCTTGTCCAACACAGCTCTATAATGCGTTCCCAGCTCTGGTGAAACATCTCCCCGGTCCTCACAATGAAATCTTCACAAACTCCAAGTCTTTGGAGGCATCTATCCGCGATGAAATACTGAGGCATCAGCTGGACTTGGACCCCAGCAAACCACGAGACTACATTGATGCTTTTCTTATTGAGGAGAAAGTACGACACATAAACACATCAAGGAGCGAAGCCTGGTGTTATAGTCAGCATGTGTTTCTCTTTCATCAAAGGACAATAAAAACACGGAACTGGGCTTTGATGTGGAGAATCTGGTCATGTGCTGCCTGGACCTGTTCCTAGCTGGCAGTGAAACTACTTCAAAGACCCTGCAGTGGGGTCTCATCTACCTGATCAACGACCCAAGTATCCAGGGTGGGTGGCTTGATGTTGCTGTGCTTCGTAATAATCCACTAACTTAAAATTGTCTCCTCGCAGGAAAAGTTCAGGCAGAGATAGACGCGGTTATTGGACGAACTCGACTGCCCAGGATGGCTGATAAACCCAACATGCCTTTTACTGATGCCGTCATCCATGAGATCCAGAGAATGGGAAACATTGTTCCCCTCAATGGGCCCAGAATGACCACAAGAGACACCACGCTTGGCGGCTTCTTCATACCCAAAGTGAGACAGCTTT
This sequence comes from Synchiropus splendidus, assembly GCF_027744825.2. NCBI lineage: Eukaryota > Metazoa > Chordata > Actinopteri > Syngnathiformes > Callionymidae > Synchiropus > Synchiropus splendidus. Next base: position 19,260,291 of record NC_071334.1, on the reverse strand, counting down.
CTTTTATTTTTTTCAGCGGTTACTCAAATGTTTGGGGCCACTCCACGGATGGACAAACAGGGTCGGAAGCCTCAGACTGGAGGTTTTTAGTTTAGCTTTAGCTTTACATCATTCTTTTATCCCTTCAGCAGTTTGTCTTGAGTGAAGAGATTTAAGGCATTTTAACTGGCTCTAGATTCCTAGAAAGTTTTCTGAAATTTCCTGAAAGTGAAGTCATTTCCCCTGCAGAAGTCACAACACCCCTGATGCGACTTGAAAAACATAAATGACTTGTTAGGGGCCACTCCACCCGCACTGATAATCTCTTGATCAACAATGTGAGACGGGTGCAGTGAACAAATTAAACAACTAGTTCTCATGAATCCAAATGCAGGGGACATCAGTGATACCGAACTTGACGTCTGTGCTCTTTGACAAGAGCGAGTGGGAGACGCCACACACCTTCAACCCAGGACATTTTCTTGACGCTGATGGCAACTTTGTGAGGAGGGAGGCGTTTCTACCTTTCTCTGCAGGTAAACTTAATATTTTTTTGTTTCTGACAAATGGCAAAGTTGTGATGAAAACGCTGTGATTTTGCTCCCAGGTAGGCGTGTGTGTCTGGGGGAAGGTTTAGCCAGAATGGAGCTCTTCTTGTTCCTCATCAGCTTGTTGCAGAAGTTTACGTTTTCAACACTGGATGGAATGCAGTTGAGAACTGATGGCATCGTTGGAGCTACACGCTCACCATTCCCCTTCAAGATTTATGCCAGCACTCGATGACTGTGTTTATTGGAGCCACATTGAAAGTGACACTGCTACATTGATACTATTAACAGCTAAAATCCCTTGTGAGCGTGTAATAGCACCTATTCCCTCTTTGCACAAACAAAACAGACTGAGCCTACTTCATCACATGATAGTTGCAAAAGCAGGAACAAAAGCAGATGTTTCTGTAAGGTTTAGGTATTTTGTTGTGTATTTTAGTTATTCAGCTTCTACAGTATTGAATATATATCTATATTATTGTATATTATATATTAATATATAATCATTATCTGTTGATAAGCAAAATCTACAATGCAGATTTTAGGCTGCATAGTAGGATTGTGTGTGGATGGTCAGAGAATGAGGGGTCCCGCCCTGGAAAGGAAGAAGTGACATCATTGGTGCGGAACATTGCTAGAGGAACAGCCAGAGAGGGCTGGCATCATCACCCAAGGACCAATGGAAACAAGCCTTGCATCAAAACTGTCTCACAAACTGTATTTGCTTTGTGGGAGGAAAAAAGCCAATGTAATCTGGGTCGGCTCAGATGTGATGTAACGTTAAGATGGTACCTTTTCGTGCTCACTTGAACTTCTCCATTGTCAGTGATCATGAGCCCCGACCCAGGACGAAACACAGTGAATGACATCAGTCTGTTTTCAGTCGCCCCATTGTAGAGTCATGTTTCTCCTCCAGTGAAAAACACCCTGCCTCAGCCAGAGACCCTGGCGGAACATAAACAGGGGAAAGATTGCATCACACCTCTGCGGGGTCCACTGCAGTCCGTAACAGAAGATTTCATCAGGTCTCACGCCTGCTGTGCTTCACAAGCTACAGTTTGCTTGTTGAAGATGTTTTGCCATGCATTAAAGCCAGTTCCCAATTCTTTCTGTTGTGGTTCACGCACTCGCCCACTGGTAGCACTGGTTTGGTCCAGCCAGGTCCAAACATCCATGTCTCTCCTGACACCTCCTCATCTGCGCACCACACACGGGGAGAGTGGAGCCAGTTCCAACAAAAGGGCTCAACAATGTCAGGCTGCCACTGTTGGTGGTCAAAGGGAGGTTTGCCTCCCTGCTGGGTCATTCTCCTGACAACATTCCTGTAACTGGGAAAAGAGCATCTACAAAGTTTGGATGCAACACTGCAACTTCTGTGAGATTACTGACTCAACTGCGCATGCAGTCAATGAAGAAACATCTGGTGTCAGAACTTTGAACAATGAACGGAAAAACATTTAGAGAGTGACTGAGTGGTAAATTGAGTATGCTGAGTGTCGTAACTGGGGAAGACTGAATGATATTTTTGTTATATTATTAAACACTGCGACCTTTGGTGTCAGATCCAAACTCCAATATGACACACTGGTCAATGTGAGGTCTCACTTCACTCTGGTCTCATGACTTATTCCTCACAAACACGCGCCTCGATTTCTTTTCACACGACTCATTTTGCATCAAAGCAGTGCTTCAAAGATCTGTACAAAGTTCCAGGGGGAAAGACAAAGCTGTAATTCATGAGTGATCTTTCAAGGTGTGTAGCTTGTTCCCAGAATTCCCTGAATACACCTTTGCCACTGATAGATAGGCAGTTGCAGATAATGGTCACCTCTGAACTTAATCATTTCATTACAATGCAAAGGTGAAGTTTGTTACTTCCTAAGTCAATGCTGAAATGAGTTAATAATAATTTCAAGAAAATGAAACTTCAGGCAGAAACAGCAATTCAAAGAGAATTCTGAACACGCAACTGTCTTGTCCATGCACTATCTAGCACCATCTGCCGACTGTTGGGAAGCACTGGGAGTACAGCGACCACACACACACAGGATGTTTCAAAATATCTACTGTAGAATCCATGTGGGGTCAAGTAGCACTTGCCTGGACCTCACAACAAAATGTTTAAGGGCTTCATTGCCCTCCAACATTTCCTCCATGAGGAGGAAAGCAGGACTTGCACCACAATAATCCTTGGTACTACATAAACAGTAATAAAGCAATACTATATGTATTGTATTTTAGAACAACAGTGGTTCGGAAAAATGATCTATTTTCTATCTAATAAATGCCACCTATTATCTTCTTGAGCTTCCAACTTGAAATGTAAAGGCTATGAGCGAACTAAAATGGTTTGTTCAGGAGCACGACATCATTACACAGACCATTGAATTCTTCACTCAACCCTGATATCAAACCCAGAACAAAGTAACCATTTCTTGCAGCACAAACTAAAAAACTAAACTAAAAAAAAACCTTTAAACACCACACTCCAATTTCTTGTTATTTATTCGCATACGTACATAGTTGATTGCCCTAAGACTATGGCATTCGTTGAACTAGAAAACACAATTCATTTTATTAAGACAAATTATACATTTTACATTTCGAACAACATCAGCTTGTCTGATCTATTTTACAAAAAACCTTGAGGTCTAAATGGAACGGTGACAATTATCTAAACCATTTTAGTATAAACCACAGTCCAAACTACAACACAATCATTAAAGCTGAAAGATTATTTGAATTCGACAAAAGTGATTTTATAAAAACAACTGTGTTCAACCCATGTGTCATACAATATTGATACAGTAACTCAAAATCCTATTTGATTGCCTGGATTTCACATTCTTGATAAGCTGCTGGTAAAGATCACATTAACAATGGAAATTTCTCTCCTACATTCTTATAGTCATTTTAAAAGTAAGTGTACAAAAAATGCTTAAGTCTGATCTCGGGGGTGAAGAGGCAAGTATAAAGGACCCAGTCGATCACTGCCATTCACAAAGACAGGGCTGTTGAATCTTTCAGGAAGGTGGTGTCCAGCACCAGATGCCGTTACCTTTATACTCACAAGGACCAACATGTCCCGTTTTCAGTCCAGACTACAGGAGCAAACAAGGCAGTCTGCACAGTCAAAGACACAGACGCGTCTGATCAATTTACTGTCCTCAAAGTTGTGTTTGATCCATGAATGATCAGTTGGAACCAAGACTGGAGAGCCTCTAAGGTCACTTGTGGAAATGGTCTGCACATGAAGGATCTATTTAGTGGCAGCGGGGGTTGTCATAGAGAGCGTCCGACGTGGGGCGTTGGAGACTTGCCGTTGCTGGGACAGAAAGGACTGACCAGGTGACAGCAGTGCCCCGGCCCTGCCGGTGAGTCTCGACTCCATCGCCAACTTCTGGAACGTCAAACTCTGAAACAGAAAAACAGTTCTTCTCTGCAGACAATGAACACATGAAATGGACCATTATGGAGGGCTAAACTGGACTGGTTCAAACAGTACCTGGATATGTTATTTTAAACTACAAACACCTCTCATTGTTTCTAACCAGACAGATTCTTCAGGTCCAGTTTAAAGACCCCCAGTTTCCCAGCACCAATCGGACTCTTACCTTGTTATACCACGCAGTGACAATCATCTTCTCCTCTTGCTCTCTGAGTCGGGCCTGCTCACACTGACGCTAACCATCACAACACATGTGTCTTTTAGCTCAGAGAATAACCATTTATTTTTCAATAGGCTTGAAGAACTACCTCCAGGTTGGTAATGGTCTTGTCCCGCTCAGTCAGCTGATTTCTGAGGGCCTGGATTTCAGCTGTGGCAGGGTTTAGTTTAGGGTCTAGCGCCCGAATCACCTGCGAGCGCAGGAGTAAAGCTCAATTACAAAATCATACGTGTGTTTCATTCGTTCTGACTGTTGAGACTTACGGTGCGAGCTTTCTCCAGGTACATTTTATACCGTTCCTCCATCGCCCGCATGTCGTCATCTTTCTTCTTCAGTGCCGCCATCAGCTCCTCTACCTTCAGTGCTGCAAACACAAACTTATTTGCACCCTGAACATCTACACTGCTGCTGTGTAAGGCTACCTACAAGTCTGAGTGTTGTCTGGCTGCAGGTCCTCCAACAGCTCTTTCTTCTTCATGATTTCATCCTGAGCCTCATTCAGCTGAACCCTGAGGAGGGTGAGAGTGAACCTTTAGCGCCCTCTGGTGGACAAACCCGGCTCTAAAGTATGTTACAACACCGCGCAATGACACTCACATATGAGCATCAAGTTTCCGCTTCAGGTTGGACTGAAAATAAGAAGAGACTGTTTTATGCATCTCAAACGTTGGCGTCACATAAGCACTGATTCAAACATTCGACCTTGAACAACAGCATGTCTACAATGAGATTAGCTCCCTCTCTGCCAATGTGTGCTGGCACTCACATCATCAGGTTTAGCAGCCTGACTTTGCAAAGCCTTCTGGAGATCTTCAACCTGCTGCTGCAATTCACTGATGCGCTCTCGGTTCAACCTGTAGCGAATGTGCGAGACAAGAAAAATGCGCTTCAAATCAAAAGCCACGTAAACACAAAGGGAAGGAGGCAGTGTCTTAAGTCTGACCTGATCTCTGTGTCCTGCTCGCTGTGTGTCTTGTGCGCTTCCTCCAATTGCATCTGCAGAGCTGCGACTCTACCCGTCTCATATTCTTCCTGCTGCACTCTCAGCATCTTGTTTTCATGCTGCAGTCTGATGAACTTCTCCCTGGAAGATTTAACCACCCAATTGAATAGACACACTGGTGAGAGGACGGTGGGAGGATCATCTTGTAGCACAAGATAAATGCAGTGAATCACAGCCCATCTGTTCAACAGATATAAGCCTATCTATTAAGTTTGCTCAAGTATGAGCACAAAACCTCATGCTTACTTGCTAAATTCAACGTTCAGCAGACAAACACAGGATGAAAAATGTTACCTATGTTCTATCGGTATAAGTTCAGCAGCAAGGTTGTCATGGCTGGAGCTGCTAGTAGGAAGCATCCCTGCAAGGAGTCGACACCAATAGTCACCAAGCTGGTCAGTGTTATTTCTTTCAGATGTTTCTGCATGTAGCTCACCTGGTTTGGAGAGCTGGTCTTCCTGAGCCAGAGTGCAGTGTAGCTCCTCGTTGATCTCTTTAAGCGAGTCCCTCTCAATGATGATCCTCTTGAACCGGAGAGCATTATTTAGGAAGTGCATTTTGTTAAGCAGGTCCTCCTGCAATGTTCAATGTCTGCTTACCTCTTTCTCCTTCAACACAGTATCATGCTTCTCCTCCAGCTTCCTCATCTCAAAGGCAGAGTTGTCAGCTCTTCTGGTCTCATCAGACAACTTCTTGTGCAGCTCCTGGACCTAATGGGTGAAGAAACTAGTCAACTTTGGCTTGATCCAGGACAGTGACAAATAACTTGCAACAGTAAGCGACCTGTCTCTTGTACGTCTCCAGCTGTGCGCGTGCAGCGTTGGCCTTGCGCAGCTCCTCCTCCAGGCTAACGGTGTTCTGCATGTATGTCACGTTATTCTCCTCCATCAGCTTCATCTGCCTCTTAAGGTCGCCCAGATTCTCCAGCTTGCGCTTGTACGTTTCCACTGATGCCTCCAAGATCACCACACGATCAGAGCAGTTCCTGGAGCAAAAAAAGAAAAATATCCACGTTTTTAACCCATCTTTGGGGCATACAGGGGGTTGCAATGAAAAAAAAAATATGAATAGGTTATTTGAAGTCCACATATAAATACAGCATAAACACGCGAGGATACATTTTTAGAAACTATGACACTGTATAACAATGTCTGGCTCTGTTTTCAATTTGTCTCAGCATCGAACACAAACCTCAGAACATCCAGTTCGTCTTTGAGTGCTCTCGACTCTTCTGCTAGGCTGGTTAGCTCATCGTTGCGGTGCTGAAGCTCGATGAGCTGTTTCTCCAACTCCTCACAATGGATCCTGTAGTCGTCCTTGGCAGCCTCCAGCCTTCAGAGGGAAGAACAGTTCAGGCTTTTTCTATACGCTGAGAATAGTATTTCAAACAGTGGCATAGATATTAAGAATAATATCCATAGTGAATAAAATCATAGAACAAAGAACCCACTAGTGTGCAGCAACTGAAGATGTTACAATTTTTTCAACAATATTTGTGGTGTGCTGCACCATCTTTGACCCAGAATATCCATACATTTCACTTGAAATATTGACTTCGGTTCATGCTTGCTTGCTTGCTTGTTGTACAGGGCCAAAGGTTGAACAGGCTGGTTTGTAGCACAAAGGGAAAATGAGGCATTAAAGTAAGAAGTGAAATTGAACTGCGACCTGAAGCTTTCTTCCTGCAGGGTCTCCAGCTGCTGCTGCAACATGCTATGCTTCCTCCCCGACAAGGTGCTGGGGTCATCAAATGTGTCCAGCTGATTGGCTCGGTCAGTCAGAACATCATTCTCAGCCAGCAAACTGTTCCGCTCCTCCTGAAGTACAGCAACCTGTCCATGAAAGAGGAGAAATAGCTTACCACATGCTCACACAGATCAAAACAGCAGAAAGATTCCGCCACAGTTTCTTGAATTATTTCATGCAAAGCAACACAGCTGCACTTTTGTTATAGCCGTCTTCCACTCCTTCCTTTATGGAATCAAAAACAGCCCAAGAGGCTGCACAGCGACCAGGTCAGCTACACACACTTTAACGTTCAACGTGAAGCCAAAAAATACTATATATCATTTTTCTCATCACTATGTGACTGAAACACGAATGCATGCATGTCTACAACCATGAATCAAAGTCGAGTCAATTCCAGTCCAAGAACTTGATGCTGTTTGATGTGTTATTTTGAAACCAACGTACGAACACAGTTAAGAGTTAGACACCCCAAGTTACGGATAACATCCTTGCTGAACATGTGTTAGCAGAATTATAGCAGCTGGTTAGGTGTTTAGTAGCACTGAACCTTCAGACATGTTCGACTCACCTTCCCGTGAAGATAGATGGGTAAGAAACGACGGACACAACAAATCAATCTGTCGAGAGTCCAGTAGTACACAGTGATTATGAGTGCTACTGTAAATGACCGCTGTGCTGGAGTCTACATGAGCTGGTTTCTGCACTGGACTCAACAAGCAGCCAGACTGTTGGACCACAGGCCTTCTGCGACAGCAGCTCCAGACAATAGGCCATCACCACAGTTTGGACAGTTTGCTTGTGTTTGTGTCTGAGTTCACCTGCAAGTCCAGTTCTTCACAGCGCTGAGCCAATGCGTCTTTCTCTGACAAAAGCTCAGCGAAGTCCTCCAAGGCTTTTTTCAGCTGAAGGAAAGAACTTTCGGTGAGATGGATAAAAATGTAATTGGGTAGAAAAAAAGAACAGGGAAATTTGCTCATTAGCACCTGAGGCAACAGTCAACTTGTTTGTTTCATTGCAACTTTATCCACAATTCTTTGTCCCACAGAATTCCGCCCATCAAGTTGTATTTATAATGAATCCACTTAAGTGATCCAAAAAGATTATGCCACTAAGAAATACACAGCAAAATCCAAAATCTAAAGGGGCCATCAATTGACCTCTGGAATTGATATATATATATATATATATATATATATATATATATATAAGACTTTACAAATATAAAACTGTCCTATAATAGTAGCTGTTTTCACGCTGTAGACCATTGTTCTATAGTTACATATCCACAACTACCACTATTGGCAAAAAGGCCGTACATATTAGCTTGATCTGTTCCTGACTGTGTCTCCAGTCAAAAACAAAATCTCTTTTTCAATAAGCAACAATGGAATATCCTCCCTTGACAAACAGACTATAGATGAATTCTATTTTATATTTGTTTGAGCAGATCTTTTTTTGTTTACTTGCAAATATATTCTCAGACAAGATGCTTGAGGAGGTGATGTTACATTTTTTGATACTTCATAAAAATAAAAAATAAAAAAACCTGCTCGGACCTGCTGCTCCAGGTCTCCAGAAAGTTCTGCTCCAAATGGGGTCATGGTTTCTTTGCTTAAAAGCTGGAAAGGAAAAAAAACACATTATTCATACACATTTTACCATCTTCAGCCACCTACTGCATTATAGTCCTACGATTTCTTGAGAATGACAGCTGAGACAATACTTTGCATGGAAACGGAATCCTGCTGCTGGATGTTGGATTTCATAGAGGAACTTGGGAATGTTTCATTTTATGTCACCATAAAGATGAACCTTTGTCACCATAAGAACAAAAGCCTTTTCAAGGTCGAATCTAAACAGTGGAACGGTCCAAGCAAAGATAGCTGTACAGGGTTGTGGTAGACAGCAACAGCACAGTGGACGATTGATGTAGGAGATATACGAGCTCTCACCTCTTGGATGGCCGTCATGACAACATGTTGCACAGACTCTTCCAAAGTCATGATGATCTGAATGTACTCTGAAAAACATCAAACAAAGCCAGTTACTAAAAAAAAAAAATTGGACTTCCTGGCCATTTGTCATCGACTTATTGAAGCACCACATGAGAGGCTGAACACCGAAAGGTTTTGTACAAGCCTCATGCTATGACTGACCTTCTAAAATATGATCGCTGTACATTGGTTGTCTACATAGGCTGCAGTCAAACTCAAGTCATCTGCTCAGGGTGACATCTGTAGCATGAGACCTAATTAATTTGGGTACTCAGGGGAGGATTTTCAGCGGAGTGGCCCGTGCTAACAAGCCACGTGCTCAAACATATCCATGAAGCAGCATACAGTTTAGAAACTGGATCGGGAGTAGAAACAGTAAGTAAAGTACAATATGAGCATGAAGTACTAAACAAAATGATGAATCTTCTGAATAGTAATGCAAAAGAAGTAATAAAATGTGTCTTAAGCACTAAAATTTACCTTGTTTGCGCTCACATTTAACAGCACAGCCCAGTACCAGCTGCAGCAGCCTGCCAAGATCATCAGCAGCTGCGTGCTCCGCCACCAAGGCCACATCAGGCAGTAAGAAGTCAGAGATGTCCTGACCCAACACCTGTAGGAACAAACAAGCAACATCAGGTTGTTTCCTGTGTGCGGACAGACATCTTAACAATACTCTCCATGGAGGAGAAGTGTCAGTTTGGGATAAACACAAGAACCAACAACATAAATGCGTGAATATACTTAGTATTAATGTGATGTAAAAAATGAAGGTGCAATACATAATTCCTCCAGAGAAGCTATCAAAACATTAATGTGTTAAAGGCTTGGTGATCAATGTTCGTTCAATGTTTGTTCTCTTTTTTTTTTGCTTTAGACTCAAATGTCCTGCTTTCTTCTACAACATCCCCAGAGACTCCCGTTCACACAGCAACACAATGCCCAGGAGGGAGGAACAAACACTTGCTGCTACAATGAGGAAATACAAAGCAAATACTCCCTATGACCCACCTCATGATAATAGTCCACCACAAACTGAAGAATCTTTTTCAGGTTATTCATCTTCAATGAAAGAAAAACATTTAGGAACAGGTTGTATACAAGTGGGGAGGGGAGGGGGCAGTAAATGGGTTAAAGAACATATACACTACCACAGGAGGAGAAGAAGCAGCATGCATGGTTTCTATCTCATCAGTGCGGGAAATAAAGCAAAGCAGACAGGTTTGGAGATACATTTGTGGATACAATTCAGTCTGGGTGCAGGGAGCTGCAGGTGCAGAAGAGGCAGGAGGTCACAGTCAAGGATCATAGCACACATGATTCAGCGCACGCACAGTGAATCCAGTGCATATCAGGGAACAATACTGGGAGATGCAGGAGGTCGTTCAGATTTCTACCTTCAGTCTCCTGTTGTCCTCCACATCAGTCTTGATGCGACTGCACCAGGCATCACTGAACCAGGCTGGGTCTCTGCATCACACACAGAAACAAATACAAGTAAACTTTAGAATTCTAACTGCATTATTTCTACAGCGACTGCAGTACAGTATATGTCCTGGACAGGTCTATGAAATGCAAAGGGGATGTTAAACTGGTATCTAGGTCTGTTTTTTTAAACAACATTTTGAGCCAAATGTTATCACACGTGACATACAATAAACAAAGCGGATGAGAACAGAGAACACGCTCTAAAAGATTAACCCAGTGAGAGATGTTTAACGAGAAAAGAAGAGTAAATGATGGTAAACCAATAACTTGATTAAAAGATTAGAAATATAAACACGTAAAGAATGTTTTGTATCGTCATCATCTTTTGTATCCAAGTATAATCGTTAAAGCCAAAGACAAACCATTTTAAAAATGTCAGTGTGAGAGAATTGTGAAAATATATTCAAATGATTATATCTGGAGAAAATGCACCTCATCCACCCAGTGACTATTGGACTGTTACAAAAACATATTAAAGTATGCATTAGGCTAGTATATATTAAACACCAAATTAATACCTTATGGAATAGAAGATACAATTCATGAGGACTCAATGACGCATATTTGTTGTGGAAAAGTAAAGCTAAGTAGTCAATCTATCGCTTTTTCAGCCACATGACATGAAACCAACGATTTTTTTGTTCATCCTGGTCTGTTCACTTACATTTGATGTAATGCCTCTGATATTGCTGCTCCAGTGGTCAGATCTTCTGCCGTTCTGCAGGGTGCTGTGGTGTTGAAGGTCTGCAGCTATCCAGAAACAGAGATGCAAGTCTTTATTCTTTGTTTGGAATAGATAATAGCACCAAGACAAACGTTTTATCTCATTTAATAGAGTAGTACAAACAATTAGGATTTCAGAGTGCAGAGAACTAGTGGCAGGTCTTGGGCCAAAGTATTAAGAGTGAACTTAGTTTGTGGCTCATTTAAAAGCAATTTAACCGCCATTTACTGTCCAGTACACAACAGAACCGTTTTACTGAAATGAACTTCGACATCTCAGGTGAGCCACATCCTTCATAAATACTGACGCTACACTCGAAGTTGTAGCAGAACTCAACACCAGCAGTATTATATTTGGTGACTCTCGGGTTACATAACACTGACAGCAGATTCTCTGTGCAAATAGCTGCAGGTTAATTGGATTGATGCTGGAAATCAGAGAGTGTTGCCCGAACATGAAGCGTTCGTTGCGTTGTCACTGATACATTAGCACTCGTGCTAATCTACAGCCACTAGAATAAACAGGCGCTAACGCTAATATACGTATGAAGTCACTGACAGCTCCGTGTGTCGCAAACCTACCCATATTATCAGGCTGTCAACCAACTGCGTTTTGCTTTCGTCCATGTATAAAACAGAGGTGAACTGTCCTATCCACCTGTCGGCGCTTCCGCTTCTCTCTCTCGCATTCGACCTCACCTGCAGGTAGAAGGTAATACTTTTACGTAGTCTACGTATCTTGACGGAGACTTCAACAAGCTTCACTGACAATATAACGTAAACGCGTCGTGCATTGCTGTCGTGCGCTTATACTGTCAGGGAGGGGGATGGAAATTAGAACCAATCGGCTTTGAGATTTAGAAAGATGGACGGCTACTTTAACTTATTACAGCCAATCACGGGCTTGACTCGAACGTTTTCTGAAAATTGTTATTTTATTACCGGGTAACTTGAATCGATATTTTCATGCTGATAAGTTATGTTTATTTCACGAGATTCGCATGAATTGGGGAGGTCGAAGTTTTTGATCTGACAAAATTCAGTCACATCAGGATCTGAAGAAGGTTTGAGTGTGACAACCGTATTCAAATCTCTTGTTGCATTGTGAACCAGATAACTGAGGATCAGGATATAGAGCTTTTGAAATTACTTTTTGTGCATATCTGCATTCTTTTTACATACATGCTGCACCGGTTCCGGTTCGTCCCCAAACACATGGATGTCAAGAGCTGGGCAAATATTAAAAACTAGGTAAATCTATTAAAGAAATAAAATAATAACAATAATAATAAATAAATATATAAATAAATAAAATAAATCTATTTTTGTTCAAGGTTCAATCTGACACTTGACCGTGTCTTTTCATTAAAATTGTGCAGTTATTTGGCTGAGATGAGCTAATTCTTGTATTTTATTGCTATTAAATCGTGTGTTTTCACTCCGCCTATTTCCTGTGCTATTTTACCCAGACCGCAGCAACTTGACCTGTGTATAATCGAAAGGCCATCGCTATAAAAACAGCCTTGAATTACTGAAGAATGTAAGTAAAGGTGATCTAAATCAACTGTAGTCAACATGTTCAGGGGCTGGTTCTGGCTTTTGACTCCAGGAAATGGTTGACATCTTGTGATCTTCCTTGATAACCAATGCAGTCTTGGCGACGCACCAAGGATATAAAAGGTTAATAATTGGCCGCAAAACTGCATGTTATCTGCTCATTGCGTGAATAGTTGTGGTCACTCCAGTCAGATCTTGTAAATCACATGCTTCTAAAAGCTTGATGGTAAGATGTATGCCTGGGTTATTTGTAAGCTTTGTAATTGTGCCTTGAAAGTGGACTTTACTCATGTGGTGTGTAACAGTCCAGAGCAGAGGTCTGCCCTTTGCTATCTGCCTCTGTGAGATCCGACCCTCACTGCGACTATTTTTAGATGACCTGAGCCCCAGCAGGCCTGCAGAGCGGCCCGGGAGTGCCTCTGGCTGTGCAGCCAAGATATACAGTAAGTCATCACCACCAGCGTCATGAGACCCACAGTTACAAATTTGACCTTGACCTCATTTCAAACGGTTTTCCTTTGTTTTTTTCCTGTGTGAATCATTTATGGTGGCTGTACAACACTTCCTGATAGGGCAGGTATAGTATGAACAGACTCACGAGAAGCAGTTCTGATGGCTGAGTCAGTGTTGAGTCAGACCCAACCTACTCCGACTCATCACAGGATGGTTCTCTTCTGACTGTAGAGCTATTGGAAATGGAATACAACAAACATTCTATTGTGAGGTTGGAATCCTTTTTGTCTGACGCTGGATAAAGCGACAACCTATTGATTCTGGTGGAGGGGATCCAGAGCAGCTGATGTTAGAGACTCTGGTTGATCATTAACTGACCACTCCAATTTAGTTAGTACAGTGATGCGGCTCAGTTGCACTTCATTTCCTTCTTGGAGACGGTGTGTGGCTTTCATTGAACGATGCCAAACCACAGCAGATCTTAGCCCAGGTAAGTCTGTGCCATGGATGAATTATATTCTTGTATATTTCATGTGGTTCAGAAACATTGCCGTGCCATGATTAAGAAGCATTTGTTCTCCATCTATTATCATATGACACGCTATACAACCATATGCATCTCCCTGTTGAACTCTATACTTCAACATGTTGGTGAGATCAGTGAATCCAGTCCTTTATGGCAAAAGTGAAGTAGCTGCTTTTAAACCGTGAGAGAGTTCAGAATCAATCAGAAGCAAAAGTGCTGAGTGCCGTCCCACTTAACAGCCACAGATATGCATTATTGAAAATCAAAGTCTGGTCTCACATTGCAGAACTGAGCGTGTCATCCCTGAGGCTCGAGGGTCATCCCAGTTCCTTGTCAGCCAGCAGAGGCGACAGCCATGGCTTTTAAAGGCGGCTGCACGGTGAGAGCTTTTTTTGGAGCAGCTTTATGGATAGAAACCAAACAAATATTTCAGCGTTGGCACAATCATATAGTAACGTGGCATACCGCACATACAACATCCAAACAACTGATGTTTTATTTTTATTGCCAGGGATCAGTGTGCTCACAAGACGGGTCGTGCCCAGTTTGCCTCCAGACGGTCACCTTTCCAGTCCAGACCAACTGTGGTCATCTATTCTGTGGTACGATCACAAATACACCCAAACACACTCATCCATGGAAACACATTGACTCACATTGACTCTTGCATTACAGCTGAGCACTGTTTTTCATTCGGTTTTCTACGTCAGAGATTGTCGTCTGCGTTGTGTGACATCTGTTCCCACCAATTATTAACCGTTGCCATGGTTCCTCCACTCACCAAGCTGTTGTTTATATACCATTTGTTATAGAAGTGTTGCATAAAATGTGACACCTTAACAAACATAACACGTCATTCTTCTAAGTAAAGAAGGCGCTTGTTAGATGACTTGTAATTTCACTCATTGTATTTAGTTTAGAGCCATCAATCTACCATTCAGCACAGATGGCTTCAGCGTTGCTGAATGAAATGACGTGCAACTGTGTGTGTGTGGTCTCTAGAGTGCAAATTGAGGGGACGCTATGGCTCTTAAGTGCTGTTTCTTCTCTAACTGTCCCACTGACCTGCTTCCCCATCAATCATTAATGTAACACCAAGACATCAGTTCAACATGGAACAACAGAGAGATCTGCATTTATGGTGCCAAGCAACAAATAAAGTCGATTTAACTGACGTTATCAAACGACTCCGCAGCTCCGTGTTTGATGGCCTGCTGGAGACATGGCTCATGGTTGGACGCCGTCAGCTGTCCTCTCTGCAGACAGAAGGTACTGCTTCCATTGAGATTAGAACACAAGTCAACAAGGACACTCGGTGTCAACAGGTCACAATGACAAAGTCAAAGGCTTTCTGCTTAGTGTGTTACCCGTGTGTCCCTGCAGGTCCGTGTGTTGCAGCATCTTTTCGAAGACACTCGCTCTGACCTGCGTTCCAAGGAGGTATTATGGGAAATAACAAAGTACAACAAACGTTATTCTGGCGCACCGCGACAGGTGAGTGTTTCCTTGCAGTCAGGCTCCATGCGCAACATATTTGACTCGTCGTCTCCCGAGTCGTGGAATCATTCTTTAGGAACACATAGTTGGCTCTTTTAACATTAACAGAACTGCTGTAGTGCTTTATGGGAGTTGATGGTTGAGTACTTGGGTCGCTTTTCACTGTGGAATGAATAACAATGGCGAGTTAAACGTATGGCATTTATAGATTGATTTCCTGCTCTGCTGACTTCCAGGTAACAGACTACCTGTGTGACGCCCCTCTCCTGCTGCAGCTGCTGGTCCGTGGTTTGGGGACCATGGGAGGCCTTGTGTGGATGTTTCTATTTAGAGTTGCTCTCTGCTTCGTGGGCACCGTCTTGTCTATCTCCTCTCCTTCGCTGGAGACCGTTGTAACCTCTGCAAGCCCCCTGGAGACAGATCCGTCCTTCAGCGGTCTGCTGGGGGTCCTGGATGACGTGGTGGTGGTCATCCTCCTCCTCATATGTGTATTCAATATCCAGCAGATGGCACCAGACAGGCGGCACACGAGAAATGATACCATTTCACATGGGCTGACGGGGAACTCGCTGTTGGATACGGCTTAACTCTGGACCAGATGGGTTTTGGACGCCCCCTCAGGTTTAGAAAGGTCACATGTTTACACGTCTCAAAAGATGACCAGTCTTCAGTGGTATTTATTTCCAGGTGATGACACTGTTGGGACTTTCTCTGGGCACTGCTCAAGCTGAAGGAAAGAAGGTTTTAAGTCCTTTATAACACAATCCATGTTGTTATACTGACTTCAGTGGAAATATGTGGCATGAATGTTTGTATATAGGGTGAATATTTATTTTATTCCTGTTGCTGAATAAATGCTTTAACTCATTCCTGTCTGGATTTGTGGAAAAGACCTCTCAGGCATGTTGCTGCGCTCACAGAGAGACAAACCTCTCTAAGGGGACAGTCAGCAGCAGCAGCGCTGCTCCACACTGAAGAAACTCCCCATCACTGAAACACAGCTCCTGGTCCCAACACCTCTGCATAACTCAGTACAACTTGGTGTTGCATATGTTTTTATTAGCAATTGAATTCAATGAAATTACGGTTGCGTGTCAACATCATGAACTGTGTCTCAGTAACTTTTCAAACGGTAACAGTGTTTTCACACGGTCATAGGCACAACTGCGATTTAATCCGAAGGCTGCAGTTGTGGTACCATCAGTGTGTGCTGCTGCACCAGGCAACTGCATTCTTGAACATGTAGAGCCAGGGAGATGGGTTGAGAGAGGCCCTGAAGTTCCGAGGAGCCCAGGGCCACTGCCAGTCCAAAGTGCAGCGCTCCGGGTGAGGCATCATGGCCAAGTGTCGGCCGTCCCTAGAGCACAGCCCTGCGATACCCAGCGGCGAGCCATTCGGGTTCAGAGGGTACTCTTCAGTAGGCTGACCCTGGTCATTCAGGTAACGGAGAGGAGCAAAGCCGCCTGCGATGACCTGATCCAGAGCGTGGGAGCTACGGAATTGCATCAGACCTGTGTGGGCAGAAAAACCAATAGCTGACACAACTCCTGATAACAGCAAACAGAGAAGTCAACACAGCAGGTGGGTTTCCAAAGTTTCACACACATTTTTTTTCAGAATAATTTGTAGGACAGTAAATATAGAATATTATTATTATATGATTCTTTTTCAATACTTAAGTATGTCCTTGTGGGGAGGTGAATGATTTGTGTTATGAAATGAAGCCCAAGCTCAATTGAAATAAGACTTTTACAGCTGAATTACAGATAAGAATAATTGACCAATGCAAATAACAAATTCAAGTTATAGACATATAAACTTGCTTTACATTTTAAGTGCACATATTCCAGTTGCACTGCATTATACAGTGTCATCACCAAAATATCAATGATGAAGGAGAATAAATGATAGGGATGGAAATAAACAATGAAACAAAAATTTCAAAAAATCATCTGGATACAAGCGCAAAGAATGTTGTTCAATGTACGTCAAGCAGAGTTCAGAGCTCATTGGAGCACTTCCAAACAGATGTGAACAGAATTATGGTAATTTTCAGACTATAGAGCGCAGAGGCAAAGTACGTCAAGGTATATAACTTAGTCCAACCTTCTCCATGTGCGACCCAAACTCCAAGGGAGGAGCCTTCCATGCCTCTGAGCCACACAGATGGAGACGCTTGGATACCAACGCAGACAAATCTTGACTCAAACCTGCCAGACTTATTATGGGTCAGGACCACATCGGAGGCTGGAAGGGAAAGAAGTGAAGGAAACCGATTGAGAAGCTGAAGATCTTCCTCATCTTCTCGGGTCAGAGATTCCCTCTCTGACAATCTCTCACCTGCTCCCTCCTGACTCTCGCCCACCCATCCCAGCAGGGCCAGCAGCTGGCAGCCATTACACACTCCCAGACTCAGAGTGTCACTTCTTTGTCTGAAGCGATCAAACTCTGCTTTGGCCTTGGGGTTATATGCAACAGTGGCAGCCCAACCTTTAACAAATGAGAGCCAGAAGTCAGGATAAGTTAAGCATTTGATGGAGGTATTCAATACGCTACCTTTGGCTGATCCCAGCACATCAGCGAAGCTAAAACCTCCAACAAATACGACAGCCTTAAACCGCTCCAGAGTAAGAGACCCAGAGCCCAGATCCTGCATGGTGACGTCCCACACCTGCACACAGGTTACATTGTTTATGATGAGTACAGCAATGTGCCTCATCTCATCATTTACCTCAAAGCCAGCCATGTACAGGGAAACAGACATCTCCCTGTCTCCATTACTGCCCTCCTCTCGGATTACAGCAACACGGGGCTGCGCACCTGCTGACAAACACAAGGGCGAATCAAACACAAAACATAAACTATTTTAGAGAGGAAAAAGAAAACATGACAAAACATGTTTACGTAACAATGAAAAGAGTTGAGAAAACAAGAAAAAGATTAGGCAGCAACTCTTAACTGTAGTGTAATGTATTATGCCGTAAATGTGAAAGAAAAACACGCTTTCTGAATCAAAACTACTCACACAGTATCTGTTTGATAGGGCTTTCAGAAGGGTCAAAGGTCAACTTAAAGTGAGGCTCTGTCCTCTTGGAAAGGCCTTCTTCTTCCTGCCTGACACAGAGCTCATTGGCCTGGAGGCGTTCCAACTGGAAACTGGTTTCTTCCCACACACTTCTGAGGTGTGGCAGAGATTCCCACAGCACCACCTGCCCGTCCACTCGCACGCTGACCTGAGAGGCGGATAAGTTGTGTACAAATAATCACACGATGGACAATAACATGCTGATATCTTACCATTGCAGCATGTCCAAAACCATTGGTGGTGCCGATACTCAGACAGGAAACACCCGCCTCATGGTACCTCTGACACACTGTTTCTTCATCGGCCTGAGAGACCTCCAAAACCAGACCCAACTCCTCACTGAACAGCAGGTCCATGACTGCACACCAGATGATAAAACGCTCACAGCTTTCACGTTCTTGCAACCTGCGCATGTGGATTACCAGCTGACCATTAACTCACCAGCAACCCCTTTAGAGGACAAGTCGACATCAATGCCACGGTTTCCTGCAAATGCCATTTCCAGGAGGCAGGAAATGAGACCGCCATCACTGATGTCATGTCCCGCACTCAGTAGACGATCTAGGTATCAGAAAGAAAGTCAAATATTTAGTCACACTACACTGAATAACATGGCGACACAGCTGCAACAGAACCTCAAAAAATAATCATGTCACTAGATGGCGCCGTTGCCAAAAAAGGTGGTTGAGCTCACGCTCAACGTTGCCATTCATAATGACGTTCACTTTGCAAAAAGAATGTTTAAATTTAATTGGTTCACATTTTTAGTGAAAATTCTACAACACTTCCCACTAAAGTGTTTTGTATTTTTGGCAGTATACATGGATGCATGAGGCCATGATGCTTGAACACTGGACTATCCACCATGACCTTTCTTGTCCTCCACAGAAAACATGAGATCCCTTTCTCAGAGCTCCCAGTAAATACTCAAAGCAGTCTGACCTCGGATGAGTGTCTGTGTGGTTCTGAAGCAGGCAGCGAACAGTTGTGGCTGGTCAAGGTCAGGACACGAGTCTCCCAGCTGACTGTAGCACTGAGCCAGAGCCGATCCTCCGAGGCGATGATGACCTGGACTTAGAGGGACCCACAACAACACACCTGCACACAGAACACTCACATGTAAATTAGTTTAGAACCTTTCCACAGAAAAAGATTGTCTCTCTATAATACGACTGATAAACAAGATGGTAATTATTTTGAGTAGTGGTCAACATTACGACAATATTTACAATGGAAAAGTGTCCGTCATTTCTCTTCCACTGTTTTCATCACCATATCATCAATTCAAGTGAATATGAAAATTATTCCTGCAAAGAAGATACCATTTCCATCTGGATCCTCCAGGTCTGGAGTAACAGTTGCAGTGATGTCTGGACAGACAGCATAAGCTGAGATGACCAGAGCTCCTGAAACAAACAGAGCACCAGTGAGAGGCACACCCACAGGACACCCCAGACAAACGGATGTTGAGTACCTGGAGCTTTGACCGTCTCGGTGCCCACTCGGGCTGCCATGCTGAGAGAGTCCTTGCCCCCATCTACAGCGACTCCCAACTGACTCATGACCTCGCACATGGCTTTGCAAGCCTCCCAAAGACATGCGCCTTCACCCGGCAGCTTGGCAGCCCACATCCAGTTACCGCTACACTTCACATCCTGAAACACACACAGGGACTGGAGGAATCTGGACTGGGACTTGTTTGATGAGCCACAAAGAGAAAACATTCTCATTTGTGATCTAAAAATGTCACAGTGTAGGAGTCACAATGGCATTCATTACATACGACAACCCACACAGATGCATTTAATCATCTCACCTTCAGATCTGTGATAAGAGCAAACACCAAATTGGTCAGAGCTTCTCCCACAGCCATGCGAGCCCCCGCAGACGGACACACAAGAGATTTAATTGGCTGCTCTCCAATAGCGGTCGCTGCCCCCTGAAGGCTGAACGGCGACAGGGCGACGACAGCCACATCTGCCATTGGTGTGTGAAGCGGGCCGACACACTGTTGCTGGGCAACCAACCCAGTCACCGATCGGTCAACCTGTGGGGACACAGATGCTCATTAAGTTCCTAAAAATAGACCCCGCCAGACAAAGCTGCGAAGTTAAAGACACACCTTGTTGGTCAGGTAGCGTTTGGAAGCTACAGCAGGCAAACGCAGAACTCTGTCCAGAGCATCTCGGACCGTCAGCCCAGCAGGCAGAACCAGGGACTGATGAGTCACCGGGAGCAGCTCCATCCTGAACTCCTTCTGTGGCATTTTCCCAAGAACCCACTCTAACTGCAGGTCTACTGGATTCCGACTGCGACCACTTTCACCCTTTGACTCGTCATCAACCAGCACAATCTGGGAAGTACATTAGTCAGTTAGTAACCAAAAGATTAAAGGACAAACAAAATGTCTTCACTGAGAACTTTAAAGTGGCAGTAAAACAATTATACGTTAATAAAAGCGTAAATAAAAGATGTGTTTTCATGAAGTTAATGTCTTCTGTCCTCTTGTGTGTTGGCGAAATGTAACTGAGGGTCAAAAGGGACCATCACAACTAACTTCTTTTCATGCACAAAATATTGCATGTTTCATGCATTATGTGATTTGTTCCCTTCTTATAATAATAGTAGGGATGCTCAATCGAACAGTGATCGGTATTCACCGACCAGGCTGAAATCGCCCGAACCTGATCTGTGAATATATAAATATCACTACCTGTCACTGCCAATCACTGTAACTGAACACATGTGACAGCTGGTGCTCTGATGAAGCCCTGCTGTTTGTGATGCATACATTCCTCCCTACTCACTAAGCGGTGGCATGTCTGCTGTGGAGGTTCTTTCAATCATCAGTCATGTGAGACCCCTGGTTCCTCAGCCGCAGGCTGTTAGCGCAGCAGGCTGTTAGCGTAGCTGACATTTAGCAACACCCACCGGTCTGAGCGTGAAATTCGGAATGATAGAAAATAATTATTAATTTCACTGAGCTAAATGAACAGCTTTTCTCGGGTGTCGCCGTTTTGGAGTCAGGTGTAGCGTTCATTTCTGAAACTTTTCAAAATATCCGGATTGGAAACTTTCACAAATGCAGTGCTCTCTGTCTCGGAGTCCCACTACAGTATGTAAATATTTCAAGGACACAGTACTGTCTCTAGCGGTTCACCGTCTCAAAACAAATGTTTTTCAGTTGCCCTTATGACAGAATAATTGCTGCATTCAGCAAGGTTTCTCTATTTTTGCCACCTTGAAGAGGTATGTAAAACGCGTCTGAATTAAAGTGATTTAAAGTTCATTTTTTCACTTATGAACAAATATTCTGATACTTCATCACCCTCAATGTACTGCCACCAGCCAATCCACAGCCCTAATAACTGAATTATGCACTGACATACTTCAATCTTTATGAGTCAAACCATTCTCTTAAATTCAGGCATGTGTTGCCAGTGGTGAAATGATGATGCACGCTGTGATAGTTTGATAGGAAAAATACAACCATTTCTCAGGACAGACTCAAACGAGTGCCAAACGCACCTTGCCATCCCCAGTGATGTTTCCCACAAAGTCGACGGGACATTTCTCTCTTCGACAAACTTTCTCCAGGAAATCCTTGTCTGAAGGTTGCAGCAGCAGAGCGTTGCTCTCTTGATACTCTGCACCCCACAGCTCCAGCACACTAAGAGTGGGGTCACCTTTCTACAAAAGAAAGAAAAATAGAAGAGTTCTCAATGTTCCTCTGTAGTGCCTCTGGGGAAATTAATTCTATTTAGCAAAGAGGCCCACAAGTCAATATTGATCAACCAGAATATATCAAACATTTAATAACCAAAAACACACACATCTCACCCAAACAGAAAAAGAGTAATATTGGTGTAGTGTGGCAATATTTTGACAGATCCACTTAGACATTTGAACAGCTCAGCTGCAGAGAATGTTCTGATTACCATGAATCGGCTGCAGTAGATGATGGCGCCTGCTGGCTCACTCAGCTCCTTCAGGACATTACCTGGAGACAGAGAGAGTGCAGGGCTTGAAGCATGTGCTATTATAACTCTGTTAGTATAAAGAAGGAGAGTTGTTAACACCATTTCCTCCGGCTCCCTGATCATGGATGCTGCAAATTGGATTTCCACCACTTCTTTCCAGACAAGCCCTCAAAGCCCGATTCATCTTCTGCTCCATCTCGGCATCCCCTCTCTGCACTGCACCCAGATCTCGGTCGCTGGAGTTGTCTCCCTGGACCTGCCCAGAAACAGAGGCTCATCCACTGACATCCTGTGTGCAGGTGACCTTTACTGATCACAGACAGATTCAGCAGCCGTACTTGCACAGAGGAAGCTGCCCCTCCTCCCACGCCGATCCTGTAAACAGGCCCGCCGATCTTCACCACTTGCATTGCTGATCGATGAGCGCATTGAGTCATTGCTAAAACGGGTTCATTTTAAGCTTCACCACATTAAGAAGGGAAAAAACATCACCGGTCTGCGCCTCCTCCTTCTTTATGTGAGAATCTTCAATGGAACCCAGGCCGCCGCTGAACATGATGGGCTTGATCCACTCTCGACGCTCTCCGTTAGGCAAGCGCATGCCAAAGGAACGCGCAAAACCTAGAAGGCAGGCCACGGTCGGTGCTCATCACAGGTGTTACATTAAAAACATTTACACAACATGAAGCTTTGCTTTTGTTTTTTTCTGGAAAAATCTCAATTCTGATTTTCACAACCTGAAATCATTTAAAAAAACAACAACTGAAATAAGCAAAACAAATAATAATTACTAGTATGTTGCTGGGACTGCAGTGACATTGAGACACAACATGTAAAATCACTCAACCTTGTTGTTGTGTTGATAAATGCGCTAAACCAGAAGGTAACACTTATGTCAACACCTCTTGGAAACCGGATCCACGAAACCCAAATGAAAACTAAGACTGATATTGTAAACGGAATTTATCGCAAACAAACCCTACTCAGAGTTGAATGCAGTCACACAGTACATCCTACCTGACAGCACAGGTTCTCCAAACTTGTTCCCGTAGTCAGAGGCTCCATCACTGGCTTCAATAGCCACCTGCAGTGGAGATGCAAAGCTGGATGGATACTCCCAAGCGTCTCCCTCACACTCCCATGGCAAACTGTACCCTAGGAGAGAGAAAGCCATGTAATAAAAGTCTTGATATATCTTGTGGTACAAGCGTATCAACTTTAGTACCAGGAATGTGCAGATTGCCGAAGCAGTATCCAGCAGTGCCGGCGATGACGTGTCCTCCGCGTCCAGCACTCTGCACGTCTCTAATTCGACCTCCGGTCCCAGTGGTGGCACCACTGAAAGGTGCTACGCCTGGAATGATGTGATTTCAGGGGTTTTATATGACAATAAGCATGACATTTGTATGAGATTTTTTTTCATCTGTACAAACCAGTCGGAAAGTTGTGTGTCTCAGCGGTGAAGATGACGTGTCGGAGCGACGGTCGTGTCTCATACGGACTGGCTTCAGACGTCTCTTTGGGGTAGAAACACTCCAGTTCTGCACCTTTGATACCGCTGATCACAGGAATAAGGTGGAATATGAAACACAACTAGGACACACACTCGTGTGTGTTTGCAGTTGTTTCCAAGAAAACCTGCTGTTGTCGCAGAACTTGATCACATTGTTCTGATTGCTGTGCTGCTGTGTGGCCATTATGAGACTGAAAAGCGTATCCTTCTGCTCCTGGCCATCAATCACCATTCGCCCGCGGAAGAACCAGTGACGACTGTGTTCGCTGAGCCATCAGAAAGACATGTGGGTGAATTATTCAGTGCCTTTACAAGGCAGGACCCTGTGCTGTTGAGTATACCTGTTGGACTGTGCCAGGTCAAAACACTCCACACTAGTGGGATTCCTCTTAATCCTCTGGAACATTGAAGTGTAGAAGTCCAAATCCCAGGAGTCAAATGCCAGGCCTGCACAGAGGGTCACACTTCACTGAAAAACTGACGGAAAGAACATGAGCAACATAAGCAGTAAACATGCCAGCTTGAAGTACTTCAACATGCATTTTTGGACCATAATTCAATACCAATAACAGTAACATATCTCCACACAGCACAAGCATGCAACACTTGATTTTAGGCGCTACCTTAGTGTCACAATGCATACTTAATAACAGACTTTTATTAGCTTAAGTGTGAGAATCGGTCACTTAAGGGTAGACTTCCAGGAAGAGATTATGTTGGAAGTCATAATAGAAATATGTGTGTGTGTGTGTGAGAGATAAACGGTAGTTGTGTTCAATTACCACACAAGACACACAAGACTGATGTGTTGATAAAAACTGAGCAGCCATTTTAAATGCCTCTTCCAAGCCGACACTGGTTAAAAACAACTGTGAAGTCAGGGTCTGAGAAAACTCTGTTCACTGCTTCTCTCAGTAGCAGCAGATTCTACTTCTCTCACATAGACCACCAGACCCACCCCATGCTGCCTCACACAGCACACATGCATGCATTTGAGGACTCATTCTCAGGTGAAATGCCGACCACACAAGTGCTTATGGGCAACTCAGGATGACTCAACATAGCTCCATGGGCACCAAACTACAGAGCTATGCACAAAGCCCATAAGGTATTCACGTTGTGAAGAGAAATGTTATTGCAGAAAATAAAGAGGAAAAATACAAAGAGGAATAACTAACTCCTTTGGGAAAATGAATCGTGCGCTGATTAATAACACATGCTATAAATAAATCCTCTATGAGACACAAGTCAGTGAAGTGAGAGCCTAGAAAGCTTGAAAACAATTGGTATAATTATGTTTTCAATGCATCAGTTGAGCTGGAGCTGAAACACAGAAATAAAGGGCTGATTTTCACTTGTGAGTTTGAATAGAGCAGATGATGAACGGGAACAGCACATTCTGCCGCAGGAAACACACAGTGATCATCAACCATCTATAGAGAAACGTGGCTCACAAAGAAAATAGGAAAAAATAAAAAAACTTGTGTAGCAAGCATGTGTAGCCGTTCCACTTTAATTGTGGTCACGTTCCATTTATCACACACATGCCTGGTTAGATCACTGGGAGCCTCATTGGAGTCCCATGACAAAGCAGCCACCAAATCACGTTCAGCATGTGACTTGACTACCTCGACCAGCTCGGAGAACAAACTCAGAACAGCTTGAAAGGAAAAAGAAGAGAGGTGTATAAGGTGTTACTGAAGAAATAGAGAAAAGATATACCCATTTTAATTAAATAAATCTTTCCCAGAGAAATTATCTTGCTGCATGGACATATAATTTCACTATTATAAAGTACATATTTACCCAGAATGAGTCTTTTTATATTGTATATTGTATAGAGAAAAGCACCAGCAGAGAATATCAAGTTGACTCTCTTACCCAGGTCATCGTTGGCCTTTTCTAACGCAGCTCGACCTTGTCCTAAAATGTCCACCTCAAACACCGGCTGAGGTTTGGTTTTGACACTGAAGGAAGTGATGGGATGTGGGTAGATACACTCTGTCATGCCGTCATACAGACACTCGATCAGTTTCTGTATCTCGCCATTCAGCTTCTCAATCTTCTCATTTTTTGGCTGAAAAGAAGCAGCACTTTACATGAAAGGCTAAAATTGCAAGTTAAAACAGTGTAATGATAAGATCATTTAGACAAACCTTGATGAGAAACCTGCGTGACAGTTCCACCCGAGTGACATTAGCAAGGCCGGCACTCTGGCAGATGGACACAGCGTTTGTGGACCAAGCAGTAGAGAAGTTCAACCTGAAGAAACGGGATCAAATAATTCTAATTGGAAACTTAAAATCTCAACATCTGCGCTATTGTCAGGGTGCAGTACTATCTGGGATAAGAAGGATCAAAAACATACTTTAAATTGCCTTTTTTATATATATATATAAAAAATATCGTGGTTCTGAAAGGACAAAGGAGGTTACGTTAGAAAATAAATGCACAGTTGATAGAAATAAGAAATTTAACATTGCTAACAACATGTATGAATGCAACTCAAGCCTTTTTTTCTTCAGTTTACACTACAGTCAGCAAGTTCTTACTCTGCTACTCAAAGACAAATTGTTGCCATACGGTCTCATATTAGCACTAATGTGGGCCCTGGACTGAATACTACACTTCTTTGAGAATCCTTGATATGTGTCCATTCATTTTCCATTACAAAACGGTCTATTGCAATACATGAAAATATTTGAAACAAGATCAAGTTTCTTGAAGACCACTTTTTCCTCAATAGAGACAACAGGTAGAGTATTGACTGAGCCCTGCTCATGATTGGATTACCATTATCTATGCAGACCAGTCCGTCACTGTGAGCCTGTTACAGCCTCATGTGAGGATATTCAATAAGGCGCTGCACTCAAAAGCAAAACACTTCCGTGTTCTAAAAGAAGATCGACTGAAGCAGTCAGGGGTTTTACTCAGAGAGGAGCTACCTGGGTCCGATCTCCACCAGTTTCTCTCCACTGCCTTCAACGAGATTCGGTTTTTCGGCCAGTGGCTCAGCATGCATTGCTGGCGAGAACAACCAGAGGAGAACCTCCTTCTGCTCAGCATTGAGACTCTCACAGCCTGGGTGGAACATGGCAGATGCATCAGGGCACATTGACAATGCAGCATGATTTAATTGACAGTCATCACATCTGCTATTACCTGTCAGCTCCACATTGTAGCACAGCTCAGACTCGATGGACAGCTGCGGGTACTGCTTGACTGCACGCTGGAAGCCACGCCCCTTCTCCTTGTTGCCGTAGAATCGGACTACAGTCATGACTGACAGGACACAGACAAATAAATCAATCACACATGACGACATGACATCTTAATTAAGTTGACCCTCAGCATCATAAGACAAGTCATCAGAGGGCAAAGGTCAAAGAGGCAGACCAGGACTCATTTGAGTTCCATCAGGGAGACAGACTTTTGACTTTCTGTCAGTGCCGGTAAATGATTATAAAGGTCACTCAGGACAATACACAGGGCTACAGCGGTCAACATTATACTACACTATATCTGTGGTGTTTGTAAGACTCAGCAAACCCATGTTTAGTTAGAGCTGATCTCTTCAAATTAACATAAAACTTCACAATAACATTGGCTTTAATTCATTTTGTTGATAAGTTTGTACAATGTACAACGACCAAGACAATAAACATAAACAAAACATTAACTCAATAGAAAATAAAAGTTAAGATACGCGATAAAAACGAAGGTTGTCGAATGTTAAAGCAGTGTGTGCAGTGACCGTGCATGTTGGTGGTCACACTGCAGGTCAGGAGCTTTGAGTTAGTGACACTCGCCCGTACAATGACACTGAAGCAACAATGACTCACAACAGAAGCTAGAAAACGGGCCAAAATAGAAGTAGAAAGAAGAAAACCGCCCAAAGACAGAAGCAGGGGGGTTTATAAGTTAAGCGACTGTTTCCTGTCAGCTTGCAGAGCTAACACAGCTAACTGACAGCTGTTGCTGCGCGTGTGTGAATCACTCACTTGAAAACTTGCGAGACTGGTTCCGACTGAGAAGTCCGGGAGTCCAGGAGATTCTTGCACTTGTGCACGGGAGAGTGCAGGACAAGTTTGAGAGCAGAGGACAGACCCGGACTGGATGGACTGATGGACCAACCGACGACTCACGTGTGAGCCGCTCAATTGTGTGCGCATGCGCTGTCATCTACTTCCCTCGATAGGACGTACACTGAAAGTTACGTGGTTGTTAACAAGAAAGTTTAGAGTCAAGCGTGATTTGCGTATATTTGATAGTGGAGTTTTCACTAAAATCTTAAACCAAGCCCTTGGTCTTTTTTGTCTGAGACATAGGATAAATAAATGTATCATCAAACAGTAATTTATTGAGTCTATTTCGGGGTTGCTGTTACACTCTCGGCAAAATCATCTTAAAACCAGACATTTTCTGTTAAAATGTAGTATGCTATAGTTGTGTTTTGGCTGTTAAAGGTTACATTGTCAGTAATGTTGACTTAAAACCCGCATTTTACGCCCCCAGGATACATCTCATTTCGAGATATACCCATTTTAATTAAATAAATCTTTCCCAGTGAAATTATCTTGCTGCATGGACAGGTAATTTCACTATTATAAAGTACATATTTACTCAGAATTAGTCTTTTTATATTGTTTTCAGACATACCTTTTCTGCGGTGTAGCAGTGGAAGTATCTCCAACATTGTTTTACATGTACTAGTTATGATAACGTTGCAGTTTTCATTCCATAGCTATAACTTATTATAGCTATGGAATGTCTAACAGTCTCTTGGACCTTTTTAAGCATGTATTTCATTTATAGCAGACAATAATCCCTGTAGAGTCAAGCACAGGAAGTGTGCCCCAGTTGCTTGCAGAAACTCACATTTGTCCGAGTCAAGGTACCAAGATCAGCATCTCCAAGTCCATGGTTCATAGAAGTTTTCCATTGAAAATGTCTTACAATATATCGGTATATAACTGTATAACGTTGGTTATTGTTTTAACTTTACAAGACCAATAAGATGGGGGGAAGTCTATGCTAGTGACCTTGTATGACCATCACTATGTTAAACTGATTTATATTCATTGTTAAAGTATTGTAACATTCTACGTTTGTGGTGTGAGGCGCATTTCACGTCACATTCACTTTTTCCACAGTGCAGTGCATGCTCCTTGCAGGAAGAGAGCACTATCGCAGATCATTAGTCCAGGGGTCACCAAACTGTTCCAGAAAGGGCCGAAATCGGTTTGGGTTTTTGTTCCAACCAATCAACACACACCACTTCACCAAGCAGGTAGTCAGAAGTCAGCGACTGCTTGTTTCAGAAGACATTTGACTGGTTAAACTGTGTGTTCTGGATTGGTTTGAACAAACCGGCACCCAATGCGGCCCTTTCTGGAACACTTTGGTGACCCCTGCATTAGACATTAAACTTGCAGGTGAGGTGTGGTTAATGATCCTGACTATAAAAATGGAATTGGAATTTGCCAAAAATATAAATCAGTTTTGCTTTGAAGTTCTTCATAGCAAACAGGATTTGCAAAGATACATCAACTCAATGTATGGAATAACAATGAACTCTTCCCACACATAGACAAGTCAGGAGCAGCAGTCTTGAATATATTTAATAAATTAAAGCCAGGGTACAAAAAACAAAATACACGTCATACTCCTCCTATTCTGCCTACTTCTCTTTGTTTATACCATGATCTTCATCTTTTTTGCCTCGTAGAGACACGCAACAGGTCCAGGGTCAGTACTGAACGTCCTCATATTCACAAATCCAACTTGGATGTTGCCCCCCTCATTTACAAACTCTCTGTTAGCCCCAACAAAACACACACACATGCTACATGTCTGCAGGCACCTTGGATAAGACAGTAGGATAAGATTTAGATAAAGTCATATCAGAGACCACAAAGTACATTTCAATGCTGAGTGTTCTTGGATACCAACTGGTTCCGCTGAGTCCCACTGAACAACTTCCTTTCAGTTCTCACATCGCTATATCCAGTTATATCCCCAGGAATCTGAAGTAGCAGACTGAGGCTTTGCCTCACAGCACACTGCTACCTTCTTCTTTCTGGATGCTCTCCAAGGGAGTGCTACAGATAGTTAAAAGCATTTTGGGAACTTGCTCATGAGGATCTCAAACATGAAGTAGCTGGTGTGCAGACCAAGAGAACAGTCACAGTAGACGCGTCAGCGAATTGTTATTCCACGATTGGAAGGTGTGATTGTTGGGCGTGAGTTGCAGCGAGCATCGGAGCCGACCGTGCACATTGACTCAGGCGAAATTTAGTGCGCGTGAAACATGGTTGAGCTCTTAGTGTACAAAAATTGGAGGTTATGAATGTGTGCTGTAGGTCCAACATAAGTGCACTGAAAGATTGAGAAAACAACACATCTATGTTCACACGGACTCTCATAAGTAAACAGAAGAACACAGAGGTGTTCCGTATAACTGTTAATATGCACAACTTGATTAATATTTTTGCATTACAGTGACTAATAGTTCTTACATGAGAATCATTTCTCTCTTTCACCCCACATTGCCTGCCACTTATAGTCACAATTAACCTTGGACACACCTGGTTTAGCGGAGGGACTGCAGAGTGACATGTATGTACATGGTAAGAGGAGGACATGGCCAGCATTTCAGAGGATTGTTGCCCTCTAATGCCTCTTTAAATGCCATTTTCGACTGTTAATTTGGCAAATGCAGAGATAGAAATCACGTATGAGGTGAACTGTCAAGATAGAAAGTTTTGGTCAGAACTCCTGGATTTAAGTCCTCTTTATCTATTAGCAGCAGCAGGACTATCCTTCTCCATCTCCTCATACGTGAATACATACACATTTATTTTGATAGTTGCTTGATTTCATATATAAAATGTCTAGTAGCTACATACGATATCACTTTCATGTCATGTGTGTGCTAGTCACCAGGGAACACCCTACAAGCCACAGCAATATTTTAAAAGGCAGAACAAGACTGTACGGAGGAGGCAGCTGCAGGACTAGTCGTAGCTCTACTGACAGGAGAAACCTGCGCATAATTGCGAGTACAGCCGGTGCGCCAGGGAGAACACCACTGCGGGCGCCATTTTGTCCAGATATTGGTTGGGTTGTCTTTGCTGGAATGGTTTCATGTCTTGTTTCGCGGCAGGTGATAAGTATTACAATCATGTGATCATCACTGGTTGGTAGGAACTGTGTGGCTGTTTGCACCGAGAGCAGAGGTCACAGTTACGAGAGAGTTCAAGGTTTGAGTTTCAGTACTCTGCTGCGTATTCTGTCCCATGAAGACCTCGGCACAGAAGAGTGAACTCCTTCACTATCTCCTTCACCCTCCTCTTATTCACACGCTCTCTGCAGAAATGAATGAGCAGAACAGAAGTGTGAATTAATTAACCGGGAAATGACACAGAGGAATCAACTCATCCAAAAACTCTCATGAGACAATCCATTACAAAGTAAAAAAAAGTCTTCTCTTGGAAACAGGTCTATTCCTTTAGAATTTATATTAAAAAATGACCCATTAACTTTAACTACATTAACTACAGTCCACATTCTGGACTGAGGAAAAAAAGCTGTCGAGTAGAAGGTAAATGACATGTATTTAACCATTCAGGAGAACTACCTGAGAATCTGTTGTGTGAAGTGTTGTTTTTGTTCAGCTGTAACCCTCGTTGACGGGAATCCAGGGGGCTGCAGCACCTCTTTCAACCACACAGTCAGCAGTGTAAAGCAATGCTTGTTCAGAGAGAACATCACGTCTGCAAACTGGTCCATCAGGCTTCGAGACGTTCCACCCCCAATGCCCTGGAGAACCCAAAGATGGAATTATTAGACAATAACTAATGTGCAAGCATAAATGAAGTGATGAGGTTCTCACCTCTAGCAGTGCCTGCAGCAAGATCTTTCCATCCTCCTGCACCACTCTGGCCACTGGGGGCACATCTGAGCAGTGTGGCAACAACTCAGTCTAGGGCAGAAATGACCGTGTCAGCCATGCAAATAATGTTAACAGACGTATCGCAATATATACTGTCTACTAATGAGATGTTCTTACAAAGAACAAGCATGTTGATTTGACCGTTGGAGCCTCAGGAAATTTGAGTGACAGAATCCCTGCAAGTGAGAAAAGGAGTGAGTGAGAGCACTTTCCAATGATGCGTGCCGTTGGAGTCAGTCCATGACTCCTCAGCAGCTTCAGAGAGTAGTTAGAGTAAGCAAACTCACCACAGTGGAAAACTGCCTTCACATCCAGAGAATCAGACAAGAACAAATCGGGTTTCCGTTTGAGGGCCTAAGAGGCAGATAGAAGCGTTACACATGTGATGTTTCTGACAGCTTGACCCAGGCAGCAGTGCTTCACCACATTCCACTGCATAAGATCCTTCAAAATATCAACAATGCCCGCTCAGCCTGGCAGCCAGATCTGCCAGCAGCACGTGTTTGGAAGCAGATCTGCCTACCAGGCTCTGTAGCTACCTTAGCTTGTTTGATATGGAAAAATCCAAACCCATCCCTCAGTGAAAAACTCAGCAAGTATAACAAACAAATTGCAAAAAAATCAAACTATAAAAATATTATAAACTTAAACTTAAGGCAATGGTGATCCGATTTTCAATTATCAATATTCATTACTTTTCATTGTAGTTGACTGGATTGAATATGCAACAGAAGGGTGTAAATAATTAACATGTGCAGATAAAGAGAAATACAATAACAAACTTATTCAGATGGAGAGAGGAGAGAGGGACAGAGGTGGAGGTCAGATCTATCCCAAGATAGAAAACAAAAGCAAGAGGAATGTAGACTGAAGACAAAAAGTTCGAGCCATCAGCCAATTTGTTCGGTAACTGATTAATATTGTTGAATATTAATTCAATTTGGCTTTGATGGGCTCTGGCAGGGAATGATGGGGAGGAGAGCGGAGCTAATCCGTCACCAAGCAACACCATAGACACA
The DNA here is from genome assembly GCF_027744825.2 of Synchiropus splendidus. NCBI lineage: Eukaryota > Metazoa > Chordata > Actinopteri > Syngnathiformes > Callionymidae > Synchiropus > Synchiropus splendidus. The sequence goes on along the minus strand of NC_071334.1, from coordinate 19,227,555 downwards.
CTTGCACCCCAATGCAAAATAAAGCAAGTCTGGATCAATACATTTAAAAAGGCAAAACATCCTTTTTGTTAAGCAATATTAAGGGCACTGTCCATGATATGCATGAGGTTTACAAAGTAAGAGGAACCCGTCTACATAATTATTCCTAAAAGATATCTGTCATATTCTTTTGTGAGCGCTCCTCTATTTCTTCACTAGATAACCTCAGTCACTGAAATGTGACTTATGCAGGGGGACATCCTTTCAGCTTGTCCCCCACTCTCTATTAAGGTCTCTGTCCAAAAATGTCAAAATCAGTAGACATCTTAAAATAGATGCCAAAGCCAGAGAGTGAGACGAGAACAAGTCCCCGGGCATAAAATATGTAGCCTTCATTCAGAATCTGCCATACGCTGCGATAGTCAAGAGGATATTTGAGCAACTTGAGCTAGAGCAAATGATAGAGATACAGCAATATTGTTTCTACTTTGATATGATTTTCATGCTAGCTTTTATTTTTGTATAGAGCATCCTTGCAATAATGGCAGAATTATATTCTTAAATAAATGCCTTAAATCAACAAAAAGCCAAATAAACTATCTTTTTGCTAAATGTACAACCTACAACCTTTTTGTTTTGCCTTTTTAATTCAGTGTAAAACTATGGTATGCAAGTGTTCTCAGTTGTGTGGGCTGGCCGTCCTCATAAAGTCGAACGCGAGGCACTGGAGCGCTTCCTCCCTTCTAAAGGCAATAATAACATTCCTCACAGTCAACATTGTCAACAGTGAAAAACTATAGAGACATCAAAACCTCTTTTTATTTGTAGGCTCCTATCAAAGCAACATTTTTTTTCTGATAACAAAAAGATGATAAATGATATGGTAAGAACAGTCCTTACCATAGGTTCTATGTACATCAGCCAACATTTTGCTTGTCGGGATGACTTAGGTTTGGTTTAGGGGAACTCGTGTTGCAAGGTGATTGTTAGCTTTCAGGTGCTTTTGAGGCAGGTACTTCCTCTCATTATTTATTCCACTGCCACTCTTTCATGAAAGGCCATATTTTGGGCCCAATAAAAAAGGACAGAAAGAAAGAAAAGGACAGGGAGATAGAAAATAGAAGAGAGAGAAACCCAAAGTGAATGAAATAAGAAACCAAAAACACACCTGAGCTTGGAGTTGCATAAATGAATCAACAATATCAGGATGATCCCTGGGTCCTAAAATATAATAAAGATGAAACTTAACAAATCATAAGAGAATAATATACAAACAGCAACTGAATAGATTCAACAGTCATGTGGAAATAAAAGAGAAATAAAAATATTTCATTGAAATAATTCACAGGTGGATAAGGAACAAAGGGGAGTGGGGGGGCATATGAAGCTTTGGAACAGTCTTGGCAGAACAGACCAACCAAAAGAAGAAAAAAAACAGGCTGAAGACAAAGACATGGGTCTGCTTGGAGAGAAGGTAAAAATAACGAGAGAAAAGGAAAAAAACCTAAAGAACCAAAAGTGGTCTGGAGTGGAAACCCAGGATGCACCTCTGTTACTGTTAAAGGGGCACCAAATCTGAACAGACCCCGAGCACCTGCTGCCCCATTGGCAGGTAAGATCATGGAAAAATAAAGTGCATCTGTAGCAGAAAAAGTGTCTCAGGGCAGCAGCTTGTCATTAGGGGTCCATTCACAGATGGTCAACAACACCCCTTTGCTTCAAAGGTGAACCCAAAACTATAGATTTAAGCCACTTAACGACTGGACATGGACTACAAGGCTTGTTTCGAGGTACCGTAGATGAATGACACACACAATTCCTCCACACAGAAATATTCACCTCCAGATTGAGGATCAATCTCTTCATGAAATGGACAAGCATCTATAGTCAGCACCCAGTTCTTGCTGTTCCCACACTCCAGCAGGCGTCCTGCTCAATATACCCTCCAGCACTCGTGCACACACTCCCACTCCCCTGATAAGAGTGTATAAGGCTTCACTCAGAGTGATGGAGACGATCTCTATTTCAGGTACATCAAGTATCTGCCGCGAGCTACCCAGCCAGTCAATCATCAGTCTCAAATTCATAAGCTCGTGTTTTCTGCTCCAGCTAGTTTAAAGGCAGGAGGAGGGGTAGCAGACAACGTTCGGCCAATCAAAGCAGGAAAGGTGCATAAAAGGGTAACAAAAAGGGAAGCAGGAAGGCAGAGTATGCACAAGAACCAAGTGTACCGTTGCACAGCACGCATGAGCACCCTTCATTGTTGAAGACATTGGTGTGAATCACATTCGCATCATGATATTTCAGGCTGCCTAAACTACTTCAATTGATTAATACTCTGACCGAATGGTGTATGTTTACATTTATACATATTTCCAAATACTCTTTGTTTTGAGAAACAACATTTTGAAGGATCCACTGAAGCATATTTTTTTTCTATCTGCTTACGTATTTTGAATGTGAAAATTCATATTTTGATCACATGACCTTGAAAACATAGCAATCTTAATTTCAGATTCTGACAGTGTCTTACAAAAACAGACAGGAACAAACATGTAAAAGATGAATTCAGACACAGAGAGTTGAACATTTTTTGCAACCTTGCTTAATAACAAAAGCACTCACATAATTGGCATTTCCAAAAACAACAATTAAATCAAAACACAAGACTGTCGAGAGCTCCCTTTTGTAACAAATGTTACCAATTAAAATAAAAATACGCTGACAGAATTTTTGCACATGGAAGAGCACACCAGAACAAGACCTCCTACCTTGATGAAATATGGACAGTGTTACCGAGGTCACATGTTCGAACAGAGCCTTGATGGGTGGAAACTGTTCCGGCTCACTGGCAAAGATATGAACCATCTGAAAGGGCAACACAAACTGTCTATGCACTTGACTGTCAGACCACTGCTCATCAGACTACACTAGAATTATGATTATTTGAATTATGATTATTAAACAACCTGGGATGTCAACAAGGCATTGCTGTTAAGTAGAACAGTACCTGTCTCGTGAGGTCGAGTGCTGAAGCTTGGGGAACTGTACTGTACATCTGCCCTAGCATTTCGCTCAGAGAGGAAACCATGGGAGCAAAATCATGTAGCAGTGTCTTAACAGACTTTTCAAAGATGGCACACACTGCCTGAGGACGAACATGACATCAGTTTTACTCTAAAATGTCACATTTGATTAGGTTCACAGTTGTAGATTAAAAAAAGAAAGAAAAGGAAAAGCAAATTATGTAAGACTCACCTCTACAACCTGGGAGTCATTGAGCCACTTGCTCAGTACCTTCTGTATTAGAGCAAACACTTGCTGCAAAACAACCACAACCTGAAACACAAGGAGGGAATTAAGAGACAGTTTCGAACAGCAACATTAGCATTTCACATGGAGGAATGTCCCGCAGCAGATATACTGTTAAGGTCGAATGGTAGCAAATGTATCCATTTGAATACTGTCTAGTATTACACACAGGGTGGACACTACATCCTGGAGCAAAGCCGGATGTGGTCTATACAGTTATACTCGTGCATCAGTTAATATGACTTTCAAACTATGAAATCATAATTGTAGATTGAACTAGTGTATTTGCTCAACCAAATTAAGAGACGTTGATGGGATATGTTACGTACTGGGTTGGGTCCAGTTGTGGGTGGAGCTGTTTTGACAGGTGGTGCGGAGCCATCCGCTGAGTCATCATCCTGCTTGCTGATGTCAAGCGTGGTGAAGAGATTGGACAACAGCCCCAGGATGTGGATGATTGCCAGCTTATTAGAAGGGTTTGGCTATGGGGTCAAAAAAGACAGAAAGATTCATTTTTTTGAGAGTGGATAGCTTTTACTTTGTGATTTTTTTCCCGATACAATAATTTATGGGTAAATGCAATATAAAGTACTATATAAAGGTGCACAACAATCTATGGGATGCCACTAACAATGACTACAAAGGCACATGTAAAATCAATTAAAAGCTATCAGCAAGGAGTCTGTTTTGGAGCGTAAAGGTCTGTCCACTAGGTGTCAGTATACGTATGGATGTGGGTGCGGCACCTAATTATTCAGTCTGATGTAATGCTGGCTCATCAAATACTATACAGAAAACAACAAGGACTTTGTCCTGGAGGTGAGATGCATGCAAATTAAATACCGACAATTGAAAATGGCAATTACGATGAGATGATACGCGAAATCTCTATATTAAATATCAACTGTATTTGGTTAAGTTAAAACTCTCAAATAAATGTTTACTAGCTATTGAACTGCAGAACCTCTGGAATGTTTTTCGTGTAAGTGCAAGACACACTCTCAGTTATCAGTGTGCATGTGAGTGATACTTTCAAGTGTGTCACCATCCTATAGTGATGGGTGAATCTGGTCCTGCAGAGCCATGTTCCCCCGCAGCTGACGTCATGCAGACATGAAGCCTGTTCCTACTGGCCAGTGTCCAACTGTGTCTGCTCTGTTGCGTGGGTGTGTGTCTTTGTGTGAACTTCGACAGCCTGAGTGAGATACTCACCGTCTCATCCGCCAGCTTCTCCAGTTGCTGAATGTAGGGGGTGATTAGGGAGTGAAGGTTTCTCAAAATCTCTTCTACCGGCAGTGCTGAGAGCAAAAAGCCAAGCGCCTGCATCAGCCACATACACTGACTCGTCTAAAAAACAGGGACAAATGACATTAGTAATATAAGGTTTATATTCAAAAATAGATTTTTGCATTAATAATATTTATTATTTGAAGTTTGTGTTGTGTTGTTGTTGCTGCTGTGACACTAATCTAATCTAATCTAATCCCACACTGCTATTGTATAACAATACAATTTATTGCACAACACGCTTACATAAATATATAGATTTTGTCAGCATAGATAGTAAACCACTACTGACAGAAAAGAGGAGAAACAATGACTGACCTTGTGAATCTGTTTAATTAGGACCTCCTGGAGGGAAAAAGATGTTTAGAATAATACATTTAAAATCAAAGTACATCATAAACTAAGAACATTTACCTGGGAAACTGCAACTATGTTGGTTGCATAGGGTGGGAGGTCATATTTACATTCCCTACAGATCTTTTTGAGAGTGGAGACGGAGGAAACGGAAAGATCCGGGTTCCCTAAAGCCTGTAAAACTAAGGGCAGGACACTGCTGAGCATTACTGGGTGATCCGCCAACCACTCAGCCAGAGCTCCTTGAAATAGAGACGAGAAGGAGATGGCATTAACAGTTCAGACGAGGATTATTTGACAATGTTTACTGTGCATCAATGATGGGGATGGGGAAATTGCATTTTCTCACCTATAGTGAACATCACTGTGTCAGCCAACTGTACATTGGTGATGCTGATTCGTGGGATGAGCCCTATGAGGCCTGGAATGACATCCGAGTAATTGACATCAATGGTCTCTGCTATGGACTGAAATCCATACAGCAAAGCTTCTGTGTGCTGGAAGACACGATGACAGTCAGTGTGGGCACGCAGCAAACAATGAAATTCAGCAATAAAATGACTTGTTGAATTTGAGCAAATTTACTGGTGATTTTCAAGAAAATCAGCACGATACATTTTCTGAACCAAAATTAAGACTCTCACATACTTGCCATGACGTTGGTTCCTCTACATTAGTCAACAGTCTTCCCAGTTTATCATACAGGTTGCTCAGCAGCTCTGCCCCAAGCATTTCATAGACATACATGAGTGTGTCTGAGATATCCACCCTAGAGGAAGCCAAGCAGACATTTCAGTTGTCCCTCCAATCTGTAACTATTTGCCATTGCAGTACATATGTCACAGAAATGGATCTCTCTTGCAGAGCAACACCTACTAACCTGTAGATCCGTAACTGTTCTTTTTCATCTGATGACCAGGATGCATACTCTGAATCTGACGGGAACTGGGCTTTGTGAAGAAGAACATCCACCAGCTGAAAGTATACTGGTCTGTACACTTGCAGATACACAGCCTGCTTTTCTGATTCAAAGGACATGATCTCATCCTGGGAGGGAAACAGGTGATTGTATGTATGAAACTGCATCATTTTCGGATTGACACTCATCATATCAAGCAGAGAGCATGCCAAAACATAAACAGAGTGACTATGCAGTACAAGGCATCACAGACATTCAATGTGAGATTTCTTACTTGTAATGTATACCAGAAGGTGAGTGTGAGGGAGCTGGTGGTTTCGTTGACAGGGTAGTGGCCTGGTATTCCAGTACAGAACATGATCATGTTGACTAACGCCAGGAAACCTTGCCAGTGATCTACCTGCTCCAATAAAGCCCTAGAGGAAGTAGGAGAAGGCATTGAAAGAAATCATTTCAACAGAGAAAGACGTGGAGCATGCTAGTGCTCAAGTCCTTATTCATCTGATGATACATGAGGAATAAATAAGTAGTAATAAATCACATTACTATGTGGTAAGTTTTATCACTTTAAACAGTGACAACTATCCTTGGTGTAGAAGTTGCTTGGAACCCAAAGCAACCATCAAAATCCATTTTCAATTTTCGCATAACACATGTAAGGTGAGCAGGTCACCCAACAGATTTCTTTCCAAGCATCTTCTAGAGACATACGTCCTCAAGCATGTCCTAAGTTTGAATTTGAAAACACACCTGGAATGGTTTTCTCCCAGGGTGACTGCAATTCTGCAGATTCCATGGCACGTCTCCATGTCTCCATTCTGAACAGCTTCTCTTAGCTGCTCCTGTAGTGCCAGAACTTGAGGGACTAGTTTGAGCAAAGTGTTAACATATCTGAAAGAACAGACAAAAAGTAAAGCTGTTGACGAATACTTCTGTCACAAATGCCATCCCCAGCTTCTTTAGCTTTGCTCAAGAGTCCTGTTACTCCACATAGACAATTGCTACAAGTGTCTTCTTCACCTTGATACCAAAACAAAATAAATATTTTTTGCTGGCTCATGAACAGATTGGAGTAGAAGTATTACTACAGATATTTGCTCACAGATCCTCCCAGGGGTCAAAGCTCCATACGTTCATCAGTCATCATTAATGTCAGCCACTAAAGGTATGGCATTTTGAAAAGCCAAATGTGAATGGAGGCCAGAATGTCACTGAGGCGATGATGTGGCTCTGTGAGAGCTTCTAATGCAACCATGCCTCATGCTTAAAAGTATAAATATGTGCAACAGTAACAGGGCTGACAGCAGCTGAGAGTGTGAGAGTATAAAAGCATGTGTGCGGCACTCTGCACTTGTGCATCCTTCAGTAGCATATTGCAAAATCATTTATTTTTAACAAGACCTCCCGTACATAGGGGTCATGCTCTCTGCCAGAAGCGGGAGCTCATGTGTCAGTGATGATTAAAAGTGCTGAATAATTTGGATCTCGTCTCTTCTCAGTAATTCTGTTTTATCGTGACGGTGTCCTTAATCTCGTTTTGTTCCTGTTACAATCACTTGTCCTCCCGGGCTCCATTATTCTTTTTCCCCCACTACTTTCCTCTGCTCACCCCACCTCTGATCCCCCTGCAATTACTGCAACACTTGGAGACAGGGGAAATTGGTTGCCAGGCAACAGGATGCAGTCAGACCAATAGCATACCCCCAAATGAGTTGACAGTAATGTGTTTAAACAGTGGGAGAGAAGAAAGCAAAGAGCATGAATAAATCTAAATGTATATGAACAAAGAACATGAATCCATAAATAGACCTTGACTTTTGTGGAAGATGAATGGAATACACAGAAGTTAATATTTAAGTGGCTTCGCCCAATAATTTCCCTACATCTTTTTTTTCAAGCGCAACTCCAATTACTTCAATCTTCTCTCAGGGGGTGGTAATAGTGGGCTGCCACGTCTGAATCAACCAAAGCATGATGACATCTCTTCCCAGCCATGTTACCATGGAGACACAAGCCAACCGAGTAATGCAGCTCTTCCCCCAAGCAGTCAACTTTCCCTGAATCCTTCCCATCCTCATACCCCAGCAGTACAGAGAGCGCCAGGCTTGGTGAATAAACTTCGCCCCACCAATGCCTCTGTTTAATTTATACTATACTTTATAGGTTAGAAAAAATGGCATTGTTTGTTATGACACCTTGGCTACACTTAGTGGTTTTAGGCTCAGTTTTAGGTAAGTAATTTTATCCATGGACAGTCACCATAACGCCACAATAATTTCACACATGCTGAGTCAAAACTTCATATAAGCTGGTGGGATGGATGGATGGATGGATGGATGGATGGATGGATGGATGGATGGATGGATGGATGGATGGACTTTAAAATATACATGCACCAACCTTTGGGAGTCAGGCTGGGAGATGGCATTGACTATGGCCTCCACTGCTGTGTCGAAGAGCTCAGGGTCTGTAAGTGCACTGAAGCAGTCATGCACCAGGTCTTCACTTTCGCTGAGAGGAACATCTAACAAAACCCAAGATGACAGGCAGCGCATCACACGGGCTTTCACTGCTCCGGGGCTGTCTGTCCTTCGCAGAAGTTGCTGCAGCAAAGGACACACTGAGCCCCACTCCCGGCCTAGTGCACCCCGAACCTGAAAGGTTAGGCAGTAAAAAGTACGGAGTTATCCAACAACACACTTTCCCACTAATTCCACAGGCTCTAAATTGGAACTGTAAAGAGATCCTTGGAGATGAGGTCAATATGTTTATACGGTCAAGTGTTAAAATCCCAAAAGTTTAATTCAACATCCACAATTGACATAGTGACATAGTGTCATTAATTACGACATGAGTATATTATTGACCAAAATGTTCTGTCAACCTTGCATTGTTACAACACAGGCAAGATGATGACTACCGTGATTACCAGACTATATGATGCTATTTTTTTCCCCACACACTCAGAACTCCGTGGCTTGAATAACGCTGTAACTAATATACAGATTTTATGGGGAAACTGCTTCTTGCTGTCAAGATATTCAGCCTCACTACATCTGACCAATGACATTACAGGTGTTGCGCTGACATTAAAGCGCTGACTGCACAGTTTCCACTCATGTGCATTCCCTGCTGCCATAGCTTTGCGCAGCAGCTGAGAGTGGCTGTGGAAGCGGTCTGTTGGGACGAGTTTAATTATATGAACAGCATTAAGCATGTTCAAAACATTGCCGAGTTCATATTCATCATCAGTCTCGATATGGGACCGCATTTTCAAAAACAATTCAGAAGTGACGTTTTCTTATGTCACTCGCGCAACCTTACTCCGGTACACGGAAAACAATTTTCTATGGTGGCGATTGCACAGCTGCACCTGCGGCCTATAGACCAGTGTGACTTATTTATGAATAAAATCAATCTCAATATTCTTAAAAATAATTTAAGAAATTAATGTTAAAACAACTTCAATACATCAGTCGGGCTGCTTCATTCACACCAGGGAATTGAAGGGGGAACCAAGATTACGGCAAAACCAAAGAAAACCAGATAATTTAACATATATTTTGCACATGAATAGCTTAAAGTGCCACTCATACCTGTCCCTTTCTGTATTGTGGTAAACGGCTTGTTTGGAATTCTTCAGGAAGGACGGTGAGTAACTCCAACAATGCCAGGCAGCGTGCCCGTCCATCCACCCCACCCCCTTCCTCCTGGAACACTCGCACCATCTCTGACACAGCTCCAGGCCAAGCTTCTGGCATGGTGTTGAGTGCCAGTGAAGCCAGGGCCACACACAGCCGAGTGAGCACCATTTTGGAGCCCGATGAGAAGCAGGCGATTTGGGAAAACAGCTGGCTCTTGAGAGACTCGTACTGATCTGTGGGAATGTCTGACCAGTACCGAGAAATCTTGGTGTGCAGGGCGCTGGCACCAAAATACTGGATCTCCGGCACCTACAATCAAATCAAATGACGTTTGTAAAAGAGAAACATCACCCAACGCACTTGTCAACTGTACCTTATTTGGACTAAGTAGGACCCAACAGAAGTGCCAGGCCTGAGGAGACACCTGGGCCTGCATTAGCCATTTCTGGGCTAGGTTCTTGTTGTCAATATTGGGATCATAGTACAACTGGTGCAGGGCCTAAAGCAGAAAGACAAAAAAGGTTGGATTAAGTTGAAAGTAGTCTAAATGAATGTAGAAACCCAGTCTCTTCACTCTACAGTTGGATGTGGTATGAAATGAGAATTGGCATAACTGACTGGGTAATGGGGTACTATGTGATTATATTTTAGACATTTTAAAAACAATAGTAATGACAGCATTTGATTGTATTACACCCAAAAAACATCCCTGAATACACCACACCAACTTAAATAAGGAGGGATGTACTCATAAATAAGTGACCTATCATTAGAAGGTTTTTAGTGTTTTGTTTTTATCTCTGTGGGGCCAAAGACAAACATGCAACCAATACAGGACGTTTTCCTGACAGCCCACTGTATATGAGAGGCAGATTCATCCACTAATGGCTTCTTCCCATAAATGTTTGAAATCCAACGGTAAAGACGTAACTGTAAATTGTAAGAAAGAATAGTGCAATTATGACATCAAAATGCAAATTCAAATGTTCTAAATTAAATTATCTTGTCAAGTTTCAACTCAATAAAATATGCCAAAAAGTATTTCAAAATGGGACATAAAACTGACAAACATATTCGGTCTTCAACTTTTTATAACAACCCACAATTCATCATTGCTTGCATACTGAGATAACTTCGGTCTAAAATAGCCTGGAGTTCTGTGACAACTAGGCAAGAAAACGTGATGGATATGATGTTGCACGCTATCCCCATAAAATACAGTCAATCATTTGCTGGTGGATATAGAGCCTTTCGGGTAAGGTTCCATTGTGCTTACAAAAAGGCAATATAATGCACCAATACTCACTATGCCCAGAATATTTTGCTCTTGCAAAATCCTTTGATTTTGAATTAAAGGCCTGGTATGTGTGGCTCGTGTCAACTAACACAAGACATTTCAACATCTTCTGCAGCAGGTATTCTTTGTGTGAACCTTCTAAGCTATTATGCAAAGACAGAGAGATTAAAATAGACTGTGACATATTTCCCTCAGGAGAAGAACAGAGAAATGCTAAGAGTTGGGACCTGCAAGTTACCACCGATGAAACAAAGTGTGTGGTATTATGCTATGATTTATCAGGATGAATCATTATCAGGCTTCTACTCTAAACCACATGGAGTTGTTTCAGTCCTCTGTCCACCCCCTCAGGTGTGCAGTCAGGCTACAATAATGGCGTGTATCATAACTCCGACTTCATGTTCGATTACAGGGCACAATGCATCTTCTAGTCTTGTGCAGAGCAATGGACAATGTTCTGCTTTGATCTTTGTGTGTGGATGGCCTGCACACAGACAATAAAGTGTTGGTACAGTCATACTCAGCTATGTGACGGTCAATCACCCCCTTTGGGAAGGCGTACCCTTGAGCTTCTCTTAATCGGTCGTCCTTCACGACGACAAACATCTTCATCTTCCAGAGTCCTCTGACTCATGCTTCCCCATCTCTCTGGTCCTTCGGGTCACTAGGGCCCATTTAACATACCAGGTGGTGCCTTAGGTGACCTTCCCACCATTTGTCATATAGGCTACCTGACCCAACCTTTGGTGTTCAGTAGACAATTCCAGCACATAAACGTCAACAACAGAGGACGTTTGTTGGTGAGTGAGTGCTTATATGTGACCTTATGTAAATGTTCTCGACACTCTTGACACAATTCTCCACCAAAGCCTTGAACACAGAAAGCTGAGTACAATTGTCTTGAACAACTGAACACACTGGAAAGGATTTTGAACTTTTGTGCATTCAAATCTGATGCACAAATCGCGAGCAATAGCAGATGGTAGTTAACAGCCTGCACCATATGGCTACACCTGAAGTAGCCTGTGGTTTTGGCAGGTACTGTTAAAGGTCATCACCTTCTACTGCCGCCCCCATTCTATAAGACCAAACAAAATCAAGAAGGAAGGTATTTCAAATTCACCATCTGCTCTAACACTGTTAAAGGTTGCTGCACTAGCATCCATGAACTTAAGGCACTACGGCAAAATAACAAGGACCCAGCAAATAAACTATGACTAAAATTACATGATGTTTTCAAATATACAGAAGCAGCAAACTTTACAAGAGGAGTATCCTTAACACTGAGCATCTAAAATGCATTACTTGACTACTGCAAATGACTAACACACAGCTAAAACCAGCCTCTGATCCAGAAACTGAAAAAAAAACTTGCTACCAGAGGCACTGGTGTTGACTGAATCTGTCGCAGTCAAAGTCCTGGTGGTAATTTGATGGCAGTTTTCATGCTGTTTTATTGAAGGTGCCAGCACACAACAACCCATCATGTTGCTCGGATAACTCCGAATCAAAGACTTGAACTGGAACAGTGACTAATGAGGGAATGCAGACAAACTGTTGGGAGAAACTGTGCGGGTGGCTGTGAATAGCACATGGCCAAGACACAAATACCTTGTTGCCATCAGTTTACAATGTCAGTGGCAAATAAACTCAAAAAATGTGTCGGTTATTGTGAATCTATGTTATTTACTTAACACTAAAAGCATACTGTATATACAGAATGATAGAAGCACCATGTCCATTTCACTACTACTACCATTTTGTATTGAAATAAATATTAATAGTTATTGATTAAGCATGATATTTCTCAACAGCTTCACTACATTTGTCATTTGACATTACAAATAACTGATATATGATAAATTCTACATACCACTCTTGTGGTAAGGAGGAGGTGGATGAAGACAAGCGGAAATGTATCCATTCATGCCAAATTAAATCCCAGACAATGTTGAACTTTGTAACACGAATAATGAACAAAGACTGTTTCGAAGGACAGAGACTGTGAACCAGGAACCATCATCTCCATCAGCACACATCCACTATCACGACAGTTGGCCACCACAAAGCTTCTGTTTTACTTTGTATTCTAACAATGATAAAAAAATCGTTTGATGGTTTTGACATTGAGGAATTATGATTACTGATTGCACAATAGGGTAATTAGTACAAAGCAGATTGTGACAGCATATGCACAAATAGGAAAGATTAATACATATCATGACTCATATGCTGTATTTTAAGCATGTTGGGGTGGTTGAAAGGTGCTTTTATCTTGCCAGAAAATTAATAAATAAGAGAAATGCTTACTTTCCTTTTGGTCATTAAAAAAAGAAAATGATGTAAAAGGTACGATTGAAGTGGAACTTTATGCATTGCACTAAAAGCACAATTCTAAATCGTAAACATAATGTTGAATATACAGAATTACTTGACGCAACCAACCCATTTAAAATGACAAATTACAAAAAACTGTAAAAAAAAAACTGTATGACAACTGTAAGAAAACAGACTTGGCAATTACACCCGTCGATATCTGACTGCATTAAATTATAATCGAACGCAGAGTCTACTGTAATAAATGCCTCCTCTGGAAACAATTTAATGATATTTCAACTTTACACTCAGGGCTACTTTTTTTGCAAAATCATGAACAACCACCTCATGAGACTGTATTAAAATGTATTGAAAACTATCACTCAAGAAGCACACACCTTGCTTCGTCAGCAGTAACATTGCTTGAAGCAATAACATCTGGAAAAACAATGTCGACGGAACCCAAGGGAATCTGCAACATTAAAACCTGCCTCTAATCATATGTGTCGCATCGCCGACCTCCTCCCTTCCGCCCTGCTTTTCTTAGAGGCACCATCACAGAAATCAACCTTTACACAGCCCCTCCCTTCCCCCCTTCCCTTCCCTCCTCTGCTCTCTCTCATCACATCATCTCTGTCCTTCCAACTGAGCCATCCTCGCCATTGTCTCACCGCCCATGCTCACGGATTGGAACATACAGCCACCCGGCATAGTCATACATCACAGACACTTATTGAGTGAGCATTCATCATGTGTTTACACACATGAACTAAGCGATCAACAAAAATGACATCAATTGGTGAACATGTCTTTGCGCATGAGGTAAGAACAAGCAAACCCCACCACCACCACCAATGGTCAAGACATGCATCTGAATTAAAGACAGCCGGATTGGAGGGGCAGCAAGGTCCACTCAGACATGTCCAGTAACATGTCTGCTCAAAACAAGAAGAGCACCACTCCTTACGCAATCGGAAACAATCTGCCGCCCAATTACTCAATGCAACAATGAAGATACGAGGCAAAAAAAAGAAAAAAAATCATATTCCTCAATGTCACGCTCTTCCACAAACACCACTTTCCCACCTTCTCCACGTTCTCCACAGTGAAGTCCAGGTTGTCCGGAGTGGCTGCTATCCTCCCCGGCGTCTCCATAACTCCGCTGGCTCGGAGCTGTCAGAGGACGAGACAGCACAAACGCACTCAGCCTCCAAAGGTTTGTCCCAAGACAGAATCCCCTACGGACTGCGATGCTGTTGATGTTGGGCTGAAGCCGACATGAACGCGGGATCGCAGAATTTGAGAGGCTAACCGGCTAGCTAACGTTACATGACAGCACTATAGCAACCGTTAGCATTGCTAGGCTAGTGTAGCATTTACCATCTAAAAGCGCCCTACAAACGAAATTGAGGATTGCATTGGCTTTTAGATGAAAACCAGATAAGTCAAAGTACAGACCTATGCAAATACCCTTTACAAGGATCCCAAAAACAGAGGCACTTTCGCACCTTATTTGCCCAGCGACGATGTAAGAAGGAGCAGCAGCTCTGCCGCGGTACGGTGCCTGTCAGAGGAGCAGGACGGAAATCACTGTCGGTGACGTGCACCCCCCACAGCAAAACAACTCAACGCCCCCTGTGTTGACTGGTTGAAATGAAAACAAATTGAATGATTACAAAATGGTATAACCGTTGTAAATGCAAAAGACTGATTACATCAGGGGCATAAAGCATTTTTCTTTTTACAATGTTCGACAGTGTTTTCCACCGGAGAAAGTGATGTACCAATGACTTTGGGAGATTCACTTCGTTAATAACAGGGAAAAAAATGAAATTGAGCCAAATACGATTCAAGATCAATCACAAATAGACCTTCTTTTTTTCAGTGCACCATGTATTCCAGGTCCTACAGGTTATACAAAAGGATGTTAAAACAAAAACAAAACAAACCAAAAAAAAACTATGAGCGTTTTTTTTTTTTACTGATCACTGGAGTGTACTCCAATTTAATCATTCTACTGTCAAGTATTGAAATGTGATTAATCACAATGCTTTAATTCAAAACAATTTTCATGTTCAAACTAGAGTCGTACACCCACATTTGCCCAGTAAGTATGTCATTCTTCATTGAACTTCAACTAATAATAACTAATCAGAATAAAAAGTTGCAACAGCCCGTTACTTGATGCAACCTACCCTTTTAAAATGTCAAATAACAAATGCAGATTCCAAGACAACATTGTACCTTAAAATCACACTGTATTGTAGTGTTGTCTCTATCGATCCATATTCTTCTGGTTATTTGGGGATCGGCAATGAAAAAAATGGTGGCGACATAGTAAAATACGAAGAATCATATCTTATTTATTTATTCATTTATGTAAGCATACTACGCTTACTCAGACGAGATGGTAATACTGCATCAGATCATCCATTCGAGTGCTTTTATTTATTAAATGAGCGAATGGGAACAGTAACATGTGTTGGACAGTATTGCCATCGTGCGGTTCAAAAGCTACATCGCACTTATAGAACTACTTTGCCAGTCATTCTCAAGAACCAAATCGATTGGGTTCGAATCCCAGTGAACGATGTGAGACCTTGATATTTTGCATGTGGCTTCTGATAAATGCTTCTGCCAAAAGACATGCAAAGTCACATGCTGTGCTCTTAAATGTGATTATAAGCCACGACTCATTCGCGTTTGTTTAAAATTGGAAAAAAAAACTGGCACAGAAGTTGTACACGGTACGTCACTGACGTCAATGACTTCGATAACGCAGGCATCTTTACGGAACAAATCCTGAGACTATTTTGAACACAAACCACGTGGCAAAGAGAGAGCGGGGGTGAGGGGGTGAGGGAGGGAGGGAGGGAGAGTGAGAGAGGAGGGGGTAGGTAGAGACGGGTAGAGAGTGTGCGCCCACAGCCACGCACACACACCAGCGGAGTCTGTGTACAGTAGCTGCTTCCAGGACTTTCCACTCACTCCGTTAGTCTGGGACCGAACACCGAGAAGGGCTGGCTCACCAGAGACTATCGAAGATGGAGACGAAACTGTGCGTGTCACTTTGTGCGCTACTGCTTCTGGGTTTGGGATCTGCAGATCATGGTAAGCTTATTTCACATATCATATGTTTGTTTTCAAATGGAAAAGAAACGCAAAGAGTCACTTTTTTTTTTTTACGCAGCTCAACACACAAATTATATATGCGACAGACGCGTATTCTATTTGACCTTCATTCTATTTTCTGTAGAGGCATATATGTGGTGGAGGAGCCATGTCGCTAACATGACATGTTGCAGCCCATGATGAACGTTGGAAACGTGTTATTCCCAAATCATTTCCTGCCACATCTCTGCCAGCCAACTATTGTCATGTATCAATCGTGCTTGTGTTGGCTCAAACTACGTCTCTCACAGTAGCTCCGCCTCCTTCCTTCTCTGTTTTAACACATCACACACCTCAAACACATCCTGTCTTTCACATGCACCAACTTCCTTTATGCTCTACCTGTTTGTGTTTCAACACTGCCCCTAGCTTCCTCAGTGTCAAGAGGAGTTCACGACCAAGCAATATCACAGGCCCTCGGGAAGATCATTATTGCTTGTTAATGAGCTGAGAAGGACATGGTGATAAATTGCGGCTCTTCTGAGGAGCAGCAGGTTCTGATCTTGGTTTCAAAAACACGTTGCTTTGATCGGAGAATAACTCTGCTGTAGGTGTATAACAACACTAGAGATCGGTGCAGATGACAGCCAGCAGGAAGACTTCTGTCACTTCTTGTGACATTACATGAAAAGATGGCGACCCATTAAGTTGACCTATTAAGAGACAGATTTCTCTGAGATCTCTTCATAAAATTGTTGTCTATACTAGCAATCTCATACTCTTATTATATAAGTGAGATTTAGTAATATGATGACGTTTGAATGACCCTCATGAAAGGCTTGATTGTAACCAGATAGAACCCTATTGTCATATGAGGAGAAAAGAAAACAGAGACTGAATCACTAGTTGTACTTTTAATAACACTGAAAAGTGTATATAGACAACTAATTACAAAACAACAAGATGTCAGTTTGATGCTCAGAACTGCTTACTGTAGTCGGATGAGCTAACTTCAGTTCATACTTCAATGTACTTCTACCACAATCTTCTGATCCATGCATTTTCTCCCAGTGGTAGAGAATGAAATATATCTGTTTTTTTATTTCTCCATTTATTTAATCTGGCCCGGATAAGTTGACCCTGACACGTCAGGCTAGAGGATGCCAGTTAGGACAGAGTGACTTTATCATTTTCATTTAATCACTGACCCGTAATAGTCTGGCCACGCGGTAGTGATGGCCGAGCCCTGAGCTGCAAACATCTGCTCTGAGAGAAACTGTTGGCTGTCAGCCTCCCTGGCAGGGTCAAGAGGCGAGCAACCATTTCCCCAGGTACATGCTGGCTTGAAGACTTGTGACTGAAGACTTTCATATCTTGAGATGCCAGTGTGGCAACAGTGATCCTCTGTAGTGACGCTCACCGCTCCAGCGTTTGACCCTTTGGTTGGCGACCACAGCTGAGGTCGGGACACAAGGACAGCATTATATAAGCCAGCACCTCCGTCTGTTTATGTGCAGCTCTGTTTTTCTGTCTTCTCAGTCTCTCTGTCTCCATCGCGCTGATCAACAGTGTGAGTGATGGTGAGGGTAATGAGAGCGACCGTGGCTGTGCTGCTGCTCTGTAATGACATTATCATACATTAGCACTCTGGTTTTCATCAGCGAGGAGGCGCATGAATCACAGGCAAGTGGTTGAAGGTCTCTATTAAAATGATATTACTTCAAAGACCCGAAATAAATGAGTGGCGTGATGCGGGCTGGAGAAGATGTAAGGTGGAGCGTGCGCTCTGGCCACTTGGTGCTGCAGCCTGAAATGATCTTTGACAGTGTGGTGCCTGCTGCAGACCTCTCTGGCCGTTTAATTATGTCCAACCTCTGGATCAAGCATGCATCTGAGGGGCTGTCAGCTCATCAACAGGATGGGAAATGAGGTTAAAATGCATTTATCTAGAAATGAGCTCTTCTAATTACCATTACTCAAGGCTCTCTTGTTTGCTCCTTGTCTCATCCTGAACATGAATTGTTTGTCTGTCCTACATCAAAACCCATTGCACTGTAAAAGTGGCGCGTGTTGAATCATTGTTGAGTCAATGCTGAACAGTTTACATAAGATCAGACATGGCTGGAACCTAAATCTTTTGCTTTGGTTTGCCCCCACCTGACATGGAGCTTCATTTTCTCTTCACACGTCATTGTATTTTGATAGAAAATTATATATATGATTCAGATGTTGCTTAAATTGATATAATTATTTCTTCACCTCTTTATGTTTTGAAGTGTAATGATTGTGAGTTCATGACATAATGGCATCAACACGACCTCCAGACGCACCTGAGCTCTTACTGAGGGGCTGGATAGCAACCAGCTCAAATATATCCTGTGCAAAAATGGCCATACTCCAAAGCCAGGCCCATCAGAGCATACCAGCAAAAGCTTGGTTCTCATGGGAGAGTCAGATTTCAATCGATTTCTTTCTCTCATCGAATGTGCTGATAATGTGAGGTAGCTAGATTATCTGGTAAATTTATCTGTGTTTCCCTTGCTAGCTCAGTCGAACTGACTATTGGTGTCTGTTATGTTTTATGCACATTTGACTTGGTGTTCTTTGCTACATCTGTCCTGAAATGTCTTTGGTCCCAAGTGCTGACTGTATGTCACTATTTTACATTAGAAATTGCTAAATAATTTCTGTAATAGAAGTAAAAACTAACAACAAACTTATACAAAATAGCGATTATGATGACATAAAAGAATCCCAGACACCCTTCTCTTTACAAAACACAGCCAACAAGGCAACATCTTGCATCACTTTCACTCTTCTTAGCTGCTTCTTCCTTCTGCTCAACACACACAATCAATCCATGAACTTGTGTCGCAACTTTTTTAGCGTCTTCAAGGGATTAATAATGGTGAAGTGAGCCTGACCTGTACAAAAAGGAGCCGCATTTTCTACACACTCTTCTATACACTTGTGTTGCCTGATGTTGCACATGTTAAGCTTTCATCTGCTTGTCTTCATCACCTGTCTTCAGGTTCAGACCAGAGTGTTTCCTCACCCAGCACCACTGCACCTGAAGCCAGAACTAAGAAGACAGACACCCCAGTTCCTCATGAGGACACCCAAAATGTCACTCAAAAGAGCACCACAGCGACCCCTGCCGCTGCGACTCCACCTGATGGTAGCTATCTTTCAATTATCAGCACTCAATTTGTGGAAAAAAATATCATGACGTGTTGGAAAACTGTCAGTATTAAAGTACAGATGCAGATAGAGAAGCTTTTGTTTTAGCGGAGCTGGAGTGCATCATCCTGAGAATTTGGATCATGAGATTATCTGGTAAATTTAGCGCTATCGGCGTTTCCCATGCTCGCCCGGTCGAACTGACGAATTGTGTCTGTTAGTTTATTTGCACATTTGACTTGGCTTTCTTTGCTACATCTGTCCTGAAATGTCTTTGGTCCCAAGTCCTGATTGTATGTCACTATTTTAGATTAGAGATTGCTAAATAATGTCTGCAATAGAAGTAAAAACTAACAACAAACGTACACAAAATAGCGATTATGATGACAAAAAAAGAACCTCAGACACCCTTCTCTTTACAAAACACAGCCAACAAGGCAACATCTTGCATCACTTTCACTCTTCTCAGCTGCTTCTTTCCTCTGCTCAACACACACAGTCAATCCATGAACTTGTGTCGCAACTTTTTTTAGCGTCTTCAACGGATTAATAACGGTGAAATGAGCCTGACCTGTACTAAAAAGGAGCAAAATTATCCCGATGTTGCACATGTTAAGCTTTCATCTGCTTGTCTTCATCACCTGTCTTCAGGTCCAGGCCAGAGTGTTTCCCCACCCAGCACCACTGCACCTGAAGCCAGAACTAATAAGACAGACACCCCAGTTCCTCATGAGGACACCCAAAATGTCACTCAAAAGAGCACCACAGCGACCCCTGCCCCTGCGACTCCACCTGATGGTAACTATCTTTCAATTATCAGCACTCAATTTGTGGAAAAAATGTCATGACATGTTGGAAAACTGTCAGTATTAAAGTACAGATGCAGATAGAAGCTTTTGGTTTAGGGGAAGTGAGCTAACAGCTGTGTGTAGATAGTGAGATGTGATAAAATGCTGTGGGACTTTTCACAGAGTGTTGAGAAGTGAAACAGCTCACTCCTCACACATACATCCCATATTCACACTGGTAATGAAAAGGGTAGTGCACCCATATTATTCATAAAGCGGCGTTGTGAAGACAAAACTTGGGGGATATTCCCAGTTCAGACTATTGGTCTTTTTTATTATTAATATTATGTGTTTTACTTCAGAATTAAAAATACATATGAAAATATAATCGGAAATAAATGTGAATATCCAAATGTTTACAAATTTTTCAATGGGAGGTATGTTAATATGTCACTAAAGAGAGCAGTGAATTTATATTCAAAAGGAGGAAATAAATAAAAGGTTTATGTATGCAAATGGAAAAAAGGGATAATAAATTAATATAATCAGAAATGGGGAAATAAATACAAATATATATGGAAATTAGGCAACAATAAACGAATATATGTGAAAAGAAGAAATATATATGAAAATAAAATGGCGTTAACAATGAATGAATTGACATATCCTTATATTTCTCCGAGGAACAGTGACAGATGGAACCCAAGTTTGTGGTAACTTGAAGAGAGGGTGACTAGGACAACAAACGTAGGAGTTAATAGGTTTATTTATATGTGAACAGAAGGCTGAAAAGACAGGAAAGAGGACCAAGGTCTGGACCGGGAGAGAAGCACACAAAGAGAACCATGGGAGTAAAACCTGAAACAGAACTAAACACGGTATGATCGAGTAAAGCAAAGAATAGAAATAGATGACAGTCAACTCACCAAGAACTATGGCAGCAAAAATGGAACTGAAATTCATGTGGTCAACACACAATGAATGTGGGAAAAAGCTATAAATAGGAACAGTGATAGAAAACTTGTGATGAGTAGCACCCAGTCATGGCTGCCCTGGTTAACAAAGGGGCGTGTGACGGTCGAAAGTCTCACGGAAATTTTGACCACGAAAGGTTCTAGCACCACAAATTGAGAGCCGGAAATCACAATCACGAACATACCGCAAAAAGAGCGTCCAGTCACCATCTTCAAAGCAAGGATGTCCTGGCACACAGTAATGGATCCAGGAAGCTTTTAAGACGGGGGTCGATAGCTGAGTGCAGATTGGTACCATGTGTGTGCCAGTACTGGTGAAGCGAGGAAGAGCACTGCTGCATGGATGCAGGAAGTCTACAACAAAATTAATATTTCAGCGTCACTGAAATATTTACACCCCCAAACTGGCTTTTTTGACAGACTACTCCTTTGCTTCATTTTGGCTTCATTTTGCCCTCAAGTGTGAAAGGATAAGAGTCTAAAGCCATGGTTCGCCAGAGACATGCCTTTTCCCAGCAGAGAGTGAATCATCTTGTGAGGGGATTTCCAGAGTTGCCGGTTTTTTTTCAAAATGTAAACATAAACAACCATTTGCTTGTATCTAACAGTATTGGTGTTTTGCAGGTGCAATGTCTCACCGCATCCTCATGACCAACCAAACAGGTGATGCAAATAGGAATCAGAATACGACGTTGGAGCCCCCACTTGTCACCACAGCCATTTCCTCGAATGAATCTCACAGTAGCAACAGCACATCAAGACCCCTTAAAGTCAATCACACATCTTCATCTTTGGTTTCTGTGGTGACATCAGACCCTCTCAAAGAGACACACACGTCCACCACAGTTCCACCAGCAAAGTCCACCACTGCATCCGACTCAAGTCCCATCTCCACAAAGGTGATCAGTAGTTCTCATCCAACCACCAACGTTTTACAGCATAGTGAGTCAACCACTCAAGTCCACATTAAGGCCTCAACTAAACTGGCGAACATCACCACCACAAAGACTGAAATCCACACTGACACATCATCCAAGCTCAACATAAAGGGAGACAGTAAGTGCATTTTCTTATTTTAGTTCTGGTCTTTGTTTTGAGCTTGTAAAATATCACAACAACAGAAGCTCTGTTCTATGTTTATCAAGCACAACAGTCACTTCTGTACACACACACACAGACACAGACACACACACTCTTCCCACGTTCACAGATTCTGTCATCAGCAACAACAAGGTCACAATCCCAGCTCTGTTGGGACTGGCAGTCATGGGACCAACCAGTTGAGCCTCATGCTGTGTCTGTCGTCTGTGTCTTAACTGAATTATTTATTTATTCTTCTGAATCCACAACACTGCAGATTTCCCTTTTAGATACGCTTCTCCGCCATTCTAATATCTCATTCTGCGGTATTAGAACGGAAATGCTCTACACTTGAGGGAGACAAACTTAGAATTTCCGTATTTTTAGAAATAATAGAAGAAATATAGTTACATATATATAGCTAGTTTTATATAAATAGATGGTTGTATAACACATAATTTCATACAGAGAAAACATATTTCATATGTTTTACATTGCTTACAGGAAGTTTTTCAACATCGTCTGCACTGGACATGCGACAGAAAAAAACATAGAAAATATGAATAAAGAATTAAGTAATCCGTTTTTCTTAAATGAGAAAACTACTCCTGAATTACAGTTCAAAGAAAAAAATAAGAATAATGAAAAATGATTTTTTTTTAACGTCACATAAAAGAAAAACATGAAAGAAGAACAAAAACAAAAAGAAACAATGTGGGAATAGAAATAAAAAAACCTGCACTGAAAATGTTAGAAGGCCAGAACAGTAATACTTTACATCTCTGTGGTTGAAGTGTTGCCTCCCCTTCTCTTTTCTCCAGAGACAGAGAGTGTGTGGTTGTTGCTGCTTTGCATGAGAGGAAATAAAAGTTTACACTGGAAGGTTCTGTAGCAACATCCTTATATAGAAATCAGGGAAACACACTGCTCCTGCTCAGGCGTCACCACCGTGGCCAGGCCACGAATGATAACATGCAGCCTCAGAACAGGCGGCCTCGTCCTCCTAGAATAAAGTGACAGAACACTGGTTTTTGTGTTCACATATGTCCATGACTTTGCTCTGTCAGTGAACAGCAGGCAGGTTTAGCTTCCTGTGTCTGACATTTCCGCTCCAAACAGAGTGATTAACATGTGCCACACTAGTCTAAATTTAACCTCAGCTGCAGGGTTAGTGTATGAGATTTCTGTTCTAACTGTTCAGGGGTGAGAAACCAGAGCCTTTCTGAATGAAAGCAGTTTTTTCCCCTCTTCCATACTAACATCCAATACTACAATCACAACAATAATGCATCAGTGGATAAATGTGGACTAAGACGGGACGGTAGTGATCGTGAGCATATTGATGGCGATATAAAACCACGTCTGAGTGCTGCTTATCCACAGAGGAGGTTTAAACTGCTGAAAAGGTTAATGGTTTGATGCAAAGTCTGGTCAATTTCATTTCCAAGTGGCCACATTATATACTGTGAATGTTGTGAGAGGCCGTCAAGACTAAAGACTGGAGAATCTTGGATTTAATCATTCAACTTAAATAGTAGTTTCATTGATATTAAAATAGTATGAAAATGAAAAGTCATTTGGAATTTGGCCCCACTTTGCCCACATCTGCTTGAGTATGACAAAAACGCTGTTTCACATCCATGCTTTCTGTTTCCGCAGCCAAGAAGGACAGTAAGTCTCCTCCACTAGACCCCCTCCTTGCTGGCCTGGTGTCAGCCTTCATCATCACTGCCGTCATCATCACCCTGCTCCTCTTCCTCAAACTGAGGCGAAGAGACACCAGACCTGAGTTCCGCAGGCTGCAGGAACTGCCCATGGTGAGCTCACAAGGACTAAGTGCACTCACGAAGTGATCGTTTCTTTTTGTCACGTCAGCATCAATGCTGATGACATATACAAGCCGCTGACCTGCGGACGATCAGTGAAGTACTCACAACTTAAACCCTGAATATGGCGATGAAGACTCCTGAACAACTGGGTCATTATAGTTGGGTTAAGAGTCCTGCTTGAGGTTAGCCATTTGTTTCTGATGGTTAAGGGTGAGAAGCATTATGGAAATGAGAGGTCCTCAGAAAAATAGCAAAACAAAAATGTTTGCGTGTGTGATTTTGTCTTCAGCAGGTTGTGACTTGTGACCATCAGGAATCCTAAAGCTTCAGCGTTTACAGTGTCTCTGTGTTCATTTGACAGGATGACATGGAGGACACACCCTTGTCCATGTACAGCTACTGACCCAGGATGACCTGGTCCATGTTCAGAACTCCTCACCAGGATCATGGCTCGCTTTGATTCTGGTTTCTCGCCCAAAAATTCCCGCACGCGCACAGGACTCTGCACAGGCTACAGCCGCTCTCAAGCATGCATCGGATCATCTTCAGCAGAGATGATATGTGAGAGAATGCAAACAGTGCCTCTGTTATTTTAATGTTAGCCAGCCCAAATGTTTAAGTGACTGCTTAGGGACGTTCCAAGTTATGGAATCAGATGTGCCCACATTGTTAGGAAATGGTACAACATCAGGGGAACCTTCATCTGGGTTGACCTGAAGTCTGCTTCACTGTCTGCTCTCCGCTGTGAATCCAGTCAACTGAACAAAGCAGTGACTCACAGCAGAGCTCTGATTTCAGTGTTGTTGTGTTTGCACTTTACTTTTTCAAGTGTGTGTGTGTGGGGGGGGATACAAATATTGTCCGTGTATGTGAGAATCGTAGCTTTCAGATTAGATGTGTGAGTCTGGGTTAGAGAGCGTTTGTACATGTTGTGTATTTTTAAATTTATGCCACGGATTAGCCTATTTAATATTTGTCACTCTCAGGCCATCCACTTAGATTTTCATTTTCAGGATCATATCTGTCAAATAGAGAGTGCCTTACAAATACACTGTGTACTCCAGTGCTTTAGCCCCATGACTTCTCTAACTGTAAACCAAATCAGTAGCAAGAATGGTGGTAAGAAATACTACTGATGCTTGTCTGTCATAACGCCCATGCTTTTGTCATATTTCATGGTCTGATTGAGTATCCAAACATTGTATTTTGTAGCTAATTTTCCAAAAAGGGCAAGTGAATGTGACTTTCTACTGGATTGCAGTGATGAGAGAAACCAGCGAGTGTCTTTAGATGTTGTGCAACAAGTCAGAGTGTTAATAATAATAATATTGAACCCAGGATAAACAATGGAAATGATAGGAATGTGAAGTTGTGATGACCAAGTTGATATGTAGCTACCTGATGTACAATGCCTTTCGTTGAACTCCTGTTCTGTTACACAAGTCATTTCTGTTGCAAAGTTGTGGCCATGTTATTTCTTAAAATGTTGAATACATTTGTGAAAGTGGTGTGAAAATTGGTGACTACATTTTGCAGAAAAATATGGATCCCTGTTTTGCCATTAAACATACTTTGACATCTACAAACACTTCTTTCGTCATTTGAGATTATAAAACAAAGGAGTTGATGAGAGCATTTACATCTACATAGGGGGCCTCATGTAAACTCTTGAAAAAAACATGACAGTCACTAACAGTATCAGTATAACTACACTGAATAAAAAAAGAATTATCAGTTCAGAATTTTATTGTTTTTTTATGGACATATGTGAACTAATCTTTACAAGCAAAACAGTCTTTTTTTATGACGACGTTTTCTGATAAACCTTTAACTAAACCACCGAGCTCTTAGATTCAGGTCCATGGTTAGTACCATAGATTACAATACAAATTCAGTGAAACACAAACATTTCAGGCAATTCCACAAGATACGATACTATGATTGCACCATATGGAACACCTAATGCTTTATAAACACATTTTGTTCATGGCACTGTTCATTAAAAAAAACGCAAACAAAGATTAGTAATATTTCACAAGTCAATACAAAAATCACAAACAAAACCCTTCATTGTGATACAAACAAGTCACCTATACAAACGTCATCTACATTCATTCAGTCTTCTCTTCTTGCCCTGAGCAGCTGGCAAAAATACCATCAACATTTTAAGACAAACTTACAAATAACAAAGTTGACCTTTACATTCAGCTGATTCATTGCGTGTGAAGAGAACAATACTTGGCCATTGAAATACAAGAAAGAAATAACAGCCTCATTCATGAGCTATTATCTTCAGCAACAAACAAGATAGTTCTTTATAAAATCTGTAAACACAGCTACACAAAAAAGCTACTTTATTCAAACAAAAGTTGAACTGCTGACCGGCGTGGCACTATGTCTTCATAGAAAAGCAGCACAGTCACAATGATCTCTTGCATTATATCGGTCTGCACTCCCTCAGTGGGGGCGTCTGGACACTGAAATATTTAACAGCCTTACACCGGGCCTGGCACACTGTGACTCATGTCAGACAGACCTGCTGGTACAACAGGAATTGAGAGCAGATGGAGACCACAGTGGTGCGGAGGGGTGTGGGAGTCGCCCCCAATTTGTTTCCATTTGTGCTCACTTGAATTGGACCTGCAGGAACCACCAATTCACCACGTGCCTCACATGACTCGTGCCAACTTGATCTGACGAAGTATCGCCCAAGTTAAAGCTCTACCAAAACTAAATACAGTAGAGAGGTTCCCTACTGAGTCACAAGTTCTTACAGTCATATTCAAATTACAATAAAGCGCTGAAAAATTGAACCTTTACTGTACAAGCTGTTAAGGCAAACATAAGAGAAAAGTAATGGCCAATGAATTAATAAATGACTGAGATGACTGATTTTATCCTCAAAGCAGGATTCAGAGTAAATTTTACAACATTCTGTAGCAGCTAAGTCATCAACCAACTTGCTTCTACAACCTGCTTCAGAACCCATTTCAGAACTATTTCACAGTAAGCAGGGTTTGTTTATCTTTCTTTGTTTAAGGCTGATATTCACAACGATAAAAGGCCTCTTATTTTCCCCCACCATACAGGATGCTAGAGAAGATAGACATCAAATGAAAACAAGATTGTATTAGCACAAAGCCACAAGAAAATTTGCGAACCAGCTCATGGTTCTGAAGGTATTTTTGAAACAGCAAACAAAGCACTGATCGTATAATTAAAGAGATATGTTTATGAGGCAAGTCAGCTCTTCCTCTAACCGCTCATCGGTGGTTTCTCTTGAATCACTTCTGCTAAATCGCAGTCTTGACCAGACAGCATGGAGGATTTACCCAGCGAACAATCTCCCATCAGAAAAAAAACTTTTCACAGATTTGGAAGGGAATCACAGCCACTGCTCAGAAACAAGGTCAGACCTGTAGTTTTTTTGAGTTGACATGTTGAGGGTGTGGTAGCGCCGAGTGTTTTGAGTGCCGATTTAGAAAACTAGAAAAACTGAATTATTACTCATTTCCCTCTCATATGTGCTGCAGGCTACAAGGGACAGGGAGGCAGCCAGACATGATTCGGACAAATGCTGGTAAAAACATTAGTACATGTTAACGGTAAGACGTACAGGTACAGACGTAGCACAGAAGTGCTTCACTGGACAGCTCTCATGAAGCATTTTGACCTCACTAAAGGATCAGATAACTGACCAATCTTAACATGAAGCACTAAAAGTCAGACTCAGTCACCCATCACACCAAACAATCACGTTATTAAAGAGGTGGAGTGAAAGTTGAGGGTCATGGAACAGAAACACCTTTGAAACACAGATCTTTGGAAATGAATTACAGCTCATCTGTGAAAGGTCGGAAAAGTCACAAGTTGCACAACCTAGACCTGAACCCAGGCTGACTCATATCCAAACCTCATTCTGCCATTTTCATTAAAAAAAAAAATCCCCTTTTTAAGTTAACAAGCAGATGCATGAAAGCATCAGTGACATCACTAGTGCCACTGAAAACAATGCAAAAGTACTAACCAAACAAAATTTTAACTCACCGTTTCATACACTTTACAAGAGCTTTTCAATATGAATATATGATACAAATGAAACATGAGATCATCATTAATAAGCTGTATGAGGTTTGAGATAAAGATGCAAGAAAACACAAATGATATGCAGATGCCATCTGCTTCTGTTTTTAGCTTGCTTTTTGAACCATGACAGGTTCAACAAAACTAAAAGTATTAAAACACCCATGGCACACAGCGATTGTAGTCATTAACACTGTTTGCTTTAGTATCTCTTAAAATATTTTGGGCCAAATAGCCCTTAAAAACGGCAGTTGAATGCAGACGGTTCAAATACTATATGAACTTGAAGATGAACAGTTACTGAGCAT
Organism: Synchiropus splendidus; assembly: GCF_027744825.2. Taxonomy (NCBI): domain Eukaryota; kingdom Metazoa; phylum Chordata; class Actinopteri; order Syngnathiformes; family Callionymidae; genus Synchiropus; species Synchiropus splendidus. The sequence goes on along the minus strand of NC_071334.1, from coordinate 19,199,094 downwards.
GCACTGGTTGTATATGTTAACTTAAAGTCTTCTCAGCAGATTGTGTTGTGATAGTTGAGATATTTGTAAAATTCCACAATGAGATTAAGACACTTTTTTCTCTGGATCATCTGACAACATGGAATCAATCAATGAAAACATCCGAGCTACTTTGGAATGCCAGCTTCAGCGTCCTAAACTGTTGACAGATCATTGAGGCTCAGATCAGACTCTGACTCTGCAGGAGCATCATCACCCAGGAGGTTGTCACTATCGTCATCCTCATCCTCCAGATCAGTTGCTGGACTGGAAAAGTTGCTCTTCCTGGACTGAACGCTTAGACGCACTGTCGACTTCTGAGGAATAGCTGGGGGGAACAAAAGGAAAAATAAAGGGAAAGAATAAAGAGTATACGTGGTGAGAGGTATGTGTAAATGTGAGAATGGAGTGAGAAAAAGAATGGATATCTTGAATGTTTGAAAGACTGGCTCAGTGACTCAAGTTTCACTGCGATGAATATAAGGGTGAAGCCACATGTTGTGTGGGAGGGCGGGGGAAGGAAATTACGTGTTCCATCTTGTGGCAGAATGTTATTGCATGATGCATCGGACAGAATGTGTCACTGGGGTAGTCAGTTTCACTATCAGCCAAATATTGACTTGCATACGCAGCTATACATTCCATTAGGCCATAGTTTGTGTGAATGTGTAATGGCTCTGACAGCTTTAGGCAGAAACTGGTCTTCTAAGCAAAGATAAGTCTCATTTAAGATATTTAAAAGTCAAATGAGCAGCATCCATGTTTGCAATGATTTGTTCTCACTTTGCTCTTTGTCGTCCAGCCAGGACAAATCATCGGAGCTGATCTCAGCCAGACTCGGTGTTGGACTGAAGTCGTCTGAATCAGAGTCTGGCTTCGTCTCTAAAATCGTGACCCCTCGTCTCTGATGATGAGCAGGTGACAGACCTGTGGGCGAAAGAAAAAGCGCTATGAAACTGAGTGTTTATGATTTGTTTTTCAGAAAAACTAAAGAAACACCAGAACCCTGTGTATACTGCTTTACAACATGATGCATGCATCAACAGTGGTGTCTTGCCTGATGCCTGTGGTGACAGCGTTGATGGGTCATTTTCTCGGAGAAGACCGTGAACCTCTTCCTTCAGCTCTGACACAGTTGCACTGTCGGAGCACATGGTCGGCATTACGTTACATTCTGGTTACACGGTCTAAATATCAGGATTATTATTTTTCTGGTGCAATGCGGACACTGTCTAGCATACTGACATGAATTCATTCCTTTCATTGAACCAGTTCATTATCAACTGTACATATGCAACAACTATAATCACGCTCTGCAACAAAATCTCAATGTTCACACTTTTACACATCGACTGTGTGCATTCTTCCTTCATTTCTGCAGCCAAAAATAAACTCAAAATACTAAACAGAAACCAGTGATGCAACCATACAAAACACTCATCAACTGAAAAGCACTCAGTTGTCCCACCTTGCACACGCATCAGTGAAATGCAGACCCATGTGTAGTCTTTCTACCTGACTTGGCGAAACTCTTGTCGTGTCTGTGAATACTGGGAGACGGTCTTCGCCAGATCAGTGCTGTGACTCCTGTAGCTGTCAGTCAACTCCTGCAGTGTCTAAATACGTGAAGCAAAGATTAAAACTCAAGTGCTTTTATGCATGACAAATGGAAGCGGCAAGCACCTTGCAAGTTCTATCGTAGTGTCGCCGAGCCTCTCTGGCCTCCATTTGCTGGGAGAACAGGTCCTCCTCTTGTCTACCTGTCAGGAAATGAAGAGGGAGCTTAAGCAGGACCGGGCTTGTCTTTGTTTTACAGGGCAGTGTTGCATTATACAAATGAGTAGTCCCACAGTATCAGTACAAGTGATCATTTATTTGCTGATGTGACTCACTTAATCGCACTTTCAGTTGATCCACCTCACGTCGCAGATGTTCCATCTCATCTCTGTGAACGTTGGAACTGAAACTATAAAAAATAAATGAATAAAAAAGAAAGAGAGATTAAATGAAAATATACTGTATGAAACCAATCCTGGGAAAACACACACAGGAAGCATTTGACTGGGAGAGAAAGAAGTGGCCAGCTGTGAACTAATAAAATACAAGGAATTTACCAGAAGGAACAATTATTCTAATATATAAATAAGATTCTTTGTGACAACAGAGAACACTCATATCATAGCACAACCCCACCCTACCCGAGATCTACTACCTTTCCTCCAGGTTGCCTAGAGAAGTGGCTCGGGCGATATGTCCTCGCAAACTGCTGAGCTCGCGTCCCACCTCCCTTCGCCACTGCTCCATCTTTTTCTCCACTCCTGGGCTGTGAGTCTTCCTCACTTCATCCATCTCCCTTTCCCCATACCTCAGTTCTTCTCTCAGCCTGTCAACCTCCTCTGGAAAAGAAGACAGATGGCATAAGGATGGGGGAATTTTTTTTCCTCTCTGCAAGACTGAGTAGATGAGCATGATTCATCATATTTAAATATAGATGATCTGTTTCTAAAAGAGTGAAAGAACGTTTAGCACCAGCTGAGGTGGAAGGATGAGTAAGCATTTACTGCTGGAAACTAAATGCGGCAACAGCACACATACATGATGGCACAAGCATTGATACACTGACCCAGTCTCACACACTCAATTACACCCACGCAATTATTACATAATAACACCAGCAACACCAAGACTTGTGCAACAAACTTAAGATGACTGTATTGTCTGTGTCATAGTTGTATTGAGGTTCCATCAACAATCTATTTTTCTTTCTTTTTTTCTTCTTTTGCATTCATTTTATTCTGTATTGTGTGAAGATTCTGTATGGTGAGTTTCAGTTCTAATCCAATTAATATAGTAGCATTGAATTGAACTAAAGCTTCCAAAAAGTCCCAGTCATCCTTTACATAAATAATTCATAAATGACAAATTAAATTGTGTTTATGATGATAACTCGCTTTTTAGTATTTGATTTTTTTTAATGACTTAAGAGAAGAGTTCTTCCTGTGTGTGTGCGAAAAATGTTTCACATTCATGTAAACACAGCTGATGCTCATCATTTTCAGTTACCTTGGAGGGCTTGAATGTGGGATTGGTGGGACTGTCTCTCTCGCTCCATGTTATAAAGCCTCTTGGTTAGAGACTCAATGGCCTTAAAAAAAGTTTGTACTTGTTTAAATCACACATAAGAGAATGACACCACATCTTAACCATAACAACTCGAAAACCTGGTTTTGCAGCTGGACTTGTGACTGGACCGCTGCAATGTCTGACCACTGAACAGCACGGCTGAGAGACGATGACGGTTGATGGTGAAGGGAGGCTCGAGGAGGAAGAGCAGGAGGGTCTAGATGTACATAATGGCTTCTCTCTCTTTCTGGAAACAGATCTACAAACAACAAAAGAGAGACATCCCGGTGTGAGAGGGTGATGGAGTAAAAACAGCCAATAGAAATAGTTGAATTTTGATTTGGCACCAAGAGCAGGAAATGTTGCTTCACCTTCCTGGCAAAGTTTCCGTGGTGACGCCAGTCTTTCCTGTGAACTCATGAAAGAATTTCAGTTATTTTTTCAACACAGTTATTTTCCCACAACTAGACGAGCGGAACGTTTGCAGCGCATCGCTGCCATCTACTGATTTTACAAAACACAAGTTAAGTTCCAGAGAATGAAAATAACAAGTGGGAATAAATAGTTTAATTTTCTAAAAGTCGTTGATTTATTAAATGTCAGTGTGTTGTCCCTTAATCTTGTGGCAGGGGAACCCTTTTCAGATTCAAAGACACCAGACCTGAATAGTTTTAAAATAGCCTGTTCATTGTTCATCCGCCTATATAAACGCAAAACATCCAGTTTCAGAATAGTCTGATTCAAAAATGTCAGTCAAAAGTTAGTCAGAATACATTGAAGTGTCTTTGGAAAACAAAGCATTAATTTAACTGCAAAAGTATCTAGCAACAGCAATACACAACAAAATGTTATAAAGGTTTTTAATTCTGACTGCAAACAAAATTAGTCTTCATTAAGCAGCTCAAACACACACACACCAATCCCAGCAATTTATATCAATGACTAACTCACAGAAAGGTTTCAGACAATGCAAAACGACCTCTACAAGGAAATGGCAAACTATTTTATCTGAATCTGTCACTTTGGAAATCACTCTTTATACCCTCCATCTTTAGAGCAGAAATGGCATCTAAAACATGGGAGTAAAATGCTGTGCTAAGTGGCTAAGACAGGCACCCAATGACAGATGATATACACTGCAAGGGAAAACTTCTCACCCTCATTTTGGCCACACTTCCATCTGCAGCTGACAGGATGGAGCTCAGCTGATTGTCCCAGTTCATTACTCTGCGATCCTGGAAACCAAAGTGTGAAGCTCAACATTCATTCACTCGTATGACATCTGTAACAAAGTAACACATCGCAGCGGTGTGATCTTCGACACCAGAAGATAGAGTTACACCACTGATGCCCGTGTCAGTTACTGCCAACAGAGAACAGGCTAATAATAATAATGTCATTAAGAGTCATCGAGGAATAACCAACCTCTTTCCAGCCACCGAGAATAGAAGCCAGAGGCGGTGCGTCACTCTGGGGATGCTGAACTTCACCTCGACTCACAAAAAAGAAGGCTAAATAAGCGTCAACGCAGGACGACACATACTTAGCTTCGGCTAAGCAGTGACGACTAGTTTAATCACTGCTGTTGAGCACAGGTTGCTGGGGGAAAATATCTTTGGCCTTCCAACCGATACAATTGAGATAGAACTCGAAGCCGAAACATTTCAATTCGGGAGGGGCCAAAAAAACAACTGTGAGCGTTCCCAGAGGCTCAGACACACAGTAGTCCACTTTTAAATCCAGGTGCCCGCAAACTGCAGCGTGATGACGCAGTACGCTCGCGCGTCTGGGTGACGTAAAAAGTAACGAAATGGATACAAATGTCTTTTGGAATATATATATTTTCATCCGTTAAATATTATGGGCATTGGTTAATATTACATATTATTTAAATGTAAAAAAATATGAATATTATTGTAAAAAAAACTTGAGAAAATGCAATACCCATAATGCACTGCCACTGCAAACAGCAATGGCGGACTCTACTGTCAACATGGGAAGTGTAACAGGACTTTTGGAGGACTATCTTTCGAAATTTGGCTTTGAAGTACATCCGCTTAAGGTGTTAAAACAGTTACCTTTTTTCCTAGTGCTTCTCTGTATGTTGTATTTCTAATGCGTTGAAGTTTTTCGAGGCTTGAGAAATGGTCAAGGTTTGATTTATTATTACTGTTGTTATTATTAATTTGAGGGAAGAGGAAACCGAGGACAGGGTGAGATATCCAATTAACAATTCCAATTATTATTAATTGGAATCGTGTCTAAATCTCAGATGTATTTGTTTATTTTGATCCTTTTTTTTTTCTTTAGATCAATTAATAATATCCTATCGATGGGGTAACTATCAAATCTCAGCCTCTGTGTCTGTCCAATAATAGTTGTGTTTGCAGGTTGGCTGGTACAACTCGGTGCTTCAAGAATCTTTGCACCTACATTTCCCTGACAACTGCCTGGCTGTGTTGGTGCTCAGCACTCCTACTATGTTTGAGAAAACCTTCCTTCCCTTCATAGAACAGAAGGGATGCCAGGGGCTGTCAGATCCCATAGACCAGTGTGTCAGAGACTGCATCTCCACTGCCGTCACCCAGGTGTGTGTCTTTGTGTGTGTACCGATTGTTGCGTAGCAGTTTGTTAAAAAAAATCAACTCACAATTTTTCTCCTCTTTTCAAGTGTTTTCCACATCTGGATGTGGATGTAATGTATGACTATGAACTGCTACCTAGCAGGAAGCCAAAGTTTTTGGCGCAGACGGCTGCTCATGTCTCTGGTGCTGCTTATTACTACCAACAGTCCAATGTCCCAGACCAGCCATGGGGGGCAAAAGTAATAACACATTTAAGAAACAAAAGACGTTGTTCTGTACAAATACTCTCGATGGCCATTACAATCTGTATTTTCAGAAAATGTTCGGAGTGTGTGTACATCCAAAATACGGAGGCTGGTTTGCCATAAGAGCTCTCTTGGTGTTTACTGGTGTGGAAGTGGACTCGGATCTGGCGCAGCCCACTCCAGTTGACTGTGTGCCGACAAGGGAGGGCAGGATTCAACTACTGGAGAGTTTCAATCTGCATTGGCAGGTAACTGTTGACGCATTTAGATAGTTTCACTGATTGTTGGTTTTGTAATTTTGAATGTATCAAGTCCACCATGTTGCCAGTCTATCTTCTTAAACAAGTTGTGATTTTAAACAGACCCATTGTTTTATTTTTTAGTTTAGTTAGTATGTTTGACCAATTCAGAGTGTTTGATTAGGAAGAGGTCAGCTACTATTTTCAATGGTGAATAAACTGTACCTCTGTGATCACATTCTTCTCCAATTGCACCAATCACAGCTCAAGTTCAAGATCAAGTTCTGGTAATATCTATTTTTACCTCATGTGCGAGTAGACTGGGATTCATGAAGGTTTCAAGCCGTCTGCAGGTTATTTTGCCGGGAATTATGTCAAAGAAATATGTAGCTAAGGCTTCACTTGAGTGAGCAGACATTTAAGAACAGTCTAAACTTAACTTCTGTCTGTTTTGCTGATTTATTGCACAAAAAGATCTACAAAATGTAACACTCATGGTCTGCTCTTGAGTTCCTAAAGATGGCTCAATGGCTATAAATGATTGCAATAGGGTCACGCAGAAGGTGAAAACAATTTGCTGCACAGCTTTAATTGTCTAGGACCAGTCTTGTGTTGTGACATCAGAAATGTTTATGGATGGAATTTTTCAAAGTGAGTAATGGCCTTTTTTTCCTCATCTTCAGGACTGGAGCTACAGGAACATCATCACTCCTATCCAGACCTACTCTCAGAAACAACAGGAGTATTTTGCCACCAAACCCAAGCAGCGTTTTGATCTGCTCAGGTCTTGGGGATTGGCACCAAAAAAGAATGAGCCGACTCCGTATGTTTCAGATTCGACAACAAACAGTCACTACTGATGGAAGCTAACGTGGTCCCCTTGAGGATTACAGTACCTTCTTAAAGTCTGCATCTTACAAATATTTAAGTCAGTGACTTGAAATGTAAATTATTGAACTTAATATTTAATATATATTATTTGTTGGGTTGACTAAAGAGAAGCCAAAATTCCTCATACTGTAAGGTTTTTCTTTGCTATGTTTACAGCCAAGTGCACTTGATGGTGATGTGCCTATGAATGACTATGTTTCTACACACTAAGTGACTTAATGGGTGGGGCTGTTGTGAGTGAAAGAGACTTTTGACTTTGTGAAACAGCTGCTATATATTTAGCATTTTTTGCAGCAGTCCTTGAAACATTAAGGCAAATATTCCCCTAAGCATTAGACCTTGCCGTTTACTCGTCCATGTAACGGTTTTATTACGAGTCTTTTATTATCCACCTTGTCTTTTTTTGATCCAAACATGTTATCCCTCCTTTGATTTGATTGATCTTTGCATCATCGGTATCGGTTTTGGAGCAAATCTGTCATATCCACAGGCTAGCTAAATAAAATGAATGAATAAATATTGTCTCATCATTGCTAAATCAGAATTCTGACTTCTAAAGCTGCTTGTGAAAAGTGTGCCAGTCTAGTGCCAGTATTTGTAGACATACCTAGTGACCCAAGTGAAATTTGACCCACTGGTGCTTTCCTCAGATGTTTCTGTATTATTTCTATCTAATGAGTTGTGTGCTCTGGATCTGTCCATCCATTTTGCCCTATTTCAAGTGAATGATCGGTACGACCTGTACTGAGAAACAATTATTCACTTATATATTTATAAAGAGTTTACCTGGCTGTATATCTGTGGGGTCAGTTTACACAAACACTATGTTCCTTTCAATAATATGACAATAATTTATTCTCTCTAAGTTAACTTCAAATAGAATATGATATTATACAACACATATCTAGTTAGTAGGTTAAAAATGTGTCCTTCCTTCGGGGTCAACTCCAGAACTCACTGCATTATGAATGTGAGCTGGCGCTGCCGTCAACCCGGACGATGATTACTCTCAACTCTGAATGACCCCTGTGGCCCATGGTGGAAGCCTCTTCCCCATCGAGGAGGACTTGAATAGTCAAAGTGAGTAGCTTCATAAAAATGTATTCCTTTCTGTATTGGTGAAAACAAACAGACAATATCAGCACATGGGCTTCATCTACAGCCGTTAGTGACAGTGACTGATAACCAGAGGTGGCACATACACTATCTTACCTCTAGAGGTCGCTGTTGCTCTCAAGATACTGTATGGAGCTCAGTTAGCTTAAGTCATTTCAAGCTTCTCGCAAAGAAATATTAATGTTACATCAGCTCTTTTTATATCAACTCGATTGTTTCTCCCTCTTTGGAACTTTTCTGCCTTTCCTAATTCCTTACTGCATCACTTCCCTCTCTCTCTTCTCCCTGTCTTCCCTCTGGTCTTGTTCTGTCTATCTGCGCACTGAATCAGCATTTCGGAGCTGAAGTGCCGCAGGCCTGCAGAGAGGCAGCCCATGGAGTTAATCACACTCCCACAGATAGTGTTCTCCCTCCCCTTCAGATGTTTGTTCCACCTCCCACTTTCTCACTTATTTCCTGTGAGATAGGACTGAACTTTCATACTCTGCTCATAGTGATTGATATCATATATCTGTACCTTGCTGGCATTGGGCAGACAGACATGCAGAAAGGACCCAGTTTTGCTCTCACTACTCACTTCTTCACCCCTCACATCAGTGACCCAATCTAGGGCATCAGTGCCGGAGTGACTCAGTGCAGGGGGCGCACCAGCCCAGACTACTGGGCAATCGATCCCTGTCTGCTGAAACAACACCAGTATGGTCAGTTCCAAGTCATTATTCCGTTCTGTAAATAGCAAATCTCAATAACAAGTTGAACTGAACTGTAGCTTTGATTCCCCCAGAGCTCTAAGTTAATTCGTCACTGTCACTCCCTGTTCACCTGTGTGATTGGTGATGCTCGCAAACCCAGCGCACAAAACAATTGAAGCCATGACTGTACACATAGACCTCAGAGTGGAGGTGCTGTAGAGATGAACACATTATTCGCTGCATAAAGTGAAAAGTTTTTGTGGGTCTACCATGAAGTTCTTCAGATTTTCCGTCCATCTAGTTCAGCGGTTTTTAACCTTTTTAATCTCGGGGCCCACCTTTCCCTGAACAAATGGAGCAAATGCAATAGAACTGATTCATTACTCTTGATTTCATTTGTGATCTATAACACTATTTAATCTACTTATACATAAATAACCCAAAATCTTGTGAAATGACATGAAACCATGTGATCAGCACAATGATATTTGTCATGGAAAAGTCCAAACCAGCAGCAGAACCAGGTGCAAGTCATGTTCATTAAATTTACCAAAGAAAAAATATATATACTTGATGTTGATGAACTGTTGAGAAAATTGGAAAAAGTTAATAAAATAAAGTAATAAAACCATGTCTAAATAGCATAGAAATATATATTTTATTTAAACTCCAAAGAACATATAAGTAAATGATAAATGAAAGTACAGCCATAAAATGTCCAATTAATTTTCAAAACTGCTTCAACAGTTGCATTCGTGAACAGTTTTTACCGTTGGGGTGGGGGCGGCATCACTTTCTTTATCTTTTTTTCATTTCAAGAACTCCTCCATAGTTGTTAACTACCACAGATATGCAGCTGTCAGGTCAATTCAGTGACACACTACTGCCACCTTACGTGGCTCATGTATTAAAACAGGGTCTTGCGGCCCTCACTGCCCAAAGGTGCGAAACAAAAACTTTTCGCGGGCCTCTAGGGGGCGCTCGCGGCCTGACCATGGGCCCTGGCTCTATGGTAAAGAATCACTGCTCTAGTTCATCATGCATATTTTATGTAATGCGGTGTCACTGGAATTGGTGACTGAAGAATGTCCCCTGCTCAAGAAAGTTCATATGCCATTAATATGTGTTATTTGCATTGATTCATTACTTTTGTCTGCAATTTAGTTAACTATTAAGCTTTTTATTTACCAGATAAATCCCCACCAACTGAGCACTGCTGCTCAGTTGGTGGGGATTCATCCTCCTGCGCCCATAGAGCCGGAATGATGTTTCCGGTGAATCACGGTTTAACAAGTCAAACCGTTCAGTTTGTGCGCAGGAGAAAGTTTGCGACTCCAAGTGTAAAGAAATTGTTTTGTTGTTTTCTATTTCACGCTTCTCCCTCAGCATCTTCTTTCCGAGCGCTGTCATTTACGCCTCTGGGTGGAAGGAAGAATACTTTTCTTTGAAGAACCCAGACAGAGAGGAGATGACTCATAGCTATCTAACTTTTGCAGCACTGTGGAGGACAAGATTGAGCATTTAAATTTCATGTAGGGCAGGGGAAAAAAAAGCACACTGTGGTGGATTCGGTTAAGAGTGTAAATATACTTTCCTGTCAATGCTCAGATCTTCGCTCTCCTTTTATATTGAGCTTCGTTGCTCCTCTGCAGCCCCTGTTGTTGCTGGAGGAGCTGGCAGGCAAAGGATAGAGGTTTTCAGCTTCAGCTGGATATTGTACTCACATTTTTGCTCTGTCTCTCTATTTAAAATCAATCACTGTTGCTGCTTAAATCAGATCAAGCACTGAATCGCTTCAACAGTGACATGCAAAGTAGCTATAAATCCATTTAAACCACTGTTGTTTTACAGTCCGCATTAAACGCTTGCAGGGGAAATCCAATAAGGTTTAGTCGCCTCCTGGGTGAAGCTCACTTTAGAATCCATCATCCTATAAAGAAGAATACGGGAAAAGTGGTGAGACCGATTGGGCCAGAGATAAAACAGAAGAGAGATGTGAGTTGTGTTTCATGAGTTGAGGATCAGTGAAGCAGCGCTTTCCGCCCACAGACATCGGTTAACTAGAGGAGAGGCGAAAGGCCAGCGGCAGCTACAGAGGATATGAGTAGGGGGATGACAAGAGCAGCGCGCAGAGGATTTCATGCAAATTCCACTTACATTACTTACACTTCTTCTACTTGAGAGCTTGAAAGTTTGGTCTTCTGCTATCACACATGAACGTCGATGTGAAGGAGAAGACCAATGCTCTCATTTCTCTGTCTGCCTCCAGAGGCTTTAAATGTTTTAAACACTCCCCTTATCGCTTTTTTTGGATTAGCATAATTGACCAGAGCGCTGCCTCACTATTCCCTTTTCCATCAAGGCGAGCTGTCGGTAGAGGAAGTGTTCACCAAGACTCTTCATCTCACTCCACATCTCTGTAATGGTGATGTAAACGCCTCCAAAAAGTACTTTACATGTTTTCTCCCTGGTCTGAGGAGGTGCCAAGAAGAGTCTTCACATATTGATAGATGTTTAAATGCTCTTCTTGTTTTAGGTTGGCGCCTATAAGAACTAAATACAGCAGATAAAACGGATAAGGCTGATCTTTTTTTACTGTCATCATCCTCAGATACTTTCCGCTTGACTTGTCAATTCTGTCTGCCATTGACGTGGCCAGACACCCATCTGTTTTATGCATAAGACGTTACATAAATTGTTCAGTTATTATATATTATATTATTATAATTATAAGTTAACTCAACACTCACATATGTTCCTGGAGGTTTGCCGCGATGAGGTTGCGGGTTCTAAAGCAGCGGTAAACAAGAAGTAAAATTGGTGGATGGATCTCAATAAAAAAAATTAAAAAAAAAGAAAATCCAATCAAATCACGATAATCCCATTTTCATATTTCACACCCAAATCATAAAATTTAAGACTCTGTATACGTAAGTTAAGTATGAGGTGAAAGTGCTCCAATGATGAGCGATTTTTTTTGCAATGCACATAACATTTTTTTGTTTCTGTTTTGAGGTTTGTCAAGATTAAGTCCCAACCACAAGTAACACTCTCATCTTTCAGTATAATCTAAGGAGCTCATCACTTAAATCATATATATGTTATATGTTGATCTTGTAATGGCATATAAGGATTATACTGGGAGGAACACAAAGATCCAGAAAAACAAACTCACACAGTCAATCTGGAGGCATGGCAGTTATTCTGCATGCATGGTCAAGTTATAAACCATGGAACCAAACAAAAGTCTGAGAGAGGAGGAGAGGACGTGAAGTGTTCAGCCCAGAGATTTAAACCCGCAACATGATTTCTATCTCCAGCTCTCTCTCTCCAGAGGCGCAAACATGCACCAGACCCAGAAATCTCAGACAAAGATGCGCAAAATAATATGCTCATGCAAACTGTTGACTCTTGTGCAACAGCCAGTGGAAGAAGGTTTGGGCATGAACTGGCAGCAAATGTGCCCAGTATCAGGGTGACCACCGTTGGTCGGTGTTGAATGAACAAGCTTGGACATTCGAGGTCACCTGACACTCGGTCCTCTCCTCAATCCAAACCACAGGAGGATCAGTCAGTCGCTAAGGTTGCCCTTACATAATCCACAGCGTTATCTCAGGGACATTCATCTGCAAATGTGATACACGCAGTGATGCAAGACGTCTTCAGATCGTTTACCCAAGTTAAATCTTGAATGGGGATAAGTTGAGAGCAGAAAAACACTTCAGACAGGCGGTCGAGCAGCCTGACGTTAAATTATTGTCCTTCTATGCTTTCATCCTAAATGTAATTAAAGGCAGCCACATAATACATTTCATGTTAGTTCCCATTATAATCTATTGTCTTCCTCTTAAGAATAAGGAGATGATGATTTCTTGCTGGTTCTGCTCATGAATATTAAACAATAAAGCTAAGGAGAACCCCGCCTGTTTCCAAAGCCTGTCCGAAGCACAGCAAAGTTGATTTATGATATTTCTGCGCAGTAAAGGAAAGTACGACCTTCCAATTGAAGTGACTTCCGATAGCAGGCGAGGGGAGGGGGGGGGTTCTCCGGCGCCTCCCTGCACTTTGCTGAATGACTGCGTTTTGCTTCTAGTAAGCTGCGGGCCAAAGCCTCACGTGGCACCGAGCTAATTTATTAGCTATGCATTAAGTATTACATCAGCAGAGTCGCTGAACTTTAAATCTGCTATTATCACAGATGAAGCTCCACCGTTGGAGCTTTTCATTTACATAATCTCTGTGTCGTTCTCCATTGACTCCATTGAAGCTGAGGCTTCAGGTGTCGTCACTCATTTGTGTTGCTTGAGGTGGTTATTGTCCCAAAAGGAAAGTGGTCTCAACTTGTGTGACTGACTGCTGGCCTGTCCATGTTCTGTCCACAAAGCAAACTTCAGTATGGGCTGTTTGTGAAGACTGTGAGGGAAACACAATGCAGATAGATTTTGAGAATATGGTCCTAAAACATGGTGCGGTGAGGCTGGTCCTGAGTGCAGAAGATGGGATTGAAGCTACTGAATAACCAAACTACATAAACTGCACTCCATTGGAAGTTATTTTTGGACTCACAATGCAACACACCTACAGACCACATATAGTGGATACGCTGTGGGTGATTCCAGGTAGTAGATACAATTGGAAGATGAATAAGGCAGTCAGGGATCTGGATCAAAAGTCAGGTACAGTGGCAGTTTTAGTGATTGGCGCATGGTAAGGTCAAAAAAAAAAAAAAAATCTATTTTGATCCAGCTACATACATACATCTTCTATTCCTCTATATCCTCGCGGGGAGACCTGTGCCATTCTCAGCATTAACAGGGCAATAGAGAGCTCAATTAACCTGAACTCCAAATGAGGATGTTTTTGGACTGTGGGAAGACACACGAAAACCCACGTGCACGCTGGGAAAACACGCAAACGTCATGCAGAAAAGCCATTGGCCATTATTTTGGTACAACTGTTACTCTCTTATTTGTTGTACATGTTTTCTTTGTTTCTTTAAAAAAAAAAAAAAAAAAAAATATATATATATATATCAAATAGCTGCTACATTTATATAATACAATTGATATCAATTAAAGAATATGGTACAGATGACAGCGCCACAAAGAAGACACACAGAATTTTCAGACACCCCATATACAACACCATATCTTCGAACATCACCCAGCGACTGGCCTGTTCAAAGTCATCAGTAATAGTACATAATCAGAATAATAATGATGAATAATTATGATTACTAAAGTTAGAAGCAGATGGTGATTTTGATGTTGGGAAGTTAATAGACCACATTGTTCAGTAGTCTAGGAAGCATCAAGACATGGGGATGACCTTTGCACTAGCGCCTGTACCATGTTGTTTATGTCATTTGTAGCACTGCCATCCAACCTACATTCTATGATTGATCATTATATATATATATATATATATATATATATATATATATATATACTTTTCAATGGTATGCGGTTTACTCTAAGTGAAGTACTGTAGAAAGCGACCTTTATATTATTTAAGCCCATGAGCAAAACAAAAAAAACAAAAAAAACGTTGGCACCTTCTGGTGACATTGCGCAAAGCAGTTTGGTTTAATTATTTACATTTTCATTATTTTCAGTCTCATCAAATTGTCGTTTTACACACATAGTTATACCCACACAAAAGATGAACCTAATAGATAAATCTCCCCTAGAAAACATGCTCAAGCTGTCAGTTGTTGATGGCATCAAGACGAAGGATGGAAGTCCTGTAAGAGTACCACTCTTTAGTTTGTGTAATGTGTCAATGTAACATCCGGGTCATCCATACTTGATGACGTAGCCACTTATGAATGGAAACACAACTGTAACGGCACAGTGGTGACACGTGGGGGTGTCTGTACACACACACACGCACAGCAATCCCATGGTGCCAGTAGGTTTTACTTTCAAGTCAGTTCTGAGAGAACTGTCCTGTCCACCGTTTAACATTGATAAGAGCCACGGGAGAACCGATGAATTCAGTAAGCTCGGCTTGACCTGCTATGACGAGTGATTTAGTCTCAAACACACTTAGGCACCTGCGGGAGAGGGAATTAGCATTTTAAATAGAGATGATAATGGGCCAAGCCAGAGTGAGTGTGCGTATGTTGGGGGGGGGGCGTTTTACACTCACACACACAAATGCACACATTCATCCTGTTTGCGCTTGGTTACTTGCTTTAGAAACACATCAGTGCGGATTGAGCCACCTAAAATATTGAGTCAACATTATGCTCTCCTCCCACGCCTCAATGCCCTTTTTATAAACAGAGTCGGAGCTGTACGCAGCTGGAGAGGACTTGTGAGAGCACTTCAATTGCAGGGCTCAAAGAACCCACTCTCCCTCACTCCTGCATTAGGCTGCCGGGCCTACGAAGTGGATATCAATGTAGGAATGTATATGACAAAGCCTTGGTATCATACATCTGTCAATTATTTCATCATCTATATCAGTCGCTGAGCAGAAAACAGTGTTCCACATTCGTCCACCAACAAAATGCAACTGATGTGTGGTGGACTAACAACCCGCCACCTCTCGCCCAAACAACGTGGGGTCCGGTCCCAAGTGATCTCACTGGGGAAATGGTGGGATGCATGCTGTAAGTTGAGTGAGAGTGGCAATCTAAGTGGGTTTCAAAATCCAACATTCATTCACTTTAACTGAAGTTCCCTTCTAGAAATTTGAGGTTCATGTACCTAAAGCCTGGTGACAGGATGTTGGGAGGACCAGGGGTGACAAGGTTCTTTTGATGTATTGGTGTTGCAGACTTAAATCCATTTAAGCTTTAGCTCTATGAGTGATCATGCTCTCTCTCTCTGGTCAGGAGAAAAATAACCTTTTTCCTTTTTGCGAGCATCCAGAAGCTCCAAGAACGATTTAAGATAAATGATTGCCCACAAACACACTCACACACATGCAGAGTTCATGGATCGATAGCAAGAGAGAGGAGGAGGTGGAGAGGAAGCAGAAATGTATCCATCGCTACGTCTCTCTATTTTCATCTTTTATGCTCATCCATTTTGTATTGATCCCATCCTGTTTTTTTTTTTTATCTTCAAGTTTGATACCCAGATCCTCTCCTCCTCCCCTGAAATGAGGCATCGACCATGTGTTGTGAGTGATGCCGCTGGGTTCTGTTTTCATCACAGAATGGAAGTTGTCGCTGAAAGCGAAATTGGTCCGTTCTTCTTCATGACAACAGAGGAACTGTGGAAAACACCAGCGAGACTCGGCTCTGTAGTCAGACTGTTTCATCATCCCACTTCAGTCAGGCTTGGAGTTGCTGCCTAGTCTAAGTGAGGTGGTACTGTATTCTCCTGTGAGAGGAGATTTGCTAGAGGCAAGGAAACTTTCGATAGAATGTTATACCAGGCGTCCAAGTGATGCAAACACACACACACACAGAGGTGGATGGTGTTTCACTTGGTCAAGTCTGTGCTGTCTGCAGGGCAGTAGATTTCACCTCTACCTGTGAAAGGAGTTCATCCATCACACAATTGATGTTGCTATTATCAGCAACACGAAATGCTGAATGAGCAGTAAATATCTGAAAGGGCATCAGCGTATCTCTCCCTTATTTGGGTTTTCTAAAATTGTATGGTAAGCGTAAATGCAAATATTACCTGGAGTTGAATAGATGACCTTTGTTACTCATGCAATTGACCCAGAGAGCCTCACTCCCTGATCCAGCAGCAGCCAAATATGTCACTGCATCCTAGGAAACATGAAAAATCTTCACCACCGGTTGAGGAACTTGTTTTAATGTTGTATGCAAAAGATCGGAAAACTGCTCAGTATTAGGGTCAAAGCAGTGTTTAGGAGTCTAACAGCAGATGGAAGGAAAATGTTCATGAATCTTCTTGTCCTTATTGATCACTGCTTCCAGCCTGATGGAGCAGTTCAAAGGTGCAATGTCCTGGGTCGCCTACCTCGAGACACGTAGGTCATAGAGCAGGGGTCTCAAACACAATTGACCGGGAAGCCACCAGGAGCAAATTCTTGGTGAGCTGAGCCACAGAGAGGTGTCCTGTGGTTTTTGTCGGTCATCACTGATCATTTCGTTTCATCGTAAGCATGTGACTGAACCCAAGATGATAAACACTGAGATACTTATTTATTTGCATTAGAAATGTGTTTAAAACCAGATAAGTATTGAGATTCAAACCTCTTGAAGACCAATAGAACACGCTTGTTTAAAAAAAGACCACTAGCACCAGATGTGTGACACAAAGTTGGATAAACTTTTCATGATAACAGGTGTGTCTCCCAGGTGGTGAGTAGCATGGTCAATATGTTCCTGTCTCGAGGTGTCGCAGCATGCACTGCAGGGCTGAAAGGCTACACTGTGCCTCTGTTTGTGTGCTTGTTTAGCATGCTGTTCTCTCATCTAATCATATTGTCATAATCTCATGCTGTAATATTTGCAGTGTTTTGATGACATCTTTGTGATTGGATTGTTTGCCTTGCCATCAAAGGTGCTTGCTTTCCAGGTAGATGACTGTCTCGTTGCATCAATGTAAATACATCAGTGCAGTGTCTGCATCCAGTTTAAGTACATGTTTTGAAGTGTCATCCATAAGAATTCATATGTAGGTAGACTTTATCTAAAGGTCTCATCTGTGATGCATTATTAGGGCATCAGCATGCATTGATAAGGCTATACAGAAGATGATATGAATGTTTAGAATCACGCGTAACAACAGTGCTTCTTTAGCATTAGGAAGGTTAGGGTTCTTGAATCTTTATTCCTCGATCAATTTAAGTCCACAATTTAGAATACTTTATGAACCTTGTCATAACTTCCCATACATGATTATGAACATTCATAACATGTTACATGAAGCCTCAATTTACCAATATTACATTACTGATGAGTGCTTAAAGTAGACCAAATTCACTTATTTAATATTTCACCCACACAATGTTTTGTAACACCTCACATTCGGAAAAGTTGGGGCCACGCCCATGCCGCAGATGGACACCTAGAGGCGGGGCCGCAGATGGGCCGCAGGCCGCAAGTTTGACACCCTTGTCACAGAGGGATAGAAAAGGGCCTTCTCAGCAGTGCATGTGGCCCTCTGGAGTCTGTGACAGTGGCAGACTAATGCCACACAGTGATGGAGGAGGCAATGGCATGAAATACTATGGAGCTGAGGGAGGTTTCATTTATTCAGCTGATGCAGGATGTTTATCCGTCTGGACTTCCGTCTCTCACAAGCTGATGTTGGTCTCCCACTGCAGCTCGCGGAATGGAAGATGAAATCATTGTGTTGTATGTTCCCCAGTGCTAGCCCTCACTGCATGTTGCCTCACTGATCTATAGTAGATGAAATTCTTTAAAATCACAAATGCCCTCATGTGGTGACAGAAATCAAAGCTGCTGATGGATAAGTGACTCAAAAACCTTAATCCCTTTGTCAGATAATAACAAAAACACTTGATTTTGTTGTTAAAATTGCTCAAAAGCCATTACGGCTAACCAAACTTTTAAAACAGCCTGTCAATTCCTGCGTAAATATCCATCTGGAGATGTTCCAACATGATACTTTTGCTAACACATTTGTAGTCGTGAGCAGTGCCCGAGGTATCTCCTCAAAGTACAGAGCATGAGCAAGTACTTTGTATTCACGCAAGTAACCAATAGTGGCAACTTTACAAACTCTCTCTTTGAAGAGTCTGTCAAGACAAGACGGGCAGAGCCTGTCCTTCCAAATTTCAGTCCAAGCTTCAATTACTTGTCTTTGCTAATGTTTTAGTTTGACAACTCACCAGAGCGCAGACATTTAAGTTATGACACTTGATGAAGCGAGAAAACAGAGGGAGTGAGATGAAGAGTAGAGGAAGTAAAAGACACGATGAGACCTCATTAAGGCGAAATGACGCGTGCGTGCGTGTGATGTGTGAAGTCACATCGCCTCAGCGTGTCATTGATGTGTGTGTTTGTCGGTGGAAATGTGTGCGTGTCAGTCAGAGCAGATCTGGGAAGCCCCTGGGATGTTTAAGTAGGGAAGCGGAGGAGATTGAGGTGGGAAATTCTCATCAAAAAAGGCCAAATCAGGAAAGGTGTCGACACGAGCGAAACTGCGAGGGGACTGAGGGAGGCAGCCGAGGTGAGGCCTTGTGTACCTGATGAGGTGGAGTCACACACTTAAGAAACTCGCAGAGATGACTTGTTCCAAACTTCTGTGTACCTTTAGCTCCAGTGTGTGAGGGTTTGAGCTTTTACGCCTTACATCGGTATTATTGCAAACACACAAACATGGCGTCAATATGCTCAATTGTTCGCATGTAGTAAACTTTTTTTTCTATCTAGCATGTTTTGTCCTTCATTCAGAACAACTCTGCAAGTTATTACACATGTACATCTATGCTGGTATTGCATGAAATACTCCTGTAAAACATAAACAGAATGGTTTCCACAAATGATGCAAACTGTAGTTTTGAGTTCTCTAAAGACGATTTCCTTTTTATTTTGAAGGTAGGAATCTTAGAAGAAGTTGACAAACGTGGCATTCCAACTACCTCGAAGTGGGAAGTTGGAGCTGGAAATAACACCACAACCAAGTGCATTCCAGTTGTAAATATGAAAAAAGAAGATAGTGACGTCCACAAAAGCTGCTCTCACATGTGCCTTCTCTGGATACAGGCAACGCCTTGATAAATACATCCAACTAGAAAACCCTCAGGATCTAGAGGTAACTAGAGGCAAATTTGCAGAATGTGTTAAGAGTATTTCATTTATTCAAAACTTCAACTTCCTGTTTACATTCAGACAAGCCATCTTGAATTGTGTCGGGGTCGTGAGAATTTCCCCACATTTGGGAAATCAGTTCCACAACGCACTATTAACTAGTTACACCAAATCCTCAAGTTAAGCTTCATGAACCCCAAGAGAGACGGGTGTCTGCATTAATAAATGGGTGCACCACAGAAGAAGGTGACCAGTGGGGGCCTGTGATTTTCCTAGAGATGCTTAACAAAGTTGGGGCCCCACCACGGAGGCGAGCTCCTTAGTGGCAGTCCTGTGATAATGAGCTATTAGTCTCAGAGGAAGTCTATTCGAGGAAGCCTGAGCTGCTATTCTAAGCTTTAATCTGAAGCTGGTTCACCTTCTGGTTCAGCACAGACACACACTTCATCTCTAACAGCTTCTGGAATGAAGAGTGAGATTTTACTGTGTACATTGAGTTGCATCAGACACCATCTGGATGATGCTCTAATATGTAAGATGTGGAAACGCTTGGTGTCACGCAGCTTTGTCTTGCTCATTGTTGTTATATACTGTATATAAAATGATTTTTCAGCGCATTCGCAATGTGTCTGATGTCCAATGATTCCCTCGCTCTCATATTACACTCTCCAGCTTTTAGTCTTGTCTCTCAGTTCAAAGGTCCAACTCTGCTGTGGCAGACTCAGCTGGCTGGTCAGCAGGTCAGCAAGGTTGAGGTCAGGAAGTGAGACGTGGAGTACATCATTACTCAAAGACTGTCATGTTGATCCAGCCGCCATCTCACACCTGCTTATTCTTTGAGTGTTTAACAACTCTTTCATGTCTTCATTTGCCAACATTGGCAGCTTGTCAACAGAGGGTGAAGGGGCAGAATCTTTAAACCTATTTTGATTTATAGAGGACTATCGTAGCCGTCTGACCTTACTGACCAATCCATATGTTTCAATGGTTGAAGTCTTCCTCTCTGTGATGCAGTAAGGCCCTCATCATGATGGTGCTTTATTTTGAAGTTACTGCTTTTTAAAGTTCTGTTTCAGTACCTATCTCTAAGTACAGTATCGTCAATAAAGCACTATAGAGAGGCTAGAGGTTGAACATTAGGTGTGAAATGCTGTGAATTAGTTCAATAATCTCAGACTATAATGAGCAGATGGCAGTGAAAAGGGGGTCAAAGGGTCAGGAAGACAGTTGTTTTTAGTTATATATATATATATATATATATATATATATATATATATATATATATATATATATATATATATATATATATATATATATATATATATATATGTATATATATATATGTGTGTGTGTGTATAGGTGTGATGTACACTTTATAACCAATGAAGAGAGAAACCTTTGACGTGGAACACTAACACAAACACCTCTTCTGTCTCTTCATGTGAATACTGTTACGATCTTGTAATTGCAACCTGTGTATTGTATGCTGTATATTAAGTAAACCGTTTGACAACAGCCACTACTTTATGAAGTCGCTGCACTTTCATCACTTTTCCTTGTTGCATGTTTTCTGTGGGGGGAAATAACACCTACATTGTCAGCACAGTGCCAGTGTGTGTGTGGCGGGGGGTGCTGGAAGAGAGGGGGTGATTGATCTAGCCTCTGCACCAATGCCCTGGCAGCAGAGCCAGGATGGATGGAGGGATGAGGACGAGTGAAGCGCTATGCTGCCGTTTCTTTACTTGGACTCCAGTTGAATATTTGTACCTCCTTTTAATTTCCGCCTCCTCCCGGCTCTTGTTTAGCCACACAGCCTTTCCGCTTACTCTTTGTCCTCTGCCTCTCATTTGTCTTCCCTTTCGGATTTCCTGTGCTCCCTCTCTTATCTCCTCTTGTCTTTTTGGCAGGAAAAGCAGTTTTATTATCCAACCTCACCTCTGCCAGGATGGGTCAGATACTGCAGCGGAGCTCCTCCACTTGGCAGCAGAAAGCTCACTGGGAGTAGGGTGAAGGTGGTGACAGGGAGGAGGAGAAACTAAAAAGGGGGTTAGAGAGCAGATCATTTTGGCATGTTTATGCACCTAGTTGTGTAAATTTTATTAGGGCTTTGGCTCAATTTGACTAGCTGGCTAATACACTGCCAGAGGCAGAGCCTAGCTTGCATGCTCAGTACCTCGCCCTTGACTCTGCTGCCGGCTCTCCATCCTCCCTGGCAGCCCGGCACGTAGACCTGGACCCAGTCAAATGGAATGAAGGATTACACCCAATATTTATAGTCTTATGGTCCACATTTGGAGGGACAACACCTATGGACAGTTATTAATGCTAACTCACATCTGACATACGCGGCATGGTGTCTAAAAAAGTCAAAATCATGCAGCTGTGATGTATTTTTGTGTATCAAACTCCAGATATGACTCTGACTATGATATTTGATGTGGTCCAAGAGATGATTTCGACTGACTGGACTATAAGAATAATTTGAAGAACATGAAAATGATGACGATGAATGACTCTTCTCACGCCACTCAATGTATCTTTTCAAAGCTTCACTCTAAACGCCGTTCACAGTCACAGTCACTCAAGCATGTTTTAAATGTCTTCTGCTTACTTGGATTACAATCGTGTCATCAATGGAAGCGTTCTTAAAAACAGCTTTGAGTCACGAGTCTGTTCATCCTATCGTCCGTTTATCATCATCCCATTCAAGGGCAAGCAGCCAGGTTTCCTGCTGATTGTCGAAATCTCACATCGCGGTCCGTCATGTGTTTGTGTGCCCTTGGTGCCCTTGTGTCGGGTCAGCGTCGATGAAGTGATTAGCATGTCCTTGTGAGGTCACCACATCATTCGCTTTTATAGTTCAAAGTTCTTAGGATGTTTTCATTTTTGAAGGACGAGGAATGGTTAACGTTGCAAGTGTTGTGGTATATATCTTGTGTGAACATCACACTAAGTGAGTATTTTATTTTGTCTGACTGTATATCTCTCTACTGATGACGCGTACTTGGGCCTGTTTTCCCTTGTCTTATGTGCATGCGTATATTGTTCAACACAGACGTCTGTGACTTGGATCCTCAACTTCCCCAAGGAAACCTCCGAAGGGATTAATAACGTCTCTCTGTCTGCCAGTTTATGAGAGACTCCCTCTGTGTATCAGTCTTTTAATATACGTTTTATTTGACTTTTTGTTCTGGTACCTTTTGGTTCTCCACTGTAAGTAAGACTTCCAAAGCAATTTAAGATAGAATTCATCACAAGAATCCATGGGCTTTTTCTCACCAAACTCTTATATACATGGAGGAGGTCAACAATTTATTCATTATTACAAGAATTCCGCTGCATGTGTCAAACTGAAGCCATTGGGGTCAAATGATGTCACCTGCAAGAGCATTAAGTGTGTATCATTGGACTTTGATTCCGAAGTATTGATTACCTTGCTCCAGCTGTTTGCTAACATGTAGAAACTACAAACAAGTAATATTTTAACTCCAAAAGGCCAAAAAAACTGATGTGGAAGGAAATGAATTTGCTGATCATCTCTTGTGTTATCAGCCATTATTCACCATTATGATGCTTTAAGTTAGAATTAGCCACCAACACCTAAGGGCAAGGTGTCACATTCTGCTTTCACTCTTCCTGCTCTGACTTTAGAGACACAACAGTAATAAGCTGAAGTGGCACCATCAATTGCCACGAAGACTCTAACCTACATCACCCTTTTTTTGTTTTATTTAGAAATGAAAAGTGTTAGCAATTAAATTACTGGTAATAAAATCACTTCTTAATTAAATAAAGTTATACTCATATAAAATTACTTATAAATACACTTACTTATTATTAGTGCCAGTATTTTTTTATGTTTTTTGCTGCGATATTCTCTTTTCATATATGGGTGGTATTACCTTTGTTTTTAATGTAAACTTCACACCACCGAATTTATTAAATGCATTGTACAATGACATTTTCTTCATTCCACCATGTTTTAAAACTGAATTTGGTCCCAGACGCAGGTTTCTTATTCTGCAGCAAGGACACACATCTTTGTACACAGACACTCCAACTTGTTTCTTTTGGACAAAGATGCCCTATTTACCTCCGAGGGGCTTTTGTGCTAGAAGTGCATATCTGTGTGTGTGTGTGTGTGTGCGTGTGTGTGTGTGTGTGCAATGATGGGATGTATTATTGACTGATTGCATTAGATGGTCTCAGTGCTTCTAACATCACCCTGAGAGAAATAACCAGATCAGACCGGACTTACAAACTTAAGCACGCGTCTTGTCATGCTGTAGTTTGTATTCTGTTTAGTTTGCTCCACTTCCTGTCCCTCTCTCTGGGAGCTCTCTGAAGATCTTAGATCCTGTATCACTAGAAAACGCAGCGCAGTGTGAAGGATTACAGCTCACATTCTGGCGGAGGGGTGAGGGAGGCACTTGGCAGCACCACTCTCATCTCAAGAGGAGAGAGTCAAAGAAATCTGAAAGCGGTAGAGTGGAGAGCTGCTGTGAGCCAAGCAGGTGGGAACGCTCCAGTGTGCTGATGAAACAGTGACAGAAATTGGAGTGTCAGATTCAAGTATCTAGAGCTTGTTCTGTACTCTGACTACAGTAGAGCAAAAACTTTAAGACACATTACACCATTTTTTTTTTAATCTTCAGAGAATATGGCCCATGACAAACTCTGGGACGGGTCTAACAAATCGATGAAATCACTTCTGGACTTGCTGTTAAGCTTAGCTGTGAGAAGAGATACTTTCCTTGACTTGGATTAGAAGTCAAGCTGCACAGAAAATGAAGATACAATGAATGTCTATGGCATTATGATGTAGTCAAAGTGGGAGCAAACTGCTCCTGAAGAAGGATATACTACAATGACATCACCGAAGTAGATTCAAACTGTTGACACTGGGTGATACTGCCGGCAGTGGCATCATCTCTGGTTGCCATAGCAACCACGAATCTCAAAGACCCCCGTCTTGAACAGTTAATCAGCGTCATTTTAATACCATTGTGCTATCGTTAAAAATATGAAGCCAAGCCACAGTCATTTGGGAGATAAAGCGGAGCGTAATTATGTTGTATCACATTGTGCTGACTCAATGACTTCACATTCAGAGGAAATGTCTGGCAGAATGGAAGAGAAACTGCGTGGAAGTTTTAAGTGGCTGCAACTACAAGTTCGTTCAGAGAGACTCTCCCGCATTTGGAGGGCAAATGAATATATGCGAAATACTACAAACTGTATCGGTGAATTTTCCCCCATTACCATGTGAATTCCGTCAAAACCTTAATTTCAGTAGTAACCGCAACACAACTTGACATGATATGAAGCACAAGAGGGAGACACTGGGATGACTGGTCGTCACTGAAAATGAGACGACTGGTTATTAACAGAAAAACAACACACAACAATGCTTAACTTTGGATATTTATTCGTGAAAGAATCCTTGTTTTACTTCAACACAAGAATCCCTGTCATTTCAACAGAGAGAACAAGTCTTAGAAAACTACTTTGTTTTTTTTTTCTTCCTTAACTTGTTTATTGCTCGTGACTTCAGACATATAAAACCAAAAGACAATGAAAACGTGAGAGCCAGTGCAGCTATATCCCAGTTTTAGACATATACTTTAAACATACACACACACATTCTCTCTGCAGCCCAAACTGATCTTCTGATCTCCGGTGGAAGCTTCTTGTGCAAAAGCACACATAAACACACACAAGTTTAAATTGAGCATTCATCTCACTTCAGTGTCCAGCTGGAAGACGGGTCACACTATATATTCTGAGAACATCTCTAAATTCCTCCGACAGATCATTTTGCACTACACAGTTGACTCCCTGACCCCCCCTTGAGCAATGTTAAAGGTCTGACATTTTCCATCAGCTTATACAATCTATATTTAACAACAGAACTGAGGTGACAGCCAGTCAGGTCCTAAAATAACTTGCACCTATAAACAGCAATTGTTGCTTTAAAGTAGCTGAAAGGTCAACTATCATTCCACTTAGCTTTTGCTTTGAACAAATGATATTGACAGCCTGAAGATTTAGCAGCTTTACGTCTCTGCCTCTGTGTGTGTGTGAGTGTGTGAAAGCTGATGACCCTGTGGGATTGTTGATGGAGAGGAGGATGAGAAGGAGGATGTAATGATGCATGATAAGAGAAACCAAAACGGGAGTGTTAATGTTCTCACAGCCCCTCGCTCTGACTTTAACTTTGCCCTTCACTTACATTGTTCATGCCGCAGTTGTCGAGGAGAGATAAAGAGACGACAGCAGGTGAGCGAAGACGTTCTTTAATCCCAAATCACTCCCGTCATTAGTTTTCCTTCATCGCTCTGATAGTGTACTGTCGGCTTTATTGGGAGGCATTTCTCTCTTTTAACTTGTGAGGAACTTTGCCGCCGTCATGTATTAAAGTAAATGATGGGCGACCCTAACCATTATGAACTATGAACGGATGACATGTATGAACTGCAGCAGTTGAGTGTTCGACCCATGGGGAAGCTAGTTGGATCAGATGGGTGTCAGAATTTTTCTGGCCCGCATCTCTGTGGTTTGTTTAAAGATACATAAATTGTACTCTTTCACTGTCTTATAACACCAGTGGCATCAACATGAATTCTGTCAGTGTCAGTGCTTTTGTTTTCTGGAAGTTTAATCGTTTAAATTTTATATTTTCTTCTTGCTTGAAAACAGCCTGTTTAACAGCAAAGCCTGTGCACTAGCAGCATGCATTGGGAAAGGAATACATTCTGATGTGCTTTAAGCCAGAATTGAATTTGAAAAGTCTTTGCAAGATGCTTCATATGTCTTAATGGGCCAGAATTGCCATGAAAAAAAAGGTTTTAATTGCTTATTCGACAAGATAAATGGTAAGTTGTGCATTACGAGTGATTCTGAAAACACTGCGCTATATTGCGTGCCGTAGCATCGAGTCATCCTGTCATTCAGTTGCAACAGCAAGCAACTTCCAAAACCTCCTCTTGAATCTCAACCTTCATCCCTCCTTTAAAGTACTTACAAACCATCCGTCCATTCCATGACCAAAGCTGTGGAGGGGGAGAGTTCAAATCATAGAATCACTTGTCAACATATCGTCCTGCCCCACTGAAACAGTCACGCCTACATGAACACACACATACACAACCACTTCCACACTGACAGCTGGGATATATATACTGTGGCCTGCATGTGCACAACTGTAACATGAGGTCAGCCAAGCGAGGCCTCCCGTCACATAGAGTTGTCTTCGCTTGCAGAAGGACTGACTCAATCTCCCTGACGTTGTCTTGGTGAGCTATGGCCCACTTCCACATCTGGTTCAACAAACCACCTCATACTGGAGAATGGACACAAACATGAGGACAAAAACAGTGGATACAGTCACATTGTGTCTCTGGCAGAGCAGGAGACTTGCGTTAAACCACCTTGTGGAGTTTGCTGTCACAATATGTTCTACATTGATGCACATTGCCTCCTCCACCGGCGTATACGACCATCACAGGAGTTGCTCACTTAATGATCTACTGCACTTCAAGATCAATTCGTGGCCTTTCAAAGCACTTAACACCAATAAATAACCAATATTATTTTAATGATGCCGGTTTATAAAAGTCAGTGTTTCCTTACTGATTAATTGGGACCGATGACCTATTTGGTCATATCACTTTTTCAGTGTTGTTATAAGCGTCTCCGCTATGGTATGTAGCTTCTTAGCTTAACACAGCTAAATACAGCATCAAAGTCACAGTCAACTTGTGTTCAGTAACCACTGGGTCATTTATTCCACCAAACACAATGATGACTTTGTCTGAAGCAAACTCCGGAAGGCAGTTTAACAGTCTCCATGAGTTTAGAAACATGTTTTCAGAGTTACATTCAGATTTATTCTTAATGTAAAAGAATGCGCTCACGCAAGGACAGATTTTGTCTTGAAAAGACCACAGCGACTGATCACTAGTTCAAGTGCGTTGCCTTAAGGCATTCAGGATAATATCAGTTTTAATCTAACAGTTCCCTTTTCAATGAAGCATAGATAAGGCAGCACGCTCTACGTGGACCCCTGCTGCTCTTTTTTGCTCCAAGCCAACATGTGGTAACATGGTAACGTTATACAAGGTGGTACACAAGAGCACTTCACACAGTATACAGGTAAAGATGTCCACTCAGAGAAACCAGCTCCAGTGAGTGCGTATGTTTGTCTGTGCATGTGTACATGTGCCGTGTGCAAAGTTCTATCGGGGTTATTGCTCTCGATGATCTCTAAAATCATTCTGTACATGAGATGTGAAGGCGTTGTCGTCCCACGTTGCTGTCTCTCTTTCGCGTCGACACAGTCACGCAAAGACTCACTCACACACACGCACGCACGCACGAGCACACTCACACTCCAATCATATGATGAGGTGCGTACTGAAGTCACCAAAATTGGTGGAAAAGTGGAGGGTTCAATCCGTGTCGTGTCCACACCTTTGAAGTCTGGCTTCTCCATCACACCTCCATGCCAGGTTTGCTCAAATCTCCGTTGCCCTGGTTTCCTCCGCTTCCCTTCCCTCCCCTGGCGTCTTCATCGTCACTGTCCAGCTCCTCGCTCTTGCGCTTGCTGTAGCGCTCATAAAGCACCATCAACACGCCCATCACCCAGGCCGATACCGTGCCCGCCGAGAAGATCACAAAGCCGATGGCGATGAAGAAGAGGTAGTCCCAGTAGCCCAGGCCTTGATGGCAGTCTGCCCGCAGTTGCATGCCGACCTCGGCCAGTCGCTGGCCCGTGAGCTCTGGGGGGTTCTGGCATACTGTCTGTCCCTCATCTGGAGCACAAAGACCGGAAAGAAGAAAAGAAAAGACCGAATGAATCAATGGAGAGACATTTGTGTTTTGAATGAACAATGCTGGATGAAATCTATAAAATAAAATTGATTTAATTTATTCAGTTCAATGAACCGGTCAAACATGCCAACCCTGGCGAGCCATGGTGGCATAGTTCATATCCCTCTTGGAAGTAACCTGTTGCTTTTAATAGCTTTCGATGAGAACTCTACTTTGACACCACAGTCAAAAGCTTGAATGGAGGCTTTACATCAGGGGTGGGTAATGCAATTGGACAAAGACAAGGAAGAGTGCAGTGAGTCTTAGCAGAGCAAAACTCAGTTCCCCATTTTGTTTTCCTGAACAGTCTGTGTTCTCATTGGTTTCCTCTTTTGTCCCTGTGGAGCTGTCCAAGGTGTTCCTGAGTAACTGCTCCATCCACCCAGCGCTCTCTGACACAGTCAGCAAGTGGTGGGTGCTACTAGAAAAAGAATGCAGATTCAGATCTTCCTTTCTTAGCAGCGGTAAGAGGAGCAATATTAAAGTGACTCAACACACAATGTGAGAAGAGATAGAATATGGCAAACTGCATGTTAAAATAACCAGAGTAGAATGCTGTTTACAAAGCTTTGCAACAGATGGGAAATCATGCAATAGGATTGTGTATAGACCACACATGCACACACAACACGCGCACACAATCACTGCAGCGATAACCTTTGTGATAAATAATCCCCGGAGACTTGATGTATTTCCTCTGAGTAACGTGGGTCTTGTGTGTCTAGGACACAGCAACATTAATATGCTACACACATGCACAAGTGCACACATGCACAGGAAGGTGAGTAAACTTGACTGCAAGCCTCTGACACGTCACCCCCCCACATTCACCCACCACCTCCTACATCCACATCATACAATAACACATCAGAGTGCAGAAGCCCGAGGAGCTGACCAAACATCTGTCACTCATTATGAGCAGTGAGTTAATCAGATGTCCTCGCAGTCAAACACTGTAGTTGCCATTCCTGGGGTTGAAGGCATCACCTCTCAGGTCAAAGGTCAGGAATAATCGCATGAGTGCGTCATAGTTTGGTGACACAATGTGTGCATGTCCTTCTGCTTCAGTTACAGTGACCTTGCCGCATTAGCATGTACAGTAGCCTCACCTATGTTAATTGGTGTGACAGAGGAGTGTTACAAACCAGAGGGGGAGATGCGCGCCGCATATCTGATGAAGAGAGGAGATAAGAGGAATAAAATGTTCCGTTTTCCTCCTCACTTTATCTGGTTCATCGCTCGCTACCGGCGCAGCAAATTCCTCCATCTTTGCATGCTTAACTATACGCCACAAACAGCACAGGCCACAGCAGATTCTAAATAAAACTGGAGAAGGCAAGCGTTCCTTTCTGAAGCAGCGAGCCTGACCTCAGATGATGGAGGAAGGGAACGGAGCGATACGTGTCTGGCAGCAGTCCGGCTCACTGATGGCTTATAGCTGTTCACCACCTTAATAAAAGTCCGCTCATCTACCCATAAAGTCAAAGGTCTGAACCATAGGAATAACAGATGGGCCGCCGACTGCAACAATGGTCAGTCCTGATGTATATGGCAGGGAATCATCGCCTGGAACGAGGAAATGATGGACCCAGTGCCTACTGCAGAATTTTGACCTTAAAAAGCAAGATTAGCATTCCTAATAGCTCATTAATATTGACGGGTAAAAATAGCATTTTAGGATCATTGTTATGCATCGCACTCACACTTGCATTGCGCAGCAGAGAAGGCCACGTTTGTGATGCATCATGATCTGAGACTGCCATCCACACATACTTTAGATAGAGCTAACATGAAATATTTTTACACACATAGGGTCCTCTTGTACCTGCTTGAATAACTGTGAATAATTAATTATATAAACATGTTCATCACCATATTTTTCACAGCCTGTTCAGTCAGGAATATGCATTTGGATTTTACCCATCTGAGAAATTATTCTTAATGTTATTTTCTGTTTTCCTTCAAGTGTGCCTAAGATCTTGAGTTTTGCATTGACACTCTAGATATCATATCGGACATTTATTTCACTCCGCTCAATCTTGCTTTCCATTAATTCTGAGCTGCATTCCATTTGTTTGCTCTGTTTTTTTTATTACTAAATCTATTTCCGTGGGCTCTTTTTCTTCGGCTCTTGATTAACTTCCAATGTCTGAGCCCTCACAGAGGTCACAGCAGTCATTGTGGGTGGTGGGCCTTTTTTCTGGGGTAAAAAATATATATATCATTGTACCATCGACTGTTATATTTTGTGGTATATTGCCCGCAAACTGTGTATTTTTTTGTCTTTAATATATATTTTTTTATATTAAGGTTATATTATTTATAAAAATTACGCTTAACTTTGTTTCTTGCTTTGATTCATGGTTCGTCATTTAGAGGTGATGTTAACGTCTTAAACATTAACCACTGTAGCTTTCTGAACTGTGAGAGGAAACCAGAGTGTGCCAAGGATCCAAGTTGTATTCTGAAATGTAACTTTACTGCTTGCTTAAAAATATTTCATTGACAACATTGAGCTTCAAGTTGAAAACAATGTAAGAGCACTGGCAGTCTGTGAAAGTGGTTTGGAGTCTGCTTTCCTCAACTCCAGACACTCATGTTGGAAAGGACTTTTGAAGCCTATATTTTTATTGAGTCATTGTTCACCACAGGACGTGAATATGTTCTGCTTCACCTGTTGTGGCGAGGGAGGTTTTATTGACGAAATGCTTGTCAACAAAACTTTCCCAATCGTGTCCTTGGATAGTTTCACCGGCGCGTCATGGGTGTTAACCCCTCTTCCATCTTGCCTGTATTCCACTCTGCCTGTCTCTGAGGCCATTATCTGTCGTGGCTTTACCTTCGCCACTCTCTGGCACCATCTGGGACGGTCTGGGCCGCTCTGTCTCATTAGCTTGCCAAGTTGGCCTCAAGCTAAGTGTGACGATGCTGCTTGTTGTGTGTGTATCTGTTATTGTCCAGTGAGGTTTCAGGCACAAAATAACTTTCAGTGTTGTGATGTGTGTGAACACAATGAGAATCCCAAAAAGTTGCAGTGATACAAAGGGGATTTGGCTGTGCTTCTTTACAGCTGCATGACTGTCATGGTCCAGCAGAGTGGCAGTGTTTGCCTGGTCGATGCTAGGGACTAACACCATACAAGCCTCACTATTATTGTAGAGTTATCGTGTTTAAGACTAGGGAATCTCTTCAGCTCAATTTAATACGGACTCTGTGGGCAATAGGACATGACTCTGGGTGCAGGTAAAAACTGTGTCCTGAAAACGTGTTGGCTTCTATCCCTGCAGTCAGGTCAAGGGTCGGGAACCTATAACTTGCGAGCCACACTTTCTACGCTCTTTCCATGAGAAGGCATGCTGCTCACTGTGCGGCTCTTCGACGTCAGAGGTTGATATATGGTCCAACTGACAAGCTCAGTTATGGTGACTTCTCGTGACACTCTGCAGTCCTGGCAACCAATCATTGTTGTTGTCACTATAACATGGACGTTAGCGGGCAAACGATCTTGATGCTGCTAGTATTGAGCCACAAGCTTTTTATTGAGATGAATGCACTGGTTTGGTCCATATGTACTGCAACTTCTTCCCACTTCTCTTGTGTTCGCGTTGTGTGCGCCTTTGGAGGCGTGGCCAGCTTGTAGCGATCAGCCACAGTGACTGCTTGACTGGACTGCAATGCATCATGGGAACTGTTTAGGTGACCGTAAATGAGTTTTTCATTGTGAGTTATAAGACCAATGCTGCCTTCTATGACACCGTTGACTTTAGTGGTAGATGTTGCACATAGCTTGACGTCACCTCTACTCTGACCCAATCTGTATAGTTAGATAGCAACAAATGGTGCAATGGACTTGTGCAGTGTAATCCACCTAGCACAACAATGTTCCACAAGTGTTAGAACGTTGCTATAAAAAACAGTTATTGGAAACCCAACTCAGAGTCTTATTAAGCTGTATTTGTTGTATTCAGCATTTGTATTCAGTATTGTATATATGGGAACCACATCACACAAGGGACAACTAGGGTCACAAGCAACTACCCTCTGTATGTTTTTGGACTGTGAGAACAGTGAGCCCATAGGCCCCAACGCAACTCCACACAGAAAGAACCCCGGTTTTCTCCTCCAGCATGCTTCCCTTCCACAAATACAATCCTATGCAACAGTGAAAAAAACTTCCTTCAACTAGAACCCATCGTTCTTGTTGCCAGCTGCTGCATAATGCAACAATATTGATCCACCTTTGCCTGCCAGTATCAGCAGCTGAAGCTCAGTGTAGCTGCAGATTTTTTAAAAAATGCTTCCAAATTGTATTAAGACATCAACTCTACCACTACAGGTCACAGGGGTTTCCATAAGTCTTAGTAGAAATAAAGACTTGATTAAGGAAACACAAGTTGTCCTGTTGGCTGCCATGTCATCGGAGATAAGCAAAAGATAATTTGAGTCCTACTGGAAAAGACAGGAGAAGGTGGCAGTCACAATGATTCATTCAGACTCTGCACACTCTCTGTCTCTCCGTCCATCTGTATTTTCTCACATATCGTCATCACTCAGGAAGGGAACACACTCATCTTTGTCACCATGGCACTGTGCCCTTGACATTTGCTGCGATCGTCCGGATTTTTCATTTCACGGTACTCGATATCACATACATGGCCCACCACTCACACCAAGAATTTTGATCTCCTTATTAATATCAGATTAAGACTATTAGGATGTTTTTCCCCTCATGAAAGTCACATCACAATCTTAAAGATATATAGGAGAGGATTGAGAAATTCAGCACAATAAAGACAGGAAGTGAGAAGGATATGTAGAAGTGTTTTTGTGCACCTCTGATGCGCACCTGTTCAACACTGCTCAGAAACGTTAGATGCCCCTTTCTACCTTCCTTTCATCATCATTTGAAGTCAAAATGTGACAAGTAAAGAAACCTGACTTTACAATGTCATTGTGACCAAGGAGAAGGCAAGCGCAGAAATCA
Source organism: Synchiropus splendidus (assembly GCF_027744825.2). NCBI lineage: Eukaryota > Metazoa > Chordata > Actinopteri > Syngnathiformes > Callionymidae > Synchiropus > Synchiropus splendidus. The sequence continues at coordinate 19,165,622 of NC_071334.1, read as the reverse complement.
GCACTCGTTCTGCTTGTTACGGTTGTCATATAAGATCTGCAGTGCTATTTCGGTGAGATGGTTCAGTGATCTTATGACATTTGGTCGCGGGGCAGAACACTGGTTTATGCTCAGCCTCACAGCCAGTTCCAGGCCAATTTTGGGAAACTGGCCTTGGAACATTAGGTGTTCAATGAGTTTGTACTTCCAAGGTCATTGAGTGCCTGAGTTGTCATGTGAGCATGCTTTTCTCCACTTATTTGTGCTACATAACCTTTCAGAACAATTCATTTCTTAACAATTTTCTTATTCATTTAATCATCCACTCTTCCGTTTAAGTCAAACAACCTTCCTTCAACTTTAATACTAACACAAATCAGCTCACCCTACAGCTTGTCATGAATTGAGTTGTGAATTCAATGTAATGCAACAAGGGGCTGTGCTTGCAGACGTTGCAAAGTGAACCACTGACCGCACACGAAAAACCCTGCAGCCAAGTGACCTGCTGTGGAGTGGATGCTGCACAGACAAAAGCACTAAAAGCAGAAGGCCATCTTGCTAATAGAAGTCACTTTTGAACGGGACATATCATTATATTTCGTAAAAAGCTCCAGTGCACAAGAACGGACAAATCTGGGATGTTGATGTGCATCAATGAGTGTGAGTCACTGCCATTAGTCACTGAGTCAAATCCTCAGCCAAATGGTTTCAAACATGCCTAATACACATCACGACCCCATGAACTTTATTGTGTAAGTCAAGTATAAATATAGCGGAAAAGGGAGCCGGTGTTTTGTGTATGAACAGATAATGAGTTAACCTAGTAAAGTATTAACCTGCGGGGCGAGGAGCAGATCCAGTGAACAGAGGACAGAGCTATTTATATACAGATGAATTATGCCAATGCATACGGTGATCAGGGTGGTGGTCTCACATGGTGGGGGGGGGGTTGGTTGCCTCAGCTGAAACATCAGTTTAACCAATGACGTTTCAGCTGAGGCAACCAACCCCAGACTGACAACCAACTTGTGACAGTCTTCAGACATCCGATTGGTGAAAAGGTGAAAACCTGCACCTTTGTGGATCTAATTGCCCACCTCTGCCCCGGAGATTCCTGATGACACCCTCTCTGACTGGTGACACACTTTGATCGTGCAAGTCGATGCTCCACAATATCTGTTTAGCATGAGGCTGTTGTACTTGCAAACTAGTGATGCAGTCAGTTGATTTACATGCACTTTATTTTGATTGAATACATGGCATTAACACCAAGGTAACTGCAGTCTTTGGAAAGTGATCCTGATGGTTTGGAGAGTTTGGAGAGTTGTCCCAAGTCCTTGAACTCATCTTTAGACCCAGTTACAAAGTAATTCACTTCTGTGGCAGAAGGCAAAATTCATGGTTCAGATTTTCGGACTAATGTTTAAAAACTTAGGACACAAAAAGGGCGTCACACTAGCTCTTGGATTTTAGTCAATGTTCAACAGTACAATCTGTGTATTTTCTCTTGGACTGGAATCAATTCTAATGATGCTGAACCAATAGAAATGTGCACTGATCACAATAATGGCAGTCATAACAAAGATCATTAAGCTGAAGAAACTTGAACGCTCACATTGACTTCCAGCTACCATGCAACAGAAAAAAGCAAGTTTGAGTACTATAAATATGTATACAACTCACTTCAATTACGACTAAGACAACAATTACTAGGTGTGTAGACGTTAGACACTAATCTAAAATATCAGTGTAAACCACATGCTACTCCAGTGTTAAGACAAACAACGTGGAGGTATGGACTTTATAAAAGTACTCTAGGGTCTAGTCTGGTCTAGTCTAGTTTGCTAAAGGTAATACTGGTCGTCCATTTCTTGGGAGTGAAATTGTTGGGTTTTGTCGACCAAGACAGTGAGGGGGTAAAAATTGTCATGATTCGCAATTATTTATGTGACTTCCATTTTGTGTTTCCCTCCTTCCTTCCTTCCTGGTTAATGGCACATGGCTAGAGATGATGATCTTGTCAGCATCAAGAGGTTAAAGACACCTGCACTCCAGCAACATGGGCCAGATCGACTCCTCTTGTTCCTGTGATTTAAGTTTGTTTGATTCTCCTGGTTCGGTGACACTTTCTGTTGGACTCTTAGTTTTGTTTATGGATTCCCCCAGATTGGTGACGCTTTGATTTTGGACATTTTGACTTTGCTTTGTTTCTCCCGGTTCGGTGACGCCTCTTGTTCTGGTTTTATTGTTGTGAATTATTAAATATTGTACCTTGCTCTGCAACTTGCCTCCTGTAAGTTACTCATCACTGCACCTGGGTCCCTCTCCGCGTCTAGACTCATAACAAAAATGTTGACATAAAACATTTGTTAACGTCTGATTTCCCCATGTACAACATGTGTGATGCAACAAGTGAGGTGAAGCTGTTAAGGTTGAACATTCCAACAGTGAGTGTGTGAATACAACCGAGTGATTAGTCTGAATACACTGATAGCTGAAGTATCATGTGTATATTATCATTTAAATTCAGTGCAAAATATAGGGATCCTGGGAGACCATCCACAGGAGCAGTACCCACTTGTGGGTCCTGAGCCCACAAAGCATGCAGAGATCAAGTACCTTCCCTTTCATCGAGCTAAACGCTCCATCCCAGGCTTGACTCTACCTAAGAATAGCTTGCCTCTCCTCATCACATCCACTAGGGCTGAATAACCCACGCCTTCGCACTCTTCTCTTCTCAAATGCAGCATTAGTCAGAATACCAGCAACCTCTCTTGCATCCATTCTCCATATGATCCCTTCTTCCTCTGGCAGAGGATGAGTGAAGGTCAGGTAGCAACAGATTTCTCTCCTCGCTCTATTGCTCATTGTGATCAGCCTCTCTCGCTTTATCACCATCCTCTCCTCCGTCTCACACAGACATGTTAACATTTATCCTCCCTTGAGCCATATTTGTAATTTCAATCGTAATTGTCCATCCATTCCTCTCCTTTTCACACGGCCATCTTCCCGCTCCCTCCGCTCCAACTTCATTCTGTATGCTGCAACGATAGGCGCACACACACTAGCCAACACACACCTGAGAACCCCCCCCCCCCGTGCCGCAGGTGGTCACATCACAAGCACACCCACATAAGCATCGCATCAATCTTGGCTTGAATTTAACACCACAAATATTGGCCTCACACACACCAAGACACACACACCTACACACACACACACGTACACCAGTCTGAAGAATTTGATATGCTTCCGTGCACCAGATGGAACTGAGAAATCGCTCCCGCTGATAAATAATGTATCAATCTGTATTAAATGAAATCAACGAAGTCGCTGCCAAAGTGTCACTAAAGCATGAGCCTTTGCTGCAACTCTTGCGTCCAGTCTTTTCACTATATGTTTGTATAAACACTCTCTGACTGTGGGATTATTCCAATAAGCAAACATGTTTAACCAGTGCAGGGCTTGTTATTGAAGTGTGTCTGTTGTATTCAGAGATCTGAGCCATGAGATTCAGTCCAGCGACGTGTCGTGTGATTGGTGGGCGTGCTTGATTTAGACGTCTATAAATCTCCAGCCTTACAACAAAAGTGACACTTCCCCACAGCGGAGAGAGCCTCATCACTTGACAGTCCGCATCTGTTTTATCTCAAAACGCTTACAGCAGAGTGCATTTCGCTGCACAAAGGGAACTCTGATGCACTGCCAAAAACAGTTGGGAACGCGCAGGTCAAAGTTATCGAAGGGAGCAACGATAGAAGCGGTGAGCCAGGAGCGCTGTAAACATCACTGGGACAATGTTTTAGAGTGCTGTACAAAATCCATCTTGTTGCTTTGGCGAATTCCTCACACCTGTCTGTTGGAACACTTGTTTTTTCACTCCCCTTTCATGTTTGGATAAGCTGATTAATACTTTGGCGAGCAATGCCCCCTTTAACACGATACCCAGCTACAGATTCTGGTGAAGAGAAACACTCATTTCTGTCCAACTGAGACCAAAACAGATGGGCCTTTCGTCCACATGGATCTGCCGTTTTCAGCCACCGAATCTGAATCTTCCCAAGCGAATACATTTGAAAACCCCGGATCCATGTGTACGGCTCGCTCCCTGAAAGTCACCACTTCATTGCAGTACTGGCACACTATCGATATTAAAACCAAGTCTTCTCCTGCTGTAAAATGAGCAGAAAACGATCGTCGTGAAACACGTGCTGCAGATAAGCACACACTCAAATTTCGAGTCAACATTTCTTTTCTCAAACCATAATCAAATTTATGGAATTGAAATTCATTCAGATTACTCCCTGTGGTGTCGATTGAGCACGAAGGTCAACCATATCATCACAATAGTCAGGCATCGATTTGTTAGGCACCTGTGCCTTCTTCATGCAAATGCAAAGTTGTTTTCGACCACTTTCAGTGGACTCTGTGGACGGCAGAAACGGCTGCTTTTATAGACTTTTTAGAAACCAGCATGGAAAATAATCAAATTATAAAATGGCTCTTTCTGTATGGACGAAGCTCTCATTGTCCAAAGTCGGCATGTTGATCATCAGTTGTGGAACGTGACTGATAAGTCCATTAAATATTACAAATCAATCTGCTTTCTTCTCCTAACCTGAAGGTGAATCATGGTAGCAGCAGACCAAGCAAAATAAATAAATAAATAAAACACATTCAGTCATTGGCATCTTTCAATTATAACTCAAGGTTGGATTTACTTCTGAGGCACACATATTTAAATCAGAGATCATGGTTTCCATGGTTTGCAACATTGCAAGTTTCGAAAGATCCAAGCACATGAACCTAATAAACCTCCACAAGTGGCAAAATATAGCATGTAGAACCTTCTTCTGAAGCCATAGTATTTGTTACAAAATCTCCCCAAACCTCTTTGTAATTCAAGGCATTGAATGGCTCCACATCAACTGACAGTTTGTCCAGCAGCTCCAAAGGGGCACTACATGACCCTAACCTTCAATGTGCTTTAACTTCACTCATTCGAGACAAAAATCTTCACAGGATGAGAAATGTGGCATGTTATTTCAGTGACGAAATGTCTCCTTCTCAGCATTACATGAGTGTGTAATTACACATCATTGACACCTACAATTCAAATGTGTGTAACGTTGGATGCTGGTTAACTTTTGAACTGGACAATGCTCCAAATCCTGGCTTCCCATTTAAGGTCCATGACTCCAGCATTGTTTTGCTGCTTTTCTAACTCTACTGTAACTCCAAGGATGTTGTTATGGCATTTATTTTTTGGCAGAATAACTTGTCTCAGGGATTCTGCCAGGATTTTTTGAAACTGTGGCGGTGCAGTCCCCTCTCCATCCCATACCCTCCAGCCCCAAAAACAGAATGGAACGCAGCCAATAAAGAAGTGATTGAGGAATGATGAATCAGAGGGGGAAGGTTTTGACATTTACTGAATTGGTAACAATAAAAACAGCTGTTTTTAATCATGAGAAGTAAATCTCAATCGCCAATCAGCAGTGCTCTGTCTTGTCATATATCTGGCCGGAACGTTCAACTTGAGTTCTGCCAGCAACAGACTACGATCATTATGAGGTTTCTTTTGGGATTTTTCCATGGAAACGCACCAAAAACCAAGGGTCATGTCCACCTCCATGATGTCTTATGTCTTATCCCTTTGTTTCGTTGTTTCCACTTTGTTTAAATATGTTTGATTCTGTGAGATTTCATCTTTAAAAAGAGGCCATTTTTCTGAATGGAAGCCGTGGTCACGTGCCACGCTTGTTTACATGGAGCTGAAACCCTGCTTCTTGATTGTTCCATCAAAATGGTGTCTAACTATATAGATAGAATCAGAGTACGACATAAGTAATGGGTGAAAATGTGGCAGAGGTCTGAGCGGAGCGCTCTTCTACTTAGTCCTCTGACCACAAAAAGACTGGGAGACAAGGTTAGATGACACAATCCCAGACACCAAGATGGGTGGTCAAGGTCATGTTACAGGGATTGTTTGCAGTGTAGAGCAGGAAACACGTGTCTGGAAAAATATTGCAGTAAAGTTATTGCATGTTGAATGGTTTGCGAGCGATTTTAGTAAACAATTGCAGCATAATTGGCTCCAACAAAACAGAATGAAAAATGAAACTGATTTTCTGTTCTGAAAAGCATCTGACTTTAAAGACCAACTGTCCGAACACACAGAAACATAGAGGACGAAAACAGTAGTACACCAAAGAAATGCTGACAAAACAATCTATTGAAAACAACATGAACATGCGTGTAAGTGTCTGTGTGTATAGTATAACACATCCATCAACACTTTCTTTACTGTGAGTCTTGTATTTGCTTTAGGAACAGTTCCTTCGGGTCATTAGTCTCCAGAGTGAAACTACTGTTCCTACTGTTGCCTTGAGATTGTCTCTCATTTGGAATTTCAGCAGAGAAACAAATCATCCTAAGAATGCAACGGAATATAATATTACATTATGCTAATTCAGTTGTTTACATATTAGTCTTGAATAATTCTTGTTGTTAAAGCACCGTGTTGTGGAAGTTGAATAGACAGATTTGCTTTTGTTGTTTCAGTAGCCGAGATGTTGAAACAGGTCTTCTCGCAAGGACAGCGAGTGTTTCACTGAGTAACTGTCTGTGTGAGTTAATGTTTGATCTGGAGATTAGCTGAAACACCAGGTTAGCCCCTGTGGGAGAAGACAGTGAGCTAAAGGAGAGATTGAGTCGCAGGGGCTCCCGACAGAAACGCCATTTCGCCGTCACCAACACTGCGAATTGCTGTTGCTATGATGCACGTTTGTGCGAGAAAGAAACTCTGAAAAAGACATCAAACCTCCATGACACCTTGAAGTAAAGGGAAGGTTTGATTTTACTTATTTCTGTCTTTGCACTAACAACCCAAGAGCTCCTGTAACGGTGAATATCTCCTTTGTGAGCTCAATAAAGTCTATCTCATCTTATCTTATCTCCATTTTTTTCTGCCACTCATGCTTCACTGATGCGTGACTCTGCATGTGTACACAGGAATTAGCCTGCTCATATTCATGTTGCACAGCTATACACACAGTGGCCGCCCTCTAAACATACAATAAGAGAAGCTTGTCTCATCTTCGCTGCAATGTGTACTGCAACAGTCTTCACCTCAACCACAACTTGACACAACCAAAGCCACAGGTTGTTTTTCCCCATCAACTCAGCAAGTGAAATTGAGAATCGGAATGTAAATGAGGAGTGGTGACCTGACAGTTAGTGCACAGTAGCGAGAGGTTTTCATAGAAGTCCTGTTTACTTTTCCAATTTGTCTAAGGTTGTTTGTGAATAGCAATGTTTTGTCTTTAATTTTAAAAACTAAAAAAAAATAAATAAATAAAAGTCACACATAATAATAATAATAATAATAATAATAATAATAATAATAATAATCTACTGCACAGTAACTACTTGACACCGATTTTTATCATTAAGTCGGTGATGAAAATGGGGGTCAGTGACTAAAATATAAGTTACACACAAAAAATAGTGCAGAATCTAATTTCAGTGAAGCTCAAAATAATAAAATATATACTACTATTTACTATAATTTGAAAGCAACTGACCCGAGTACTTAAAGAAAGGGTAGTGGTGGCGAGAGACTTTAAACTCCATCTGCTAGAACTAAAGACACCTGTACCAGTAATGTATGCGGCAGCATGTCACCCAACAAGTCCATCGCTGGGTGGCATGGACTCCGATGAATATCCTGCCTGGATTGATTGAGCCCCCATTATGGCACTTTCTAATTGAGCTAAGAGGATTAATGGTGGAACCTTGGAAGGTCCTTGAGTCTCGCCATCAGCGGGTGGAGTGTGTCCGACCTTACCTTGGAACTTGAAGCCCTCTATCTGAAGCCAGAGGCAGAGGTCCTCGGTGTCACAGTCGCACTTCCAGGGATTCCCGCTGAGACCCAGAGAGCGGAGGGCGGGCAGGGCGATCAGGGTGCTGATGTTCAGAACCGTCAGGTTGTTCCTGCTCACGTCCAGCACCTGCAAAGCCAGGTTCTCCGAGAAGGCATCCGGGTGGATCTCACTTAAACTCGGGTTGTCCGTCAGCCGGAGCATGACCAGCGACGCCAGCGGTCCGAAAGTCCGGTCCTCGATCTGCAGCAGCGTGTTGAAGGACAAGTCCAGATACGCCAGTTTCCGCAAGTTCCCGAACGTTGACTCGGAGACCTCCGTCAGGGAGTTGTTGCTGCAGTCCAGGTACACCAGGTCAGACAAGTAGTTGAGCTGCAGCGCGGGCAGATCGCCGATGCGGTTGTTGGAGATGATGAGCTGGCGGGTGGCCAGCGGAAGGTCGTAGGGGAAGCGGGTGAGCTCCTGTCCGGCGCACTGGACCACCAGCTGATCGTCACACACACATCTGTCCGGGCAGCCGGCGGTCAGAGCCGGCGAAGGAGCGACCCCCATCACGAAGAGGAAGAGGAAGAGGAGCCGGAGGGATTGCGCGCTGGGCTCGGGCAGGAGACGCATGACGATGCCGCCCAGAGCGTCATGAACTCCGGCTGAGTTGGAGCAGGACTCGCCGGCGCTCCCCGGGCATCCTGCATGGGTCTGATGGGGATGATGTGAGCTTGTTCCAAACACTTTGCACAAGTCTTTCCGAGTCTCAGCGAGCGCTCATCCTCTCCAGAAGGTCACTGCCAGACCCGCGTCTCTCCGCGGGGTGAAACGGCGCAGGTCACCGGACATCAGACAACAGTCAGGGCCCTCGGAGAGTTGACGGTCACCCGATCGGTGAGTCATCTCAGTTGTCACCAGCGGTGTGCGTCGTGCTGCCAATTCCCCAGCAAATGTCATGACAGACATAAAAAAAGCCGCCACTTCTCAGGATCTGTTCTCCTGCAGAGGTCTCGGTCACTCCTGTCCTTGCTGTCTGGAGGGTTGCTGTGACCCAGCTGGCCACCTCCGGAGACGGGCGCTCATGTGAGGCGCGGGAGCAGAGATGCGCGTCCTCCTGCTGCGCTCTGCCGGACTGACCGAGTCTGAGAGTGTGTCTGCGTTTGAGCGCGCGCCCCGATAACGGAACGGTTTTCAACAGTGACGTCACCCGGGTCATTCGCCTTAAAAAAAAAAAAAAATACAAAGACTGCGCTGAATATGTAGCGTAAATATTGCATGTGTTTTTTTTTTTTTACCACCTCCGTGTTTCAATGACAAAAACACCAACTTAAAGGAAATGTAAGTTGTTTTTTACTCTAACATCCGTATTGAAATGGAATTCCATGCACTTTAAATAAATGATTGGTTAATTGCTAGTTAGTTAGTTGGCATTGTTGAATAAATGTAAGAAGACCTGGATCTCACTTGTCATTTTCCTTTCGATTGTAACTCAAATGCCAGTGACACAGAAATGTGTTGAAGAGCATCTCCTCATCATCTGAAACTGAGTTTGAATTTCTCCCCTTAAGGCTTGTGAACAAAACAATAGGTTTAGATGGGGCTGCTTGTTCGTGTGGAGTGACTACACTCTCTTGTCTCAGTGCGTAGACCCGCTTACTTTGAGATTCGTGAGGCCATGAGAGTCACACATTCAGCTCTCGACGTCTGTGAGTCACTTTCCTCTGCTGACTTAAGAGGAGGCTGATAAGGTGGTGATACTGCAGCTGCCGCCTGCGTCTTATTACTGCCATTAGAGGAGCGAAGCTGTTGACTTCTGAGTTCAAGTCGAGGGTGAAGATAATGATATTATTTTACATTCGAGACGAGCTTGAGGCAGCAGGCGTTAAAAATAACGACAGGAGTAAGAAAAACACATCACAAATGATCAACTACATTGCAGGTTTTGTGAACCCCGCTCATCATCCAGAGCACTGACTGCATATCATCTTCACTCAGAGGTCAGCTTTAATAACTGTCTCAGATGCCCATTTTCAAAGTAAATGTAACACCGAGAGGAAATAGCTGGACTCAAAGCAACTACTTAACATGTATATTGTATTGTAATTACAGTTGAAAAACCTCAGAAATGAATCTCGGTGCTTGATCATCTGGCAGAGGCTCGCGGTAGAGCAGCTTCACCTCTACATCGAGAGAAGACCGTTGCGTGTTCCAAGCGTGTCCATTTGGGAAGAGGACCTGGGACAGAGCCAGGAATCCTTGATGCTTATACAAGGACTGCCTCATCAATAAAGAAATATCTATCTATATCTATAAAAGTTCGCATTACTATGACCAACAAAAAGCCTAATTTAGAAAGGTTTGTTCAGTTGAATTTTAGTAAGTAGAATGTGGAGTTCTAATTACGTGTGGTTTTGTTTGGTAGACATTTTGTTTTCTTTATTTCTTTGCAACACGCCGTGCACGGATACTGAGGAAGTCAATACAATATCTACTTATCTAGTTAAATGGAGAAAACAGCAGACTCACTTCCATGCTTGCAGATTAGCATTGAAAATTCAGTGCCCCCACAGCATGGATGGCGAACACAGATAACAAGTCTGCAGGGACTAACAGATAAAATCCACCTTATCGTCCTGTTCATTTAAGGGCTGTGAAGTTTTGGGACTTTTATCTCTGTTCTTTTTCTTGATGAAAAAATTGCTAGCTTGAAACGTTGAGAAAGGGGTCGGGAGTTAAGATGACTCATGAGCCTGTCGGTGGTTCCTCTGCCAGTGTCTTTTGACCTGTGGTCTTGGGTGACATCCATCCCTCACTGCTGAAGGTGAAACTGAATTCTGAATTTCAGGTTGGTTAATGCCGAACCAGAAATTTGATGGAGCAAAAGTGTCCGAAATGTCGACATTCAAGCTGTGTGACCAGACGTGTCAGTCCGTCCTGGTAGTGAAGGATTGATCATTTTTTAATAAGGCAGGTGTCGCCTGTCAGCAGACATCTGCTCTGTTGGGCTGAAGTGTCGCTGCCACTTGAGGCGCCACCTTGTAGCTACTGCTTCAAAAACATTCCTCCCTACAAACCCCTTTGTATGGTTGCCCTCTGCTTATCTTCCCTGTGTCACTCCTGTCTTCATAGCACTGTGGCGTTACTCCTGTCCTCCACCTTCTCAAGTGTCAGGTCAAAACATCCATCATTGAAATATATATCAGTTCCTTGTTGCACACTGAGGAGTGATGCGGCAGGGAGCGAAGGTTCACAGTTCAATTTTCATCTATGTACTGTTGAACTAGTCTATTTACTGCTATGTTCAGCCCATCTTCTTAGCCAAAGTTGGGTCGAATCTTGAGAAATAAATCTAATCAAATCTAATAATCTCTACAGTATGCACTGGAGTGTATTTATGGCTACCTGGCAGGTGGACATGCAATGACATAGGCCACCTGTATGAACAGGCTTCTCCAGGAGAGCGCAGATTTTACACTGACTCTCTTGCTGAACTTCTCAGACAATCAATAGGGAAGAGTTCAGTTACCATGTAGAATTCAAAACAAAATGTAAAGAGGACTAAAAATTGGAACAGCTTAAGCAGATAAAATACTTACATACATGTTTTCTATTTAGATGATGAAACCCAACATACTGTATGAAGTTCCAGGATGGTGTCTTCACTCAGGCCAGGCCCCCCATCACCCCAGTATATACCTTTCTGGCATTAGATCAATGTGAAGATGTTGCCTCACCACCTGGTGTCGTCATTCTTCTGTTCCACCTCTGTACTGCAGGAAGGAGGGGGAAGAGTAATGTTTTCTGGATACAGGTTTGTTGCGAAGAGCCCAAGGGCAGCAGCCTGATTACTTTTCTGAAATTAATGATAACGCTTATAACTGACCAGTAAGTACAAGAGTGACATCTGCAGGTTTGGAAAAGAAATGCTCTGATAGTGGCCTGGAGACTGTGTCAGGGCTAAATGTGTGCGACTGGTGCAACGGTGGTGATGCTTGACAGATTGACTAGAGAGATGCTCTTGGTGAGGCAAAAAATAAGAGTACCACGTTTTGACAACTCTCCTTCTTGTGAGATTTTGCTTTGTGAGGACATCTTCCATCTGTCCTCACAAGGTTCAGAGGGTTAAAACATCAGTGAAAGTAGTTTATTATAATTGGGCGCAAGTTTAGTTCAGAATCCTGGTTAACTTTAGCCATTGTTTTGGATGGTAAAGTTAAAGGTGAGAGACTGGGTAAAGCATCATATCTTTTATATATGATCGGATTTTCTGACAAAAATAGCAAAACAAACGTGCGCGCGTGTGGCTCTTGTGCAGCTATACTTGTGGGTACAAGTTCCGGGAAAAATATCTACTTGTGGGGCCTGTATGCATTTGGCCGGACCTTTTACTGGTCCCCACAAGGTGAAGATTTAATTTGAGGGTTACCCCTTCAAAATACCTGGGTCATTATGATTGAGGTCCTGGTTTGTTTTGAATGGTTAGCTTTAGGATGAGAGGCTGGTGAAAGCATCAAAGTCAATCAAACGTCCCCACCAACATAAAATCATGACTGTGTGTGTGTGTGTGTGTGTGCGTGTGTGTGTGTGTGTGTGTGTGTGTGTGTGTGTGTGTGTGCGTGTGTGTGTGTGTGTGTGTGTGTGTGTGTGTGCGTGTGTCAGCCATGGGGTGTGTGTCCAGCTGGTCGATGCGAACGGGCGCTGTCACTCACTGTCAGTCAGACTCAGGTTGTGTCATACATCCTTGCTATCTTAAGGAGAGTGTCATCTACCATCAGTTTTCCATCGTGGGGCATGTGAGAAGGCCATGGCACACCAGGTCGGCTGAAAACTTAAGCCATCCCCCAGATCCTTGGAATAACCCTCCAGCTAGCGTTTCACTGAAACAGAACCTGAACAGAAATGTGCGTTTCGGCAATCTCTTTTACTTATTAACGAATCATTAAACCGTCATCCAGACTGGCCTCTAATGTGTGTGTCTGGAACTGGAATCAGGCGCTGTTACCCATTATATTTCACCCCGCAATCTCCCAAAATATCAAAGCCTGAATCATCCACCTTCACCCCACAATTATGAAACTATCAGATCTCAATTATCAATGATTCACTGCCCACAGTCGTGGTCATTAGGAGGTGTAAACAGAGCCAGACAGCAGCACTAAAGGACGAGTCGATAGACATCAATGGAGGCCAGGGGATGACGCGTTGTGAAACATCCACTGGTGAGGTGGTCAAAATGCACTCGACAGAGTCCTTGACTGTTTTGTCATGAGAGAGTCTCGCCGTGTAATTGCATAACCTGTAAAGACATGCTCAATAATGCATGGTCAGACTAGATGGAAAACTTAATCTCCACACCCCTCTTTGTCTGGTTGAGCATGGGTTTCCAAGGGCTGCCCTTGAGCAAGGCAGAGGTGTTGTCAAGATGAGAACCAAATTGCTGATTTTTTGCTGATACTTATGCAGCATGACTCTGCTGCTTTTGGGAGTTATTTATATCCTAGAAGATTCTCTATCTTTTTCATCATTATACAACAAGATTGCACAAAATCCCATTTTGTGCCTCTTTTCTTAAGACAAAATGACTCTCTCTCTCTCTCTCTCTCTCTCTCTCTATATATATATATATATATATATATATATATGTATACATATATATATATATATATACACACATATATATATATATATATATATATATATATATATATATATATATATATATATATATATATATATATATATATATATATATATATATATATATATATATATATATATACATATATATATATATTAGTGCTGTCATTTTTTTTTTATTTAACACAATTAATTATGAGAATCAACAGTGGCCCATTGAAGGACCCGTAGAGGCGTGTTATACTTCTATTATTCATTTTTGGATTGCTATATTGAGCTTAAGTGCCTATTTGAGACAGCCTTATTTTATTTCTGAATTTTATTTATTTAACTGAATCGCTGTATTAGTATTATTTGTATTGAAAACAGACTTATTGTATTTATTTAACTGTACTGCTGCTTGTTTTACATTTTTGAAGACAGCTTTGTTTTATTTATTTAACTGTATTGCTGTATTTGTTTTACATTTTTGAATAATGCACCTGGCCTAACTGGTTGTGCTTGACCTTTACTTTTGGATTTCATTTATGAAGCATAGTTCACCTATAAAAAATTTGATTCTTACTCTCTTCTTACTGTATTGAATTGATTAGTCAGGCACTACAATCTTTTAATATCCTAGAACCCAAATTCTTTATCAGGAGACCGGATATGTCATAAATTGATTAATTCGATTATTTTTTTTCCATTGACCGACAAAACAAACAAAGCAATATATATATATATATATATATATATATATATATATATATATATATATATATATATATATATATATATATATATATATATATATATATATATATATATATATATATATATATATATATAACAAAATACTTCCGATCGTTATGGATGAGCCTTTTTTTAATGTCGCTCTCAGCATCGCCGCGACGGTATGAAGTTGCTGTGAAGTTCGCACTGACGCCTATCAGGCCCCGCCCATTAAGCAGGAAGTGAGACGGCAAGAAACTTGGACAGGCTTTTCTTTCCTGCCACTGGATAACAACACTTATGCATTAGCATCAATGACTGCTTTGAGTCGTACATTTTCGAGCTCGGGACACCTGTTGTCCTGTAGGAGACTGGTGATCACGCTGGTGGGAAATCATTACCGGCATCCTGCAGGAGTGCTGGCCGCCGCAGGTCAACCGCTGACGGGCTTCAGGCAGCAGCAGCGCCGGGGGCAGCACTCGGAGCCCAATGATGATGTTGAGGTCTACTCCAAACGCTTGGAGGGCGAAGACGAAGGTGTTTTTTTTTATTTACTTGTGTCCTCTTCTTCTTGAACAAATCATATGAGGTCTCATTTCAAGTTATTCGATTACTGTATTATGTTACGGGATGTTATTTCAGAGTCAGCTTTATTGCCAATGTCAGTGAGGGTCCCTCCAACTCGGAAAGTGCTTAAGTACATCATAAAATAAATAATAATGATAGAAGTGTTCATTCATCTGCGGAGAAAAAAGGGGATCTTAATGGTTGATGGTTCACACAACATCAAGAGATGCACTGTTAAACATATGCAGTCCAGTTTTAAAAACATTTGCATTTGCTTTTATGCTTTTAAATTCATCTTCAGAAAGACCACCAATGTCATGTTTTTTTTTTCTCCCCTCAGGTATTGTGGAGGTCGTGATGTGTCGCCACAAGGCAAGAAACGCCTTGGGTCATGTGTTTGTGTCACAGGTGAGCAGGCTTACGGTCACAAACACACATGCACACATATTGAATGTCCATGTGAACAGATGAGGGAGGTGGTGTCCTGCATGTCCCATGACTCAGCCGTGCGTGCTGTTGTGTTCAGGAGTTTAGTGCCGGGGGTCTTCTGTGCAGGTGAGTCTTGCTAAAAGAAACACGTACACCGATCATCATGGATCTTTTCATTGAATGTGCCTACGTTTCAAAATGTTGAGTACATTTACTTCTCACGCAGGTGCTGACCTGAAAGAGAGAGCGTTGATGGACAACTCTGAGTCTGATCTGTTTGTCCATGGCTTGAGGTCCCTCATGACTCAGATCGGTGAGAAGATACATAATCCTGTTATGATTTATGTTAAGCACAGATTCTTGAGAAACATTTGGATGGATAAATTCAATCATTTCTAATGTGGTTTATGTTTATAGCTGTGTTGCCAATGCCCACACTCGCAGCAATGGACGGCGTGGCTCTTGGAGGAGGACTGGAGTTAGCATTAGCCTGTGATCTTCGCGTTGCCGGTATCTTTATGTCTTGGTTACAAACTGCCAGTTCTTTGCGTGTTTCTCATTATATTGTTGTCCGTTTACTCAGATTCTGAAGATTCACATCCACTTAGATGGGAAAGGGGAACTAGAACCACTATGGTGCCTCTCATTTGATGTAGTTCTTCTTTTAAACAAACATTTTGAACATGTTGTGTCATCCAGGGAATATATTGAGCAATTGGGGCATTTGCTGGCGGTAAAACAGCCACATGCAACATCAGAAACTGAATTAGCTGTTAGAGGTCAGAAAGCGTGCTAGATAGTTTTCAAGTACAGTTACTTTCTTAAATAAAAATAGACACACATAAAAATAGCACATGATTATATTAGTTTTTGAGTGGATAGAAATTATGTAGTCAATTCAATGAAGTTTAAAATGTTGAAGCCATAATACAAGTAGAGAAACAGCTTCCATTTCTTTTCTACTCATTTAGAGTGTTGGCCTTTCATTTTTAACTAATATTACATAGGAAATCAACTGCTGATACTGATATGAGCACTATTTGCTTGACCTCTATGTTATGTTCTGCTGTCAGGCCCCTGGAGTGATGTGGTCTGTGTATTCACACCTGTTAGATTTATTGCCTTCTGCAGCTCGCACAGCAGTGCAGACCTTCAAACGTCTTTGTCTGTTTCAGCGGACTCGGCACAGATGGGGCTGATTGAGACGACACGAGGGCTTCTCCCAGGGGCCGGTCAGATGAGTGGCAGTCATACTCCTGTGGAAATAAGCGATGAAGCATCTGGAAAATTTGACCTTGTGGTGCTTTGTCCTGCAGGGGGCAGTCAGCGGCTGCCACGTATGGTGGGCCTGACCAAGGCGAAGGAACTCATCTTCACTGGTGCGTCATAAACACATGAACATCTGACACAGAAAGCCACAGTTCATTACATTGAGGGATTTCAGGTCGACGCTTTGGAGGGCAGGTCGCTCTGGAGATGGGGCTGGTAAACAGTGCTGTTAAGCAGAACCAGACCCAAGACGCTGCCTACAGAGAAGCAATCTGTCTGGCCAGAGAGATTCTGCCGCAGGTCAGGACACACAGCTATCTGTCAGCCTGCAGCAAGCAGAGTCCCATCTCTCACCTCTGCACCCAGATCAACAAGCCGTCTACTCTTCTTGTTTTCATCCTGTCTGTCTTTCTGTTGCATCCACTCTGCCGCATCTTCACCCCAGGCCTTTGTCACTCCTTGTTTCTTTCACTAGAGTTCAGCTGCCTGCAGTTGGCAGGGTCACAGTGGCAGTCAAGTGGAGGAATGAACCCGTACGCACACATGACGAGGCACACTAGGCACTTGTTTGTACTGAAATAGGATTGAGTAGATATTACATTTCCTGTAAGCCATAACATTATGGCCAACCTTGTAACTTTGTCTTCGAGAGAGCATCGTCTCCTGGGTGCCACTGGTCTGCATTGGTCAGTACCGTGTAAGGGTGGCTCAAGGAGGAAGAAGCTGAATACCAGAGGAGTCATGGCACCAGCAAAGGACATGACAAGTTGTGATTCATTACACTGGGCACCTCTCAACTGCTATCCATGTTCTAATGCGCTTACGCTGAATGTTGGGCCGAGGTCATTTTAACGCAGACACTGATCAGTGTTTTGACTGGCCTGTCTTTCTCTGAGACGTGAAGTATTTTTCAGAACATTAAACTACTTATCATCCATCTTTCCTCCCCTTTTACCAGGCGCCAATTGCCGTGCGGATGGCGAAAGAGGCAATGAACCGAGGCATGGAGGTAGACAGTGATTTATAGATACTGCTTTTCACTGGAAATTATCACCCAAACATTCACACAGTGAGTCATGTTTGTCTCTTTCAGGTTGACATCACCTCAGCGATGGCGATAGAGAGGATGTGTTATGCTCTGGTAGGAGTAATGAGTCATGCTCAATCACATGTAGTTGATGCAAATCCACATTTTAGCCTGAGATACAGTGCATCATAACAGCTTTTCAATTCAACCCTCAGAACAGAAAGTATAAGCTGAGGTAACACAGATTTCACTTGGCATCCGCAGTATCTTTGATAGTTTCTTGCAGTGTTGAAAATTTTATGTATCCTTCAGTTTGAAACCAAAACAAATGAATTAAAAGATTTAAGATTAGTGAGTAAATGAGAAAGCAAATGTAAGAAAACTATAATTTGTAAAACAGTGAGTGAATAGTCCTGAAACGTGACAATGGTGTAATGGAACAGAAATAAGGCAGAGCACCGCAATGAGCCAAACAAACCCAGTGATTGTATGATCTCTCACGTTCATGCCCTCACTGCCGATGAAATTTCACATAAAAGACAACCGTAGCAACAGAACAAAATCGTCACAGTGGTGGGTGCTAACAATGATCTGACAGAGAATGCACAAATGTGTTACACAGATGATGTTTCAATGATACAGAGTGTGGTTTAAACATGTGTGTGAATGTCATTCATCATGGCTAAGTGGTGTCTCATTATTCCAGGTCATTCCAACCAAGGACAGACAGGAGGGCATGGCTGCCTTCATAGAGAAGAGACCCCCCCGGTACACAGGGCAGTAATCTCCATCTATGGGGCAGCTGCTTAAATGCAGTGATCGTAATTATGTGTCAACTTCTGGAGCAAAAACAAACTCTGTAATTAGCACTGTTTACATCCGGAGATGAGCAGAGATTTAGATGTCCACAGATAAAGCCGATCCTATGTGATAGCTGCACTGACAGGTCAGCCAAATATATGTTTTTAAAGGGAGTCTCACACGTGTACACATTTTGTTTTTTTGTATTGGTGTAACACCCTCATGCTTCATGAAATGGCAGACGCCCCCCAAACCTTTTGGCACCATGGACCCTTATGTATAGGTGTGAATCATCCGTTTCAATGAGTCAGTGGTTCAAACAGGAAATTTCTTTTCAATACAGGCTCTTGGATCTGTCTGGTGTCTCATTGTTGACTGGTTCTCCCCTCTCAAATGAGCTCTCCAGTGACATTTTCTTGCGGGATATTTCAGCAAGAATTAGCTTGTCAACATAGTGATGCATGGAAACACTCTGTGCCCAAGACAAGCGCATGAGTGACTAGAAAAGTCTCAGTTTTCCAAAATAAAATACGTGGAAGACAAGTCACAAATAGACCACAATCCCGTTCAGATCTGCTGTGCGCCACTTGGGCACTTCTTTTTCTTCAGTCTTTGGAGTTCAAATTCTATTACTGATATGACTGGAGTTTACACAACCTCTTTAAGAACAAAAACCCCACGCAGCATTCAACATAACCAAATGTTCTCTTCACTTTAGATGCTGGTGGATGTCCACCCAATTTTAAAAATGAGGCAAAATATGGACTTCAGTGCATTTTTAGTCTTATCACTTATCAATGTTTCACAGAATTGTTTTTGGCCATTAATCCTCAGAGAAGTAAGTCCTGGAATGACCCCAGTCAGACCTACAATGCAAAATTGTGTCACTGTTTTGCCAGCTTGATATTGCTCCTGGAGAGCTGTAGGAGTCAGGGAAGGGGAGATGCTGGCTTGTCTCGCTTCCTCAGTGACCCAAAATTGGACATCGAAGATGATGAATGACTGAATTGACAGGTCTACTCCAACTGTCAGTAACATTTGAGGTTAAACTGCTCACAAACGTTGTTCACAAGAAAAAGGCAAGTCTTATAATCCAGCTCATGGGAATATACATTCTTTATTTTTCCAACCATAAAAACAGGATTCATCAGCAGCCAAATAACACACGCACCACTAGTACATTTCTTGTTTTCTCATTCAAATTGTCAAACACTGGCCGGTTTCAAGTAAACAATCTGGATGAACACAGCAGACGCTTCCCATAAAAAAAACTCCTGTGTCAGGAATACCTGTGACAATTTATCAACTTGAGTATGTGTCAGACAATATTATGATGAAATCAACTGGCATCATTGCATATGCATGATCAAGGAGCATCTTCTTTTTTAACTTCCAAAGTGATATTTTACCAGGAACCGTTATTTGAATCATGATATTTAGCAAGTTGCTTTAAAAAAAATCAATTATACACCCCATGACGTACCGCCACACTTAGTTATTGGCCAGAAACCTTGAACCATCACAGTAAAAATACATTAACCATGCCACCAGTTTGAAACGGCCCGAGACAAACCATTACTCCATAACAAACCATATTACTATGTACAAATGACAAACTGTTGTACAGAGGTACATACACACGTTCTCATAGTGAAGTTAGGTACTGGAAAGCTCATATTTTTAACATATTTACACTCTTTTCTCAGTGAAAAAAAAGGAAAAAAAAACCAAAACAAACCATCTGTGCCATTTCCACTAGACAGAAGATGACACCTACATCTGGATCTTAATATTTCATAGTGCAAGTGGTATTGCTGCTTTGAAACTCGGAACAAACTCATCAAGCCGAGAGCCAGATGTGGAGGAAAGTGCTTTTAAAAACAA
Organism: Synchiropus splendidus; assembly: GCF_027744825.2. NCBI lineage: Eukaryota > Metazoa > Chordata > Actinopteri > Syngnathiformes > Callionymidae > Synchiropus > Synchiropus splendidus. The sequence goes on along the minus strand of NC_071334.1, from coordinate 19,145,447 downwards.
AAAAAAAAAAAAAAAAAAACAGGACGGGGACAGTTGGGCAGATAATCAGGCATTCGGACTAACACCAGCATGCTTGAGCTCACCTCATCATCATGCATTCATTGAATGAGCTGAAACCAACAAGGTTTGACCTCTAAGGTCAGCCACTTTCTATTAACCAGAAGCATCACTCTAGAACGTAGCTGGCATTGGTGCATTGTCAGAACACTTGACACTCAACTCTTCTATATTCAAAGGTTACTACCTTTTGAGCTTCTGACAAGATTAGTACACAGAATTCATCTTTGTTTTGCAATCAAGAAAGTATATAAATAGGTGTATGTGCAAAGGCTTCTCTTTGTTTAATGTCCTTAGCTTTATGATAAAGTGTGTCCGTGCCTGTGATATGCATTCGCACAACTCCTCTGCTGTTACGCTGTATATCCCTCTTTTTGTGGAGGCAGCGCCTTATTCTGAAAGAAAGCATTCAGAGAATAAGAGAACAGTGCTTGTATGTGCGAGTACAATGGCTGCTGTTCACCTGAGGGTTCACTGAGGCGGTGGGCGACGGACCGCAGGTGCTTGTGCAGGCTGACCGGTGCGCACTCTGTGGCGCTGTAGGCTGTCCAGAATGCTCTCTGCCAACAGTTTGACATCTCGGTGGGTTTGAGGGTTTGTGTGGACGCACTCCAGCTGCTGCAGCCCACCTTCCTCCAACAACATGCTGCAGTAGCGGGAGGCTGTAGACACAGTCGTCACAGGTAAATAAATTCATCCTTTTATTTCTTTGCGCAGTATTAGTTAATTCCATATTGCATATATGTTGCAACAGTGTGACATGGATTATTTTAGACATGTTCACATGCATGCTTGCTTGCTACAGGTTTTGAGTGATACTTGCTGACAGTGTTGACAAATCACTTTACCCTTTGTCGCAAAATTGAGAAGAGCAGCAGTCTGAGCAACATTTGTCGCAGATTTGGGTTAAGTCAATGACATGAACTGGGGGACTTTTACACACCACACCAGAGTTTTCAGAATGTTCTTTACTCCATGTCTCACAATGTGAAAAGCATTGATTCAATGGCCACACATTCTTGATTCTAAAAAATATTGAGCGATATTAGGAACACTGTAGCGCTTAGCGGTACTGCCTCACAGCAAGGAGATTGCAGGTTCACCTACAGCTTGGAGCAACCTCAGTCTGAAAACATTGAGGTTGATAGAGTGCGTGTTGTTTGACTTGTTAATGTCTATTAATCTCTGTGTTAAAGGTGTGCCACTTTGCTCTCAAGATAGCTGGGATTGGCTCCATTCACAAACCCCATAATGGAGTAAGTGTTAGACGATGAATGAATTAAATGAGCAATATGCCATTCTTTTCTTATGCATCTGCCAGTTTCAAGAGTATTTATTTCATTCCGCTCTCCAAATCTCAAAAAGCCTGGCCAGTCTAGGTCATTCACGCATCTGTCGATTCATTTCCTCTAGAGAAGCAGCATTTCTATAACTTAGAAACAGTATTGAAAGTTAGCCCTTTTGGTGAGTTTCTAATGAAATATTCAAATTTAATATCAGTATCTTAAAACAAGGCTGTAAGTGAGAAAACGGTAACAGATAAAGGCAATCTGTGAATTAGAAAACTCAGCAGTATGATGCCAAAGTTTGACATGGGAGTAAATTCACTCATCTAATTCATATGTTATGACATCATCAGGCGCTGGCCATCGTTAATTGCATTGTATTTTGCAGATCCACTGAAGAAGAGAATCTTCATCCTCATCTCTCAAGCAACAAGGACAATGACTGGGCCCCATCATTGTTGTTTACAGCAGGAGCGTGAACACCACTCCTGGTTCCTCTGCTATTTGCAGTGTATTTTCTACTGTAGCTGCTACCACATCTGCCGCTATTTCCGCTACTGTCCTGCAAACTGTGCCCAAGCCTCCACCATTTACGATCACAGAATGGGAGTCAGTCAAACTAACTCTTGCTCTCTTACTCCCCTACTACGTCTTCTCAACAAAGGGGCAGTTTTCATTTCATATTTACTCCAAAGCTCAGACTGAAGTTACATGTAGCCGCCGCCTGCTGGTGTAAATTAGCACCTACACCAGGCTCCATTTTTGCAGCTTTGCCTGTTTATATCCTTTGATGTTGGGTATTAGAATTTTGGGATGATGATGCTCACAGGGTTAATGTAATAAGCTCTGGCAGAAATCTGTGAGGCACTTGAAGCAAAGAGTCATAACCAGAGTGATGTAAAGATGTTCCACTCACCATTCTTGCTGCAAACATGCTGCATGGCCCACGCCGCCCACAGCTGGACACCAGGGGTGTGGAAACATTCCAGCAAGGGGAAGAAGGGATTAAAAGACCTAAAAATGAGAGACAATATGAAGACGTCAACAACACAAGACTGTCGGATTCAAACAATATATCTGACACCAGACTTTACATGGGGGATGTTAAAAGGGTTACAGCAGGGTAGATTTTTATTTATTATTTCGTTTCCCAATAGAAATAAACTATGTCTGACTATACAGTTGAGCTTTGGTCCTTGAACTGGGCATGTGACAAATACAATTTCAAAGAGACACAGCTAAGTGTAGACTGCTTATAAGATTATATTTCACCAGCGAATAAACAGACTTTCAAATGCCACAATGATGGCCATATGTCAAGCCTGAATTAGATGAATTACATTGCTTTGTTATTGTCTTCACACAACTTTAACTCAAATTGAGAACTAGTACCTGTAGGCAACCATTTCAAACTCTGGTGCAGGCCACTTCATGATGACATCATGCTGTGATAACACACACACACAATCAGAAGGTTTAGTCAAGTGCAATCATTCACACTGACGGACACCGAATCCTTTCTACCAGTTGTTCCAGCAGCGATGAGCGAAGGTCAGCGCTCAGCGTCCAGGCCTGCTCTCCTCGTGACGTCAAGTGTGCGAGGATACCAGCAGCAAAGTAGCTGACCTCCACCTCTGGACTGTGCAGCAGACTGCTGATGTGGTCCAGGAAGCTTTGAACCATTAACTCCCCATGCAGTTCTCCCACCTCCGCTATGTTGTTCTGTATCAGGGGGAAGAAGGGCCAATCATTACTTATTTTCTGTCAGCTGCCTGAGCAGCTGTGACTCACCAGTAGACCCAGAACTTTCTGCTGTATGGAGGACTCATTGGGGAAGGACTGCAGTAAGGGACGCATGAAAATGAAGACAAAATGAGTCATTATCGCAGACGTGTTGGAAAATCGATGCTTTCACACAGCGTACCTCCAAGACTTTAATGAACAAATCTAAACCCTGGTTCTCAATAAAATGGCGGCAGGTTGTTGGTGATTCGTCCGTGAGATTCCATAGTGCGCTGAGTGTAAATTTTAGGGTGGCGTCCACCACACCCTGTGTGGCCTTCTGTCTCACAATGTGAAGCAGTTGCTGTGGAAAAGAAAAATGAAAAAAATGAAAATTTTTTTGAAAACGGTGTGTGGAATTACATGCAGGCACCAAATGGCTGTATTGATTTTAAGGTAGTCATACAAATTTGGTACAGATGATCATTGAATATGGCTCATTCAAAAATGTCTCTGAAAAACATCAAAATGTCTGATATTTTTCAAGACACTTTCAGAGGACAATTCAGTTGATGGAAAAACAGAGATCAATACGTGTTAGATATTATACTCAGAGAGCCCCACAACACTATGGGCATCAAGTGCACTGAGCTAACTGAGATATGAGTATCTTCATTCACTGGAACACATGACAATGGATCACAACAGGACTCTTACCTTCACTATGAACAACTCCGCTCCCAGCTGAGCTGTTTGCTCCGTAGAGAGCTGACGAGAAGAGATCCCCGAGTTTAAGCAGAATGAAATCAACAGTGGATATAGTTTGAAATACACACCTTAGCTGCCAGTATGGAAATGATCGCCACGGCCATCCTCTGCATGTTTTGGTCTTCATGGTTGCAAAGCCATTGCATCACAAGTTTGGCAGCTTCAAACCTTCCAACAATGAGCACATCTCAGCATTTTGATTTTGACATGAATGCTAATAAGATTAGATTAGATTAGATGTCCTTCATTGGTTCCATAGTGGGGACTAATAATTACAATTCAAATGTTCATAAATGATGATCTAATTCCCAATTCATGGCATTGTAATATTTGACACAGAATGGTCAGAAGATGAATCTGTCAGTCTGACATTGGTGTTTCAGCTGACACCTACTTGGTTAAAACTGTGAGTTCTCTTTTTGTGCTTCAATCCTGAAGCTCTTTAAAACTTAAATTTCCATCTGTCAGCTCAATCTCATTTAGTCTCCTTCACCATCGACGATTTGGATATGACATCACATTGTATATTATCATGCACCTGGACTAAGCCTACTGAAAGATGTGCCCTTAAAAAGAAACCTTATACATGATTGATCTGTGACATTAGTAGATCTGTGCGTCTCTGGATTGGTGTTGGTTTTGTTAGATGGTCTTAATTGGTTTTCTGATGCGGATGTCTAAGTTGGTTGTCTGACAGATGCAGGGTCCATCTGGAGCCTCTGTGAAAATTGTCAGACACTGGATATTCGACGGACATCTGCAGCAATGTTGGCGGTGTCATCCTCTGTTCACTGATCACAGACAAACTCTCACAGGCAGCGCTGATGCTACAACCCGGCATCAGTTAGGAACCATCAACAAATTGTGATTCAGTCAAAGTCATCCAAGATTGCCAATAAAAAAACGATTTTATGACCACTAGACAAAGGACTGACAGTTCGTATAACATGATGTGACAAAATTACAATTTATTCACATTACTTGTGATATTTCTTCAATAGCGTCCAGGAAATGTGTCCAGATGCGTGATAGTTAATGTAAACGGTTAAGAGACATTGGGGACAGCAGTCAGACAGCTCAAAATAAAACAGGTTTAGTTCAGTCAGGTTACAAACACAACAAGGTTTTACGAGAGACGTGAAACATACATACAAACAAATGATGATGATGGAGACAAACTCCAGAAATAAGTTTTATCATAAAATGGTTGGGCTTTCATGAGAGACTGTGTGTGTGTCAAACACATGTGCATGTTTATAGGGTTAGTTTTATTGTTATTGCCAGGATGGGCAATATGGGGATACAGTCCATCCCTTCTGTGTTATTAGGATGAATTACTTTTGTGTGTAATGAATTAATCTGCTAAAGTACCAGCACTACTTACTACAACATGCACTCACTCACCTGTTGAAAGGAATTCCCTGTAAAATCCGATCACTGCACAGAGACAATAAACAATTCTTCTGGAGCTGAGGATGAAGAAAACGAATTAAATACAATCCCACCTTCTTGTGATGACATTTTTGATCTGTCCTCACAAGGTTTCAAGCGTTTAAACGTCAGTAAAATTAGTTCATTATAATTGGGTTTAAGTTTGGGTCAGAGTCCTGGTTAAGGTTAGCCATTTGTTCTGGATGGTTAGGTGAGGCTGGGGATAGTATTATGTCAACGAGAGGTCCTCACAAAAAATGGCAAAACAAACGTGTGTGTGTTTGTGTATGAGTGTGTCTCTGCAATTCTGAAATGCTGCATATGCCACGCGCCCTCTGTCCTCAATCTAATGTCCATGAAAATGTGCACTAGACAGTTCTTAGAACAAAATGGCCCCCCCAAATCCTTTGGTTCCTACATTGCTTCTGCACTGAAGGAACCAACTAAAATGGTTAATGGGTTTAGTTAAGTTTGCAAGCCACAATCACCCCTCCTGTTTGTATGTGATATGTGAGCCTACCTGCTGATGGTTGGGGAACGTTCTCATGGCCTCCAGAAGAAGCTGAGTCACGGTGCTCAACAGTCTCACTGGCATCATTAAAGCCAAGTCCTGCTTGGTCAGGTTGAACACACAAGCACTGGCAGCCAGCTGGACGTTCAAAGTGGCTGGATGGTTCTTCATGGCTAAAACTACCAACTAGAGAGAGGAAAATGACCAACTTCCCTTGATTATGTGAATGTCACATTCAATGAATGTCTGTGAGACCAAAGCAATTTAGAACAACAAAAAGCAGCATGTGTCACCTTGAGAATATCAGGTCGAGGTTTCTCCATGACATGTGTGAGGCTGAAGAGATGAAACAGAGCTTCCCTCACAAAACCTTCTCTTTCACTGTAGCGCAGTAGAGCCTCACAAATCTGCTTTTCGTTAGCTTCTCCTGTTACCTAGGGGACGAAAAAGACATTGAAATACAGTATAATGAAGTGATTTGTACGCATTACCAAATACATATATCTGCAATAACGTCCTACTTTCAGGTTTCCTTCCCCTGACAAGAAGTCTGAGAATCCAGCATCTGTTGCCAGAAGTCCAACAAATGTCATCCCCGGTCTTTCCTCCACAAAGGCTTTGACAGCAGCATCAGTCACCTGCAGCATAGGAGGGCACTTTAGTATTGACAGTACAACTGAGATACATGGGCGAATGGTTGTGTGACAAAAATACATATTGGAGGGCTTCAGTGCGAGTGAACACAGGCATTCACTATAATCTAATGTGTGGTTTCTTAGAGCAGATTGTATGGCAGATCTACTTAAGTTTGCATTTAAGATCCCAACTAGTAGTGGAACATGTCAATATATATCAAAGATCTAGGCCTGTATCTTGCAGTGGCCTGAAGGAAGGCCTCAATATCTCCTCAATCTTATGCTTGAGCAAGAGCACTTTTTGGCAGACATTAAATAAAAAATATCAACTCATGGAATCTTGGTTTCCAAATTCCAAGTTGTAGAGGGTCATATTCATCTTAGATTTTACACACACCTGTTTCCTTCCCGATACATCCAGGGAGACAAGAGCAGGTAGAATTCCCGGCTGCCCAAGCAGTTGACGAGCAATATCCGATGTGAACTGTTTATCATCGCTGATGTCCAGATGCTACAGAGAGAGATGCACACACATACACACACAGCTTGTCAAAAAAAAAACATTCACCGCAAAGACAATGTCTACCTTTGAAATACCAAAAGTCTTAGACAAACCTGCAAAACATTCAACTGGCCAATGACTGCCAACAACTGAGCAGTGCTCATCTCCAGTCTCTTCATCTGGTGTAACGTGAGTGAGCGCAGCCTTTCCTTGAGGCCCAACAGAGGACTCAGGTTTGTGACGGAGGTGTTGGAGAGATCGAGGCTCTCCAGCCGAGGGAGTGAACACAAATCGACCAGCCCACAGTCGTAGAAGTCAACATTGGCCAGGGAGAGCGAGCGCAGACCCTGCAAGGAGCTGAAGCTGTGACGGATCGGTTCTTCAAGTGAGGACATTGTGAGACCAGTCAACACAAGCCGCTGCAAGGATTCCTGCAAACAAGAGTAACAAAATGAAAGGCACTCAGAGCACAACAGTAAGCGCCATTTCCCATCTTACCTGACAGTATTTATTTGTGGCCAATCCTTGAAGGATGTCAGGAATAGTGAGGTCTGCGTTGACCCTGGCTGCATCCAGTTCCAGCAACCTATGAGAACATAAGGCTTTCTGAAAAGCCTCTGCAGAAATGCGGGCCGTACGGATGCATGCTCGTCTCAGCCGCAGGTATTCACAGTTCCGAAACACACCGACGCTGCTGTCATTCAACAGACCTGCAGTGATATTGACATATGTCAGAACATGGAAGAAAAATTCTAATTGACCAAAATAGAACTATTTCCGCTCAACAAAATGTCCCAATATTAAATATGACATTCAGAAACGCAACCCTACCCTGCAATGCTATGTTTGACTCGACTGTTTCCTAAAATACTCAGGGAACAGCTTAATCAGATTACCTGTTTTGAAAAGTCTCTACTGCAAGAGCAAATATACTGCACCCACCAATAAATGCATTTCAGCCTACATATTTAAAATAGCTATGCAAAGAAAGCTCAAAATGCAAAGATGGGAAGATTTTGCACAGTCACAAGACTTTGGCAAAACTTGTATCAGCAATGGTCCTCAGATGATAACCACACAGCCATAAAGTTGGATGTCAACCCGCTGTGCATTCACATAGACATCCAGACAAGAGAGTTCGGTACCACTTATACTCGCATATGGCATATGGCCATTCAATTCAAGCTCAATTCAATTCAAGAGAACCAAGTGACACCACAGTTGCAAATTCAGAGCATTTGTACTGATATTTTCTGGACAAAGAGACCTGCAGTATATAGAGACTATATGACTCTAAGGTCTTTTGGGGTATTTACCTTCCGTAGCCATCTTGGCCAGCAGCTGGTCAGCCAGTTCCTGCGGGAAGAGAACCTCCTCCCTTAAGCATGCAGACCCATCAGGACGCTTGACACAGAAACTTTCCAGGTGTTGACTGACATAGGTCAAGCACAAGTCTATGAGAGGCGCAGGAGAAGAATCATCCTGGACACAAACATCGCAACAGTTCATAGCTACGCAGTGACGCAAATACGCTCTAAAAGAAAGTGAAACCCACCGTCGTGAGGAAACTGCAGGCCATTTTTTATAAGTTATGACTGCACTGTAGCTTATTCGATGCAGACTGGTGTCTAAATTACCAGAGAAAAAGGCTCTTCGCCACGTAAATGTGCTCCGTTTCCACCTGAACCCCTTGACGGCGACGAGTGAGCTCAGCTAGCTCACTTGTTGTCGCCTCTCTAGTGGAAAATCCTCTTCGGAACCCGAGTGTTGACAGCTGTCTCCGGGAGACATCATGGGAATATTTGCAACAAACGCTGCAAACAAAAATAGCCTGTAGGTTTGCGATTAAAATGCAGCTTAGTTTTTTGGGATTCCGGAGGCTGCAGCCTATTTTGGACCTGACGAGACAGGCAGTAAACAAAGGTCACATCACCGGAAGTACATCAGAAGCTGTACTACGGAAGCCGGTGCGGAAGGTTATGAAAGCATGACATGTTGCTAGCGGTGGTATCGTGGTCCTCTTCACCACTGTTTAATTGAATTCGTCGTTGTTGTTTTTTTAATTTTTTTTATGCACACTCTTTCTATCGGTTCACATTGTGTGCTATTGTATTGAGCTACACAGTTTTGCAACTCCCCCACGCACATTCTGCAGCAAGGTCACTGGTTCTACAATGGCTGGACTAATAAACTTCGAGGATGAGAAGGAAGTGAAACAGTTTTTGGACAATCTTGGAGTGGAGTACAGCTTTCAATGCTACAAGGAGAAAGACCCAGAAGGTATTAGTCAGATGACCGCCCAGTCTCTCTACCACAAGCGATTAACGTGTCCTTCATAACCGCTTTTTTTGTTGATTCTCTTAGGGTGTCAGAGGTTGGCAGATTATCTCGAAGGTGTCAAGAAAAACTATGAGTCTGCAGCGCAGGTGCTGAAGCACAACTGTGACAACAACGGCCATGGAGAGAGCTGCTACAAATTAGGGTCATATCACGTCACAGGCAAAGGTACAGCAGCGTGACACCTGTTAACTGTTGACGATGGACCACTGCACTTCCTTGGTCATGAGTATACATGGCTGAGAAAATCCTTATCCATTTGACTTTCAGTCCACAATAACTTAACAATAACTTAAACAATAACTTCAAATCAGGTAATTTAGTTCTATTTCTGTGTAGTTTTTGTTGCTGTGCCATTTACACTCAGTGACTCCAGCCCAACCTTACATTTATATTATGACCTATTAAGATTCTCAACTATGGTTTCCTTCCGTTCTTTCTCCATTTTTGCTACAGTTGGAAGACATATTCATGACTGTCTATTTTATGTTCTCATTTCATGAGTGTAGTCTAGTAGGATGTGGCTTTTTACACGTTTCAAGTTTGAAATGAACAAAACCCTCCTCAATCAATAAGAATACATAAGTCGCATATATTAATTGATTCAACATTTGCTTTATCAATACAATGCAACATTTCAATTAGGCATCAGTTTTTGTGCGTCTATCTCTGGATGATAATCATTAATAAAAATGTGACTTAATAATGTGCTATTTGTTCCTGGGGTAACTTGAATATATATTTGCCAGTGGCATTCAGGTTAACTAATTCCTAATATCTCCACCAGGTGGCGTAGCTCAATGTCTGAAGATGGCTTACTCCTGCTTCAAGCTCTCCTGCAAAGTTGGAGGAAACAAATCTATCGATGCCTGCCATAATGTTGGCCTGCTATGCCATGACGGACGCGCCTTGGAAGGAGAACCTGACCTCAAGGCGGCCGAGGAGCACTATGAGAAGGCCTGTGCTGGTGGATTTGCTCCATCCTGCTTCAACCTCAGTGCTTTGTACATTAAGGGCAATTCCAAAGGTTTAAAACCAGACATGAAAGCGGCTCTGCATTATGCAAACAGGGCTTGTGACCTTGGACATGTGTGGGGCTGTGCAAATGCCAGTCGTATGTACAAACTTGGAGATGGCACAGAGAAAGACGAGAAGAAAGCCGAAGAACTAAAGAACAAAGCACAGGAACTGCACGGCCTATTAAAAGAAAGACAGCTGAAATTTGGAGAGTGAGAGTGTGACTGTCATCATATTGCTTTGTGTCCATGTGTGGTGACATAAATGATTGTGAATAAATTTACTTTGCGCTTGTTTAATTAAACAGTCATGTTTATTTTGTCAATATGTAGTTGAAATCATTGTGTTTGTATTTAATCTTAGTAAAACATCCAGGCCAGCAAAGGATGCTGTGCAGATAATATAATGTACCACTTAACCCCCCTAGATTGAACGACAAACCTTGTAATACTGCACGTAACATTTGGTGACTGAACTTCATCTATTTGACCAATAAACTGTGGCCATGTCACCAATCATTGTTATTATCAATACAAAATGCTGAGCTCCATTTCTTTCTTGGGGTGACTCCGTTTTTTATGAAATTGCGCACAAATGATTACATGTAAAATGCTCCTATAATTTACTGGGCTAAAAACAAGCATTCTTAACCCTATTAATTACAAGTGTGTGTGTGTGTGAGAGAGAGAGATGGAAAAGAAAGCAAAAAAACTGCCTTTTAATATAGTTAAACATGAAAGATAAATATTGAGCGGTGTGATCACCAGTCTTTTGCCTATTTATATAAATGTCTACCCCATTCAATAGTATAGTATAATAGTATTCAATAGTAGATCAAGTCTTTGTTGGTACAAATGTTTAACCAACATTAATAAAACAAAGAAGAGCTATTTCAAACAAACATTTGATATCATTAGAATATTCACCCCTCCAGTGATGTGCAACAATAAACTCATAGGATAAAAAAAGCACGTTTTGGTAGTGTGGTCTGTGTGTAAATGATATCCTGCGTGATTTTGGCATTTGTGCTTGTCATGTCTTGACTAATGTGAAAGAAAATGATTTACTCTTCTCGTCTTTGTCAAATCCTATTGAATGTTTGTGTATGTAATTTAATGTTTATACATTGTTTGCAAGGTAAAAGTCTTGCTTGAACATGGTAATATCTCCTGTCTTCAATAGCCCTTGCAATGTATCATAGTGAGCAATATTACTACCATGTTATAACCTGCTACTGATTCATTTGAGTGGAAGCTCACTGTACAGTGGCACATCAGCCTAGAAAAATGAAGCCAGTCAACTTTGAGTTGCTTTTATTTTGAGTCATAACACAAGATAGCGCTACCATACAAGACATCACATTTTTTATTTTAGATGAGGAGTGAAGTGCTTGATGAAGATCGCATATATCAAGGATATCATTACTTTTTCATATAGATTTTTTTTAAAATATATATTTTTTTATCGATGTAATGTGTGTATGACCGGCCCTGGATGATAGGCGGGCTTGTCAGTATGAGGCCCCGCCCCCACTCGTGCATCTTCCTCCTCCTCATTCAAAACAGACCACAGCTGTTGAGCTCTTGAGCGTTAGCCCAGAACTGTTAGCTGTCTGCCGCTCTCTCATGAACCCACTGGAATATATCAAGAAACAAGGCGAAACAGTGCGGTGAGTCGAGCCCAAGCATTAGACAAACTCAGTTTCAACTGCAACAGAGTTTTACATGTAACTCGACCACCGTCGAGTTAGGTTAGCTAGCTAGCTCATGGATGCTGTAGGGTGTGTTTGTTTTCATGTGCAGCGGTATCAAAGCAATTTGCATACATTACGAGTCAGGCATGAAAACCGTTGAACGAAGTAACTTCTGGTGTTATTTATCTGGTATTTATGTTACTTAACAGCGTGTAATAATTGTACATTTCCCCACTTGGGGGAATTAAGCTTTGTCCCGCCACACACTGACAATAAGTAGCTCAGATCAAGTTAGCATCGAGTGTGGAGTCCGACTGACTTCATGTCGGAGCGCTTTAGCAGCTCCGGGCGAATAGCCAATCCAACATCTGACTGTGGCGCTCTGCGCCGTGGACTTTTGGTGTTGTACCCTTGGGACTACTTAGGGTGTGGCGTGGGTTCACCCATGAACAAAGCTCTGCTCAACCGTGTTGTGTCTTACTTGATGGCAGGAAACATCGTGATGGCGAGCGTGCCTAAGCAAAGTGAAGATGTTGGTCCATGAAATGATTTTTTTTTTGTACAATGTTGGGAACCTTGTAATTTCTCCAAGACCAGTTTGTGATCATCTGTGAGATGATCACAAACTGTCTTAGCAGTAAGATACAGCAATTTAGCTCACAGAGACAAATGGAGTAACTCTGGAACAATTAATATTATTTCAGTGAAATCATGGCTAGAATAGATAAAAAAGCAAGTAATTGACCAAAAATAATGAAAAATTGAAACTTTTATTTAGAATGTTTATACAAGTGCTGCACAAGTGCCGTTGCTCATAAATTATGTAGCATATTTTAAATGATAATTTAACTACTAAAGACCGGAGAGGATGTATTGGTCATTTTAATTACTATCAATCTCCATAATACCAGCATGTATACTTGGTCCTCACAAGCGAAATAGTTGTATTTACCTTATGGCCTTCTACCCCACCAAATGGTACATGGGGGCTTGAAGTGAAGCCAAATAGGCTGAGGGGACATCTTAGTTAACTAGAAAATACTGAATGTCACTGGGATGACCAGATGTGATCGAGTTATTAGGAGTCATTAATGCTGTATTCTATTGACAACTAGAAAAATAAAACTACTATTCTTTAGATGTTGACTTTTAAGGACTGTTAACTAACCTCTTTGTGCAGCAAGTATGATATCCTTGGTTTTGTCAAATGGTTAGGTGCCTGATAGTAATTTCCCCTTGAGCATAATTGCTAAAATCAAATGTTTGACCCAAGGGGTCACAGATCAAACTCATGACTTGATTCTGTCTGATGTTGTGCTGTGTTGTATAGTAAAGACTGAAAGAATCTTGTTCGAAGAGCCGCTGCTGTCCCTTTATGACCCAGATAATCCATTTATCAAGTGGATTGCGTTGACAGTGTTGGTCTCATGAGTTTTGAGAGCATAGTTTGATTGAGTAGTTTGATAAGGAGTGGTGGGAGAGTGGTAATGGGGTTACCTACAGTGTCTGCCTATTGATGATATGAGGAATGATGTGTGTTTGGGATGTTATTAGTTTCTGGCTGCATACTTTATATTGGTGTTACATATTGTCCTGCGGGGTTAGTGAAAAGGCTGGGATAGACACTCTTGATACAAGACTATAAAACTGTCTCTAAACCTCTTCGGTCCCCTGTACATCTATGTGCCAATTACATTTTTGTCTTTCACTACCATGGTACTGTTAAGATGTTGATCGACTGGCCATATTTTGGGACACTACATGCACCATCTTTTAGTGCCACAACAACATTAGAGCCATTTCAGTGAGAAAAAAAGGTAGGGACGCAAGCACATCCAAAGAAACAAGACTAGTGCAACAACTCCTGAATGAAAACAGAACAGGAATGACCATTCTGTTTAAGTTTTGAAAATGTATCTAGTTTACATTCAATATGTACAATAAAGTCTACAGCTTCATTTGACATGGAGATCCTAGCTATAATAGAGTTACTATTAACTATTAAAAGCGTTGTGAATCATAATTGTCCATAAACAAGGTAATTCATCTTTGCAGAAACAGAAACTCCTAAGTAATTCCTGTCTCAAATGGCAAAAAGCAAAACTCAAGAAAAGCTTGGGTGTTAAATGTAATAGACAAGTGGTCAATCAATTAATTTTTTGTATCTCAGTGATCATCTTTTTTGCTTTTTTTTAGTGAAGTCATTTGATGGTGATAAGGTGCATCTGTCAGAGGAGTTTCTAGCTAGATGTTTCTCTAGAAGACTGGTGTTGAAGTCATAATGTTGTTTCAAACTAGCACCAACAGAGGAGTGTTAGGGTCAGTTTTCTGGCCACTTCTTAGATTGCAACTGGAAGGCAGGTTTGCGTAATGTGAGCGTGTGAATGAGTACGAGTTCTGTTTGTAAGTGAGCTGCTCTGCTTCACGCCCCCAAAATATCTTTATGAGCACAAACATTTCTAGAAGCAAAACATGGAAATATCTCGTTCTCTGAAAAAAATTGTCTGCAGACGGCACACAATACTCTCTACAATTGGTTAGCCAGCTGCTCTTTGTTACTCATAGCTACTGCTGCATATTGGTTCAGATTTCCCTTATTGATACATTTCACAAGATTTCGATTTGGTTATGCATTTTTCAGTCAATTATGAAGGCATACTCATATTTACATTCTGATTCAGGCTTTTTACATATTTATATCAGGCCATTTTTGTTGTTTTAAATCCCAGCGCTACAATTTTCTTGTTTCTGTCAACATCATAACATAAATTTTGTCTTTTAAGTTATAAGTGATTTTTTTTTAGGTATTATGGTTGTGATGGTTATGTGCTGGCAATTGTATTGCATAATAAGGGTCAACCAAATTGTCTTCCATCAAAATGGTCTCCCCTGTTATTGATGTTATTGTTGTTGCGTGCAGTTGTTTTAGTCAATTTGAGTCAGTTACATTTGTTGAGTCACTATTCTCATTTTCTTGCTCTTTTCTGCTAAATTTTGGATTGTCGTTTTGGCAGCTAGGACTTAATTAGTGTTTTAGATTTTGTATGGAAATGTGACTTGCCTTTATGGTGTGATTATTATCAGAACACTTCCAAGCCATTGTGTTGCCGCTTTTATATAAAGCCTTTTACCAAAGCCTCACTGCTTCTGGACTCCATCATGGGTAAGACTTCAAACATGATGACCTTGCTAAGATTGTGACATGGCCATGCATGGAAAACGGCTCGGAAATTAAGCTGACGGCTTATTTTTTATTTTGAAACTGTGAAAATAGTTTTTTTAAACTTAGGACAGTGAAACCACTCAAACCGCCTTCTCCTCCTGTCCGTCGCTAATCCCTGAGTTGCAGAGTTTAACTTGGGCCCATCTGTTCAACGCTGTCCTGTAACTGCTCTGGACAAGGCCCGCAAATGTGATTAGTTGGAGATTATGTCTGTGTGCATGTGTGCTTGTGTGTGTGTGTTTGAAATGAAACTCTTCTCAGAATGAGATCTATGTGTACACAAGAGAAAGGGATGAAACGCGGCAGGGCGTTTGCGTCATCAAGAGCAACCCCTGGTCCATCTCAAGTTTTGTTTATCTGTTCTGCCTTACATCATGTTCACTCCCAAGTTTTAAGAAATATCGCCCATGAAGCAATGAACCTCTGGTCATATGACCATAGATGGGCTCTCTCTCAGCTGCATCATATTTATGTACAGAATAAAAATATTTAATGTAGTACTTTTACTGCTGCAAGTATGGGTTTATTTATTTTATTTGCATTTTCTGGTCACATGATGAAATCATGATTTTTATCTCAATTATTTTTTACACTAATTTTTCATAATCATTTAATTTCTTAATTGTGAACCTAAACCATTTCCCCTCGTGCACCCTGAAATACAGTTACGCCCGAAGAACCTTACTGGACAGCATCTGTGTGCCAAGCACGTCAACATAAATGTACGTTGTAAGTAAACAACACTAATCAAGTGCAAACGTTGTTTGCCCTTTGATGTTTGGGGTAAAAGCCAAACAACTTCAATAGGAGAGAAACTTCTGAAGCGTGAAGCGCAAAGAACTACAACATATAGAATGTGCCTAATAGATGGTTGTTAAATCTCTTTGTCAGATTCTAAATCTAAACAACTAATCATTCACTCTAATGTTACTAAGTGGTCACTAAAATGTTACAGAATTTTGGTGGCACAGTTGGGGCTAGCTGATATGATCCGAATAACATGTTTTTTCTGCCCTGGAAGCTTGATTTTTCGATTCACTTTTGATTTTTGGATCAAATTACAAAAGACGACCTTGCACTAAGCATGATTCCCCTTCACTCTGCTTAAGTGCTCATGTAAGTCGGCAGCTCCGGGTTTACTGCTGCTGACATGGTAGCGTGTTTTATCGTGCTTAACAATTAATCAATTTTATACTTGCTGTGCTTCCAATAGAGGTGCCCGCTTCTGCGGAAGAGGAGCACAAATCTGAGAAGGATCGGTAGAAGCAGATCATCATGAGTGGAAGATCATGAACATGTATGAACAACCTGTCACACCTGATTTTGTATTTTAAGTTGTTTGTATATCATTTGAATGAGTTTTGCTCCGCTCATAGAGCCGGTCACCCGGACCTGCCACTGTCACCTCACATGGTATATAATCCTGCTGTTTTGACAAATAACAGGTACTGTTAGTGCTGTTATTTGATGAAGTTGCCGGTCTTCTGTAATAAGTGGCACGTTTGTGCACTTGACTGTAGGTGCGGCTTGATGGCAGCTCACTGACCCATAGAAATTTACTGTGAGTCTCAAGCTTTTTTGTCTTGCCCTTTTTCCAAAATCATTTGTTCGTATCTCTCTCAGAAGTCAACATGTCAGTGTTGTTTAGTTTTCTCACAGCATGATAGCATGGGATTGAGGGTACCATATATACCACATTTTATTCAATTTCATATATTTCTATGTCATCCAATCAAAAGTTATGATTTGATAAGGCACACACAACTTCTCTAATCTACTTCATTATAGTCTCAGATGTTGGTTGCTTGTGGTTTTTCAGAAGCTCATTTAGGTTTAATGAGCTGCTTGGCCAACTTTCATTAACTTGCTTTTGTGCTTTATCATTTGTTTTTTTCATTTGAATGCATGTGACCCTAGACTGATGTCTTTCTCGGTTGCCTGGGCAACTGCACTGTCTGACACATCCCCTCAGCACAGATGAAGCTGCAAAGTCACATGCTGTCACTCTCTTAATGGATGACTTTCCAGCTTTGTGGTCTAAAACGCACAAATAAACCAACTTATTTACTGTCTTAATATTTTTATCCAGCCAGCTCTCCATTTGACAAGTTTTTTGGGCTCATGGATGGACTGTTTGTGGGAAGTGATTCACGTGTTTCATGCTGTTGGTACAAGTAGGTGCTGTAGACGGCTGACTTGACAAGCACCTGACTTACAGTACTATGTGCTTGACGTGTGTGAGAAAGGGGCCAGGAATGAAAATGTGCTTCATTCCTGGGGCAATGGGCAGACATGTTATAAACTGGTGTAACAGCCACTATGTACATTTTATGTATGTTGTTGTTTCAAAAGTAGGTGGGATGTAATGCACTCATTTGACAGTCTATCAGTGTGTGCTACCATGCCTAAAGTAAACATGTTTACTTTTTTTTCTTTTTATCTGATACTAATTGGCTTGAATTTTTTGTCAGTCAAGAAGCTAAACAGCCAAGAAGTAGGGTTGTCACAATACTGAAATTGCAATGTTGATATTGATTTTAAAAAAAGATCGATTAAACAATACATTAAATAAAATGTTTAATAAACAAAAAGTCTATACAAATAAATAAATACCCTAAACACAATCTATAGGTATTGGAGCCTCAAAGTTAAACTCATTCAGAGTTTATTTTCAAAACTTCAGGAGACACATGAACACTGTTGGCGGTGGCTATAAGTTGTCACTGTAGGTTTAGTTTTGTGTTGACGTCAGTCTGCATCTTTATTAGAAGAAACTACATTTGGGTCATGATGGCGAGCTGAAGGCCGCTATCTGGGGCTAATCAATTAGCAGCAAGCTATATAAGAGTAGCGTGCAAGCAAACATTTTCCAATGTAATACAGTAAGGAACGAATAAAAGTGCGGCTTTATAAATCTGTTGGAAGTTTGCACAGCGACCATGATACCGCCATTGTTGTCTACTGCGCTGCCAGGGTCCTGCTGTAGCAGACGCTGTGGCCGTGCACACCATGACATTTCAACTTTGATTAGAAAATTAGTATTGTATCCGGATATGTCATTTTAGTATTGATACTTTTTAAAATAGTAATGTTTTTGACAACCTGACCCTGGAAGATGCCAGCTGGAACTAACCACGTCTGTTTATTATTATTTTTTTTTTGCAGGTGGTAGTCTAGTCCAATCACCTCTTGCGTGATTGTGGAAAAGTTATCTTGATTGATGAATGGATGCTAATAAGTTGTTCTTGTAAAATGCTACACTGCTTATCTAATTACGTTTGGCTGACTTGGTAGCGAAAATAAGGAACTGCCAAGGCACCCATGCCTTGTTTTTAGCTGAACTCATGTGACTTGATGTTTGTGTAAGCTGGAAAAGGAAGTAACACTTAAAGGGTCGCCAACATCTTGTCAACCAAGATGCAGTTAATATACTGTGTTTTCATTCTGTATAAAAAATGTAATGTCCTTTTTAATGCAGTTACTCAGTTATCATGACCAAAATGTTTGTGGTTATTATTATTATTGCTGTATTTTTGCACTGTGCTCAAATGTGTAAAAGAGTACTTGAATACATGGAAATCATTGTTTTATTCAGTAAAGAAAAGAACTTTAACATGTAGTTATTTAGAACAACACACATTATGCCAACAAATTAAATAAAGCACACTAAGTGAGAGTCTTTTCCCTGCTTCAAAATAAATAAGGTACTGATGGTTTTGCAAAAAAAAAAAGGTATCAAATGTAAACATATCTAAAGCGCAGGCATCTGTATTTGAGATTGTTTGTGTCACTGAGCATACTTTTTCACAGAAAACCTAATTATTGCGCTAATACAGACTTTTAAAATGCATGCTAACACCTTAGTCCAACTACGGAAAAGGAAAGAAAATTTGAATTTATCTTGGTCAGACTACACTACCTGGCTGGACTGGGCCTACATGTCGCCATGTAGCTCTACTATGATTGGACTGGGTCATTCAGCTCAAGTTCTTAAGGTACCAAACACTTGTACAATGTGTACTGAACTGTAATGTAAATGCAATGTAAAACTCCCTTAATAAGCGTACCACAGTAGAAAACACATAATGCCTTTGGGTAAACAGTGGTACTCACTGTCTTTTACCGGTGAATATTGATACTTCTTCACCAATGTTTCAGGTTGCTTCTCTGGGCCGGTGCGATATGTTGGCATCATCACTTGTCGTGGGCATTTGCATTATTTTATTTTATTATTTTTAAATTCCCAGCAGGCTGATGCTATTTTTTGCCGATTGATTTGTAATTGTGCGCTTACAGGATCTACCTCCAGTAACGTCACAGAGGTTCATTTCCGGTTCTTGCTTCTTGGATTCTGGTTCTCGCTTTGATTCACTTGGATCTGCTGTCCGGTTAATAATATATAATATTAAACTTTGATAAGACTCATTGTACATTTTCCTCAGACACAGTTATTCATTTATATTTATTGCCGTTGTTGTTAATCATTGCTACCTCAATATAGTTAAGATGATTTCTATTTAACTTGTATACATTTTTGTTAAAAAAATGTATTTGGCGTTGAAATAAGCAAAAACAGTGGTTAAAAACTGGATTCCCACATGTCAAAATGGAAGGAAGAAAAAAACATTGAAAAAGGAATTAAAAAAAAATTGAACAGCTTGTATAGGGACTACTTATTTTGCATTGTACTTCAACAGAACCAACTTTGTAGATGATATATGATCATTATGCATTGTTCCAGGTGTGTGTCAGTGACTCTTTACGAGCAGAATTCTTACGTTTCTTTTAATTGTTTGGACCGTCAGCTGTCATCTATGTTCTGTTCATAAACAATGTAATGGCACGGTACACTTAAGTTTGAACTTAGGCCTGCAGTTGTTTGCTAGTCTTGTGTCAGGTTGTGTTTGGCTGGGGCTGTCAGGTCAGGGGTCAGAGGGGAGTTCAGGGACAGCACTGCAATAAAAGTGCCCACCCCTTAAAGGAATGCAGTGGGTCAGCTATGAGGGTCTCAATCCAATATATGGTTTCTCAAGCACATTTTGATCTGAAGAGTTGGTCTGGATGATAAACCGAAAATTCACTGTACCGAAATTTACTACGGTAACCAAGGTCGTTTTACCCATGTTAGTAAATTTGGTATTTTAATTGAAAAAAGACATTTTCGGCTGAACTGACCGGGGTAAGACGGGGTAAAGCGTGTCTAGTCACGTGACTTCGACCATCCCGAGTAAGAGGGGGACATTCAAGCTTTAAACATCACAAAAATAACAATATCATTCACCACACTTGGCATGTGACAGTGGTCGTCACTTTTCCTCTCTCCCTTCACAATAGAGCTATAATGGATTAACTGAAACCTAGGTTGAAGTTTGGACCCCGATGGTGTGGTCTGATCTGTGGACAATATCCACTAGCTGTACCTGAACAGGTTACCTAGTCCACACCCTGCTGTCTTGTGGGTGTTACTCTGATTCACCTGTGTATTATAATCTGGGGATTTAAATTTACAGTCAACCCTGCACACGACAGAACCATCCACCATTCATGTGCCATGACTATGTCATGGAAACTTGTGAAGTTGCCTCTGAACAATAGGCTTACTTTTACCTAGGAAATCTTTTCATCAACCCAATAAGTCAAGTTGCGCTTTATTTCTTTTATGTTGTTTGTTACAGTTTGCTTTTACTGTTTTTCATTGATGCTGAATGGATGGTGAGTGTATGAAATGTGATGATGAGTGTCTGGGAAATATGGCTTTTTCCTGTTTGTCATCTCGCAAGGTATCTATTTAGCCTTGTGTGACAGAAAGGTTTCTCCTTTCGTCTTTGTTAAGTTTCAACATGCTATATATGTGTTTTGACATGCAGACAACTACTCATTCTCTCACGCTACCATTTACACATCACACACACACATTACCAACTGTCAAACAGGGTGAAGTCATCACCTTGTTTTGTTTTCCACAGCCTGTCATCTGTCTTTCCGGGTTTGTACGTTGGAATGCTTCTAATCATAAAATGTGATGTTGCAATCTTCATCATATGAACCTGGAAATCTCAGGTTTATGGTACAGTGAATAATTTCTCACTATTATTATTTTTCTTTGGAAGTTGGGTAGGGTGTTGGGGACAATGTGTACTTCACGGTTGATATTTGAAATGTGATTATGTTGTTTTGGAAAGTATGGAGCTTTTCCTGTGATGACCTGCTCCATTGTGATGAAAGTTATTGGAAGTTTGAAATGGGCAACTTCTAAAAAACAAAAAAATATGATGAATGCCTTGGTTCTTATCCCAAAGTATTAGCGAAGTGATTGTTCGCTGTTAACCTGGTTTAGAGCCCTGGTTAATTAAAATTACCTTCACCTTCACCTTCTTCTGCCGCTTATCCGGGGTCGGGTCGCAGAGGCAGCATTCGGAGCAGGGAAGCCCAAACTTCCCGATCCGCACAAACCTCCTCCAGCTCTTCCCGGGGGATCCCGAGGCGTTCCCAGGCCAGACCGGAGACATAATCTCTCCAGCGAGTCCTGGGTCTTCCCCGGGGTCTCCTCCTAGTAGGACATGCCCGGAACACCTCCCCAGGGAGGCGTCCAGGGGGCATCCGGATCAGATGCCCGAGCCACCTCAGCTCGATGTGGAGGGGCAGCGGCTCCACCCCGAGCTCTTCCCGGATGACCGAACTCCTCACCCTATCTCTAAGGGTGCGCCCTGCCACCCTGCGGAGGAAACTCATCTGAGCCGCTTGTATCCGCGATCTCATCCTTTCGGTCACTACCCAAAGCTCGTGACCATAGGTGAGGGTGGGAACGTAGATCGATCGGTAAATCGAGAGCTTCGTCTTGTGACTCAGCTCTCTCTTCACCACGACGGTCCGATACAGCGACCGCATCACTGCTGCCGCTGCACAAACCCGTCTATCAATCTCACGCTCCCTTTTTCCCTCACTCGAGAACAAGACCCCGAGATACTTAAACTCCGCCACTTGAGGCAAGAACTCTCCACCAACCTGGAGAGAGCAAACCACCGTGTTCCGGTCGAGAACCATGGCCTCAGACTTGGAGGTGCTGATCCTCATCCCGGCCGCTTCACACTCGGCTGCAAACCGACCCAGCGCATGCTGAAGGTCCCGGTCCGATGAGACCAGCAGAACAACATCGTCCGCAAATAGCAGAGATGAAATTCTGTGGTTCCCGAACCGGATCCCCTCCGACCCCTGGCTACGCCTAGAAATTCTGTCCATAAAAGTTATGAACAGAACCGGGGACAAAGGGCAGCCCTAGCGGAGACCAACATGCACCGGGAACAAAATTATTTATTTGCAATTCACTTTTATTCTTTTAAGTTTGGCTATATATGCTTTTATTGCTGTCATTTTTTTAATTAGCTCACATAATGCTGACTTCGAATTAAATTTTTCATTAGTATTAGCATAATCAACTAGTTGATTACACCACAAAACCAATATGACAGGCTTTCCGATGCTTTCTTCTGCACTGTTTTGGTCACATCCCCATTTGTGTGTTGGAATTTGACAACAGGATGGGGGTGCAGAATCTTGTGTTTGTTGTGCCACAGAATGCATTCTGTCAGTCATTCTGTTTTTGTTGTTAACTTAAAAATGTGATGCTGTTGTTTACTTTTTATTTGTTCTGTGCATGTAGTCAAGGTATTCAGCAGTCTAGGCAAGTTACTTTAACTCTGAAATACCGAGGAAAGCTATGCGATGTAATAGCTCGATTAAGCCTGCATGTAACCGTTCAATTAAGAAGGGACCGGATGATCTGCATCTGCATTAGTCCCTGTGCTGAGCAGAGAAAAAATCCTGGGGAGAACCCTGAATGTGTGTAAATACCCAGACGCTGCATTATGATCCTCTGTATGACTTGTCAGTCAAAGTCAATATATGTACAGTGACAGGAAAGCTTTTCCCTAGAGGCTTTCTTCAGGAATGTCTACTTATTTG
The DNA here is from genome assembly GCF_027744825.2 of Synchiropus splendidus. Classification (NCBI taxonomy): domain Eukaryota; kingdom Metazoa; phylum Chordata; class Actinopteri; order Syngnathiformes; family Callionymidae; genus Synchiropus; species Synchiropus splendidus. The sequence continues at coordinate 19,122,303 of NC_071334.1, read as the reverse complement.
CTTTCAGATATTGCAGATCATTAGAAAACAAAGTTACTAGACAGGTACTGTATTAGAGCAGGGGAACTGGATTGTGGCTGTTCGAAGCTTTTTGTAAAATACAACGCAATTATTTGTGCAAGATATGTGGCCAAGCATTAGTTGTGGAAGATTTTAGGTAGGGAAAACGTTCACCATCCTACTTGTGTGCTTTCTATACTAAGTCAGGCTTGTCCATTTATGTTGGGCAAAAGGGCCTATTAGAGTGAGCTGTGTGTTTTCGAAGGCAGGGAGGCAAGTAGGGGGAGGGAAAGAGTGTAGGCGGAGAAGAGATACAGCTGTTTCCAACTCTCAGCTGTTCTTCCTCTTCCATTTGATCGTCTTGGTTTCTTCTCTCCCGAATGTGCTTTTTCATTGACACTCTAGTATCATTTAAAAGTGTGTGCTCTCCAGCTTTGTTAAGCAACACAGATAAAGGTTTCACCGAAATTGTATAGCATAATGTTTCCAATTATTCAACTATAGCAAGCCGAAACGTGCCCATTTAATGTGTTCACATTAATGCATTTGGTCCATTACTACTTATAAACATAACTAACATCAATATGTTAATATAGTTAACACCAACCTTTCTTGGTTCCTATTCTCTGGTCACTGTACAAGTACTGTATTTCCTTAATTTAACTGGAAGATCTGAGTTAGGCAGCTAAACGTTTTAATGATTGTACTTAGTTGGACTTTTGGCATGACTACATTTTATATTATTCATAATCGATCACTCAATCAAACACTTCCCTCAACACACGTGCAGCTGCAGCAGACATCCATTCGTTCATCCTAGTCTGTGACAAATGGTGAACCTCAATTGTAATGGTGAGCCCAAATAGTGGCATTGTTCATGGACTCACAACTTACAGGTATAGTAGGTAGCTGAAAGTCCCTGTCAATACTGGGTGCACGGTTCATCAGGCGTTCTTTGTGGTGTTGTGTGGTTTCATTTACCACACAATCAGTCTGGATTTAAAGGTGGAAGAAAAGAACACAAAGGAATGAAAATGTAACATTCAAGTTTATGTGAGAGGATTTGTAGCTGGTGCTTTAGCTCCTCCCTGTATAGCAGCTTCCAGACTGCCTTTTGTCATTCACACGTTGCAGCTTTGTCGCCTATCAGACCACAATCTCAAGCACATTATAAATTAGGCAGTGATTGTGTGACGACACAATCACGCAGACATACTTGTAGACATGACACTTTTCAACAGCATTCTGTGAAACATTTAAAATGTTAAACTGAAATTAAATCAGCTCATGTCACTGACTCAGTTTCTGAGCTTCAACTGCCCATTGATGTGTTCAGTCCACTCAAGCAACCCCAACAGTACTCAAGTTTGTCAGTGTTGAGTTGTCCCTCAGTGTGCGTGCGTACGTGTTAGCCACCTGCTTAAGAACGATATTGGTTTAAAAAAAATCTTCAAGCTGTCATCTTCCTATTCACAAAATCTGTTTCTTTCTCTTTCTATTAGCCATCTAGTTTTGGCATTGGCATTTTTCCGACAAATTCGTCTGGATGGATGTTCACTCAGTTACATTTTGCTAACCTTTTGCTGCCATGGCATGGAAATGTGTTGTGCTTGTGAACTTTCATTGTTTAGCGTCTTTTTCTCATGTTGATAGCAGCTGAATGTTCAATTATATGAAGGAAGTTAGGGATATTTATATCCATGAGATTTCAATGAAGAGGTCAGTCTACATAAGCAGTTGTGTAGCTGTGTTTCCCTTAAGGCGTTCATTTATTTATTAATTTATTCATTATATAGGATTAATGCTAGTTGACTAGATTAGATGTCCTTTATTAGATATCCTTCAACTAGAGCTCACTGAAATAAAAGGTGGAGAAAGTGATGTAAACTGATGAAATGTCTTCATCCTCAATCCTGCATAAAGTAATGATATAACAAAAAATAATGATCCTTTGATCCTTTGAGGTGAATCGATTTAAACACCTTTCTGTCCCTGCTGCCAGTGCCATGTTCATATCAGCTAATGTTAATTCAGTTTAAAGTATGACTTTGTGTTAAGCTTTGAATTGCTAACCACATATCACAGTCCAGATTAGAGCTGCTTTTAAGATGCACTTGTCTCTCTACTCTTGTCTCAAACCCTTTAACTCTCTGGTTTGATAATTAGAGGGAAGGCTTTGCAGCTGGCATGATTCTGCCCATCCCTGCCTTAGTCTGTTCCTCTTGCCCATTCTCAACACAAGAGGGCTTGTTGGAGTCTCTTTTGTACATCAACAGTTATGTCAAAGAACTAACTTCTTAAAAAGAAATGACTAAAATATGCGGAAGCAAAGAAGTTCCTTTACATCGATTCATTGAAGTGCTCCCCAACATCACTTCTGGATTCCCAAAACTGCTAAAGGAGACTTGCATGTGTGGTTAAAAACACTGACCGGCATTTTGCGTGTTTGTTTCTGTTTGATTTGTTGTCTGAATTCTGGGAAGTGGGTGGCCCCAATTTCAGCTGTGATGTGGCGAGGATTCATGCATCGTGTCAGTTGAGTTGGATGGGAAAAGAGGAAATAGACCCAGGAAGTGTATTTCTGCCTGCACAACGGAATTCTCTATTCATTCAAGCAGTTGATAGACAAACAATATGGTGATAGGGAAGTTGTTGTTGTCATCATGCTTATTGTAGATAACAATCTTAATTATTTTCCCCGTCTCTGGAGATCTGCAATCACCAGAAGCACACATGGTCTGTCTTGTTAATTCTGCCACTGGCAGCCAACGAAGATTAGAATTTCAGGATGAGACAACATTAGAGAAACAATTGGTACACATTATTAGATGTTATTTACAAACATATATTTATAACAATCATTTCATACACAAGGTGAACAGTCACTGATTCCTTCTGTTCTTTTGTCAACCTGAGTTGCTGTCACACTGGAAAGAAGGGAAAAAAATGCATTGCAGTGTCTCCTGTAGCCAGAGGTGTGGGTGGTGTTGGGAGTCATGAAGTTGAATGTTGAACTGTACCTGGTTGGTTTCCATTGAAGGCAGACCAACGGCTCAGACGTCAGACAAGCTCAAACAAGCTCTTCTCAGAAATTAAGTCACCAAACTGACTTAAGTCACACAACTCTGTTTGTTATTATAATAGCGTTGAACAACAACATACGTAAAAATATTATGAGACAGAAGAAAAACTTTTGGTGTACTCCATTATTCTTTGATACATGTGATTTATATTTAAAGTGGGATAGGCTGATCAAAATGCATTTTAAAACATTAATTATACTTGTTGGGACTGTGGTGGCTGAAGGCAAACATTAGATAATATATTAATTATTATAGTATAATTGAAATATTCTTTTTTTTGCATGCCCATATGTGATTAGGTAAATGTTAGTCATGGTTTATGAATTTTATCCAATGCCTCACTCATGATCTTTGTGTCCCAACCCAGTATGATGATAACCTGAAGAGGGTGAGATGGTGCTAGCTTGAACATAATGGACAATTCTATGTGCCAGAATGCACCTTATCTTCTGCTAACCTGACACTCAAACATTCCGTCACACGTGCTTCATTTGTAAGTTTAGTGAGACATCTACTGGGCAGCTAGGGAAATGTATTTGTGCGTTTTAATCGAAATTATTTTTGATGTATCTCACACAACAATTTTCCCGGAGAAAGAAATCTTAGACTGCATGGTTTAAATTAGTGAGTCTCATCTTTCTCCTCTGGGCTCTTTGCAGGCAGCAGCCACCACAAGCATCAGGAAAAGATAGGTCTTGACATAAGAGCCAGCACAGGCTACTCTCGACATCACCATGCTCAACTGACACACAATTGGTAAGGAGGCATATTTTCGTTTCCATGTCATTTACAAAGATTGTGCTTTTTGTAAATGGCTCAGTTTTACAAATGATTAATCCCATGTTGTTTTGGTAGACATGCCCACTTGTTAATCATTATTTATATTCTAATCCTCAACATGCAAATATCAGTTCATTTATAACAGTACATTTCTACTGGCTACATGGCGATGGCACAAGTTCCCAGTCCGGACCCTGATCTAAGTACGGTTGGCAACAAGCGTCATGATAACACCTTGACCTCCACATCTGACACGTAATGGTGTCCGATTCCTAGTCATAGGACAACTTCAGGATTGATTGGGATTTGGAAATGGAAATGGGTGAAGGACATGTGTGAATCTGAAAAGCATTCCTTTCCTGTTACCTCCGTCGATCTTACCTGCGCACAGTTTTATAAATGAGGACCCAGACGTTTGTTGAGTTTTACTTTTCGGAGAAATACTAATGTAGAGCATTTATATTCGCTTTTAATTGAACTTGCGCACATATATACATAATTTTCATCAAAAGTTTTTTTGTAGCTGCCAAAAACATTTTTCATGGCAACCGTTTCCTTGTCTTTTAATGGTTCTTGGAGCTCACAAGCCTTTCAACTTCTTTTTGCTACCTACTGGTCAGAGATTGAGATATTGTGTGCATCTAAGTAGGCTAATGTTGGTGATTTATCATTCATTTGTAGTGAGGTGAATATATCCTTTTTTAATGTCATACAAGCTCACTGTTGTGGGAATCTGCATCTTTCTAGTTCACAATAGGATCAGGCTTTATTCAGTTAAGTACTTAAAGCTGATCTTTTAAGTTGTGAGTGGTTTGCTCCCGGGCTCTATATAAGCTGTTAAGTGTTTCAATTGTCAGCGGCTCTTTCCAAACTTGGTCCCAGAGGATCCCTTCTCAAGCGCCTCCTGTTCACTTATCCAAGAATCTTACGAGTACCGTTCTTAGAGCTGCTCTATTAATCCACTACAATCTAGCCTCATTTATTTTCTAGGATTTGTTTGATGTTCAAAATACTTAGGATTCAAGTTCACCTCTCAATTTCGACCTACTGAGAGTGCTCTTGTTTTGGTGGGGAAAATTGGTTTGCTCTGCTTATAGCTCCAGTGTGAAATTCTGTAAAATGCACTAACATTTGTGATAGGATGTGTATTTCTGATTTCAGGTGGCTGGACGGGCTATTCTGAAGCTGAGGATGATGTACGGTCTCCCACACTAGAGCTAGATGGTGTGGGGATGATGGACTTCCCAAATGGCCAATCTACCATCAATACCACTGCTCCAACATTGTCGGAGGTCAGGCTTGTAGCTTAGGCGGGGGGAGATGGGTGCCACACAGCGCTTGGCCAATGTGAGCAAAATAGCTTAACAGGGATCAAAATTCACATTGTTTAATGTTGTTTAATCAAGCTGCAAGCCTCAGATGTTTGTTTTTGTAAAAGGTTATTTTTGTACACATAGATTTTTACAGATTCTATTTGTTATGTCAGTGGATGATCTGGCGTGTCAGGAGGGCAATGGGTTAGGGGCGGTGTTATGGGCTGGGGGCGGGGCTTTGGATGCCCTGTTTCACAATCCTATCTTAAAAGCCTGACTGAGGTTGTCCAACACTGATTTAAACTTTTTTTCCCCATCCATCTAATGTTGTGTACTTTCTGACTCATTGTATCAGTCAAAATGATATTGACACAGATTTAGAACTTGAGTAACCTTTTTCTTTCAGAGGAGCAGCAGTTCGGATTCCCTCAGTGACAAGGGATCTTCCGAGCTGAAGAAGAGCTTTGATGCTGTTGTATTTGATGTGCTGAAGGTCACTCCTGAAGAATATGCCGTAAGTGAGGTTTCTGTCTGATGGTGGGGGTTTTTTGTGTGTTTGACCGGTGTTATGTTGAATTGTTTCCCATGAACACAATCTACTGCAGATTTGCTTAATAGTGCATGAAGAGATGGAGAAGGAAATGGGGTCAGTTTTTGATTCTGTAATAATTGATGAGTTTCAGCGATCACAACTGTCACTGTTGGATTGCCTCTAACTGTTCCCAATATGTCATTTCAGAACAGTCAAGAGGCTCATATTTGTTACTGGCAGGAACTTTTGTTGCGCCACATTCACTTGTCAATGTGTTTATTTTATTTGTGACTGTGGTGAATATAGATGAGGAAATGTTTGCATTTGGGTAATTTATCCCCGTAAGCCATATGATTCTGAATCGACAAAGATATTTGAGATTTACTTGACTGTTATGCCCACAAGAGGGCACTGTCTTTCTTCTCTTACTTGAACATTATTGATGGAGCTGTAGTCCAAATCTAGGCATTTTAATTCTCTTGTGCTTTGCTATGTCAGAACATTTTATTGCTTTTATTCTTATTATTAGTATGTAAACTGTTGAAGCTTTCAACACATACTTTTGTGTACTAACCCGGTTCTCTGCTGTTTAGGGCCAGATTACTCTCATGGATGCTCCTGTTTTCAAAGCCATCCAGCCAGAGGTAAGTTTAATATTTGCAAAATGTCAAGTGCAACAGTCACAGGACATCAAAGAATGGAATGTTGCTGGACAACATGAAAAAAAATCATGGTCCCAGAAGCTACATTACAGTCAATATCAAGTAAAATGTGAGCTAATGAAAGGCACATGCCTCAGCAGACACCTCCATCTTGATAAAAGTTTTTTCCTGTTTGGTCCTTTGTGATGGAGCCTCTTTAGACACGTGCAAAACCTCTTCTGGAAGAGAAAATTCTGGAAGAAAATTATTTTTGTAGATCAACGCTTGCAATGTTATTTATGAATAAATATTTTAAAGAACCTCTACTTTTCATGGTGTGGCTGGTAAATTGTAGGCCACAATTGTAGAATGAGAAGAAAAGCGCATTTGAGGAACACACTGCCATAAAATAAGTGAACAACGCTTTTGAGACATGAACATTTTCAAAAGGAAGAGATATGACTTCATGGGGTGACCCTTGGACATTGAAGATTGTTTTCTTTGCTTTTCCATTGTGTGCTGTGGAGCTAGGCACTTCACTGACTCCTAATGTCACTGTTCGTTTGGGGAGGCTTTTGTGGAGCCCTCAGTAGTGTAACAGCCTTTCTTTTGGACTGTTAAAAAGTCTCTATGAGTTGGGAATTACCTATGTTTACGGTCAGCCACAGTGACCTTAAAACAACAGCACACTAACCACAGAGTGGTGGTGTAGTTTCCCTGGTCTCTTGTATTTGTGTAATGTTTTTTTTTTTCCTTTTCATGGCTTCACCACATTGGAAGACTGACATTCGAAGAAATATGAATATGTTTAGTCAGCAAACAGCAACCTTAAATTCGGAATTAAAATTGATTTCTGTTCATCTACAGTTAACTTTGTTTCAGTGAGCGATTGTTGCCCAGCAGTTTATGATGATGCGTTGCTCATACTCTACACTACTGCTAGGTTTTAGATATCTCAAAAAGTAAAGTAATAATTATGAACAAGAACACTAATAAATAAAACCTTTATTGTGTGCTGATGGAAGTGAGGCTGAGAGCTGTGAAGTTAATGAAGGATGTCGTTTGGAAGCAAAGCAGAGTGACCAGGCAAAGTCCTGGCAGTTAGATGAAGAGCCAGAGCTTCTGCTGAAGCCACGCAGCATTGATGGGCTGAACTGAGTTTCCACTGCTGGAAGTCTCATTTCAAGTCTTGCACATGATGATTGAAAAAGCAGGTGTGTGTGTACATGGCTCTTCTTATAATAGGAACATATTATTTAACAGGTTATGTAATGATGTTTTTACTGACATGCAGCCCTTCTTTTCTATAATCACTTTTTAAATGCTCCTAAAATGCAGATGATGCACCACTGAAAGTCATTAGACTTTTAATTCATAGTGGATTAAGTTTGAAATGGGAGATTGATATCTTGTAAATTATCAATGTCTTTAAGATGCTCTCTTTGAGTCAGGAGGGATTTGTTTCCATAATTTGATATATTTGAAACACCGTGTGGGACATTGATTGTCAGGGAGTCGACCTTTGGTTGGTAGCCAAATCTCCAAAGACTTTTACATTCCTGAATGGTGCCGAGTTCCAGATGGCGTTCATAATGTCACAGATTGACATATTTTGACATGCTCTAATTAAAATAAACGAAATATGTAGGAGTTTTCCAATGAATTGTTTCAGCATCAGGGTCCGTGTGTCACCAGCAGAAACTGTTGCCAGTTTAGAGGTTTCTCTCATTTTTCTCAGTGGACCTTTTAACCGTGATAAATGTAAGAGAAAAGTTTTCACATCTTTTAGGCAATCGTCATTGTGCCTTGTTAAAACATCAGTGGGATTTGCCAGGTACGGACCAGGTGATTTTTGCCATTATTTCATCTTTTTGTTTTTGAATTCTGTCTGTCTTAGAATTCCGTAGCCTAACAACACATCACATCTCCTTGACTGTCTTTAATTGTGTTGATGGTGAATAAACATTCACTGGGACGTTGGATGTAATATTGGCTTCAACTAAATTGCATTCTGGCATGGGGCAGATACAGAGCAGGCTAAAACTGTCAGCCAAACTCTTCAGAGTAGAAGAATAAAATCAAATAAACCTTGTCTGGCAATACAGTTATAGATGATACATGTGACCTGTTTTCCTAGAATCCACCCTGGGTGTTTTTACCAGCGGGCGTTAAAGCTGGCAGCCTGGAAGGAAGATTGATCAAGAATATCTGAAACGTGTGTTATGACTTGACTATTCAGGAAAATGTAAATTTCATCTGGCAGCTAAATTTCTTTTGCTGACGTAAATTGGTTCTGCTGAAAACTGAGGCTTTAAGAACATCTGATTTTACTTAAATCTGTCTGCTCACAAGACATTACCACAAATGAAGATTGATTATACAATTGCAACTTCATCGCAATATTCCAAGTCTACAACCAAATGACAGCAGTTTTGAGCAGTGCTGTTCTTGTCCACCAGTGTCGATTTGTATTAATGCTACAAAAATAAGTGGGAAAACAACTTCACATAAAGGTGATATGCAACTCCCTGAGTTACTTCAAATGTTTGACTTTCTGGTTGGTAAAATGATAACATGCAGTCCAGCAACAAGCAGGGAAAAGTCACAGGTTCTCATCTTCACGCATTTTAGTGTTTCAAGCTTTGTTAGGCATTTTCATTCAAAAATGTTATGAATTCCTCTTAAGGAATTAAGGGTGCAAGACTTGACTAACAGAAAAGCCCATTAAATGAAAGAGTTAGGTGCTAAATGTAGATCTCTTAGTGTAATGTTCATTGTAGTTACTCTTCACACAAGGTTCTCTCAACAGTACAGCATATGGGCTTATATACTTGATGTGATATGGTTCTGTGAATGAAAATAAACCTCATTGTATAGAGGAGCCAAACAACCAAAGTGAATCTCGTGTGTCATTGGCTGAGTCATCCTTGGCACACTGATCCAAAACATTGATATTAAAGAAAGCCCAGTGTAGCTTTACTGTCTGTGACAGATGACCCCTTTTACAATGATAAGCTCTGAAAGAGTTCATGGAAAAGTAATTTCCGTCATGTTGTACATTGATAGGCAACTGAAGCCACAGCTGGCTTGAACATATAGCTGATCCCTGCCGGAGACTATCATTCATAACTGTCACACTCAAACTCTGTTGTATTTTTATGGCTGCCCTTTACTCCGTTTCACTTTGCGTTTCCCAACACTCCAGAGCAGAATAACGGAAAAGAAAAATTTAAGACCAATACCACCATAAATTTGGCAAAGCCTGGCAATCGGTTCAGGGGTTTCACGTCTTAGAGCAAGCTGAACCGCAGCCGTCTCATTGATACACATTTTCCATTGCATTCCGTCCTGTCGTCCTCAGTAAATCCATCTTCACATCTCCTCTCCCTAGCTGCAATCCTTCTTTTTTAATTGCACATCCGCGCCTCCTCATCATCCTTCTTTTTCCATCCTGCTTCTCATCTGTTCTCTTTTCCCTCTTGGCCTGCGGCTAGGTCTGACTATTCCCTGAGACCCTGACACTTAGGTTATCCTTTACAATGCAGACAATAACAAAAAGTAATTGCTTTGGTATCAGACATGAAGTCACCATACTATGTGGCTTTCCTGCAGCTGGCAGTCTTCATCACTCAGTTTATATAATGCTACAGTTAAACAGTCAAACACGAGCAGCTAGATCGCTGACGTTGAGAAAATAAACTTTTTAAAAAGCCATACTTTTACATTCACATAAATACTGCATTGCAAACAAAAACACACTTTAAAAATGAATTCTTTGTCAATATTTCTCGTGAAAAGTTCAATTAATTGTTTTATTTATCAATGCTTTGTCCCTGACTGACTGTGCCACTTGTAGTGTAGCTGAGTGATAAACATATGCAGCTCTTTCAAACTTCTGAGCCACCATTAATTTGAACAACACAACTTTCTAGATGCCAGCTTCCATCAGTGCCATGGGAAATGAAAATGCTACTTCTGACTGGTCACAGCAGCGGTGGAAATGAGCACTGCTTGTGGTTTGCTTTGGAGCCTTGTCGCTGTATGCCTTTAAAGCAGCTTCTGAAATCCCTGTCTGCTCTCAAGCTGCTAAGTCAAAGATTTCCTCCCAAGACTTAGAGTCAGTGTGAAGCGGTCCTGTAATGACCTAAGGAAAAGATGAAAACAAACCCTGAAGGAATAATGTTACAATAGTTTTCATGTTGCCAGAGCGGCAGGTCAAACAAAAAATACACACTTATGATCTGCTTTGATTGACAAACAGTAAGTGTTAAATGGTTCGCAGTGAGTGACCCAAACATAAAAAAGCAGTTGGTGTACAGCAATTGCCTGAAAAGATATTAATGCGATCAGAGGAGATAGTCAGAGTGGTTCTACCACAGTCATTAAAACCTAAAAACTAAGACCCAATTGAAGTACATTACATTGTTTTACTGTTCATGTTGAATGGCTAGTCAAGAAAAGAATTTAAGCGTTCAGTCCACACGGGCTCGACAAAATGGTAGTGTATTAGTGGACCAGTGGGTGGATGTCTCATCTTTTCATATGAACACACTGAAATGTCACTGGCGATGTCCACCATCATAGTTAACCTTATTTTTACTTTCAAAATGAGTTGTGGCCAAAGAGCAGGTTTACTGTCAAATAAGGTCATTGAACTCAAAAACACTGGAATTTTTTTTTTTTTTTTTTGCGGTCATCAAATGCAGCCTAAAGTTTACTTGCAGCCAACAAATTGAAACGTGTAATGCTATGAAATGACTGTGGATGAGAGCCTTGGGCACTGTAGATTCTATTCTAAAGAACTGTTACGGCGGTTAGAGATCAAGTTTACTACTCAAAGTAGCCTCGTGTAAATCTGTGGACTGTTGTTCCAGAGAAGCACAGACGTCTGCAAAGCATTCATTTCATTATATCACGTTGCACAGCACACAGTCAAATCAATAAAACAGCATCCATGATTCAAGAATTGTTTGCTCACAGCAGAGTAGTGATGGGGATTTTAAACGGCATTAGTGGGGTTTAGAGTCCTATCCACTATGCCACAAGCAACACTTGCTTTGCAATAGTCCAATACTAACAAAACTAAAACAATATCATCTTGCAACTCCAAAACACAGAACAGAAACAGAATGCCGTTTCCAGTCATTCACTTGAAAGTTTATTTTAGTTTGGTGCTCTGAGTGTATTGTGTTTTAGAAAGCAAAGTTTTATATAAATATATTCTTTGCTCATTCTGAATGCAGTATCGTGCATGAGCACCAGCAGCAGCTCGAGGCATGGAACTCCATGTGGAGTTCCCTTGACCCATTCTCAACATTTCCTGAGTTTCATTTCATTTTGCAAACAGACTGACAGACAAAACATCACGTTGTTTGTGAAAATTATATATAAACTGGTTGTCATCAGTAAAAGATGAGGCTTGAAAAAAAATCATCCAGTCAAAGCATTCAGAAGGCTGCAAAAAAAATGGGTGAGACAACAGGAAGAAGTGAGGCACTTCTGAAGAGCTGGAGGTCAAACCAACAATTGGCTTGGCTCTGCTGTTTACATTTTATAACATCCTGCCTTTCCTGTAGCAGTATGCCAAAGGATATATGGTACAAGACAATTTAACCTTTACCTGTGTATCTGTTTTGTACCGAGCTTTTTTCCCTGAACGGTAAAAGATTACAGACTCCAGATCTGGGCCAACATATGTATCACTGGCATAATACATGTGCCAAATTGCAGAATACATGTGTCTTGTTTTTTTTAAATTTGATAAACACTTATGTCCCATGCTGTCCTCATTTATACTGTGATTGTATCTTAGCCAGACCCCGGAAACATAGACTCAACAGGATGATGTCACCGACGTGTGTCTGCCTCTAACATCTGCATTCAATATTTGGATTCTTAAAGGAGTATAACTTTTTTGGCCATGTGCCACCCCTATGCGGTTTAGGTCAAGAAGTTGCGAGTCTGAGTTGGCTATTGCTTCGAGACAGTAGGTCTCACTGGGGGTATTGTGTGGCGGAGCAACGGTCTGATTCAGCTGTTCGTATTGTAGCTCAAGTCGAGGGACTGGCAGGATTAGGAGCAAAGATTACACAACAATTTTCCTACTGTTACGTCAGTGTCTCTGGCCTCTGGACAGTCGCTGTTGGCCAAAGGAGGCTCTGGGTTTCCCATGCAAAAGCTGTGTGGTCTATTTAGTCACGTCATTACTAGGACAGTCGCACATCTCACATTTGATTTAATCTGACTCTTTGTTTCACTTGTCATAAATCATGCCACCCTCACCTTTGCGTACAAAATACTCACTGAATGTTTTCAGCAGCCTCCCCTCTAAGGAGAATCCTGCCAAAGAAGTAAAATGTAAAGTGGCAACGTGTTTTGATTGATAATGATTCTAATGAATTTGTTGTTTAGAATTTCAGAATTGAATCCTTACACAAAAAGAACTTTGACCCAGTACGTGTCTGTTTGTGTATTTACAGGAGTTGTCTAGCTGTGGCTGGAACAAGAAGGAGAAACACAGTTCTGCTCCCAATGTCGTGGCCTTCACCCGCAGATTCAACCAAGTGAGCTTTGAATCATTAGTGTTTTCAATACCTTGAAAATCATTCCAGTGATACACATTTTAACAGTGTGTCGCTTTGTAAAAAAGTCCTGGTGAAACTTAATGGCTTTGAGTATCTGATATATAACATCTGTCTTTCCCACCGTGTTGCTCAACATACTTCTTTGGAAATGCCCTTAAACTTAATAATAATTTTGTGATTTTCTGTGTGTGTGTAAGTTCGGTAGCAGTGGTCTTTAATGTGTACGGTAACAAACTTCTATCAGTAACATGCCACTGACAAGTTAGAGGTGTCAAGAACCACAAAGTTGCCAACACAATGTGCACATTGTGCACACACGACTCATAACTTTGTTTAACAACCACGAAGTAGCAGAGCGCCGTTGTGTGAATGGTGTTTTTATTTTCCACTTTTGATTAGTCCGATGGATCTCAATGAAAACGTGTAATGAAAATTTGTCAAGCCCTATTAGTCACTCTTGTCTTTGTTTCCACCCACAAAACACAAGTAGCAAAAATTTAGCATCATGTCGTTCTGAAGTATTTTCCATTGGCATTCAGAAGTGAACATATTGTACAGATGTTCAGCTCAAAGGGAACTTTCCCCTTGAATTGCATGTGTGTGTGAGTGTTAGTCATCAACGTTAGATCTAATTCCTTCTTCTTGCCTCATAAAAGCCTGTCTCTTTATGACATGCTGTTCTAATATGAACGTAACAACATGTTGCAGTGGAAACTTTTGTCCAAGGAGTGCAGTCTTCTGCCCAATAGTAGATTTTTATGTTCAAGGGTTTAATGGGCAAGTCACACAAAATTCACACGTGTCAAATGTCTTCTTGTTAGTATAGACAAAAGACAAGTCTGATGAGTTGAAAGAAATCCAGATTGCTACAATTTGAACAGAGTAATTTAATGCATGAACCTATGTGATTTATTTATTTTTATCATGCGAGTTTTTGGTAGCTTGATTATTGTGCAGTGTAGTAATCTCGACATCTGTTAAAGTCGAGTAAATCGGTAAATGCTGTTGATGGAATTCATTTGATGACTTGGTGCTCCTTACTTGCAAAACACTCCAACAAACGCTGCAAAGTTAATGCAAAGTTTGTAGCTCGAGTATATGGCCGTGAACACAAAGTACAGACATCTGTGGTCCCAGGAAGTCTTGTAAGCCTCAGAACATTGAGTTGAGCCTCCTCTCCTGTTACCTCTTTCTTGCCCCTGGTCGTCTCCTTTCCCTCTTTCCATTCCTCCTCTCCCCGAAGCTCAAAACTGATCGATTCACTGACTTTTTGGCCAGCCGTCTCTCTCCCCACAGTAATGAATTTCCAACATCATCAAAACGCTCTGAACCCACGCATTCAGCTCCTCTCTAGGTTCATATGTTAGTAGTAATGTTTTGTGTGTTGTCCAGTGAACCTCTATTTGCGACATCAGGATTTTCCTACAACAGACGGCTTCTAATAAATTCTTTTGAAGCATCACCAGTGTGTCTATGGTTCTCGGGTCTAGACACATCTGGAAATGTGTAGATGGCAAAACTCTCCTTTTCAGCATGTCTAAAAATATGTTCTATTTGAAAGTGTCTCCTATATAGTTAATTTACATAGTTATTGGCTCTATTCAAACACTTCAATGAATCTCTGGCAATCATTTTATTGCACTGGGGTACTAATGAACTGATGTAAATATCTGATTTTCTAGAAACACTTTCTAGAAACACAGAAGCCTATTTCTATTTTAAATCCACAAAATAGTTTGGGTAACTTTACCAGAAAAACAGCGATTGTCTGCCAAATATCTCCAGTAAATTGTTGCCCCAGCAGTCTGATAGTGATTGATATTTAAGCTTTCAACCTGCTGTTTGAATTTCATTTATCCTCAAATTTATACCCAGTGTTAAATCTTAATCTTTTCTTCTTTCCATTCAGACAAGTTTCTGGGTATGTCGAGAGATTCTTCATGCACAGACATTAAAGATCAGAGCTGAGGTCTTGAGTCTTTACATTCGCACCGCCAAGGTACGTACATGACATTGCCTTTTCAGCAGTTTGCTTTTACTCCGTGAACTTGTCTTTTACTTTTCACTCTCTTCCTGACAGAAACTGTGTGACATGAACAACCTTCATGCAGTGATGGCTGTTGTGTCCGCCCTACAAAGTGCCCCCATCTTCAGGCTTAGCAAAACGTGGGCGGTGAGTGTATTTAAATTTTTTCGTAACTAGAATGTAGAGTTAGAGCTAGAAGCCGAGTAAGTGTCAGTGAAGAGGAAGATCATCATTCACAAACCAGTTTATTAAGACCATCATACCTGTGACAAAAAAAGATGAATGTTGGTGGTAAAAAAAAAAAAACGTTGGACACAGCTGACAATGGATAGCTTTCCTGCTTTCATACAAGTTGACAACTTCACATAATCAGTGATTCCCTCTTGATCCACTGGTTAGTATTTTGTTCAGCTTCTGCTTAACTTGGTTTAAGATCGGCACACAGAGGCAAATGGATTTTCTTCATACCTTTGGCTGGGAAATGTTGAGGTTAATGTCTTCCGCTTATTAGAAGCAGGACAAGGCTTTCTTATGTCTTGGTTGGACTGCAACTGTCTTTTCAGCCAAAAAGAAATAGTCACCTGGATTCAACTATCGAGATTGGCTCCAGGTTTGTTCAGCAGCATTATGTGCCCAAAGAATGAGGTCAGTTGACTATCTCAATATACTGAATGGCCAAGTGATTCCATCTAGGGATTTCTGCTTCTCTCATAACGTGGGCATTTATCACCAAATAACTTGTGTTCAGATGTTTTAGTCTGCTCAACAAACAAAAGTAATTCTTCCCGGAGAGTTTTGTTTCCACATGCTCTACCTCTGGCAGCAGTCTGTTCACAAATAAACGTAACCAGGCGGCCAGATACTGAAGAGATTTTGAATTTCCTGCGCTCACTGGTTCATGACGATTGACTTATGACTTGACAAATAAATACAAAGCTGTCTTGACACAACAGTATGTTAATAATCATTTAAGTCACATTTCCAACCACAAACATGCATTTATTTTGGTGATAAAATATCAAATACATTTTTATAAATATCATTGTTGCCTTTTTTCCTCCAACATAGTTGTTAAGCCGGAAGGACAAGGCAACGTTTGACCGGCTGGACTTCCTGATGTCTAAAGAAGATAACTATAAGCGTCTGAGAGACTTCATCAGCAGCCAGAGCATGGTGTCGTGTATACCCTACCTAGGTAAGAGACACAAAGTTATTCACCGAAACAGACCAACACAAGTTCTGAGGTATTGTTGTCTTTATGGGAACATGTTTATGGGTTTTCCAAAGATAGTCATCTGGACAAACAAACCTTAGCGTGTCTGTTTTATGTAACAGGATATGAGATGTATTTAATTGTCCCACACCATTACCTCATAGATTATTCATTGCCTGAGTCATTTATTTTTAGTTTATCCTTTTTCTTTCTCACTAACTGTGTTTCACTTTTGGGTGGTTTCAGCTCAATTTGTTTTTCATGATGTTGGTACACCAGAATCTAAACCAATTAACAAACCTCAGATATATCTTTATCTTTTGTTTTGTAGCTATTTATTCTATGCTACCGTGATTTATTCTTTTTTGGGTGAACAACTCTAGGAGTCAAACATGTTCACCGTACACTAACTGGAGACAAACAAACGGAGGAGCCTGTTTGTTATTAAAGCAGGAGCCAAACCAATTGCTCCCCTCCTAATTTTCCATCATAGACACCTACTAATGTCTAGAGATGATGAGAAATTCAACATTGTCAAACATCACAAACGTAAGTTGTTTGTTGCCTGTGTTGTCATAGGTACAGCTGTCCTGATGTTTGTTAGGCAAAACAAATCAAACAAACCATCTATTGCTTCAGTGAGGTTTAAATTTTCTCAATATTCCCCTTTATGTGCAGTTCCAGGAAAGACTTGGAATGCCTTCAAAGGCACGTAATTAGGTTATATGTCTGTGAAATGCCTATACTCATTATGGAGAGAAGCCGCTGCAATCTTGTGCTCCTGAGAAGAGATTTGATCTCCTTCTTCAATTTAAGAAAGGTGCAGGTGAAAAACATTTTTTACAGGAGCTAACGAAGTCCTATGACATGTGTCATAGCCAACACTGACTGAACTATGCACCCCAATCTTATGTGGATAGGCTCATCCACAGCCAGAGGAGTTGTCTCCAGCAACGTCCGGGTACAAAGGCCTGAATGGAGGTTAGGGAAGTAAAACTCCTCCATGGCATCTTGTTAACAATGGTGTTCTCTCACAATCGATCACGTCAATAGCAAAACAGAAGTCAATGAGTCAGTATATTTGAGTCCTCCTGATGAAACCAAGGCACATTATGAAATATTTAAAATGTCATCCATGACACTTACAGGTATGTATCATATTTGAACTGTGGGCACTTGCTGTAAGTCAGAAAGTCAGAATGTACAGTAAAGAAAAGGTGAGTCTTTTAACAGGAACGTGTGAAAATACAGATTAAGTCGGGCCAAGTGCTATTTTCCTCAAATCTATGAACTGAAGCAACTGCATTCATGCTTTTATTCTGTTACCAATATTCTGGAAGACCTAGAGCTGAGATTCAAACTCAGTCTAATAAAAGAACTGACATTTTAGCTTTTGAATGATGCTTGCTGGCTGTCCTCATTTTGAAATCACTTCAACATTCCTGTTGGATGATCATTCACACATCAAGTGAATACCAAATAACAGTGCTACAATGTGTTGGTGGAAGCTTTTGGCAAATGTCTGTATATTGGTTCTCTTTGTTTGAATTCTTCAGTACTTTTATTACTTTCATCTTCTATCGCGTCTTCCGTCCGTGTTATTCCTGCTTTAGGAAAACAGTTTGAGAGAAAGAGGCTTATGTTTGTTGAAGCAGAGCTGAATTAGTATGAGACTGTCCGTCTCTCAACCCTGACCTGTTATTAGGCATCGCAGTCACAGTCCGCTCCTGTCTGTGCTCACCACAGCACCAGCCTGTTAAATGCTCAGATGGACCTACTCATTTTCAAGAGTTAATCATTTAAGGACAAAGAGGCTACAGAATCCTGGCCCCACCATGGAACAAGGCACTCCCTTTAAAATGTTTTCTCAACCCCTAATGTTTTCCTCTAGTCTGTGTAGGTCCTTCACTATGTTTCAGTGGTCCTGTATTAGGGACGCAATTTTAGCTGTGTAATCAGTTTTTATACTGTAAAGAAATACAATATACACAAATGTGTATTTTTTCCATCCATTTTCCAGTCAGGTTTCAAATCAGTCAGACTGCAATAACAAATCTGACTGTCTGATTTAATCTGATTTGTCAACAAGTTACAACCATACTAAAAGTACTTTGTTCTTCAATGAGCAAGAGTTGGTTATGATCTGCTCCTGAATGAATCTATTATGACCAGAGCAGTCGTTTTACCATCTGTGTCACTTACGGCTCCACAGAGAGGAATATCGGGTTGGGAACCATATTTTTACGGTGTATAACAGAAAAAGAAAAACAATTTGGAATGCTCTTCAGTCTGAGGTTGAGAAAATATGTTGTGGATATTTCTTACTCTTGCATCACCCTTTTTTTTTTTGTTCTTTTAACCTTGAAGGATCAAAGTAAACTGCTTCAGTAAAGCCATGGTCATAAGAAAATATGAGCATGATAGATTGCTAACACATTGTTCTTGTTCAAGTGTGTAATTATGTGTGTAATACTGATACTACGATACTACTGATAATACGTCATTTATTTTCCGAGTAACATTGAAACTGTTTCCTCATACAGCTGTTCTATCTTGACTGTTTGAAATAGTTTTAGTAGTGGGTGTTTCTTCTCCATCATTCGTTGAGAAAATGATTTCCCTCTTTCCCTCTTAAGTTCATTATCACTCTAGAATACTCAAATTGAGATTTCATCAGCTCTGACGTGCAAACTTCATCTGCAGCATACTGACATGTTGTGCTCCATGCTACTCTTGAAGGAAACCATATCTACCATTGTGGTTTAAATAATATTGTTTATTGGATGATAAATTAAAACATATTTCTCAATTCATGAAACCTTTTGGGTATTTTTGTTGCCCCTGTAATTTATAAGGTAGAATAAGACTAACATATTAATACTATGCTAAATAATAAACCGCTAATAACAAAACCATCTATAAATACACTGATAAATAACAAACAATGACAGAGTGGAATACATTGAAAACACCTGGCCTGAGTAGATTTATGCCACTTAAATTATCCACCGCAAACAAATTCTATGTATAAAATATATACAAAAATATATTTACATGACGGCACAATTCTGTATTGCAGATTTAATCAATTGTCATTTGCTATTGGAAGTTTTCAAAACTGACACATACAAAGAAAACAAACAAACGTCAGCAACTCTTATATTATCTATTGATATGAATTTGAACACTTCTCTTTAAAGACATGATGACATGTAGATGTATTTAGCTGCTTGAAAACATTCAATATTTTACATCAGTGTTAATTTCCCTTTGTTTACCCTTGAGTAACACTTTATTGCACACAGACTGGTTCGAGAGGTTGAAGAACCATCACAGTCCAGATTCAATTTTGAATGTGTGTTTTTTCATGTTTGTGAACTGGTTTGTCTCGGCTTAATCTTTGGGACACATAACTTTCCAGATGACCTTGGTGCTTTTTGGCCAGCAAAACAAACAAATCAAAACATGCCTTATCCAACTTAAAAAAGGCACAGATGATTTATATCCATTCTTCATTTGCCTCTATGCTCAGTGGTGTGAAGTGATGAGTCTTTGGCTCTTTCCCGGCAACTGACAAACGTTTAGTCAATTGGTCGTATCATCAGACGCACTGACTTGAGTGAGTAAAAGCCTCCACCATATTCCGCCCAGAAGATTCCGTCTTGAAATTTGCTGCGGTACACACCACCACTGTACCACACACCATTCAGGTTGGTCTGACCACACGCGTTGTACCACCATCCACCCTTGTGGAAGTGGGCGCAATTACCTGATAAGGATTCACACAATTAGTTACAGACCAAATAAAATGATGATGACATATCTGTACCTGAAAAAGCATCCTTGTCTCGATCTAGGGTTGTGAACTGTTTGCCGTTGTGGCTACTGAAGGAATCTCCAGCATTGCCTTGGTAGGTTCCCAGCCGCAGTCGATAACCCTCACTCTCCGCCTCCAGACGAAAGCTGCTGTACTCGGCATACACTTTCTTTCCAGTCCAATCCTCCAATTCCACCATGAGCTTGTAGTCCCGCTGTTTCCCTAGGTTGTAGATGTTCTCCAGGCCTAGCCAGTGTTCACCATCTATGTTTCCAAAACCTTTCTAGTGCGTAGGAAAAGAGCAATGGATAATAATGAATACACAATTTTCCATAGTGGTCAAAAGTATAGGCTTATGTAATGATGAGCTGCTTATTCAATTGATATCACTGTCCTGGCCAATTTTATTTCATCTAAGCTCTCACTTGGTAGTTTTTACATCAATGCAGTGTTAGAGAGTGACAAATGTGTTCCGTGTTAATATCAAGGGCTGTTTGCTATTCCTGTTGTTGCAAGCACAGGGGTCGAATGGTGGTTTTGATATGAATAGTATGAAGAGCTGAACTGTATGTGAGTATGTTTGTCTCTGGATGTGTTTCTTGGCTTGGACTACTGTGTAAGAAAACTGAGTTCGTTAACATTGGAAGAGAATGTGTCAAATGCCTCAAAATGAACTGGGAAGGTAACAGGTGAGAATTTTGTGTGGTGTGTCTTTTTCTTTTCTTCTAAGTTTAAACACAATCTTTATGAAGTCTCTTTGACTTACTTTATAGTTTTCCCAATTGCGAAAGAAATTCACTGAGCCATCTTTTCTTCTTTGCAACACAGTCCATCCTCCGTTGTCAAGGCCATGTTCACACCAGGCCTGGATCAGTCTGTCACTACTGTCAGTCTTCAGGAGATACATTCCACTGGTTGTGTGACCAGCTAGTCGCACCTCATAACAATCTTTGAAAGGACCTGTGGTTGGAAAATCGGTTATGGGATGTACATATGGGACCATGACAAATTCTGACAATGGTTATGAATACAGCTTAATTTCATAAGCTTCACCTAAGAAACCTTAACTCCCTTTTCCATGAAAGGTTCCAAAAACATTCCCTGGCTAGTGTTGAAATACATATGGTCCCTCTGCCCAGTCATTTGTTTTCCCCTCTATCCCTTCCCAGCAGGACCTCCAAAAGGGCTAGCCACGTGAGACCTCTTATAGATAATAGGACTGTCTAAACATTGGACTTAAGTAGTTGCAGATCTCTTGTGGAAAACAAAGTTCTTCACCTAATTTTTATGTTGCAAGTGTTGAAAATGTGTTGACTCTGTCATTTACCTTTTCATTGGGAAAGGTGCAAAGTAATTTATACTCCCACTGTAAAAGTAAAAATATTGTATTTTTGCAGTCTTGTGACAGAAGTTTAGTTTGACGTGGCACAACTGTTTATCGTTTTCAATGCTAGGATTCTTAAGGAAGAAAATAAAGGAATCCAGAATGTCAAATAAAACAGAGGGATTTTAAAGTTTAGTTTTTGCATTAAAAGGTGAGTAGCAAAAGATTAAAAATATTTTCCCAGTAGTTGTGTACCGTGTTCTGTGAGGCAAGCGCAGTTGTTGGAAACACTACAAAAGTTATGTGTAACAGTTGGTGCGTGTGAGCCTAACAGCAATTTGGAATAAATTACTTGGACAGTACTGCCAAGAAAAGTGCCAAGGAAAACATAGCTGTTGGTGCCCAACGAAAATCAACTGTAGCATGAAATTGCGGTGAATTTATTAAATCGTCTGTAGTTAAATCTTTTTGTTCTGGCTAATGACATAAGTGGCTGTTTATGATCATTTATTGTTCCCCTTCTAACTCGCACAACTTTGTCTCTCTGTTATCATTACACAATACATTTTTAAAAATATCACTTACATCGGCAGTAAATAATGTCTTACCGTCTGATGTGAGAGTTCCCTGTGGGGGTGGAGGGTCAATCCCAAAAGGGCTTGCTGTGGGAGAATTCATGCGGGATCCCCTGGAGATGGCTCTCTTATTACTGTCACGCTGAATCTCATTGGTGAAACGGTTGTTTACTGGAATGTTTTGTGGTACTACCTGCACCAGTGGAGGACCGACTGGCAGCTCACCACGTCCTAGAGTTCTTAGACACTGTTCCTCAAGTGCAGAGATAAGGACTGACTGGTTGTTGACGACTCCAGCCATTGTTGCAAATCGAGTTTCCAGCTCCTTGTATCTTGAAGCCAGCCGCATCATCTCAGATGTCACATTGAGGACCCGATTTTCCAGCTGGGCAAGCTCCAGAGAGTTGTCTCTTTTCCTGATGATCTCATGCAACAGCTGCATATAGAGCTGGGTCACCCTCGAGTTCATGTTCCTGCTCTCCTTCCTGAGTAGCTTCATCTCATTGACTAAGTTACCATCAACATCCACCACCAGCTGTAGTGTCTCAATCTCTCGTCTCTGTTTGTTGAGCACATCCCGCACATCTGAAATGTCCATGCGGGTCACTCTATCCTTGTCGGGCTCTGGACCTGTGGTGCTGGCACATATGGGACCTAGAAATAGTAGTCAGGTCAGAATGAACCTTCGAGGATTCTCAGAATGCATTCATATTAACCTGTGATCCTTTCCTCTGGGACAAGAAAGGTGTATGAACACCTTTTTGCATCGGGATCCATAGGAGCTCTTTTAGTCCTGTGGAGCAACGGCTCTTTGGTCCTTCGGGCTTCCCTGGAGTTCTTGCAGTAACTTTCCTGCCAGAGTGAGAGGCAGATCAGTGTGAAGAGACTCCACATCAGCCCCTGCATTGCTGCTGGAATTTTATGTGGATGGATGAACACCTTACAGCAGGCCCACCAACTAGCTTTCCCTGGAAAGATACAAAGACTTTTCAGAAACAGACTCTTGGCAGAAATGAGGAAAAAAAACAAGTTGTATAAACCCTAGTGGAATTGGTGTTGATCAAAACATCTATAATGCTGTTTAATTAGTCACTTCCAATTGAAGTTCTTTCTAAAAGATATCTCGGTGTGCGTAGATGTCACTTAATAAATTGTCACAGATTTGTTTAGATTAGATATATGGGTATATTTCACGTTCGGCTGGCAGGGCAGATGCTAGCTTTGTGTGGTGTGTAGTTTCCATGCTGACAAACACTCCTTCCAGCCACCCCAACCCCTTTTTTTGCGGTGCAGGGTGTATTCTTACCGATCGATGTAGTGACTGTATTTCTTTGTGGATTATCTATGGTTATTGTCCAACGCACTCCAGAAATTCTGTTCCCCAGTATTAAGATGAAGTCTTTCGGGAGTCCAGAAGCCTGGTACCGAATCATATGTAGCTACTCAGTTCTTGTTCTTGGCTATATAGATTCTCTGCCGCCCAGTTTGTAATACGACAAGACAGTTGTACAAGGTTCCCTAAACGTTTTAACCACTTCAAGATTTTCCACTTTTCTCAGTAGCTGCTCGAACTATGATTTTGTTTTGTACCTCAAATTAAAACCCACACAATTCCATCTGAATGTAGTGAGATAACCCAAATATCTACAGAAATGAATAACTATAATATCTACAATGCATCATTGTTGTGTTTAAGTGGTTGTAAGTATTTGAACGTATACGTGGTGTGGCTAGTAGAATCATGATTTTACCTACTTTACCATTATACCACTGTCTGAATATGTAACTACTGAATCGGCTGGTTGTCTTGAAGACAACCAGCTTCTTCAGAACTTCTTCAGCAGCTGGATCATCTCAACAGCATCATATCCATCATTGTGTGAATAGGTGTTTACACAGTGAGCCCCAGTCATTTTCTAAATTCATCCTTCTCTACTCCTCCAAGGGGTAAGGACAAACACATGACAGTGCTGGTCATCTATCAGCTATCACTTGCCTCATTGCCTTGTATTTTCTTTCCACCCTTTGTCCATTCACTGCTTGCTGTGCTGGATGTTTGGTGTCCTCCTAAGCACCGCAGGCCAAGCCTCTTTTTTTTGAACCATAGGCTATCAAAGGCATTCCAGTTGAGGAGTTCACCCGTGTGTGCGACTGATGCAGGCTTCAAAGTATTTTTTGTTGCCACAACAAACCAACAAGAAGCATAGTTGAATCTTTAGAGGCTAGAATGCTGTTAGACAAAAATGTATGTCTCAATGCAACACTGTGCTTTCAGACCAACATGACCTGGTGATATAGAAAATGTAATTCTTGAGGAGTATTCTCATATATACAATCTAAGGAACAGCTAAGGCAGTGAGGAGTAAACAGCAAAACAGGCTGTTTGTAGGAACTTTGTGCCACTGTTATATTTTTCACTGTCTATGACAGTGGCTTTCCCTTTTCCACCCCTACATTTACTGTCATTTATTGTGTTTTTCTCATGTGCAAAGTCAACAAACCTAACATGCAAAGCCAAGAAGACAGTGCTGTTAATCATGTGTGCCTGAAAAACGTATGGAGTTGTCTAGCCTAGCTCAATGGGTTCTGGTTGCGTCCTCAGCAAGGTATTTTAAGGTTGTCAACATGTACTCACATTAAAATGTGAGAAGTCAAACTGAAAGTGGCTGCTTTGAACAAAAATAGATGATAGTAAATTATTCTCATCTGTTATTTCATTAGAAGTGACCTGGAGTGTCTACAAACGGGAGCAAAACAAAGACTAAGGGTGTAATGGTCAGCACTGCAACTGTGCATACTTCAATAGAATATTAATGTATTATGATTATTGTTGATCCTCACGAAGTTAACCGTTATGTCATTCAGACGACAGACATGACTTGACAAGTCCTCGCAGTTGGCTGTGTCTGTCAGTCTAGATTCTTTGCCTGGGTGTAGTATTCATTTTTTAAATGCAAACAAAATCATCAATAATTAATGCGTCAAATATGAAAAATCATCTTTAAATGACATGAACTGCCTCCAGTGTGTGGCCATTGTCAACACTGAGTTTCATTATCAGTCACTGACGCAGTCCCCCAATAACACATGGACTTGATTAAAAGCGCTAACAGTGAAATTACTAACAGCTTTGACACAGCCGTGCAAAAGGCTTTTAGCTACTGAATAAAACAGAACGCAAGTGAGGGTTGAATGTAAATGATGTGTTGTCTTCCACATCATTATCCAAGTTGCATAATGAAGGGTCATGATAGTTTTCATTTTAAGTAGACTGTTTCACACTTCTTGCTGAAAATCCCCAGTAAATCCTGAAAATGCCGTACTTTGATGCATGTCTTCCAATCCGCCTCATAATCTGTTTTGTTTTTAATTTATATAAGTTCATTACTTGTCGGCAAGTGTTTGAGAATGTCCACTGTGTTAAATGCCTGTAACTACACTCTAAAATAAGTGTTTAACAATTGGAGCTTGTCGTCCCATTTTGGGAGTTTGTACTGTAGTTGCTAAACAATAACTTTTAACTTTTTAAGAATGTTTTGTTCTTGTAACTACAGTGCTATACTGCCTACGCTTATTGCATTGTAGTTATAGCACCAATGATTGATGAGCTATAAACTGCGACAACAAAATGATTGGCTGGTGTATCAGACTGTTAATTCCTGGATTATTAGTTTTGTTTTGTTTGTGTTACTAGCTAATCCATGGTGAGATACAGAAAAAAGTCTATACTGTTTAAAAAATGTAATCCAGATCAACATTTTTGCTTTATATTATGGTTTCTTTGTGGTTTGTTCAACCTAGATGAAAGTGGGTACATTTGAATTGAAAAGCACTGGGCTTGAGAATTATGTGGTCAGAAAGACATCAAACCAAGAATTAGCCAGTGAAATGTTTGGATCCTCCTGCTCTCTGACTGTCTCCCCAACGATGAGTAAAACCTAGAAGGAGCGCCCCGAAACCCCTGAGGCCCACACAGCCCCCATCTGTTTTCCCTCTTCTGGGTGAAATTTAAAACATGGTGGCTGATGTTGGGGTCAGAGGTCTATATGTGGGATTAGGGTGCTGCACCACCCTTCCTCGACCTGGCCCCCACCCATCTGCTCCAGCAATCAATCGCTCTTTGTGGGAAAACCATTTTCCCTGCCTTCCTTCTCTTTCAGCCCAGCACACACACTTAAAGACAGACACATGCAGGTCTTGTGCTTGGGGTTTCCTGAAGGACAAGGTTCATATAAGGCCTTCCCTCTCTATCCATCATTGTAGAGATAAGGACCTGTGAGTGCCTCTTCCATCACTCGATGACCTCTGCTGTCTAAGCACCATGCCTCTCTGATCAAAAACATAACTTCCGCCATTTCCCCGTTACACTCTCCTTATAGTCGCAACTAATCCATGACTTTACTGGTGTTATTTTGACAGATGAGATAAAGCACATGCACATGCTTTTCTCTTTGAGTAAAGCTGTAAAGATACATCGCAAGTTTCTGTCTTTTATTAGAAAGGAGCCAGAGGGGACTTGGGGAAGAATGGGAAGCCAGGAGAAATGTGATGTAAAAGTTTCCTATTTTCTTACTTTCTACTTTCTTTCTAAAAACTGTGCTCGGATCTGTCCTGTGTCATGAAGCTCATTTCAGTGCCAACACCAACAGGTGTTTGAAGTCTTTTCCCATTTGCTTCGTTTCATGCCTCTCCC
This sequence comes from Synchiropus splendidus, assembly GCF_027744825.2. Taxonomy (NCBI): domain Eukaryota; kingdom Metazoa; phylum Chordata; class Actinopteri; order Syngnathiformes; family Callionymidae; genus Synchiropus; species Synchiropus splendidus. Next base: position 19,095,722 of record NC_071334.1, on the reverse strand, counting down.
CTCTTCTTTGGCTGACCCTCTCATCCCTGCAATGACCTGTCTGTCCAACTGTGAACAAGCTCTCATTAGAAGGATTGTGAATAAGCCTCAGACCTCTGCCATAAACAGGACTTGTTCAACCACTGAACTGCACCTTTACTGCAAAAGATTAACTCAACGTTGTCCTGTAATTCTTGTAGTTAATTGTTGCTGCCATTAAATCCCACAACTTTTGATCTGCTGTGCGGAAGTTGTGAGACACAATTCTTGTGTGTCTGATGTCTTATCTCAGTGCGTGCTTTTATATGTGGCCCATTCCAGATAACATCAGCTGTCTGGCATCCGCCATGAGTCCACACTTAGCCCTGGGTGTAGAAAAAGTAATGCTGTACCACATGGATATCACATGGAAGAGTTAAATTCTGATGCTGGTTTAAATCGGGGATCAATCTTGAAAGGAAGATCTGAGACCTTCTACATTGTCCTGGAAGTTTAAAGGCTTTAATAAGGCAACATGTTAAAGAAGCTATCTGCTGTGACCTAATGCTGGTGTTTCAAGAAATCCTTTGTTTCACTGAGGTTTGCTGGATTTGACCCTGTGTTGTTTGTTTGCGTAGTACAAGTATAAAACTCAGGCCCAAGACCTTGTGCTGCTTCATGGAATGTAATGAATGTTGGTAAAGCAGCTGTTCCTCACTGATGTATTTTTTTATTAGTTATTGTGAGATAGAAGTGCCGTGATTCTCTGTTTCAAGGAATGCTGTTCGCAAGCCTTATAATGAAAACTGACTTCAATGGCATTCCTGTTGCGATGGTCATTTGTGTCAGTTAAGTGCAGATAAATCTCCATTTACGTAGTTTAGTTTTAGTTCAGTCGTATTCCCACACTCTTATACCTTTTATTATATATGCTGGGTATTGTCATTTACTACATCTGAAAATAAGAAAATGTTGGATTAACTGTTGAAATGCAATAGTTTCTGAAAAAACTTTGACTTGTGTGAGTGGCTAAATTTCAGTGGGATGAGGCGACTCAGATTGCTCTCTGTTTCTCTCTTTGTGGGCATTTTCATCATCCCCAGATGTGGTTTGGAAACAACTAGTGTATTTCCTGCTACCAAACCATGGAATAAATAAAGACGACCATTGGTAGCTTGGAAGTGCAGCAGATTGATGCCATTACTCCTCAAAGGGATTTCTGTCATGCTGTGAGGTTGTAGCTAAAGTGTTTAGTGTCGATCAGCCTGTCAGGGTTGAGGATACAGGTCAAGTAACTCTGCGATGTACCATCACTCCTCTTTTCCGCAAGGTGACTTGAGCTCTATGGAATGGTCTTCTTTCCTTTTGGGGCTTTAACCGACGTCTTGTCAAGATTGATGCTTTAATGACATCCAAATGGAGTAAAATGCCTTTGGGAAAGACATTGCTTATATGGTCCTAGGTTTGGTCATAGTAGCTTGGTTTCAGTGGGTAGTAGTACTGAATGTGCCAAGACAAGCCAACTAACATATCTGTCTATAGGCTCTCCATCAACATGGTCTGCCTCAAATATTGTGCTGTAGTTCGCCTACTTTTGCTTCCTATTTTATGCTTTCATCAAGCTGTGTTGCATATTTACTCCTGACCATGCATTTAATGCTATAAATAAGTGAGAATGTATCCCAGTAAAGGAAGTTGCACCATCTCCCACCATGTACTGTATTCTTGTGCAAGGCTACAGAGGAAAGCCAAAGAAGCGTTCCTAAACGTTTCTGTCTGAAGCCAGAGCTTCCAGTCACGAAAAGTCCTAACCTCTCAGCCGGAGCTCTCACAGCTGGCCAGACACACACGCACGCACGCACACACACACACACACATGCACGGCTCTAACACACATCACCATTCCTACACTCAGAACAAAAAGTGGGTCACAGGCAACATTTACCTTTGTTAGCTGCAGGTGGAGTGTGTGTCTTGCTGTTATAGGTTCACGTGTGTGCTGTGGTGTGCCTTCACCAAGCAGCAACGCCCAGGTCTCATCTCTTGCTTTTTATCCTCTGTTTTTGTGTCCACATAAAGTAATTCAGCTCTGTAAATGAAATGTAGAAAAAGGCTGTCTTCCCTCAGATGTTCTCCTCAGTGTGGACTCAGCTGTCCTGGCCCCTGGGCGCTGGCATGATTCAACAGCCGGCCACTTTAGCAGACTGAACTCTGGTGACTGATGCATTGAGTTTTTCTCAAAGGATGGGGGAGACCAGGAATGGGAGGGAAGGGGGAAGTGAGGGGAGGAGGATGAAGAAGTCAGAACAGGAGATTGCATTTTCCCTCTGTTTTCTTTGCGTTAGCCCATCCTACACTGATGTCATTACAAAGAACGATTGAGCTTTCGCTTTAAAAGCTTTACTTCAGGCTTATTCTTGTAAATGACATTAAGTCTGATTCAGATGTTTACTTGACTCGTTATTCATTTTGTTTCCACTGTTATGACCATTTAAGTGCTTAATCCTTGCTAGTTCATTCCCAAAACAACTTTGGCCCTTCCCTCTGCTTCAGTGATGTTACAGGCCGATTATAATGCTGTTGAAATTTCAACAACTTCCTGTGGAGTCTCGGCTGAAATGCGTGAGAGCAGAGAACAGAGGCTGCCAGCCAGGGAAAAAAAATGTTTTGGAGCGGTCTCGGCTCCAGGTGGAGTCTGCTCACTTCTCATCAGCCTTGTCATTTACTTTGTCAGCCAAAAGAAAAATCAGATGAGTCAGTCGTAGCACTCAAAGTGTTTGCTTTGCTGTTGAAATCTGTTTTGACAAAGTCAAAATCCTAATTTCATAGTCCACAATGTGACGCTCACGGATTCACTTTTAGATGTGAGAAAAAATGCTCTTACTTTGTCTGTGTGTGTTTGATGTTAATTACACTCACAGAAGATGCATGACTATATTCCAGAACCTTTGTCCCGGGCTCTTTACAAGCCTCCTCTTGTGAAAAACTACATACGCCCATATTGGCTTTACTGAATTTGTTAAGGTTAAGGTTAAGGTAAGCATACCTAAATAAGTCCTCCAAATCCTCCAGTACTGTCTGAGACCGTGCAAGGCAAGATAGCTTTAGCATGACCAAAAGCTGTTATCCCTGACATGCTGTCACAAGGTACAGCAGTTAAGCCTGCAGAATCCCTCTCGTCTGTCCCGCAGTATCCCTCGCTTTTTAACCTTGCAGCTGTTCCTCCATAGAACTGTAAACCATGCTGCTCTGATCTAGTTTCCAATCAGACTCTGTTTGGTTTGCATTCATACATAAGTTGGTTCTTTTGTGTATTGGAGCTGGTCATGGCGTCCTGTTTGTATATACTTCAGTGTTTACACTTATCTGGGAAAGAATTGGTGTCGGCTTGTCTGCTGTGCAACTTTCAACGTTCAATCCCAAGCTTGTCAGGATGGAATGTCATCCTTGTCTATGAAAAAATGAGTCTCTCACTGAGGAGTCAAAGGACCGAGTCCAGATTTATACTCCAATATGAATATTTATAATATCAGGGATTTGATTGTATATCGATGTCAGCCAAACAGAAATGAAATGTAAACTGATGAGCATTAAATGAGGATTAGTATGAAACCCTGACTTGGTCTGATATGAGGGAATCTATCATCAAAATACGCACCTCAGCATCCACAGCTGCACGACACGTGAATGAAGAATTCCAGGAAATTGGGGTGTATGATGATTTGCAGCCTTGTTTGTTCACAGTGTTTGCTTTCTAATGAGCTAAGGTTTCAGTCGGGGTATGAAAACTGTGTTCCCGTTCGTATTTAAAATAACACCCGACACAGATGGTTTTTGTCCTCATTTGGCTTCCACCATAGAACCTGACCTCTTATTGTTGGAGAGAAGAAAGAGACCTTTATCTCTTGCGTTTGGTTTTGAATTGTTCAGTCAGTTAATGGCCTCTTTTCTTCTTCATCTTACAGGGATGTACCTGTCTGACCTCACGTACATCGACTCGGCATACCCTTCCACTGGCAGCATACTGGAGAATGAACAGAGATCCAATCTGATGAATAACATTCTCAGAATCATATCGGACTTGCAGAGATCCTGTACCTATGGTAGGTCCTCACTGACATTTGTGTTATTTCATATGGCCTCTGCTGACTACATTCAACTACATTCAAAATGTAATGCTTCAGGTTTGGGCTACATGGATAGTATCGATTGTCCTATTGCAGTTGTTATGGAATATGTTCTGTTTTTCATCAAGGCTTTTGAACTTTTATGACATGTGATCAAAAAAATACCTCCAGCTGCATTTGCTGTAATGGCCTGAGAAGCACGAAGAGTCTGGAAATAAGTTTTGAGTAGTCTAGATTTTGTTTTTTAAAATAACACACTAATTTTTATTGACAGAATTGCCATGTTCTGGATAATAGGAAGGTTAAACTACTCAGGTTGATTAATAAATGTAAACGCTCTTTCTTAAACTTTGACATCATGTTCAGGCTTGAGTGTTATTTTTCTTCAGCTTCCAGTTCATTTTCCAGTTGTCCAGCTTCAGGAAAATTATTTTTGTATTCCATCAAGATTTTCTTGAAAATGTCACTGATGATGTATTTGGCCTCATTCTGAGGTGAAAATCTTGTCATTAGCTATCAGTATTAATGTGACGCTTGAATATTGTTTATAATTTCCAGATATCCAGGTGTTGCCTCACATACAGAAGTATCTCAACTCAGTCCGGTACATCGAGGAGCTGCAGAAGTTTGTGGAGGATGACAATTACAAGTAAGACAATAAGCAATGCACATTTGTGTCTAAAAGAAGTTCTGTTTCTAATCTTGGCAATGTGTGCTAACGTTCGTTTACTTTTTAGGTTGTCACAGAAAATCGAGCCAGGTACCAGCACTCCCCGAGGAAATGCATCTAAAGAGGATCTTGTCTGTGAGTCTGTCGGTTCTCGATGTCATTTCCTCACTTGGCGATTTTTGGCTCACTCCTCTTGTTTTCCAGGCCCAGAAGCATCAGCGTCCCCTCTTTGTGGCCGTAAATGTACATTAACTGGGGAAGGTACGAAGGTTCCGGCCACACCCCCCTCACCTCGAAACCTGCTGCCATATGGCCACAGGAAGTGCCACAGCTTGGGTTACAAGTGAGTTCTGCAGTCAATTAACACACTGACTGTGCAACACAGTGATTGACAGCCAACCCCCTCCTTGTGAATTTGCTAGTATAACTTTCATAGTGAGCTTGCTGCTGACAGACGTGTTAATTACTGTGTCCATCACCATGCTGTTAATATATATGTGCCTTGTGTGGCATTGACCAGAGATAAGATGGGTCATTGTTCTCATGACCCTGAACCAGTAAGTTCACTACACACTTATGTTCTAATCATTCACTGTCATTGCTGTTGTTCCTTTGAAGCAACAATCAGTTTACACTCAGGATTCTGATTCATCTGCACATTTAACACTGGAACACAGTGGCCCATTATTTTCACCGCGGGCTGGTCAACGCTTGACAATTGGAACGTGGCCCGGGGGGTATGAAGTTGCCACTTTGAACCGTCAGATAAGGCCTCTGCATGTTTGTGTGCCCACTCAGACTCACAATCTCTCCTCTTCTCGACCAGTGCCCTTATGCTCTCTGACACTGGTTGCGATGGTAACGTTTAAACATGCCTTCAAAATAGCATACAGATGCACCACAAAACCAAATATAAATATGCAAATTTTAAATCACCATATCGTGAAATCAATCAGAGCCCTGAGCTTGTTTCTCTGCAACAAGAAGGTCCCATGAGGGAGTAACGGTAGACTGCCACAAAAACATCCATATTTATTGTGTACGACTCCTGGTATTGCTCGTTAAAAGCTTCTTCTTCTTTGTCGAAGTCGTAGGCTCTTGTGTCTCTTCACAAGAGCCTTTTCCCCTGAAAAGGGGAACAGCTATTTCCTACTCATTTTGTGAGCTTGTGGGTTAAATCTTGGCTCTCATGTGACCGAGGCTTAACCGAGAGAATCCGGTCATTTTTCAAACTAGCATTTTTTTTTTAAATAAAATATTATATATATACACACACACAGAGAGACAGACAGACAGACAGAGAGAGAGACAGACAGACAGACAGACAGAGAGAGACAGACAGACAGACAGACAGACAGACAGACAGACAGACAGACAGACAGACAGACAGACAGACAGACAGACAGACAGACAGACAGACAGACAGACAGAGAGAGACACACAGAGACAGACAGAGAGAGAGAGACACACAGAGACAGACAGAGAGAGACACACAGACACAGAGACACTACATACCGCTACCGGTCCACTGCCCAGGGGTTTGGGAACACTGCTGTGACACGCCGTCCAGATTTGAACCAACAAGCTTTAAGATGCTGACTCCTGGTATCTCTTCTACTTTTTTTTTTTTACAGTTTTATTCACAAAATGAATACAGTGGAGTTCAAAAGTGCTACCTTCCCCAATGCCAGTTCTCGCCATCTGTTGGATGATAGTGTAATGGAGAGTCACAGCCCGACAAGGGGGCAAGCAGAGAGCTCAACCTTGTCTAGTGGTATTTCACTTGGTAAGTCACTACTTTCTGCCGAGTTTCGTATTCGTACATGACTCAGCTGTTAGTTGGAAATGGTGATCAGTTCATTGATAAGTGGCTCGTATCTGTTCAAAGGGAGCAGTGAGGGCTCGGAGCTCAGTGAAGAAGTGTCCTGGCCGGCTTTTGAGAGGTATGGTTACAAGCGAGCATCTTGTCAAGATTTCTCTTCATAACCTCTTTACTGAATGTTTTTGTGGACCAAAAAACAACATAATAGTGTGTTGTTAACATAGCCTTAGCCCCGCTGCTAAGGCTTCCATGCCTCACCCTCCATCCACCCTCTCAGCTTTCAGCTACGGCGCAAACATGCTCCTGCTCTTCTGGCCGCCTGCAACATATTAAATCCTTAACATTGGAAAGTGCTGTGTCCTCTGTTGCACTCAGGTCTAAACTCCAACCTGGCTCGACTATAAATGCCCACCCAGCTGCATAAACTTCCTGAATCAACGCTTTTGATTTAATCCATCAATAACTCCTCTTCTTATCGGAAGCTTCTTCATCCACTCCTAACCCACGCTGTTTAGACGGAGTGCCAACCTCGCATTGACATTGTTCCGTTCCCCATGTCCTGTTCAATCTTATCTTATTCTGAACAGGACTCGGTTCTATCACTCTTTGGGCCCGGTGACCCGTGTAGCCCGCATCCCCTACAGAGGAGTCCTAAGGCCCAGCAGGTATACTCATGCCGACCGGAACGAACCTGATCTGATCCAAACCCTTCTTATTCTATTTCATGGCCTTCAGTCGCATCAAAGGGCCACTGCGTTTTGGTGCTTGGGGTGTCATGCTTGGAAAATGTGGTTGTGGGATCCTGTGTGCTAGTACTCCAGGGTGAAATAACAAATAGGGTGATGGGAGCTGGGATTTTGTCATTTCTTTTCATTTTATGGTGCATTGTGTGACTTTTTTTGCTCTGTTGCATGTCTTCAACACTAATCTCTCTCTCACACACGCACACACACACAAACACACACACACACACACGCATTTATCCGTTGTCAGGACTTTGTGAGGATACTCACTGACATAATGATTTCACCCTTAACCTAACCATCTTAAACCAATGGCTAAACTTTACCATAACCCCGTACCAAACTTTAACCCAGCTATAGTGCTCTTGTTATTAGGAAGTCTTATTCGTCACATTAAGGGTGAAACTTTTTGGGTGAAATGTTTTATCAAGTATTGGTCCTCACAAGAATCGATGAACCAATCACCCACATGTTTGTTTCGCTATTTTTGTGAGGACATCTCATCTCATTAACATGATGCTTTCCTCTGCCTCTCACCCTTAACTTCCAAAACAAATGTCCCCACAAAGACAAACAGTCATCACAAGGATAGTGTTTTGTTAAGAAATGGTCCCCACAAAGTGCTCCCGCTCTCCCCACACACACACAGTCAATTAGATCAATTACAATCTGATTTTGAACAGGCAGTTCAAGGATATTAAAGCTTCTTTTCTTTTAACAATTTTGTGCCGTCATGGATTAATCCCGTTGACTTGTGCTTTCTTTTCCCATCAGCTTCTCTAGCTCCTGCACTGTCGACTCTTATCTTGTAGTTGGACATAATATGCATGCCTCTTGTGTGCATCTGTTTTTCATGAAAATGGACACTGATATTTTCTGTTATATTTCTTTCTTGCCATAAGAAAGAGAATCTAAAGGTCTTGTAAATAATAAAGTTGTAAAGCAGAACTGCAGCTTGGTGTATAAACATGTTTGTTAATGTTTTTGTCCTGTCTTAGCTCAGCGGAGTCCGAGGAACTTGCGGTTCACTTGTATCCAGGAGCAGTGGCAGTCCAGGGAGTGTTGAGACGTAAAACCCTTCTGAAGGAGGGCAAAAAACCAACAGTAAGGACTCTCACAGTGACGCTGAACACTGAAAATATCATTCTGTCCTTCTTGTGAGTGTTGTGGCAAATGAACTGTAAAAAGTTTCCAGAGTAGGGCAGATTAGTCCTGAGAGACTCTTTAATGTACGATGCTAGTCTGCTCCTGTATGTTGATGCGTCCCTGTTGTAACATTTCCATTTCACCAAACCTTACGCCTCTTTTATTACCGTACCGATCGCTTTTGTTATTTTTCATATTTCATGTCAGTTTTTCAGCTTTGACCTGACAAATTTATGTTAGTGCAACTTGTTAGGGTTTCCACAAGGGGTCCTCCTTTATTTTCACACCCGTGGTGCCAGTTAATATTACTATTCATGTCATATTATCGTGTATACTGAACCTGCGGTCGGGTGAGGTTTATTTCCATCATCATCATTTGAGGGTTTATGCTACTCACACATCCGCAGCTTGTATTGTGTCACTTCTATTTTACAACTGGTTTGAAGTCTAAAAATCATTTATTGATATTATCTGTTCATAGAGTGTGAATGAACAAAAGGCCCATTTTTGGGGTGTCTGTTGTAAATGTGTGGGCTGGAGTTTATTGAGCGGTTGGGAGTGTTAGACTTGTCAACAGGCTTCCCCTGATAACCCTTTTACGACGAGACATTGACTCAATCCAGAGGGATGCTGATGCCTGCAACCTTTTCTGCTCCAGGTGGCCTCTTGGACCAAATACTGGGTTGCTCTCTGCGGAACTCAGTTGTACTACTACCCTGCAAAGTCCCTGAAAGCCACAGAGAGGAAACATGTAAGTAACAAACTCATATTAAAATATGTTAATATTAATCTATATATACTTTTTTGGCACACTGCTACTGAATTGGTCTGGTAAAATGTGCACTAAATTCATCACCCAACACATACAAGCAAAAGATAAGTGAGACTAAACAGAAGGTGAGAAGGTGGAAGAGAACCAGCAGAAGAAAGAGCAGACACATGGTAGCACTCATTGAATAATGAGAACACTGAGATCATCCAAGTTTGCAGCGACTCTCTCAGGATAATAAAAACCACGTGGAAGAGCTCATTGACACAGATGTCACACACAGACACAATTATGTCACATGTAAAGTCATTTCCTTGGTGTCTCCCTAGTTCAAGTCAACCTCCACTAAGAGCGTGAGTGTTGTGGGCTTAATGGCCATGATGGCCGACGATCCAGAACACCCGGATGTCTTCTTGCTGACTGACTCAGAACACGGTAAGACAATTAAATTCCACTTTTCATCGTCAATAACGTTTTTGAAAATCTCTCAAGCTTGTGGTGCTCCTGCACACATGCCCACCTCATATGGATTATATATATAATCTTCTTTCTTGTGTTTGTTTTAAATGCAACTGAAGATAAAGTATGAATGGAACTTGCTGTGATTGAATCCATAGCTACTCTGTTGTTACACTATGCACGAAAAATTGAGAATGCAGGCTGAATGAGGAATTCTGTGACACTGAATCTGATCTTTAAGTCATCCTTTTCAATTAGATGTTAAAATAGAGATCAATGATCAATGCGGTAAAAGAGTGTTGTGAGCGTTATCAGTATAGGTGTGGTTTGTTTCATAGACATGCTTCCATGAGTGTGTCCTTACATAGTCAGTGAATAGCTAAAAAATATGCCAGATGCTCCTGCTATGAACCGTTCCACATGTCCTTCTGATTTATTTTAGTAGTCTAGCCAAAGTCAAGTGAGCGTTCAGCCTCTCCTCACAGCAGGTGGAAATACAAGACTTGGAATCTCAACACTGTTTTGGGCCTTGTTTCTTAGGTAACACCTATAAGTACCAAGCAGGCTCGAGGATGAATGCTCTGCTTTGGTTCAAGCATCTGAGCACCGCCTGTCAGAAAAACCGACAGCAGGTCAGGGTCATGACAAGCACTTCCCCATATGTTTTCTTCTTTGCTCATCTGAGTTTGTTCAACAGGTACCAGCCAACCTGATGTCATTCGAGTGAGGAAGACGTTAGCAGGCGTCGGAATGAGGAGACGATTTCACTGCCATGAGCCCTGACCACCGATCCTCAGAAGAGAGCCCTGGCCTCACCTGTCACCACTGCCTTAAATCCACTACCCTGAGCCTGTGCACTCTTGTGAGGATGCTATGAAAACGCCGGCTGCGATAACTACTGAACGAGGACCTACGCCACTGCTCCCGTCTGCCAATTGTTTCCAGTGGAGTCACTTCTCCCACAGACTGGCCCCGATGGACCTGAAAAATCTTTTTTCTTCTTTTCTTTTAAAGCGCATCTTTTATCTTCCCCCACACCATGCACATATGCTAGTTTCAAGTGCACACATGAATGGAATCATTCAGCCACAGCATGCGCATACACACTGGAACATAACCAGCGAGACAATGAAGATTTAGAAACTCTTTTTTTCTCTCTGGATTAGATGGTACGCATAGATTCAGTTGGTATGTTTGGTCACATGGCTTGAAGTCACAAGGACGTACATGGTACACAAACACACATACATGAATAAAACTGCAACCAAAGGGCTACTCGCAATCAAACCCAGCACAAGCAATTCACTCACCTGAATGTGTTCCACTTTGTTGCAGAATACACTTCCTTCATATACTTGCTTAGCGTTCAGAGTTGTGCGTGTGTGTTCATGCGACAGACATTGATTTCTCGTGATTATTGTCCTCTAAATTCTACTTGGTACGATAACAAATAATATTTAAGCTAAGAAGTGTTGAAAGATGGGAATTGATTACTAAGTGTATTTGTATTATGTACTCAAGTTGCTCTGGGTCGGTCGGCGTCCGATGAAAGATGCTCAGACTTGCACACTAAACACTCCAGACATCAGACTGTGAAACAGATTTAGAGAGAGCAACACACACATGCACCATTTTACCTTCCTCTGGTCTGGAGCAGACTTTGAAAGCTACCTGGAGCCACACAGTCATTTGTAAATAGTGTTTTTCTTAGGTTTTTCTCTCCTTGGTTTGGGAAGGATGGTGCAGTACACAGTATTAACATGTAGTAGACCATGCATGTCAGTAGAGTTTTGTCTGTTACATTTGAATGTCACATTTTGTTTGTCATGCTCCTTTATTTTGACTGTTTTTTTTTTAATATTCATGTGAATTTTATGTCTCCCTTTTCTTCTGGTTACCAGCTGAATTTTAGACCCCTTTGATTTAGATTAGCACATGCACCTTGGTCGTAATTAGTGCCAAGCGATATCAGCGTCACAACAGAAAGTGTAGAAGAGTCATGTGCAGGTACGGAAATTCTCACAGTGCGTCACAGAAATGGTGTATTACTGATGCTCTTTAAAGGTGACAGCCACAAATTCCTCTCAGCTCATTCATGCGTAACGCTTTAATCTCATTTATACACCAGCTGTTTACATTGTGTGTTTACATTACATCCCCGTCACATCAGAGGTGACATGAGTTATAACTTGATGAGACAGTGGAGGAGTTAGCAGTTTCATTGCAGGATTGCATCCCGAATAATGTGCACGTAGAATCTTGATCACATCGAAAGCCAGAATTCTAAAAGAAATATGCAAAAATGAATTTGTCTATCAGTGTTTGTAGCGATCGCCCTTCCAAGAAAAGATGTGTGTACTCTGACCCGACAGAGATGTGACAGTAGATGAACCTGTGGAAGAATGAAAAAGCCAAAGTCGGGTGCAATGCAGCATTTTGCTGGATGTGCCTGCACATGTGAATATTTTTAAATAATTCATGCCACTGAGGCAATCACTCAATGCTGCTGTTGCTGCTTAGCAGCGTGCTAACCAGCTACCTTATCATCCATGTGACTGACTGCAGCTAGAGCTTCAGCTGCATGCATGTATGGTGAAGTGTGTCGAGAAAACAGCTGTTATATTGGTAATAACCATAGTGGACACTGAAAGATTTTTTTTTTATTATTGTAAGAAGAGAACCACAAAAGAGAGGAGCTTGTCCTGCGACATTCAAGGCTGAAGATGTCACTGCAGCCAACCTCCAGTCCACTTAATATTCGATGGAAGCAATGGAAAAGATGAGATGTGTTTTTTTTTTTTTTTAACCGCTCATGAGAGCACAGAGGCTTTATTAGGCATTGCTGATGTGAACCCTATTTTTTCTAAGCGCTTAATATGAAATTCTTCTGCTCTGGTTGTTAAATAAAATGAATGTCCATGTATTGTACAGTCAAAATAAGGCCACCATCTGTAAGTTTGCAGTTCCACTTCAAGGAGAAAAAAAAAAGTTTATGAACAACTGTAATGACGTATTCCACTAAAACGTTGTTTGGAATTGTCATTTTAGAATCAGCGTTCTGTCAGCAAATGCACAAGTTTCATTGAATTTTGAGTGAATCTGTCTTTTTTTTTTTTAAAAACACAAAATTGTTCTGATGACATTTTAAAATCCTTACACGGAGACACAGTATGTTGACTGGAGAAGCGACACCAATGGGACTGTGGCCTCTGGTCTGCTTAACAGACATCAATCACTGATTTTTCACATGCGTCATGTCAATGAAGGGGGTGAGAGTGTGAATGACCTTTAACCTCCTCCCAATTGGGTGAGTTTGTGTTTCTATTTTGGTCTCCTATGTCCTGCCTTAAGACGGTGCTGTGACCTCTGTGTTGAGTGATGTACTGCCTGGTGTGAAGACTAAGACCAATAAACCGTTTTTTTTTTCTTTTCTTTTTTTTTTTACTTATCACATGAATTGTAGCCAGTTTTGTTGTGAGTGGTCATCTTTCCAACAGGAGATCTAACTATGAGAGCAAACATGCTGAGCTTCTGTGTAATGGCTTGCCAGAGTTAAATGTTTCTTGTTTAATTTGGAGATCAAGCCAACAACATGCACAAAAAGATCTAACTCCTCCCATGACTTTAACTATTGTCTGCAAGTGCATGACACATTTTATAAATACGGGAGATAGGGTTGTTATTTGTAGTATTTATTTCCATTAAATCACAAACATTGCCACATCATAGTCAGTCTTCAGTTAAGTGGTAGACCATTCAAGTCAACTGTGAGATCGGCTGGTTTCTGAAAGCCAAGGATGCTCTTTCAGTTTAGAGTGAGAGGAGCTTAGTCACCAGCCAGAGACTCAGAGTGGAGCAACTGCTTCTTCTATTCATTTTTGGAGCCACTACAGATGTTTCATCTCAAATCTGGCAGCTCATCATGGACCATTTCAAGCTGAACGGGAAGAAGGAAATCGAAGCGAAGTATTGTATATCCACCTGGCATCATGTTCGGTTAATCGAACGCTCTCTCCAGAAATCATGCGCCTTAGTGTCTCCACGGAACTCCGAGGTGGCGATCAGTTGCCTGCGGTTGATAAGCCACACAGACAGGCAGCACCACCTGCCGGTGACCAGACGCTCTGCAACCACCAGGAAGTATTCAGTTGAAAACGTAGTCGAAGGAAAAGGGCGGAGGGACTGGAGCTACCGATGGGAGCAGGGAATGACAAACCGTCGCGACTCAAAGCAGCGGGGCTATCGTTTTTAATAACATTTATATGAACAACTTTATGAAAACTCAACCTCCTTCCACACACACTGGACGCCCGATGGCCGCAGGTAAGAGGCAGGCTGTCGACGCGCTGGAGCTAGCTGGAGCTATCTCCTCCAGCAAGGTGTACGGCGAGATGCTAGGCGGCTAGCGCCGACACGAGACTCCTGTTTCTCCGCTGCTCCAACTTCCAGCTCATATTTTTTATGTCAGGGAGCGTTTGCGCGATGAGTTCTTTTCGGAAGGGCTGAGTTTCTCCGTCGTCTCGGACGCATCCGTGTTATGAAAGAGCGATTGTGTTGTGAACATGATTGCCTGCGTGGCCAGACCTGAGCTGAGTCAACAACAGCCGGCTCACTCCAAGGACTGGTGACGATGTGGAGGCTGTTACGCTACTAGAGGTTTAGTTACCGTTAACGCTACCCGCTGCAGTTGCTAACTGCGAGAACGGGTCCTGCTGCTCCGAGTGTCGCCCACGCGAGCACTAATGTGTTACTGTTAGACCGGATAAGTAACGCGCCTGCCGTTTCTTATTTGTTATGTGGCTGCGCCGCGATCATGTGGACGCAGTTCCAGATGCTATAGCACATCTGCTAGCATGTTGCCACTGACCTGATCGATCGCTTCATATTGGTTGAACAGACAAACACAACCGTCTTTGACACAGATGCACCGTCCTGGTGGTGATGGAGGCGTGGACTCTCTTTTGAAGTGAAATCCCATAATGGAACTTAAAAATCTCCCATTTGTTATTCGACTGGAGGTTGAGGATATGTATATAATTTGTTAAACATTTTCACAAACAGGAATCATACACCGACATCCGTCATCAAGTCTTGCTTCTGCGCTAGACGAACAATATGGCTGCAATCGTGAATAAAAAAAAGGGCTGATCCTTACATCACAAGTTTTACGAATGTAGTAGTTGCTGTAGATGGTCAATTGGATCATACTTCTTATCTGAGCCTTGGTGTAGGTGTGAGGTGCGGCGTTGAGGTGTGTCATCCGTTAACCATTTTGGTAAGAGCTGCTACTAAAGGTGTTCCAGGCTCTTCATGCCAGCACAGCTTCAAAAACATTCCTTCAGGCTGGTATAAATAATTCACATTCACATTTTCATCTTCAGAGGCCTGAATATGTGTAAGATTTGAAGTTTTGCGTGGAATATTATTTCCAAGTTAAATGTCCGGGTCTTTGCTCTACAGTGACGTGGACAGCAGTTCCAGCCGGCTGTAGTGGGTCAGCATCTGTCCTCAGGGCGAATGACAACGTGCTAGCAAAATCAATCACTTTCCACTGCAGTGTTGACAGGCCAGCTTTTTATTTCTCTCTTTCAGCTTGAGCTCGGGATTCTTGTTCGACTGAAACACGAGGACCCAAGCAAAGGGAAATCCGACTGCCTTCTCAAGAGTGGGTCTGGGAGGCAGAAGGCCCAGAGCTGGGGTACCATGCGTCAGGGGTGAGGGGGGGACCCAAAGGGGGAGACTCACATCATTGGGTGAGGGGGGTGTCAGCGAGGAGATGAAACTCAAACAGCGCATGGTGGTGCTGTGTGCCATACTCCTCCTGCTGGGCTTGGCTAAGATCTTCCTGCTGGATGGTGGTGAAGGCTCCGTGGCGAGCAGGCGGGACCTGCGAGCTTTTCGTAAGGTAGGCACTCAGAAACTATCTTGTGATTTACCGCACTATAACTTGATAATGGATGTGTTCCAACCAACAACAGATGGAGGCCAGTCTCTCTCTCTCTCAAGGAGCCCGTCTCACACACACTCTTCAGTCTCCCTGGGAGATAGCCAGTCAGTGGGTGGGTCCAAGAGAGGTGTACCCAGAGGACACCCCAGAACTGGCTGCGGTACTCACTGCTCTCAGCACTGCCAAGATTGAGCGGGCAGATGTGGGTTATAAAGGGACACAGCTGAAGGCGCTGCTAGTCTTGGATGGAGGACAGAAAGTGGTGTTCAAACCCAAAAGGTATGTCTCAGGGTTACGTGCATATGTGAGTGAAAAAGTTTCTATGCAGCATGACTGTCATTGGTGTGTGCAGTGATGCAACATGTTAAAATGGAAGCCAAAGAATAGATAGCCGCAGAGACTGAATCAGAAGCAGCTGGTGAGTATCCCTCCTACTGGGAAAGTGCTTCGGTACATTGTACGATACGACGGCACATACATGTGCTCTTTGTAGGGATGCGGTGAGCATTCGGTGGTGCAAAAAAACAACATACAGAGTCACAGATGCCCAATAGTGGTGTGTGACACCATCAAAACCATGCAGAGCAGCCTGAACGATCGCTTCAAATCAACAACGCAATTCTGAGGTGACAGGAATCTGGCAACACAATCCTCCACTTCAGCAGTGGCAGCACCGACTCACCTCTCTCTGCCCTGTCGGCTGGTGACCAAACAGGAGTGGTTCAACACAGGTCAAACTGATTTTGACTTTCCAACCCCTGTATCACACATTTCCACTTCTAAGTTATCTGTGCTCTCATGTACCAAGCGCTGCTGGGTCCGACTGTCGTCATGGCGACGCTTTAGTGCGACGTATTCTTCAAAATTCCAACCCTGATAACCATTGCTCCACTGTGCCGCATTTTACTTATATATCAAATTACTTTGGAGACACCTTCTGATTCAGTGTCTTTTCTTTATTTCTACTACTTTCTGCACTGTAGATACATACTGAAGACATCAAATATATCAAGCAGGATATATGTAATTGTTATGTAGCAATTAGTAGTTATGTAGTTATCCGTGGTGTCATGTACCTAGCGCTGCTAGTTCCGACTGTCGTCATGGTGGCGCTTTAGTGCGAAGTATTCTTCAAAATGTCTGCATAAATTATTGAACTCTGCTTATGTTGGAGAGCGAGAATACAATTGCAGTTTTCAATGAGCGTTTAACAAAACTATCTAGAGCCTTCTGTTGTTTGTCAGCCTATTTTTTTTTTTTACTGTTATTAGTTGAAAAGTGAAGTCTGAAATCTTTTTTGAAAAAAAAAAAAATTCTTTGTACTCGTATAAAATGCCTTTCCACCACTTATGCAATATTTAAAAAAATGGTAAAAAGCTTTTTTCCACATTGGTTGTTCAGTATTATTTAATATTCAAGCAAGCATTTAAAATCTTCTATGGCTTTGGGCAAAACATTTTGTTGTCGTGCATCACTAGCTGTTTCATGTCTTTATCAAACGCAGCGTACAGTTAAACACCTAGAAGAATTTATTCACGCTTGTTCCAAGGGACTCAGTGGTCCTCTGCGCCACTGTACCATAGAGTCCTTTGATCTCTTACTTTTGGTGCAAAGCAATGTTGGACCAACACGGACTACACATTCTGTCCCCATGTTGCTTTTTATGAAGTCCAAATGTCCTACTGAATTTCCCTTGCAGTTTACTGCAGTGTTTTTCTTGCTAGTAAACAAAAGACTGACTTGTGTCTATGCAGGTACATGAACCAGCGGAAGAAAAGTGAAATGACCTAGCACATCTCACTGATGCTGTTGTTGGACCAAACTTGTCTTTGCTGCTTTCCAGATATAACAGAGACTACGTCGTGGAAGGAGAACCGTATGCAGGCTATGACAGACACAATGCAGAAGTGGCAGCTTTCCACCTCGACAGGTTTTTGCCAGATTTTTTCAACATAGATTTCGCAACGCTGCTTGAAAATATTTCTCTCTTCTCCTTACAGGATATTGGGGTTCAGGAGAGCGCCTCTGGTGGTCGGAAGGTTTGTCAATCTGCGCACAGAAATCAAACCCGTCGCCACAGATCAGCTGCTCAGCACATTCCTCATGCAAGGTCAGTGTCTTTGCCGTCCTTTTCTTTGTGCCAAATGCAGCATAATCCCAACCCTCTCAAGAGTAAACGCTAGGAATGATTTTTTTAAAAATTGTTATTGTACCAAAGTGGAATGGGGGAAAAACAGCTTTGTCTTTAAAAAGATAATTATTGTCTTTTAAGGCGTGATCTCTTTAAACAGTCCTTGACCACTCCTGCCACTCCACTTTTTACAGACAGGTCTGTTGTACTGTGTGAAAAATTCCTGACCTTTTTTTTATCAATACGGTCATCAGGATGAAATAACAAGTCTTTTCCACATCTTAAACTCCTTGACCACTCCTGCCACTCCACGTTTTACAGACAGGTCTGTTGTACTGTATGAAAAATTCCTGACCTTTTTGTTATCAATACAGTCATCAGGATGAAATAACAAGTCTTTCCCACATCTTAAACTCCTTGACCACTCCTGGTACTCCACGTTTTACAGACAGGTCTGTTGTACTGTATGAAAAATTCCTGACCTTTTTTTTATCAATACAGTCATCAGGATGAAATAACAAGTCTTTCCCACATCTTAAACTCCTTGACCACTCCTGGTACTCCACGTTTTACAGACAGGTCTGTTGTACTGTATGAAAAATTCCTGACCTTTTTTATCAATAAGGTCATCAGGATGAGGTAACACGTCAGTCCGGCAAAATGCCGATCCTTTGCTACCAACACAGTTTCCACCTTTGTCACTACTTAGAAAAGATTTCACCGATTACCAAACCGTCACATTCTCCCTTATGAAGCCGACCACACGCCACCTTGATGTCCTTCCCACACACTTCAAAGAATTTAGATGGTGTTGGGCCCAGTATTTTATCAATCATCGGCAGGCACTCTCTGAAGGTAAATTTCCACCAGCCTGGTCTCAGCCGTGTGCCACTTGGTCAAATCTTCCAGCACCACATTTCTTTCCACTGTACCGGGCAACTTGAAGGTTTTCCTACTGATGGGATTCTCAAAGCGTTTCTTCTGTTCAATATGCTTTCATGTTGTCTCCAGTTGGATGGCTCAAACTTCCCCTCGCTGAAATCACAAAATCAAAAACAGCGTTAGACTTTTCCCTCACTAAACTCTCCCTTTCACTGTGATGATGTTCAACGGCATCATACCTCTGTGCGCCTGATTTATTTTATACGTATGCACATGTTGTGTACTGTTCACCATAGTCTACTTTAAATCTGACATTCTAGTGGAGGTATAATAGAAGGTGTTCTGTTGCTTCCATCACTTGGTTATCTTATTGCTCCAGTCTTTCACTTTGACTTCATGACTGCCTTAACCAAAGAGACCCATTGATGGCTTGACCTTTGAAAGAGAGCATGTTTGACAGCTAATATGGCATTTGGGCTCACACTTGTAGTAACGGGGAAAAAACAGAAGCGGCGGTCAGGTTGATATAACCGCTTCATATTTGTGTTTTTCACCAATGACTCCCTGCTCTATAAAGGAATGAAGTTGTGTGTAAAAAGTGGTTGTGTATTCATCAGCTTCTTAGCGAAGACATTTGCATAGGCTAGGTCATTTTAACACACACACACCCACACACCTAGTGTGTTGAGTGTCCAATTAACCTAGTGAACATGCCTTTGGGCTGTGGGAGGAAGCTGGAGAACCCAGAGAAAACCCACAGTGAGAACGTGCAAACTCCACCCAGAAAAGTCCTGTGCTGGATTCCAACCCTGATAACCGTTCCTCCACTGTGCCGTGGTTTACTTTTATATAAAATTACTTTGGACACACCTTCTGATTCTGTGTTTTTTCTTCATTTCTACTACTTTCTGCACTGTAGATACATACTCAAGACATCAAATATATGAAGCAGGATATATGTAATTATGTAGCAATAGTTATATACAGTAGGCTTTTCTTTTTAATATTAAATTATATTGTATAAAATAAGTTGTTTATTAATAAGCGTCAGATGTAAAGAAATGTTTGCCCTTATGTGAAGCAAAAAGATGCATGTAATGCAGCAGATCATGCACTTGACAATCGTAGCATCGTCCCTCTGGTCTAATAATGTAGTCGACTCCAATCTGTAACGTTTCATCACAATTAATTTATGAAGAGATCTGCTACTGATTTATGAGAGTGCACAAAGCCCTTCATAAATTACCCTCCTGGGGGGCATACGGTGCTGAAATCTCCTGCTTTTCTTGGCAAAAGGGCTACCATGCGCCCTGGTGCACAGTCCCAGAAGCAGCCTGGTGCCTCATGTTGCTAAAATGACGCTTCTAGTTTTTCTGTCCTTTTTTTTTTTTTGGAAAATGAACTTTTCATTCAATGTATTCGTACAACCATGGATGTAGGAATATTGCTCGAGCTCGTGTGTGCATCTGATATTTCTTCTGCAGAAGATCATTATTGGTGAATATTGTTTGCAATGCTGCGGAGTATAATAGTTTTAACACTCTATCGAAAACCTTTTGTTCTTGTCTTAAATGCTGTATTTATTATTGGATTTCTCATCTCCATTGAAGAACAACAATTGAACTTATTTAAAAAATATATTTATATCCTGAAAGTTTGTAATTATCTTTGAATTAATGTTGATATATGAGAATAGTTTCATAAGAGAGAAAATATTGTCTCCGTGGAGAAATACTGTGGTTGTTATCACAGCACAGCATCGTGTGTACCTTGTACCTTCATTTTCCACTGGCATACAGCTTACCGAGTAGTTTCTGTGTGATTACAGTGAAAATCTACTTTCAGTTTGACATTCAAATGGAGTTGAAGGTGATTTGTAGATAAGCACTCACTGCTAATTATCATCTCGCTTCTTTCTAATTTCTGATTTCATGACTGCCTTAATCTAAGAGCGTGCCATTCCAAGAATGATCACGTTTGAGAGCTGATGTTGCCTTTGTAGTCAATGGAAAAACAGAACTTGCTGTCAGGTTTCCCGCTTACCGACTCTCACATTAGGTTCTGGACTTACCACCAAGATGCTAGATATTAATATGATCAAGTGCTCAGGACAAAATGGTCCCACATTTTCCCTTCAGCACATTGTACCTCAGTTGCAGCCAGTGCCTGAAAATGGCCCCAAAAAATGTGATGTCGCAATTCAGTCTTGCACCCGTAAGTATCTCTCATCTCAGAAAGACGAACAAGCTCATATTTTATTTGATGCAGATGAGTCAGAGCTTTGAATACACCTTCACACAGAGGAGTCTGTAATTCTAAAAAATACGTAAAAGGGAAGTAAAATGGTTAACACTAAAGGATGTAAATTATGGAGTCATTATTGAAAATGATTTATTTAGATGTGATATGACAAAAATGATAGAGCGAATTAAAATACACATTCTTTATGCTTAACGTCCTGTTTACATGGTGGCAGTAATAATGAAGCAGGACAGGAACTGTGAAATAACCCACTCTTGACCTCTTTTGTATGAAATTTGCCATCAGTTTGTTTTTGTTGTTGAAAATTTCCCCACAACTTCCCCTCATCTTGTGCAGCTACTTTGCTCTGGTTATGACGCTTCGAGCTTCCCTGCTACTACAGCAACTGTGTTCTTCATGTGGTAACTCCTCCCACATCTCCTTGCTGACTCATGAGCTTGTTCAAAGCCAAATGTGTTTCTGCTCCACCCCCGGTGCAGGAAACAACACGTGCTTCTATGGAAAGTGCTACTACTGCAGGGAAAGCGAGCCGGCATGTGCGGAGGGAGAGATGATGGAGGGCTCAGTCACCCTCTGGCTGCCAGACGTCTGGCCTCTGCAGAAACACAGGAACCCATGGGGGCGCACGTACAGAGAGGGCAAACTGGCCAGGTGGGTATGAGTCAGTAAACCAGTCGCACATCATCCTCATACGCAAAGCCCAATACAAAACCTGAATCCTCGCATGCGATTTACGGCACATGTGCTTTACCTGGAATTATGTGTTGTACTGGTGCCAAATATTAGTGCTGGTCTTGGATCAAGAGATGGCGACCGCTTCTTTTTTGTGTTACACAGAGTGTCAAATGCCTTTGAGCTGTGTTCATGTGAAAGCTATAGATACTGCTCACACTCTTCCATGCTCTGCCGTTTTTACTGCCTCTTTCTGAGGTGAAAGCAGACGCTGTTTATGATACTTCCGGCAGTTCTCAGTAGGGGAGGTTTCATTTCCACTTTCTGGATAGAGTTCTGGTATCATCAGGTCATTACATCTCGTAAACATGTTGGAAGAGGCGTAGATTACAGTTGAAGTCAACTGAAGAAGGAGGTAGGGATGGCAATGCCACTGAGAACACAAACTAAACTGTACGTGATAATCCTCACCGGCAAACTCGTCCCTACTTCTTTATGCTTGCACCCTTTACAACATCATATCTTCAACCTTTGCTCTTTGCTGGTGAGGGTCATTGTGATCACACTTGTTTGTGTAGCCTGTGGCACTGTCATTCCTACTTCATTCTTCAGTTTGCTTTGATTGTTTTTGTGTATTTTTTGTTTAGCTGGCACCTTTTGATGACGATGTTGCTATGAGTTTTGGCGCATGTTTGTAAAATGTCACTGCAAATTCACGTTTTGAACGATTAAAAGTATCCATGGAAAGAGGAGTCTTGTATGTCTACTGCTTCTGGATGACATGGTCAGGCGATGCATGATTCAGTACAATTCAGTACGGTCCAGTCGACGAGGCTTTACATGGTGCCTGTGCAGTAACAGTCAATGCATTACTTACTATTACTAAGTTCCTGGTGTGAGGTGGTTGGGTTGCTACCAACAATCATTTCCTATATATATATTTGTTTTTTGTTTTTTTTGTTTTTTTTTGAGGCAAGTTGATGCCCTTCAAGTCTTTTCCGTTACAATCTTAATAAAGTTATTCTTTATTGGAAGTTGATCTATATCACTTTCTTTTTTTCTTGTCCTTAATGCTAGCAAGGATACAATGTTATGCAGAGGTGTACTTATAATAATTTTCTAGACAAATGATACCATTTTCTGAGAAAAACGTTTACTTGTTAATGCGGGGGCGTAACAGAAAATAATTGAGAAGCACTGCCATTCGTGTAAGAAGAGTGACAGAATGTTAGTTTTGGCACTGCTGGGTTCACAATGTAGAATGCTGTTCAGCCATTGTATAATTCACTGGTGTGGTATAATTCAGTGGTGAACTGGTTCGAAGTCTTGGAAGTGAATGATTCTTGAGGTATTTCAGTTAATGTTGTGTACTGCTACGTCAGTGCTGTCCGTACTTATTGGATCTACAGGCACTGTAATATTCATTTTTAAAACTTGTCTTTACGTTGTACTATTAGAAATATATCCAGAGTTGATTTTGTCAGCAGGCTTGATGAGTCTTGAATCTCTAGGTGGGAGTACGACGAGAGCTACTGCGACGCCGTGAAGAAAATGCCCCCCTATGACGCCGGGCCGAGACTCCTGGACATCATCGATACAGCCATATTTGACTTTCTCATCGGGAATGCTGACCGGCATCACTATGAGAGTTTTCAGGACGACGGCGGTGCCAGCATGCTCATCCTACTGGACAACGCAAAGAGGTGAGGTGTTCACTCTTTTTTTTTTTATTTATCTGGACCCATCTATAGGTTGGTTTACATGATCTTGAAAGTGCTGTGTCAGTATATATGAATTTCTTTTGCAGTTTTGGAAATCCATCTGTGGATGAGCGCAGCATCCTGGCGCCGCTCTATCAGTGCTGCATGTGAGTACCATCACAAGTGCAGTTGGCCGCTGCTTTCAATTCACTTTCAAACGGCCTCCTATTTTCTCCCACCAGGATCAGAGTCTCCACATGGAACAGATTGAACCTGCTCAAGTCTGGAGCGCTCAGTTCAGCGATGCGTCAGGCTTTGGGGTTCGACCCAATTCATCCCGTCATGTCTGAGCCGCACCTCACTGCTTTGGACCGAAGACTGTCTGGAGTCATGGCGACTGTCAAGCAGTGCATGGAGGCCCAGGGCCCAGATAACACTCTGATTGAGGACAGGATGAACCTCCCTCATTCATAGGAATAAGAGAGACAAAGCAATGTCGTCGTGATGAGTCACTGGTGGGGTGTGACCCGAAGCGAAATCCATGCAGTGAACGTGCACATGCCTGTGAGACTCCTGAACTTTCAGCCTGCTCTCGAACTGCTCAGTCCAGGACACGGTACCGGACAACAAGCTTGGTCCCGTTGACACGTGGAATATCAACTTTTTCATTCAACTGAAGCCCCACTTGAACTGACGTAAACACATGAAACAATGTCACTGCATCATGAACTTATTTAACTAAATATGAACCTGATTTGATGATTGAATGACTCAGTGGTTGGAAATGTTCTCTGTGTGTGTGAGTGCGTATGTGTGCGCGTGCCTGCGTGCGAACACGTGTAAGATGGTTTCGCCGTGTGTGTCTGCGGAAAGGTGCCATATTCTAAAAGCTACTGAATTCACAGACTTGAACGCTTCCGGTTCAGGAAGTATGATGATGTGAGTTGTTCTTCATCAATAAACTACAGTCGACTGAACTGTTTCTGTCATGTGATTAAAGACTATTGAGTAGTTACAGAAGTGCTTGGACAAAGTACTGTTCCAGGATTGGCACAACTCCCTACGTGTTCTGCACTCAAACAACAGCCACAGTGTGTTCTGTGCCGCTGTCTGAGAGATGGTCAGGACAGGTATCCCAGACTGTCTGGGTTCTTTTAGTTGAATTCCCCCACTGTGAAAAGAATGAAGGCAATGATGTAGCTCTGTATCTACAGTATCTACCTGTCCAGCAGAACTTCATTGAAAATATTGCTGAAAGACCGAAATTCTTTGAAAGGCCCTGTATTTGAAACCAGGTACAGGAGAAACCACTGGCAAGTACATCATCATACTTTCCAGGGTGCTACCACCCTGAAAGACTCGGTTATCATGGCGGGTGTGGGGGGGGGTGGGGGGATCGAGCCCACCCCTGTGGTCTTGTGCTCTCCTGAGAAGAGGTCCCAGCACCATAGATTGACATCAGTGTTTGTTTTTGGCAACACATGAACAGCGTCACATGACATCACTCATGTCTGCGGTCTTTGATCTCTTCTCAACTCTCAGTCGGGTGGAATAACGGGCTGCAGCGAGCATCCTTCGTTTTGTCCTACACTTTCTCGTGAAACGGATGTGCGTGGGTTTGTGTTGAGCCTGTCACACTCATATCTCTTCTGTCTCTTCTCTGTCCTTTACCACTCTGGGTTTATTTGCCAAAATATAAATGCCCGGTGTTTGTTTGGGTCTTGTGGTCTCCTGGCCCTTGACTCAATTGTTGATGGATGACACATAAATGCGTTCCTCTGGATTTCCCCAAATAGGCTTTCCGATCATCACCGACCGTCGGCTCACTTGACCTTTACCTCTTCACACTGGCAGTGCTGCTATCACGATTGTCCTGCGAGTAGGCTTCAGGATGTGCTGACACCCACAGAGGGAAACTTCTGCACGAAGCCTCGTGGGAGGTCCCGGCCTCACCACACCGTCAGCTTTCATATGAAGTGGGCCACCTGTCTGGTCTGGTTCCACCTGGTGTCTCTGACATCACTTGCCGAAGACGACAGGAAAACATGTACACTTGGCGGTATGATTCTCCCATGCAGCCCTCCCCACTCAACAGACCGAGAGACATCAGGCTATGACATTTCACTGGCATCTCATTTTATTCACAAGGATCAACCCCTTCCCTGATTCCAGCGCAAGAATTACTCACGCTTGACCAGGACTCATTGCTGAAAACCAAAGCCAGCAAAAGAAGTGTTGGGTCGATCCCAGCTGCACAGCAAGACTTTTCAAAACCGATGTGAAATATTTTTCCTATGATATACATGTTTAACAAGCTGTCATTGTTAAACATGTAAAACTGTTCATGTCATAGACTTTTTCCCTTTTTAGCCTTCTTTTGAATAGTTGGCTTGACTGTATTTCCGCCCCAAAGGGGTAATGAAGCACCCCTCCCTCACTCAACTTTAGATCAGTGAAGGCAATACGTCTGTCACAGTAGCAGGAAGATCAAGGGAAATGGTGATCACACCCCTCTCCCACTCACACTCTCACTCTCTGTGGTATGGAAGAAAAACCCACTGAGCTTCAGCAGCATGCTCAGTGTGCTCAAGACTCTAGAGGAGGATGGATGCTGAGGGAGCCCGGGTGCGTCCGCGTGGAGGGCGACTGAAGAAGCTGATGCTCTTCTTGTTCGTCCAAGTCCTGCTGGTGGCTACTTGTGTTTTTGGCAATTTCTACATCTACTGGAGATTCCAGCACTTGGTGAGTAACAAGAAATACTAAATAACTCAGTAAAAAATGTGATCAGGCGCAGCCTTTTCCCGAGGAATGCTGATGTACATACTCAACTACTCATCTTCCCTAGTCACTCCTGTCCTCTTCTTTCACCACGTCCACACCAGAATACCACATATGTACTAGTTGAATTTTACTTCACATTGCTAATTTCTTCATTTATTTAATGTATTTTAATTCCAATTTTACACTTGAATAATCCGTCAATGACAAAAAACGTTTTGTTAAAGAGAGTGAAGACATGAAATCTGCGTTTGCTTTCTGGTGTGACTCCACTCACCCCTGCCGGAGACAGACAACCACTCACAGCTACAGACAATTCTGAGCCATAAAAAAAAAAAAACATTCAGTGGATGATGGGAGGCAAGAAGAGACTGGGAATTACAGATTCCTGACGTCCTTCACACAATAGAGAAAAGATATATTTAAAAAAATCTTTAATTTATATGCCACTTCCTTTGTACCCCAGTATGGTTGGGTTCCACCCGCCACCAGAGCTCCGTGCCAAACATCCATCACCAAGCTCTCCAGCGAAAAATATCAGACTGACACACTTAAACACACCGAGAGACTCACAACTCAAATGGGCCTTTGGTCCTTTAACTCTGACACCCAGCTCCACTCGCACTGGAGCCAGTCTCACCCTCACTCGGGTCATGTCGCGACAGACGAGTATCAGTGGATGACATACAGCTTTAAGGTGTTTCCATTATTTTGTCCAACCCCTGTATAACATTTAAGGGGACCCTCCCTCGGCCTGAGGGACCGGCTGGACCCGGGAGGGACCGGGTCTAATCGGACCTCCGGGGATCAGGAGGGGCACTCGGTCGGCTGACCTGCCCGACCGAGGCGTGTGGCAGGCCGGGCAAAGAGCGCCGTGATTCGCACCCTTGAGCTCCTGTGAAACCCCTGGAATACATGAGCCCGACCCCACCGGGGCTCGACTTGGTACAACTTTCGCGCAACCTAATTTGTGTAACATTTAAGAAAGGAAATATAGGTGTAATGTAACACAGTAAAGACAGGAACCAAGTATATTAGTTGAATAAAAATAGTGAATTTGAGTTAAACAAGTTGAATAAGAAATGAAATGAACTAAAGGGAAAGGAGACAATACTATAAATGGAAATTAAGTCTGAAGATAAAGTGAAATGGTTTCACTCTGTTAAGTGCGACTTAAACCTTTAACACGATCATGGCTGCTGTAAAATGTGTAGTTGTGATGAGCTGCTCACCTTTTGCATACCTTTTGATACTGCAATATTTGTCATTAAAATGTTCTGAGCTTCTTTCTTGTGTCTCTACAGGCAAATGAAGATGAAGTCCATTTGCAACTTGGGGCCATTTCAGGTGAGGACGGCTCTAGAATGTAGACTGCTGATGGTCAGTTACAAACTAAATATTGCCCTCTGCTACCACAGACATCAAAAGCAACAAGACACTGCAGTTTCTACACGTCAGCAGCAGCCACAAGATGGACCTGGACGAGACCAAGACCAAGATCCAGGTCCACTGCAATGGACCTTACATTTTATACATGGACTTGTGCTACATCAGCCTGGACAAGACATCACACGGGGACCTGCAGCTGCGAGTGGCCGGAAGTTCCTCACCACTCCACTCTTTTTCTCCACTCTTCTCTCGACACGAGATCTGCGAGAGGATGCAGAGCCTCGTCTACCTGCGGGTGAATGATAACGCCACGCTGGAATTGTTCTCCTCGGGAACCTTCAAGATCAAGAACATTACTGTGGGGCTCAACTATGAGCTGGGACGCCGCTGTGAATTCTGACTGGGATTAGAACTCTTAAGATCTCGGTACATTAACACATTTGCCCGACAGCGTTTTTATTATCTTAGCTCAGCTATTTAATGGACTTGAAATGAATGTCCGTAAGAATTGGCCTGACCGCCGGTTTCTCGCTCTCCGTCGGTAGTTAGATTTTTTTCACTTGGAGGCAAAGTACTCACTACCTGTGGAGCGGATGATTCTGTGGTTTTACGCAATACGGTCTGCCACCACACCAACTGCTCCATGATCTATGGTATGGAGTTCAGTTGAACTGGAATATTGGCAGGCAAAATGAGGAAACAAGGAAATGGATGAGATGAGTGGGTGGCGGCAG
Organism: Synchiropus splendidus; assembly: GCF_027744825.2. Taxonomy (NCBI): domain Eukaryota; kingdom Metazoa; phylum Chordata; class Actinopteri; order Syngnathiformes; family Callionymidae; genus Synchiropus; species Synchiropus splendidus. Next base: position 19,067,533 of record NC_071334.1, on the reverse strand, counting down.
GAATCGCATTAATCCCTCTGATACTCTGATCCAATCTGAACCGGTTTTGGTGATACCAACATTTTCTTTTTAAAAGTTTAAGGACATTTCAACACATGCTGTGTAGCTGTGTGGAGTTCATCAATAATACATGGTCATCTCCAGCCATGCTCGCACGCTTGCACACTACCTATGGTGAGCAGAGCATGAAGAAGCACTATTCAGTTAAATTGAATTGAATTAAATTCAGTCGATATTTCAAATGTGAATATGCACAAAAAAGTATTTATCAACTGTGCACACCAGTAATCTGCGTTGATAAATCCCACCTGTTTGCTTTGCATTCACACACACTTCCAGTTGACTGTACACACAACCACCATCATCACATCTAGATTACTGCATAAAAACCAGTCACTGAAACAACAAGGAATGAACACGGAATGGAATGGAAAAAAACACTGCACTTCCCACGCTGAAACGCAGTTTCGTCGTGATCAGCCGGCGAGCCAATAACAACCTCGGTAGAAGTGAAAGTAATCGAGGTTCAAAAGGTTTTTCAGAAGAAGATTCTCCTACGTTGTGAGCTCGGTTACAATCGGAAAACAGGCTGGAACTTGAGTGGAAACACTCCCTACAGCGTTATTGGGTGGCATCCTCTATTCTTGGTGTTAATCATGACGCTATTGCACGACAATCTGAAAGCGAAATGTCAGTGGTTTCGACACATGCTTTTTAAAGGTTTTCTCCTGTTTCTCTGAAGGGGGTTTACCCTGTAATAACCCCATGAACCCTTCAAACGCCAATGTGACTGCTTGAGGCCACATACTCAATACGTGCTAATAATATAAGTTCATATTTTGTTGAGGAATCACCATAAAAATGGGGGCACAACACCCACTTTATACGCCATTAATCTGCATTATTTGACTGATTATTTTTGTCGATAATTCTTTCTTCTAAATTAATCTCTTAAAGTCCCATCGCACATTAGACATGCAAGCGTTGATAAATGACCTCTCTATTTTTATTTATTTTGCACTTTTATTTATTACTTTATTTATTAGTTTCGCGCATGATAAGTGAGACCAAAATTGTCTGGCCTTCATTACGCTCCACTGTAAGTCTGCGTGCTTTACAGCTGTCTCTGTTTTATTGCCGGATATTCTCCATTTTCACTGTGGACTGTAAACAGTGACGCAGCAGTCTGTTGGCCTTGACCTCAAAAATGTGAATGTAATCGAGAGAAGAAAAACATTGACATCAGTGAAAGCATATCAGCAGAGTTCTCAGGAGAAGCCAGCAGGAGCGTATTGAAGCGGAGATATTAGCACAAAAAAAATGTAAAAAGAGGAATGTAACCTCAAATTTCTTCACAAAACTCTTTCAAAGCAGGATGTTGCATGGTAGCAGACTCAATTTCGTCTAAGGGGCTATAAGATACGGTGCAGTCTTCGTCACTGAAAGGTCAGATATATCCGTTTACCACCTTAAAAATTCGTGAGGATGCATCACATCACTTCTGACAAGTTACGAAAACATGCTCCAGCGATGAAAATGAGCCCATGCCACCAATATAACAGGCGTTTTGTTTCGCCCAGGTCAATTCTCCCCCGACACTGGAGCTTCCCCTGCTGCTGAGCTGGTCTGTGGAGGCAGAGCTTCTGAGTGCTTTTGTGTAACTGAAACGTTTGTCATGTCACTGGTCTGAAGCGACAAGGCTCAATCCCGACAACATAAATCTTGTTTGCTGTAAATTCCACATCTCACAGATCGACCGCTGTGATTGGTGGACTTTGCTGCAAGGCATCATGGGAACTGTTCAAGTTCAAGTCTCCATAACAATGTTGAGAGTGATGGCCCCACGTGATGAACTCGCTCGTAGTTTTGGAAGTAATGCTCCTCAGGGCTCTGCCAGCTGTGCCTTGGCAATCCACCAGCTTATAATGAAATAAAAACAAAATAGACCCAAAGACAGTGGAATGTATCTTGAATTTAACTTGAATGTTGTTACTGTAGTAATTTTTTTGACCATGAACACCAGAATGTCTTTTGAAGTGGTGTATATCTTTCTAACATATCCATGGATAAAACATGTCGGTGCAAGATGTAAAGGATTTTGTTTTTTTCAGTGCCTTAAATTGCTTTTCCCTGGGCCACCGTTTGCCCACCTGTGCTCTAAGTGCAATAATGTGCTCAGTAAATGGCTTCATTTCCCTGCTGCTGGTGTTCTTGAGTTCTTCTGTGTTCTTGTGTTGTTACATGAAAACATTTCAGCTCTTTATTTTTCTCAGATTGGAGTCATGGTCCCTCGCCATTCATTAATCATTTGGGGAAAAAAAAACAGCGCAGATATGAATTCATTATCGAATGTGACAGACTGAGTAAATACAGTTGTGTTCTATTCTCAGTTTTCCTGCTTCGTTCTGTATGTCACTCAACTGACCCCCAGTTTCGAGGCTTTGTCTTGACTCAGTCCCGTGGTCTCCCACTGTTTAACACTGTAAGAATAGTTTCTGGAATCCTGTGGAGAGTGTGGGAATGATGAGCCCAAAGATAACAGTTTCTCTTACTTGTCAATGGAACAAAAAAAAAAAAAAAAAATCAGAATGTGTCGGCCAAGCGATGACTGTGAGCAGACGCGCGTCACGTAGCTTAATTGTGCGACTGCATCCGGCCTGTTGCTGGAAATACTTTCTCTTGCTATGTCACGCCTGGTATGCATGTCCAGCAGACTTGTTGAGAAAGAGGAGAGGCTGACGGTAAAACAAGCTAAATCACGTCAGATGTGAAAACAGGAAGAAAAACTGTGATACTATTATTTCTATTCAGAATTCCAAAAATGCTTTCCATAGTTTGATGAGCTGGACAACGAAGCCCTCCAAGTGACGTCACCCACCGTCTGATTTAAAAAGATGTGATTCATATTTTGGCTGTTTTTAGCAAAATATGAATGACTAAAGCATTCATTCATTGGAAGCAGCAACTCCAACACACAAAATAAAGGCGCACATGTGTTTGAACTTGTTTGTGAGCATGTGAGTGTGTGGGTGTGTGTGAGCAGGTGATGGAGTGTGGCAGTCTGGACCACAGCCAGGCCGTTTTGAAATAGAGCAGTGATGCAAATTATAACGCGGGGGTGGAGAACAACAATGATGTAAGCCCTGGAGTTTCTCTCTAGCAGGAAGTTCATCCTATCGTTCAAGATAAACACCGGATCTGTTTCTGTCAGGAGCCTCCACTGAGAACATCGACTGAAACTGTTCATATTGTCATGAGCTTTGTACCTACTAATTATGTGCAAACACAAATACAATTCTCTGAACACATTTCTTCAAACAAGAAAAGAGAACTGAAATAGGATTTTGGAATCGGTGTAAGCAGAGAATCTGCCAGGAGGGCAAATTGAGTTTCGGCTGGGAATGATGGCTGGCTATGCGATGGTGATGCTTAGGGATTTCTACCGCACAAACCACATTCATATCTCAGCAAGGCTGCAGAAAATCGACTTCTTAAAAGGTGTAATTCGCACCAAGACAAGGACTAATAAATAACAATAATAATAATCTGCACCGGTGAGCACTTCAGGCTTTGCTCCTGGAGCTGTAGCCAGATAGGTTTTGTTGAGAATAGTTATTTTGAAGCTTAAATTAATGAACACAATACATTTAAAAATACCAGCGCAAAAAAAAACCCAGGACACGTTTTGCAGGACAGAAATTGACGCATACTCTGGCATCATCTGCTGCATTAACGGTCCTAACCTTTGAAAACAAAAGAGAGAAATATTCTTTACACCTTTGAACAATTCTTTGCTGCCTTCCTGCGGTTTAAAACAATCATGAGGAAGGCATGTGACAGATTTGGTCCCCGTTGTAACATTCGATTCAAAGCAGGGATTCCAGCTCCCTGGTCTTGGGTGACTCATCTGATGCTTATCTCAGGTCTTATCACAAGATTGGGCAATCCCTTACGCAGTGAGAGTGGATCACTTACGCTGACACAAAGAGGGAGTCCTCGCATTCCCATTTTCACAGCGCACAGAGGGCGGAGCCAGCATCTGGGATTACCCCACTCAGGATTGCCTAATTTAACCTCAGTGTGTGGGAAGACAGACAATATAAACTTGAGTGTGAGAATGCTACAAACAACAGTCTGGATGATGGAGAACAAGGCGGCAGAGCTGAAAGAAACTCTTGTTCAAATATCAATGGACAGTTGCAAGACAACTCTGAAGCCTGAAGGTCCACCGGCTCCTCGGCCCCTCTCGCACGTGGCTGTTCCCCTGACAGTGATGGGGCTGATCATTTTGGCTTTAGCTGCAGGGCTCACCTGCCTGATGCTCAGGGACCCACACCCGCAGGTGAGAACTCAACAGCAAAGAAATGCTTGTTATTTTTATTTTTCAAATCAAATGCAGCGTAGTAATGTAGTTATGAAGCTGAATGAAACATGCAAAACAATGCCAGGCATCATTTCACTTCTAATCGTTTCAATTCCTTTTTTTTCTTCTGAACAGAGTGACAAGGTCAACGTCACAGTAACCCACAGAGGTAAGCCTCAGTCAGACTTTTGCTTCCATAAATACTGATGGACGATGGATTTGTTTCCCTCTACCATCAGATCTAAAGGAAGGAGAAAAATACGACATCTTCACTGTAAAGAAAGGAAGCACATACCTCATTTACGGCTGGATCTCCGCCGCCCTGGGCACTAGAGAGATCGAGCTCCTGCAAACTCGGGATAAAAAAGAAGGTCCCCTTCAAACCATCACTCCACAGGCAAATGAGAAAGTGATCTTTTTTTACGAAACTGCCAAGCTGGTCAACGACGTCACCATCAGTGTCCGCTCTCAGTCGAATATTTACATACTTTCGGTGCATATCCTAGAGTATGAGCCGTGACCAGATCCTCGTCTGCCACAGATACTCTGCAGCATCACTCAATGATCATGTACATATACTCGGTTGATCTTGCTTTTAATATATGTAAATATACCCATATATTTTATTTAATAATAAAAATGTATAAATACATCTTGTTTTTTTCTGTGATAGGATGATCTGACTGTGGGTGAATGTTAAGAATAGAATAGAATATTAAGATTGTGTTCATACAGGGGTGGGACATTCAATAGTCTCAGTGGCTGCATCACAGTGATATGACTCTGCTCCTGTGTTAAGTACTTAAACACAACAGAAGGCGTCACCAAACCCGAAGAAAACTAACTTAAACCACAGGGAACTAGGAGAGACGAAATCAGAATGGACCAAGAGTCAAGCACAAAAGAAACCAGGAAACACAAATAGACAAGAAACAAAACACTAACTCAGGCACCAGGGTCTAAGACAAAGTAATCAAAAACAAAGCTCGCTCACAGAACAAGAGACCAAACAAGGAGAGCCACGAGAACCAGGAGCTACCATGGGGGCTACAAGAAAAGTCCAAATCTCAGGAACTGGAGGAGCAATCACCGGGAAAGGGAAATAATGGGAGAAACGCAGGAACTGGAAGACACGATCTGGCACACGTTGCTGGAGTCCAGGTGTTTAAGTACTTAGGTGATTAGGGGTTCATTGGCTCCAGCCGTGTGCCAGAGGAACAGGAAGGGAGGCGGAAAAACATGACTCAAGGGACAAAAGAGGAGCAGAGTCATGACATACAGTACATACTTAGAGAGGAAAAATGTGATCTGGACAGTGTAAAATAATAACACCATGACATGGTATTATTTAAATTCTTTGATTTTTATACATTTTATTTAATGATTCTCAAATGAAATTATAAATATTATTTATTATTTTTATCAACTTGTATAAAGCATCATAAATGCATTATGATGTCTTATGATGTGAATAATTCATCATTGATGAGAGCTTTAGAGCACAGCCAAAGATTGAAACACAGGTTATGTTTGCAGGGGAAATGAAGACATATAAGCACTACATCACAGTACACACAATAGAATATTATGATGGCAGTTATTTCTGTTTTCACATCACCCTGTACAATGGTCAACTTTGAGAGGAGGGTGCACTGTTGGTTGGTTGGTGCTATGTTATGAGTTTTTCGGGTCCTGCATTTGACTTTTGTCATAAGTATTTGTCAACCAGAGATATCATTTCAGATGGCATTTTTCAGATGTAAGCGAAATCAAGCTAGTTTCATGAAGGTTTGGCCTTATTATGGTTTGATTGTTCACAAGCTTAGAAGCTTAGAATCAAGTGGCTGGGCAGGAAAGTCCTCCAGTCTCTTGCAGTTGGCCCACCTCGCTTGTGATACTCATTGTTCTTTCAGGTGTGCCTGACCAGGCCCTCAGATGGAACTCGATGAGAAACTCGAGGAGGCGATGTACCTGCAAACAAGAGGAAGTGAATGTTTATAATAATCTGAGAACAGTTAGAGCAACATAGCGTCATCGTTTGTTCTAGAGTCTGCATCTAAAATTCCTTTTAAGACAGTAGAATTGATTCATGAAAAATGATAAAAGTGACCGAAATAACTTCCTTCTCTCTGTTACATTCATTGTTGCATCATACATTGTAGCACAATGTGTAGCACTGTACTGCATCTACTGCGAGTTTTGGAGTTGTTGATACACTTTTTAGTATCAACAATCACAACATAAATTTCCCGTATTATCTTTGTAAAAGAGTGGCAAACAGTAGGTCGTATCTGCAGTTTTACAGGTTCCAGAGTGAAAGTCTGAGACTGTTTACACTCACTTATTGCTCAGCTATTTTCAGGCACCACGTGGCTTTTTTTTTTTCATTCACGCAAACTACTGAGGTTTTATCAGCATGCAGATTCCACACCTTAACACAGTTGGCCAATAATAGTTTTCTCATCTCCTCCCACACGCCCACACAGAGTCTCTCCTGCCTGTGGCTATGTGTGTGAGTCAGCAATTCACATTAACTGTAAGTCATGATGCTTTTTTCAACACATTTGTGCTTGGGAAACTGCATTTTTTTTTCACTCAATGTAATAAGGTATTATTAATTACACAAAAAAACAGTTGTAGATTAATTTTAGTTCATTCAAATAGAACCTGCTTTTCTTGTTCTGTATCTGGAACACCAAAACTACAGAGCCCTGTGGAAAAATGAGGAAGTGTGCACTCGAGTAGGGCACCAGACACTTGATAGAAAGTTGTAAACTGACAACACATCCGGGTTGGACAATGGACATTCAATCCTTGGCATTGCACTCCTTCCTCCTCTGAAGGGTTTCCAACACGGACTGTTAAAGACTAGCAGATTATAATCCCATGCTAATGTCAGTATAAAATTGTGCTGGAAATACATGAAATTGTCTGCAGCAAAGATTATTGTACAGCGATGGAAAGGCATCACCGTTTAGTCAAGTGTTGATAACTGATTCACGAGTTGAGCATCATCTACTCCAGTTGGAAGGCAAAGGTTCGCTTTGACAGTTTGACCACTGCAAGGCGTTATTTTTCATCGGTTTGTGATTTTTCTCGGAATACATGCCCACGTGCTACAGCAGACTGTTCCTATTAAACCCACACCCTTTCCATGCAAGGTGAAACCAATAAACATGTTTCCACCTATAACGTTTTTTCTAGACAGGAAAACAGAGATACAGATTTTTTTTTTTTTTTAATCAAACTTCATTTAGATTTTACATATTTTATGCACGACATTCAAACAATAAAGGCACAATACTATACAATCATACATAGACAAGGACAACAACTCCTACTCCCTTCCTCCCAGGATCAGGTTAATTGTAAAGAAAAAAAAAGATATCAAATAATTGTTATCAAATACACAATGATGAACGGTGATCGAGAGTCTTTGTTTCAGAGCTTCAAGAGTCATTATTTTATCCAACAAATCTAATCTAACAAAGATGTTGAACGGAGTATTTATCCGTAAAAAGCGTTGCAGACTGGAATGTAACAAAGAATGTGAGCTCTGAAACAAGCCCTGATCAGAACTTGGGTCATTTCACGCAGAAGAGGAGTTTTATCATGTGGGAGTGACTTCTCTCTCAGAACTCACGTGTTAAACTGTCACTCCCTCTACTGTTAACATCTGTCTATGACGCAACTGCATCCCATATTTGTTTGTGGATGGGAATATTATCTAATAATAGTCAGAACTGCTCCATACTGAAGAGAAGCATGAGAGAGCATGTCTCTCTCACTGCTTCGCCTCTTTGTTATCATTGTTCATATGAGGGCTGGTGCTCACACCACAGAGAAGGCCACCCATCGCAAATTATTATTATTATAAATTCCAAAGAAATGGAGAACAAATACATTTAACGCAAAGCAGGCAAAGGACCAGATACATGCTTTTTCATGACTAAACAATATACTGAGAAAATTGAATGATATAACTCGAATGAAATACAAAAATAAATAAAACATCCAATAACCTCAATGAATCCAACCATTTACAAAGGAGGTGATGATCTCTATTGATTTCAAATTAAGGGAAAAATTTGAACTGAGATCTGGCAATTCTCTGGTTTATATTTTTAACTTTGGACCGGTAGCAGAGTTGATTTTTGAGTTCTCCTAGTGCGTTTAATTTCGCGCCATACACCATCGGCGGATCGCACGAACACAGTTTTTGCTGTAGTTTTCGTATTCGATGCTGAAAAGAAGATGGTGGAAGCTGTTTTTGTAAAAGGGACATTAAAGTTATGAATAAAAACATAATAACATAAAACTATATATGAATTAATCATCTATTTTGGATGATGTAAAATTCAACATTTTCCCAGTTGATTCCAAATGTCTCTGTGAAACCATGAAAGTTGATTCTGTCACCATGAGTCTGTCACTTTAAGAGCCTTTTGCTCATTTGCATTTTACGTCACGTTCCTTTTTCCCATCGTTCCTTTTCCCTATGTGTGGAGCTAGTGTTCGGTCGTGGTCACGTCGGGTCCTGGTTCAGCAGCACTCAAGCGTTTGAGTGACTGAGCAGAAGTAAGTTGAGCTTCACTCATGTTAAGCACAGTGTTGTACGGATGCACATGTTTGGTCGTCGTTTATGTGTGTCCGTAACGTTCGTCACAGAGTCCGAGTTGCGTGTAGTTCTATATCGGTCGCTAGGTGTCGCCGTTCGGCCGTTTATGGATCTGTGTTGCTTGTGTTGTATGTGGACTTAGAGACGCCTGCATCTTTGTTCAGTAGTTAGTAACCTGACGTGAATTGTGATTTCCTTTATTACAGAAACTAATATTGATGCTGTACTGAGTGCTGCAAATAAACACCTCTGAATCAGGACCATCCTCCTCCTCTCTTCGACCTCCTCCGGTATTCTAATCGATACCCCATCTTGAACTGCTGTAGCACCTAATTGAACCCGTGCAACCACTCCTGTTTATTTGGTCCTTCGAGCCGGATACAGCGTCCAAGATGGACTCAGATGGAGAGATCCACTCTGTCGTCAGACCTCGGCGACGAACACGTCCTCCTGTCAGACTTCTAGACTTTGAAGTGGAGTATGCAGGCCTTCCTCACAGTGGACAGAAGGGATTAACATCATCAATCACCAGAGAAGATTTATCGTGTACCATGCCCCGCTATTCAGACCAAGCCCCCTACAGTGGACTTTCTGGGCATGCGGCTCAACCAGAGACCCCTCGACGAACCCCCGGTCATCTCCAGGGAAGCGACTGGCACTGTCCCGATAACCCTTCCCCTTCCTACTCAAGTCAGGAGCCCTACTACTCCGAGATGAGAGCCATCCAAGAGGAGAATGCTCGACTTGTGCACCAACAACAAGTTTTTCAGTCCGGCATGAGAGCACTGGACGAGGCGCGGTGCGAGATTAAAGAGCTCCTCCAGGTGGCCTGTTCCTTGAAAGCAGACATTGGTCAAGCTGTTAGTCGAGCTCCATCACGCATATGTCGGGAGCCAAGACCTGTCGTCGCTGGTTGCCCAACCTATAGTGCTACAGATGAAGACGAGGAAGAGAACTGGCCTGATCCTCCACCCTGGCCCTCAGCGGAGACTGACCTTTATGACAGTATTCACAACCTTCAGATTGATCAACGACAACATGCTGGTCCAATCTACTACGCGGACAACGCTGCTGCCTACCCTCCTCCCCCTCCACCGCTGGTGAAACCAGGCCAACCAGATCACTCCCATGCTTCGGGATCCTTTCCCCGAAGACAACCAACTTTCTCACAGCCACGGCTTATTCCCTCCTACCCAGGCCGCACACGTCCCACGTCTACATCAGCCTATCAGCTTCCAGAAGTCTATGCAACGTCACCCAACCCGGGTCGTCATGTGCCTGAGCAGGTATATAGAGGCCCACAGCCGACCATCCCAAAGTTCCTGCACCCTGACCCAAGTGAGTTTGCGAGGCTTCGCATAGCTTTGGAAAACCTCCTGCCAGTCGATGCTACTGAACTCTTCAAGTACCAAGTACTGGTTGATCATTTAAAGTTCGATGAAGCCAAACTCCTTGCGGATGCTTATTTAAACTCACCAATGATGGCCCTACATGACAAGTTTGGCCAACCTCATCACCTGGCTCTACGAAAAATAGCTAGCGTATTAGAGGCCCCTGAAGTTAGGCGGAGAGATGCCGCAGCATTCCAAAGGTTTTCACTTCAAATCCAGTCATTGGTAGGCCTGTTGCAGACCCTGGGACCTGAAGGTGAAATTGAACTGAACTGTGGCTCACATGTAGCTCGATTGCTGAGCAAACTACCTCCAGAACAGCGAGCTGACTTTTGTAGACACCAGGGCAAGCAACCAAGAGCTGGACATACATTGTATGAGCTATCCGAGTGGCTCCGTTATGAGTCATGGTGTCAAGGATTCGATAATCAGCTCGGGGGAAGAGGAAGCCGAGATCGAAGCTATGCTAAGAGTGAGAGCCCCAAGAAACAAACAACTACAATCCTGCATGGCGCTGAAGAGCCACCAGTGCCCCCCATACAGCCAGGTAAAGAGAGTCCAGTGAAGAACCAAACGAAGACAAAAGCCTACTGTGCTTACTGTGAGAGCAAGGAGCATTATTTCAGTCAATGCAGTGACGTCGCCAAGCTTTCCAAAGATCAACTGAAAGAATGGATCCAGGCTAATAATCGGTGCTGGCGATGTGCTCGGCAACACCAAGCAGCACAGTGCACATTGAAGAAAGCCTGCAACATTTGCCAGAAGAAACACCTATTGGCCCTTCACGAAATAAATACAAGAGCAACAAGTGGGAGCATGAATACTGCAGTTAGAGAAGAAGCCTGCCTAACTAGTTCCACCTCAGATGCCCTCTACCTTGACCGTCATGGAACTGGGAACAGAGTCCTATTGAAAGTTGTGCCAGTGCTCGTACAGTATGGGAAGCGAACTCTGGAGACCTTTGCCATTCTAGATGATGGGTCAGAGAGAACTATGCTTCTCCCTGCTGCAGCTAAGTTCCTTGGTATGAAGGGCCTTCCTGAAGATCTCCCACTGCGGACAGTACGTCAGGACATCCAGGTGCTCCATGGCCATAAGGTGTCTTTCAGCGTCTCCCCAGCTACCAACCCTGAGAACAGATACAACATTGCAGGAGCGTTCACAGCTAGCCGTCTCAGCCTGGCTCAGCACAGCTATCCCGTTGATCGCCTGCAGAGGAGGTTTCGACACCTCAGAGGGCTTCTCATTCCAGCTTTGAAGGGAGCCCAGCCCTCCCTTCTCATTGGATCAGATCAGCCTCATCCTATCACCCCTGTGGAGCCTGTCCGGCTTGGACCGCCTGGGGGTCCAGCAGCTATCCACACAAGACTCGGGTGGACCCTCCAGGGTCCTGTGAGAAGCACGGGGCGGCTCACTGACGAAACCCAGTGTCTCTTCATATCCTCACCATCGACTGGCGATGAATTGTTCAAGCACGTCAAAAGGCTTTGGGAGATAGATACAATCCCCTACCGAAACGAGAAAGAGGCTACTCGTTCAAAGCAAGATAAGCTGGCTGTTGCGGTGCTTGAGACCAAGACTGTCAGGACCAAGGTGGATGGAATTTCGAGGTATGCCACCCCATTGTTGCGCCATCCCAACATGCCACAGCTCAGTGCTCCAACTGATTCAGTCATGCCGCTGTTGCGTAGCACCGAGAGACGTCTCCGTAAGAACCCTATTCAAGCTAAAGCCTATAAGGTGGAGATGCAAAGGCTCTCCCGACTCTGGCACTGTGCAAGAAGTGGCTCCTGAAACCATCCCACCAAAAGAATGTTGGTATATTCCTCATCACCTTGTCAGCCACAATGGGAAAAATCGCCTTGTGTTTAACTGTTCACACCAATACTTGGGACAGACCCTTAACCAATACCTTCTTCCTGGACCTACTCTTGGCGCTTCCCTGCTCGGAGTCCTGCTAAGGTTCCGTGAATATCCTGTGGCGGTTAGTGGAGACATCAAAGGAATGTTCCACCAGGTTCGACTCCTACCTGAAGATCGGCCACTGTTGCGGTTCCTGTGGCGTGACCTAAATGGGGATGAAGCTCCCAAGGTATATGAGTGGCAAGTCCTTCCATTTGGCACCACATGTAGCCCATGCTGTGCCACTTACGCCCTGCAGAGTCACGTTGCAGCCAACAGCCAGCCAGGTGATAAGCTGAGATTTTCAGTTGAAAAGTGTTTCTATGTGGACAACTGCCTGCAGAGTGTGCGCACTCCTGATGAAGCAAAACTTTTAGTTGATCAGCTCAGAGAACTTCTGGCCCCCGCCGGTTTTGATCTGCGACAATGGGCCTGCAACAATCCAGATGCCCTGAGTCACCTACCTCATGAAGCCAGGTCAGAGAGCCTTGACCCGTGGCTTGTGCAGGACAAGTCAAACCCCCTCGAGTCAACACTTGGCCTCAGTTGGAACTGGAGCACGGACACCCTGAGTTATAAACACCGGCCAGTGACCTATGAGATACCTACCTTGAGGAACATCTATCGAGTTCTTGCCTCTCAATATGACCCTTTAGGCCTCCTACTGCCCTTCTCTACTCGGGCCAAGCTCATCATTCGGCAGCTATGGGACAAGCAGCGCAGCTGGGATGATCCCAATCTACCACCCGAGCTCTTACAGGCCTGGTCAAACCGGGAGGCCGAACTGCAGTCCCTACCTCACCTATCCTTCCCACGACCATATATGCCTAAGGACATCCAGCTAGAGGGTGCTACTCACGAGATCCACATTTTTGCAGATGCCTCTGAGCAGGTCTACAGAGCAGTTGCCTACCTCAGGACACAAAGCCCTTCTGTAGGGACCTGCTTGTCATTCATCATGGCTCGATCGAGAGTGGCCCCCAAGCGTATCCAATCCATTCCACGCCTAGAACTCTGTGCAGCCCTGGTGGGTGCCAAATTAGCCTATCTCATTGAGAAAGAACTCACCCTGAATCTGGACTGCATTGTATTGTGGTCAGACTCCACAACTGTTTTGACCTGGTTACAATCTCAGTCCTGCCGGTACAAGGTCTTTGTAGGGGTGAGAGTAGCAGAGATACAGGAGTTAACTGAGAAGTGCACTTGGCGCTATGTTGAGTCCAATAACCCAGCTGATGACCTGACTAGGGGGAAGACCCTAGCATCTCTGGTAGAGCCAAATAGATGGGTTTGTGGACCTACCTTCCTCCTCCAAAGCCCTGAACATTGGCCTGAGCAACCTTCCCTGGCATCAGTTGAAGAGGAAACCGAGCTCCGAAAAGTCACTCACTGTGGACTAACAGCTACTTCACCCCCTCTTACAGGTGACAAGGAGCACAACACATGGCAGGAGCTCATAGATGCCACTGTACAAGACATGTACCAGTCAGAGACATGTAGTCCTTCCCTGATCGCAGAGCATTACCACCAAGCGGAGAATCAGGTCCTTAGACTAGCCCAGCAACGGTCCTTTCCTGAAGACTACAAGCTCCTAGCAGCAGGCAAGCCCGTCTCAGCGGGGAGTCGCTTGCTCACCCTCTCCCCAGAAATGGACATGTCATTGAACCTTATCAGGGTCGGCGGTCGGTTCAGACGTTTGGCCGGTCAAGAACACCCATCATTGCACCCTGTAGTCCTGGATGCCTCTCACCCTACGACACACCTACTTGTCCAGAAGTACGATAAAGACCTACACCACCCTGGCTCAGAACGGGTCTTTGCGGAGCTGCGAAGATCATACTGGATCCTTCGAGGGCGGGAACTGATTCGAAGATACCAACGTACGTGTCCTGACTGTCAACGCTGGCGAGCGCGGCCTTCTGTTCCTAGGATGGCAGATCTCCCTGTTGCCCGCCTCAGACTGCACAAGCCAGCATTCTACTCCACAGGCGTGGATTGTTTTGGGCCTATGGTGGTGAAAGTTGGAAGACGACATGAGAAACGCTGGGGGCTCATATTTAAATGTATGATGACCAGAGCTGTGCACCTGGATCTCCTCAATAGCCTGGATGCTGATGCTTACCTGATGGCCTTGCGGAGATTCATTGCAAGAAGAGGGACCCCTGCAGAGGTGTGGTCAGACAGAGGGACCAACTTTAAAGCTGGAGAAAGAGAACTCCAGGAGGCCTATAGCAGCATGGTCCAAAGCTTGCAAATCCAACTGGCACAGCAACAGATCAAGTTCTCTTTCAATCCTCCAGCGGCCCCACACTTCGGAGGAGTGTGGGAAAGGGAAATTCGGTCGGTCAAAGCTGCCCTCTATGTCTGCCTAGGCTCCCAACCAGTCCAAGAAGAGGTCCTACTTACCGTTCTGCTGGAAGTCGAAGCCATCCTCAACTCAAAGCCATTAGGCTATGTGTCCGCGGATATTGCAGATCTCGACCCCATCACTCCAAATAGCCTACTCATGGGGCGGCCTGACGGATCCCTCCCCCAAGTAGTCTACCCAGAAACAGAGATTCTGAGCCGTAAACGATGGAGGCACTCCCAGGTTCTTGCGGATCAGTTTTGGTCCAGGTTCATCAGGGAATATCTACCCAGTCTGCAGGTCCGCCAGAAATGGAATTCCTCCCCCCCTGAACTCCTGAACGAAGCAGTCGTCATGGTGGTGGAGCCTCAATTGCCACGCGCCCAATGGTCTGTAGGACGCGTGGTGAAAGTTCATCGCAGTACTGACGGGTGCATCCGGTCAGCTGATGTGAACATCAAGGGACATGTCTACACTCGACCAGTTGCCCGGCTCGTGGTGCTACCTGCTATTCCATCTGGGGAGGAAGAACCTCCACCGTGTTCAGGGTCAATGGTCAGGAACAGTTAAGATTTATTGTAGCAAATGTGCCTTACACATTTGGGGGCGGCTGTATAAAAGGCTCCCACCATGAGTCTGTCACTTTAAGAGCCTTTTGCTCATTTGCATTTTACGTCACGTTCCTTTTTCCCATCGTTCCTTTTTCCCATCGTTCCTTTTCCCTATGTGTGGAGCTAGTGTTCGGTCGTGGTCACGTCGGGTCCTGGTTCAGCAGCACTCAAGCGTTTGAGTGACTGAGCAGAAGTAAGTTGAGCTTCACTCATGTTAAGCACAGTGTTGTACGGATGCACATGTTTGGTCGTCGTTTATGTGTGTCCGTAACGTTCGTCACAGAGTCCGAGTTGCGTGTAGTTCTATATCGGTCGCTAGGTGTCGCCGTTGGGCCGTTTATGGATCTGTGTTGCTTGTGTTGTATGTGGACTTAGAGATGCCTGCATCTTTGTTCAGTAGTTAGTAACCTGACGTGAATTGTGATTTCCTTTATTACAGAAACTAATATTGATGCTGTACTGAGTGCTGCAAATAAACACCTCTGAATCAGGACCATCCTCCTCCTCTCATCGACCTCCTCCGGTATTCTAATCGATACCCCATCTTGAACTGCTGTAGCACCTAATTGAACCCGTGCAACCACTCCTGTTTATATATATATATATATATATATATATTCAACAAATCTAATCTAATATACATATATATATATATAGAGAGAGAGAGAGAGAGACTACTCGGCGGCTGAATATATTCGACCTGACAGTGCGAAAAAACAGCAACCAAAGATGAATGTCTGATGCAATGAAACAACATGCAATACAGGCCTGAACGACCATTTTCGCTTCAAATCTACAGCCTAATGAAATGTGCTCTTCAAATACAAAAATGTGCCGCACTTCACAGGTGACAGCCAGACTTGGTCCCCGGGTCAAGTGTCAGGTGAGCAAGGGTGAGTGAACGTTCATGAAACTGCAGTTCATTGAATATCTGGTAGATGGAGCTTAAGACAAGCTTTAAACGTGTGAGGTGAACCGATCAGTGCACGCTTGCTGCCTTCTGCTTTTTATTTCCATGACCTGTTCTTTTGAGTGGCATTATGAAAAAAAGATTGAAGCAGGCACACACTCTCTCTCTTACACACGCACACACAAATGGCAAACCTTAACCAGGCTTTGAACCAAACCTGCGCCCATTTATAATGAACTACTTTTAGCTGTGTTGACACGCCAATATGTCCCCACAAGAAGGTGGCTTGTCAAGTCTTCTCTTGTTTCACTTCTTCTATATTTTTATTCTGTCTGCATATGAAGCTAAGCTGAATTCATTCTCATTTTTGTTTTTCACATCGAGTCCCCCTCCTTTGTTCCAGTTCCAGTTCTTCTTGGGGCTACTTTCTTCTCAGCCTTCTTTGCATCGTCACTTTGTCTGTTCACCCAATCCTGCTTTTCTTTTCTTCTCTGTTGAGAATAATTTTCTGCAAATTTAACAGGTCTCATGTAGGAAGTTCTATTTTTGTGGCCATCTTATCGGAAGCCACAGTTGTAGGCCCCATGTTTCTACAACATGCAATTGACAGATTCATTGCTGTGTGTTTTCAAGAGTTGTGTGGACAATTTGTTTAGCAATGACGAAAAAACACAAAATTAAGTAAAACTTATTGAAAGTAAATGTAGACTGGATATTAAGTCAAATTCAATTCAGGGGCATCAAGACGTCGATGGAAAACAGCAACATGCTCACCTACGCTCCTTCAACATGGCACATGTCTCACCTTATTTATTTTTAACCACATCTATTTTGCGGGGCTTCACACCTTCAGGGGAGTCTTGCCAGACTCAGCACAGTGATGCAAGGAAGTTTGAAAATATGTTGAACCAGCAGGCCGGTCCACATTTTGGACATATCTACTGTAAGATCTGTATTGAAAGTTGCCAGAACAAGGAAGATGAGAAGAGCATCTACAGGTGTCCACTGAGCAGACAGACCTTCACATCAAGACCAGTCCTGCAGAAAAGCGTGGCGGATATAGGGGAGAAGCTGTAGATGATTAAGACTCCAAGCGGCTGACCTCTGCTATGCTTGACCTGTGATGTCTGCACTGGGAAGAAGATGAAAGCCCTAAAGTCAGGCATGTCTGATCTCTTACTGTGACCAACACCTCCACCTCATCTAGAAACCCGTCCAAGCAGCTCCACTACACCATCTGCAGAAGAGAAGCATCTTCTGTGGGCAGGTCTATTCACTGTGTTGTGGACAAACACATGACACAGTCTTGGCTGCAGGCAGATGGCCTCACAGAACCAATGAGCCAAACTCTGCGTGGTCACTACCCTCCCAGCCAATTGACCACTGTAGCTCACAAATCATTTCTCGGGTTCACGCATCGTTCTCGTCCGCTACACATAGACTACCCAAGCTCTCATAGCAGAAACCAAGGCCAGATGGAGCTCCGTCTTCCTAGACACTATCTTGAGTCGAGCCGACTCCCAGGGCACAAAAGGTCACCCACTCTGCAGACTCCAACGAGGGATAACAGCCCTGGCAACTGGTCTGATCCTACAAGCTCCTTGTGAAAATCGCTTGACCACCAGATGGCTTCTGGTTGTGTGTCTGCCAAAGGCCTCGTGTCCTGCAGTAATAGCTGCAGCAAACACTCCCACTCAAAATTCGGACCGAGGGCACGACGTTGCAACCAGTGCTTTTTCCTGGCGCCAGTTGTTGAAAGCCACAATCTGGTGTCATACTATCTGTTAGTTGACAAAGTGCGGGCACTCTGAATCGCGGTGACCACTAGATCACCTAACCTCACCCTCTCAACAACAAAAACCTTGAGAGGACATCCCAGGACAGGATGTGACAAGATCATCCCCCGCCTGCGACAGAGCCCACGGCACGTATGGAATTGGCCAGGGATCTCCCACTGACAACAGGTCCGGAAACCACCTGGTGCCCTGACTTTCAGGGGCCACCACAATCTCCACCAATTTGAGGTGCCTTATCCGTTGCATTAGCGGCATCATTGATGTGCGTAATGGCGGGAACGCATAGAGTAATCCCGTTGAGGGTGTGACAGAGCCCTAATGGGGGGCAGTCTGGCGTTCTCAATGAGATCCAGAGGGGACATTTTGCATTTGCTTTTCTAGTGAAAAGACCTGCAACCGGTAATCTGAACCAGTTCAAGATGGATGTGATGATCCGTGGAGACAACTCCCATTCCTCCACCATGGCACCCTCCGACCAACCTCGGGCGTCCTCCTTCCATGGTCTACTGCCACTGCAGGGACCTCGGCTCCCAGTCAGTCTCCCTGAGACTGCCGCTGAAACCACCGGCGCTGCGCGTTGGCTCACATCTGCAGTCGTCTCTCTGCTGGCTTGCCATCCAGCGGAAGTAATCTCGCAGGGGGAGCGACAACGTCCTTGCTGTCTTCAACACTCTTAGTGTCCTCTTGAGTCGGCACCTGAGCCCGCTCTGCGAGTTCCTTGAAGGGAAGTCCCAGATCTTCTTCCACAAAGACGTGGATCTCATCCCATTGTTTGGACTTGTCCCACAGTTTCATCTTCTTGGAGGCTTTCCCCTTGGTCTGGGACAGTTCGGGTTGCTGCTCCCCGGTCTGCCCAACCAGCTTCACCTTATCTACGGGCTGAGTGCCTTTGTTTGTGCGAAGAGTAGTAGCAGAGGAGTGAATCTCCAGCAAGTGCTTGGGACCCAGGCAGGTCATGCACCGGTCGTGCACATTTCCAACATCCTAAGGAAATTTGCAGGAAATGCAAGTAGGCCATGCTGTTTTCACTCTTTGGTCAGCTGCAATTAATGGAATAGCATCTGCTACAGTGTCAGACGCATCAGCGGAGCTGATCTCTGGAGTTAGCAACACGGAGGAGGCGCGTGTGAGCAGTGCTGCATGCAGCCAATACTCGCTTTTATGCACCGAGGAATTCAAGCTTGTGTCCTTACAACATCTGATTTCGTGTTGTTTTGATGGAAAAAGTCTTTCAACCAAAAACCAAAAATGCAAATCCCTACTTATTACATAGTTCCTAACCTGCTTGGCTTGTTGCTCATTAATGCATTGTGCCACCACATTTATGTTTATGTCTTACATCCATTTATGCCAGAAGCTGACAGACATAGTAACATGCTGATTTAGACTCATTTCAATTTGTAGAGATTGTAGCCATTATCATCCATGAAATTAAAAAAAGCAAAATATGTATAGACATTCACACATGCATCATGCAAGCATTTTAATTTAAAGATCTTGATGGGATTTAAGATTTGAATTATATTTGTATACTAGCTAAGTTTCTTGTTTTAGATGTCCCATGAGGGCTGTGCTTCTCAATGATTTTCAGTTGCGCCCCCTTCAGGAAGAGGTAAACGTTTCACACCCCTAACTCTCCACTGCCTCTGAAAAAATATCATTTGTCTATAAAATTATTATAAATACACCTCTGCATAACTGAGAAAAATAAAAAACGCAAGAAAAAAGAAAGATCAACTTGCAATAAAGAATAACTTGTTTCATGAGTGGAGTGGATGCACATCCACTCATGAGCCCGCCCCACTATTTGAGAAGGACTGCATCAGGGGCTCCGTAGATTCCTGAGGCTCTGCACCTTTTTTTTTTCATCTGTAGTTTGGCAATGGTTGATGGAAATGTTCTGGTACAACCTGTTGCACATTTGAACTCTTGATCAAAAGGCCATTTTTATTTGAGCTCTTTTTACTGTTGTTTTCATTTCAAATATCTTCACTTTCACATTTACTTCTGTTGCAAACACATTTTAACAATCCTCTATTTTCATGCTGAATGTAAACGCATCGCTACTCTATGCATGGGAGGCTGAAGCAGGTGTTCTAAGATGTTATCAGCATTGTTAAATGGCGAAATATTTCCTTGTGTAGACAGAATAAGCATATTTACCATTACACTGCGGAAGATGTGGAGTGCGGTGAAGACCTAACTGGGTCATTCTGATTATATTTTAAAAACAGGCTTTTTTTTCCACAAGTGTACATTTTCCATGCATGTAGTAAGCGCTTACACTCATGCATGCAAGACCGTCATTCTGTTCACACAGGAAGGAAACTTCACTGCGGCAGCAACGCGTCCACTCAGTTGAGTTCATTTCCCATCAGTAGCAAGTGTCTGTAGTGAACAAAGAGGTACCAGTCGTAGTTCAGATCTAGAGCTCTTCCTGAGATGAAAGAATGTTGCATCTGAGACGCCAGGGCAGTGCAAAAGTTCAAACCAGTAGATTAAAGTTATGTAACCATAACTGAAAACTTCCTGATAAATTTGGCATGTTGGATGAGTCAGCAGGAACAAAGTCAGATGCTTCACATGCATGTGTAAGTACAGCAGAATTGAAAGAGAAATAATGAAGCTGGTTTCACTTGAGCATGTGACCGCCGTCTTTGCGCATGACATATGATGCCACGGCAATGGGTTATTTAACCACTGACCACAGCAGAATTCTTTGAAAATGGGTGTCATCTGTGCCATTGTGTACTTCCTTCCTGTGTTGTAGCCCAAAGTGATTTTCTTATCCAAAAAAGGTTAAGAAAAGACTCCAGTTAAAAGAAAATTTATTCAACCAGGAGAAGAATCTAATTTTAACAGAGCGTTTCCAGTCAGATAATGCTTAATAAATATGTCTAATGCTACAACACAATCGGCAGCGTAGTGTTCATCAACCAAGCCTATGTGATTTCTAAACCTTGTATAGACCAAAAAAGTTGGCATGTTCTGAATGTCTAACATCACGAGGGTGTGAAACATTCACGAAGACTTTGTCATCCTGCTGCAGCAGCACTGCAGAAGCCAGGTAACTCTCTTTAGTCCATGACTCCTTCAGTCGCGAGGGGCAGAACCCGACTTCATGGGCCTCCATCAGGGTGAGAGGGGAGGACTGTCCTACTCTCTTCACCAACACAGAATGGATAAAGGAGAAGGTGGAGGTGCAGTGGGGCACTGTCAGCTCCACTCTGCAGTAAATGTGGTAAAGGCCAGCCTCATTGATCTGCAGAGCTCCCTCTTTGCCCTGGTAAGTCACACCTTCAGTCACAAAGGCCCGACCTATGCGTGGATCCCAGCGCAACGTTTTGTGAAACACCTTGGTCTCTATCCGTCCTGAAACAGGAAAGATGCGAAAGATGTGAAACAAGCACTATCCTGAAGATGAGTCAAAAAGCCATGGTTACCTATGACGTGTGCTGCAGCTCTGCTCGCTTTCTTCTCTTTCTCCGCAGTGTTATTACGAAAGCCTAAAACAGATCACAGCTACAACCATGTTTCTTACCTAGAAAGACTTTATCACATTGGTAACTGCTGACTTACCAATCTGTTTTTCCGCCACTCTAAATTCCTTCGCATGATTCACCTGTGAAGGAAAAAAGTTTGAGTTACTAGATCACGTCTCTGCAGGTCACATGTGACAGAGGGGATATCCTGTCTTTGCAGACGGAAACCACAAAGTCCAACAGTATTCATTCTAAAGGTCAATGCTCATTTCTAAGTCAAGTTGAATATAGATGGTCTCCTTGTGAAATGTGAATCTCATCCCTGGATACTGTCCAAATGAGCCCTGAAATGGATGTAAACATCCATGTCAAAGTTAAAACAGACTACTACTTGAATGTGGTCAGTGAGTTCACACCCCTCATTGAAGAAAACTATATATATATATATATATATATATATATATATATATATATATATATATATATATATATATATATATATATATATATATATATATATATATATATACACACATGTAATTAATATTATCATTTATTCGTTTTTTTTCTTCAATGAGGGGTCTGTCACTGACCACATTATATATATATATACATATATATACATATATATAATATTCATTATGTATATATATTTTTTTCATTCATTTTTTTCTTTCATTTCTTCCATTCTTGCTCCCTTGAATGCACATTTACATTTATCATTTCAGACTAACCAATATTTACGCCATTTTCCTCCAAAAATGTCATTTGCAGCACCCTTTTTGGTGAATAATATACAGAGCATTTGTAAATCACAGTGAAATATTTGGGATTTTTTGGTGTTATTTTCTTCTCACCAATGGTGTTTCTCTTTAAAATGTACTTCTCAATAAACAGTGCAATTATAACAAACTAATATTATAAATTCTAAACATATTATTATGACTACCATTGTTAGTAATATTACAATTATTATTACCAGTGGTAGTAGTAGTCAGTTTTGCGTTGCTCTTCAAACATGTCATTCAGCGACCCTGTACTTTCAGTCTCACCTGAGCCATTCTTGACAGCTGCTCCTGCATCTTGAAGATCTTGTAGGTTCCATATCCCATGGCCACAAACACGAGCAGAAAGAGGAGCAACACCACCATCACCAGCCCCGAGCTCACTCCCATGAAGCTGTAGCTCTTCCTCTTTTTCCTCATCACCTCCTGAGCAGGTGGAAAGGACCAGCTGGGCCCATGATATGGATACTGATTTAAAGGCTGCTGACCTCCACCCGCATCCACCACGAACACCCCCGGGTGTGGATAGTTCTGATTTTGGTTCATCATGCCGGCTCTTCTGTGTATGGTCTCTGCATGCAAGACGTTTGAGCAATTGTGAAAACACATCTGTCTTATCTGACTTCAGACGTCGCTCTCTTCACCACAAACCCCACCACCCTCCCCCACACAGAACATGATGTGCAACATCAGGTTAAAAAACAGTCAAACCGACACAGTTTCTGCACAATGAAGTGTGTGATTATATGAAAAAGATTGAAATATTACTGACTAAGCATCAAGGAAAGGAAGGCAGAGGACTGCACTAACCTCAGGCTTTAGCGCACTGTACTGCTCTTCCACAATGCAGGTGTCACAGGTGCCTCAGACAGCACATTACAGACACTAAAGACGAGTAGAGTAGATGACCGTTATCAGTCAATGCTAACAGCCAATGACAACTGACAAAGACATTAAAGATACACAACAAACATCAAAGATGTCCACAAAGCATCAGCAAAAAAGGTGAAGTAACAAGCCATCAAACAACACAAGACAAATAAATACCCATAAATATATCAACAAATATCATGACAAAATAAATAAAATATAAGTAAATAAATAATGCATAGATAATAAATTGTATAAATAGAAAATAATCAACAATGGTCATCAATGTTCCCTCAGGTTTAACTGTTGTACAACCTGACAAAAACCTGGCAACCTGGGCAAAAAGGAGCGTTGAAACCGCTCCTTCGTGCAACAAGGGTGGATCAGCCTGCCACTGAAGGTGCTGCCCAGTGGGGAGGCTGTGAGACAGGTTGGCCTCAGTCCTCCTGTCTCCAACCTCCTCCACCGAGTCCAGAGAGCAGCCTCGGACTGAGCTGGCCCTCTACACCAGTGTGTCCATTCCCTTTCTGTCCCTGTCCGTAATGCTGCCCGCTCAGCTGGCGACTCCATAGAAAATGGCTGATGCCACCACAGAGTCATAGAAGGTCCTCAGGAGTGTTCCCTGCAAAACCAAAGGTGCTCAGCCTCCTGAGCAGGAACAGCCTGCGCTGCCCATTTTTTTTAAAGAGCATCTGTGTTTTTAGTGCAGTCCAGTTTGTTGTTGAGGTGAACACCCACATACTCCTATTCAGCTGCATGGTGTTGGAAGCGCTGGAGAACTCAAAGAACATGATCCTCACAGTGCTCCGAGGCTTCTCCAGGTGAGAGAGGGATGTGTAGAGACAAACATTAAACATTATCACCATTATAGACAGAGCAAAAAATAAAGGAGCGAGCACAGACACCCATCTATCACAATGCTCACACAGTCACTTTATCATTGCTTTAACAACTGCCCCATGGGGCCACAGTATAGTGGCTCTGTAAAGGTCTTTGGGTGTATACACGTAATATTCGGCACCTGATCAGAATGACAGCTGAATTTCTGAGGAACATCATATCAAGACATCAGATGACAGTTCTCAGTTTCAGTTTGATTCTTGTGGAAGGGTTTTGCTGCCACATGACACATTTTTTCAAGCCCAGCGGTTATGAAATGTGAAGAAACCCTTCTAGGCAGGCAGTGACTGTTTCGAACTGCTGAGGTTGAACCTTATGCAGCAACATCGAGGAGTCTTTACTGGAAGGCTGCATGAAGATGTTTCCTCTTTGCTTTGTCATGCCCCCTGTGCCATGCGAAACTTGAGTGATGTTCCTATTCACTCCAAGCTTCTAATGTCTATTACTTAGTCACCATATAAACTCCACTGCAGAAGCACAAACACCTAGAAGAAAATTACCATCAGCTGCAAGCAGGTGCAGTGTTTGCACATCACACCCATGCTCCCTCTCTTGTGCTGGTGACAGAAGAACGTCTGCAGTTGCATTGGCCCTTACGTGAGCAGGCCCCACTTTTGGAAACATTGGTGTCAATTTAAACGGTAATCGCATCACACAAAACCAGAGCGCCAGCACTCAGCAGGCTTGTGTCTCACATTCTCAGAAGTGTGGCAAACCGTCATCTGCAGAAGAGTGCAGCTCGATTGGCCTTGGGGGTTTAACCAGTTCCTGTGAATAACGTTGAAGCTAGTCAATGCACCCAGAGAAGGATGAGTCAGCAAGGATTCCTCTGAGCAGATTCTTAACTCTTCTCTTTGTGAGGTAATGGAAGTTGTGGTGGGGATAACATCATGCTGAGACATTCTGCAAACGCCCACGACCGGGGCTCCAGTCCACGTGCGTCCGTTCATAGCTTTACAGTATTTCACCATCGGTGTTGAAGAGCAACATGGACCTGCTCATCCGTGCATGAGCACAATCATCATGACAACACGAACGTGTTGATCCAGACATAGGATCAATCAACATCCCAAAACTGGAGTTATAAAAACAAGAAAACCTTACTATTCTATTGAGTAAAGCTTCAACACAATAAAACAACACAAGTGGGACCAAAGGACATGATGAGATGATGCGAGCTGCAGCACCTCATCACAGAGAGGTTCAACTTAGAGTCACAATAATGACACAGGGGTTTTTAAATCTTGGTGGTCCATCACACTAGAAAGAATAAATGAATATAAAATTATTTATACCATTTATGCTGTAGTAAGCCAGGCTACTGTCTCTTTATACTTGCTCAAGTTCATTTTCTGCATCATCTGGGCACAACCACCCACAACTCACATCCACGGGTAATTTAGAGTCATCGATTGACCGCCTACTGTTTTAAACTGGAGGAAGAACCTGGAGTGGCAGGTGGAAACCAAATGAAGCAGAGGGAACCTGGCACCACACTGCAGCTATACTCGTCAAAAGCCCAAGGTCTCCACAACCTCCACAATCCAAAACAACATCGATTTTTCCCATTACAAGGAATGGAAAAAGAAATGCATTCCAAGCCTTAAAATAGGCTTTTGTAGGAGTGAATGTAGAGTGTCTGCTGCAGGTGCGCTGTTCGTCTATGTGTGTGGCCGCTGCATGTGGGAGGGGTTGCCGAGTGAGTGACGTCTCTCCAGAAGTGAAGAGGTGCCCGGTGCGTGTCCAGCTCTGAATGTGCGCTTCTGTGCAGTTTGGCTGTGACAAAGTCATAAACCAAGTAACGCTCTGTCCCAGACTCGCCTCATCCCTGTCCCAGCTCCAGCCGACAACAGGACATCAAACTCTGGAGTGCACGCTCCAGCCTCGGAGGTGGGGTGCAGTCCAGTGCGGAGACAGGAAAGGTTTTACACTTCAATATGAAGAAAAAACACTCAGTAAATGTAGCTAACGGGACACGTCTGCATACAGAGGCGTTGCGTTATACACAATAACAAAGGGCGTCATGGGTCAGCTGATCTGTCCGCGCACGTTATGTTTCAAATGCGCCACTGATTTGTTTGAAAATTCCCCAAAACTAGAATAAAACCAAGCAAAAGAGAAGTTTAAAAGTCAAAGTTATTTAAAATAAATAATTCCTCAGATATTTTGTCTGAATGCCCACCCCTTTCTGGAGTCATTTTTAAACAAATACATTTTCTTCTCTTTGTTTCTGCAACTAACATGCCAAAATAGCCACGAGTCAGTAGCGACAATTTTTCACAAATTAAAAGGGATTTTGTACAGGACGGGATTTTGTACAGGACTTTCATGTAAGTACAATTGTGCTTTGGCTGAGCTTCCTGTGGTGGTGTGTGTGGCTTAAAAAATATTGAAAAACTGCTTTAGAATAAGCTCATAAGAACTGAAAAGGTTCAAAAACATGCTAAACGCATGACATTGTAAACATTAGTCACTCGTGTGTTGATTCATTTTTCCTTTAAGTTACATTCTCAATTCAAAAGTAATAGACTGGAATAAAGTGGAAAATAGAAAAGCACTCTGAGAGCACAAACCCCCACCAAGCAGCTTCAACACAACCTCCCAATGAGTTTCGACTTTTGTATCGAAACTGTATCCTTCAAAATATTATGCAGCAAAGTGCCATCTGGCACAAAACCTTTAAAAAATTCCAGACAGTGAGACGCATCACTCCCAAAATTGAATCACTTGTTCCTTGTACCATTTGACATATTTCCAGAAAATGTCATCCAAATCAGTCCACAGCTTTTCAAATTATTTTGAGCACGGACAAAAAAACAAATCACAAATATAAATCAATGCCACTGAAAACATGACCATCTTGGCAGAGGTAAAAACACATTAGTTGACAACACATACTTGAAGTAGACTCTTGGCCAGGATAATACATTGTTTATACCTTTTTTAAAAGAGGGGTATCTGTGAACTGCATATACTTCAGACATTTAATTATAATAACTTGAATTTGTTTTCCTCTCAGCGGACCTATCCTCTGCATATGTCATCTAAAACACAGGACATCACCGCTGTGAATAATGTACATGTGAAACCAACTGAATCTCAAGCTGTGTGACAGTCCTGAGAATAGATCAGAAATGGGCAGATATAAATAATAAACTTTCAATGTTGCACTCGCCATATGACAGAGATGGAATTCCTTAATACACATTTCCGGGCATCACAAATCAGAGCAGGCGTCCTTCACGATGGAATCCCATGACATTTTTATGTTTGCTCAACAGAAAAGATATCGCTATTAAATTAGGTTTTAAACATCAGGAAAATTCTCATCTCTCATCTTTATGATAATCTCTTGTCGTTTGAGGCGTTACATTTTTTTTTTATTCCTTCAAATCCAAAGTTATATGAAATCTAAATAAAATAGTAGGTTTGTCCCTGTTGGAAAACATCATAAATCATCTACATATGAAGGGACAAATACCTCTCTTACACAATTTAGCGGTTGAAGGAAGTCACGGGTAGAATTTTGAATTTAAATGAGTGTGTGACAGAAGATGAATGAAAGGAAGCATATATTTTAGATCAAACAGTAAGTGAATTCCACCTCAAAATTACTTCAATATAAATGGTTGTGTAGACAAAACCAGCAAAATTACGCTACTTCAGTCCCAACATCCCGACACTTGTATATGTTATCAACACTGTACGTGGGAAAGTAGAAGAGATAGTGGAAGGTAGAAATGAAATGGTAACTACTGTTTTAACTGGAAAATACTTTTACATACACCCCTGTTGCAGTAGCTAAAATAGACGAGGAAAGGTTTAAAGTTGAAATGCTTTATTTATTTCACGTCTCACAATCAGACTCTTCGGATGAGGAGTAGCAACCTAGCCCCAGGACATGGTCAGTCTTCTGGTCTGGTTCTGTCGGTTGAAGGACGGTGTTGGGCTGCATCGTGCTATTTTTCAGTCCAATGAGAGGTTCCATTGCTTTAGCATCATTGCTTTCTCTGTGTCCAGTACTTTCACAAATCTCAGCATAACATGTCTGACCCGAAGAAAAGCTATTGAGGTTTGGCAATGATAACTGCAGCATCCGAGTCAATTTCTGAGACTGTGAGAGGCTTTGCGGGTCTGAGGGTCCTCTGAATGATGCGGTGGCTACCGCAAGTCGTGCCCGGTCAAAGCTGAGAGGCTGGTCCTGGTCTTCACGGTCAGTCTTTGGCATCCCTACGCTGGGGTGAAAAGGAGGATGAACGTGGTTTTCATTCACTGCAATCCCCTCACCAGTCACTGGCACTGCTGGGTCAAACTTGCTGTTCACTGCAATTGGGGATTCACCAACCTTACGGTCCTTACCTTTGAACAAAACAATGACAGATCATCTTTAAAATATTAAAATTGCAACTTTAACTTGAAGAAAATGTACATCAAGGGTCAAGGCTGCTGGATTTGACTTGTATCAGAGAAGTTCTTTTTGACGTTCACTTACCAAAACTATGGGAATCAGGCATCTCAGCTCTTCTTTTACGATAAGCTCGAGGGGTCCATGGATGGTCTTTGCAGGTTGGGTCCAGTAGATGCAGTTTTCGAATAAAACTTTTATACTCCTTCTCCAAAGCTTCAATCTGCAGGTGGAATTCTGCAATCTTCCTCTCTGGGTAATGAGCAAGCTGGGATTGCTAAAAAATATAATAACAGAAAAACACATGTAACGGATTTAAAACAGCAATTTCAATCTAACAACAAAGACGCTTCAAGTAAAAGCGACAGCACCCTTGTCGGCAGGCCAACAATGTCTCTATAAAAGGCTCATTTCCTCTCACTGCAGTCACCTGTGCCGAAGAAGTACTGTTCTATTATCTATCAAATCGCTCAGTCACTCAGTGTATCGGCAGAGTGAACGTCACAAAGTAAAAATGATTCAAAGTCTGCACATTGTTTTATAGTGAAATTTGACAGATACAACTTGTTTTTGATTAACTGACTTCTGGACTGAATGGTCCACCCCACTATGAAAACACAAGGTTTCAAAACGTCCAGCCTCAAAAATATAATAGACGCACATGGAGAAACACTGCCTAGCAGAAATGCCCTCAATGAAATGTGCAAAATGGATGATAAATCTAGGTGTTACAATAGCAAATGTGCGGTGGCCTCTCACCAAGGAGAAGTGGTTCAGTCTCGTCTTGTTGTTGTGGGTGACAGCGGATGTAAACTCTACTAATTGTCTAGTGCCAAAGAAACACAGAGAGAGGAAGTAGAACCTATAATTCTGTTCACATTCTGATGATTTGTAATGCTTTCTCCGTTCAGACAATGGGGCACTCAGGGCTGTGTCTCAGCCATGGTGTCATCCTTAGCCATAAATGTACCTTCTACAAAATGCTTGCAGACTGCAGTGATGGCAGCCAGGCATATGACATCAGCAATACATCACAGTTCAAACCAATGTTCCGTCTAAGCTGCGCGCGTGTGCAATTGTGCACAGCTCATAGGATCTCAGCGCACAAAATATCTACTGTATGCAACAAAAAATAATCCTGAATTGAATATAAATTTCTGCAATACAGGGCTTCTGGTCGTCAAGACATAAAGCCTTACGACATTAGATCGGTTAGTTTACATAGTTTACTAGATGATTCTTGATACTTGAAATATATATATATATAATCGAATGCTTTTATTTTTTTAATAAAAAATATATAGAATTTCACACACATTCCATCCATCAATGTGAATTTGACAAATTGTAAATACATTTTTTAATTTTAATTTTACCGCTATTATAAACTATAACAGACACAGCCGACGATGGGTCGCTCACAGTGGTCCGGGTGACCGCTCAGAGAGTTTGTGGGTGTGCTCAGACACATGAAAATTTTGAGGGAACATTGGTTAAAACTAACGTGTCTCACAGCCTTCTAACCCAAAGCGACGTCGCTGTGTACACTTGGCCATGTGCTATCTTTTCTGACACCGACTGCTTGAAACCCAAAAAGGGTATAGAGTTAGTTCTTTCATCTGCGATACTTAGAAACACTTTTGTTTACCCACTAACCTTCATTTGTTAACTCAAATAATTACAAATAATAAACAATTGCATTACCTGTAAACAATACTCCATTTCTTTCTTGATGCTCGGTATCCATTTTTTAACGGAGGAAGCAGAATTCAGTGTTGACTGAAAGAAAGGTTGATGAGTAAATACGTTACCGGTTACAGACAACGGCCTGTCAGACAGTGATCCTTCAGGAACACATACCAACTTCGGTCTCTGAGGTTTTGGATCCTTCAGGCGTCCCTCTGGTGAAATACAGCAAAAGCAAATTAGGTGGCTGATTCTTATTGATCACATACACGACATCAGCTCATTCGCATAACACCAGTACCTTCTCTTTCTCTCTGAAGCCACAGTCGATTCAACCGTCCTTGTTGTTTCTCTTCGTTTCGGGCCATTTCGACGGATGCTACATAGCTACACGCTAGGGTCAAAACAATGTCACGTGACAGGAACTGTCCTCTGGCAACCGGAAACGCATAGTTGAAACTATTTTTGATTTGACAACAAATGGTGGCGAGTCATTCTTTAAAATGAATCACGTCTACGAAACATACAAACAGTCCAAAAAAGTAACATTGAATGTTCACCATCAGAACGCTCGTTCAGTCTGGTAGCGAGTAAAGAGCAATGCTGCCCCCCACTGGACGCTTCGTGACAATGACGCGCGGAGTGCACTGTCAACGTCAACTGTTAAATAAAGTTGTTCAAAAACTGCGATCGCCGATGGAATTCTTATTAGCCTACTTTTCTATATTTAATTGTCTTGGAAACTCAATGTTAAATTTTCTATATTTCTATGTATTTTCTATATTTCTATATATTTTCTATATTTTTGTGATGTGTTAAAATGTGCTTGCTTAACCGTAATACATATAATAAAATACAGTAGAAGAGTATTTTTGCTGTAACGTAACTGGGCACATCGAGGAATACACAAATAAATAAATATAACAAATAAAATAGTACTATTTTTATATCTAACAGAATGGCATACGTATATTATTAAATATTTGTTGGTCTTATTCAATTGTGCATTTTATTCTAACTTGAATTTTTGACGGCAGACACGTGTAACTCCTAACCCTGAACTTGCAGTGCAATGCAGTGAAAGTAGATTTTTCATGGATGAGATCATACTTAGGACGACCCCCCACCAAAATCGATCGGTCACGACAGCATCCGTGCAACCCACTTCTCATTAGGAGGCGACTTCCCATCCCTTCTCAAGACTGCCAGGTTGGCTTTACCGTATGGAGGAGCGATTGCTTGCGTCGAGTAACTTCCCGTAAGTGACGCCCCTTTACTGTGACGTTTGTCTTCCGAGGGCACTCTCTCCTTATATGGAAGCGTAGGATCCCGTTTTCCGGAACGACGTCAACGCGTGTTGAAGTGAATATATTGCCGCTATATTATATTCCCAAAAGATGCTGTGAAGTGACTCACCACCAATTATTGACAAAAGTAACTTAATTTAACAAACCATGCACTTGTGACCATTCAAACTAAAACATTTATGACGTCACGTAAAAGCGTGATCACAATTGTGTCTGTCTGCCAAGAAATTATTGAAGTAGCATAATCCAACATTTCGAAAAATCGAAAACTTACTTAGAAGTATGACGCTTACATACAAGCAACTGTATAGAAATGTCGGATTAAAAAAAAAAATAATAAAATAAATAAAATAAAATAAAATAATATAAATATATATATATATATATATATATATATATATATATATATATATATATATATATATATATATATATATATATATATATATATATATATCCTCATTTCTAAAGTAATTCACTTAATGTTTTATCACCTGCATGTAGTTTTCAGGTCTCTTTTAATGAATTATCTTTATTTTTGTTTT
The DNA here is from genome assembly GCF_027744825.2 of Synchiropus splendidus. Taxonomy (NCBI): domain Eukaryota; kingdom Metazoa; phylum Chordata; class Actinopteri; order Syngnathiformes; family Callionymidae; genus Synchiropus; species Synchiropus splendidus. Next base: position 19,035,615 of record NC_071334.1, on the reverse strand, counting down.
AACTTTCCAGCACTACATTATGTATTTGCTTTTGTTTACAGCAAATCAATATTCAATTCACCACTGACTTTCTTATTTTACGTGGAGGATTTTACTATTTGTTGTCATGGTGACCGCTGTGTTGTTGTCCCATCTTTGTTAATGTTACTTAAAAAGATGCATCTATCTCTTCCTTCTAGTGCTCTTAAAGTATACAAGCAGTTATTTTAATATGAGCATTAATTCATGCCTATGGCCTATGGTAAAAATATTGAGGCTCACAAGGGGTTGTGGGGTGTTTGGATATATATATATATAAATCTTTTATAAGATAATATATATATATATTATCTTTTATAAGATGAATAAAATTAAATAAAAGTGCATTGCATGTGTTACTTGGTTGATCTGCAGGACCAATTTATGAAATAAATATAAAAATCAGTCTTACCATGATGGAGGTTATGTGTGTTTGGTCAGTTTATGTGTACAAGTGTTATGTGTCACATGGTTTGTTATTTACAACAGGACCGGAAGTGTTTCAGTGATTGCATGTTATTGCACCAGCAACATAATCTGCCTGTTAATCTCTTTGTACATGCCAAAATCTTCATCTCAATCTGAGAATATGAATGTAAGTTTTTATATGGATGACAAAGCTTGACCCTATAAGCGTGATAAGCACCAACATGTGCCACTGTACAACACGTTGAGAGTACAAGGGGGCGCACTCACCGAGAAGTGGATCAATAGAAGCATTAATGGAATTTAACTGTAGGTGGTGGAAAGCACTGGCTCTTGCAACATGTTGCAACATGTTTTATTGTGCGAGCTCCTGTCATGGCACACCCATGTTTCTGTCACACTCACAGAACAACAGAGACATTGTTGGTTCATTTGATACGGTTTATTTCTTAAATATCGATAGGATTCTGAGGTTCTCAGAACACAAACATAAAAAAAAGTTTTAGTATTACAAACAGTAAACATAAGTACTCCAAGTTGATCTTATATACATATGACAATGAGTGAAACCTCATCAAGCAAATTTACAATGAAAAGTAAATCCTGAAGCTTTTCTAACTTTCTTACAATTAAGAAAACAAGAATGTTGTACTGACACTCAGAAGCAACTTCTTCAGCCGTTGAGAACAGGCCAACAGGTTTGACCTTTATGGCTTTACATGTAGAAAGTCTCTATTGCAGGTTCTTTTAATACTGAATTTCTTTCCCCGTTGACGGTCATGACCAAGTTCATGCGAAGCTGGGAGTAACTAAAGAAACATTCAGTCTCGACCAGTTCCGTAAAAAGAACAGAAACTTTTAGAAAAGTGTCCTGCTGTGTTGGCCCGTGTGCCTGCCACTGTCCCGTGTCTCTCCGGAACACGCCGCTGGGGAGCGCACCGTCCTCAGGAGGTCAAGCGCTCCCACGGATCCCGACGGTGTCCCGCCACATCGCCCGCAAACCAAGTCGGGACAAATCTGGACACACATCCACTCACTGCTACAGGAAGCGTCCGGATCATTCAACCACAGTCTTTTTCTCAGCCCAGGGAAACCAGCTCAGAAGGTCTGGAGCTGCTGCGTCAACATGAGCTGACAGCCAGAGTTAACGTGGTTCATCACCTTCTGCTTCAGCTGGGCCACCTGCTCCCGCAGCATGTTGGCAGTGGAGGCGAGCTCCGAGTTCTGCGACTTGAGAGTTTTCACTTTGTCTTCCAGCCGGGAGATTCTCTCCAGCTTCCTTTTCCGACACTTGGAGGCAGCAATCCGGTTCCTCATGCGCTTTCTCTCGGCCTTGATGCGCTCCTGACTCTCCATGTCGATGGGCGAGAGAGGAGGCGTCTCGCCCGGCATCTCGGGCACCGTCTGCGGCTCTTCTTTCAGTGCCGTGAGCCGGGTGAGTTGGCCGGTCTGTCCGTAAACGGGAAGCTGAGGCGGGGCTGCGGAGAAGGACATAGCCGGGGCGGAGGTCGTGTAGCTCGGAACCGACACCGTGCTGATGGCAGGGTTAAAAGAGTTCAGCTCCTCGTACACCGGCGAGTCAGAGGCCCCGGCGCTGTAACCGTTGGCACCGGCGACGGAGGAGACCGGCGGCAGGAGCGTGTTGACAGTCTGCGCCGCTGAAGTGACACTAACGCCCGTGGTTCCCGGCATGTGCTGATGGTGGAGCTCGGCTAGAGCTCGAACGAAGCCCTCAGCGAAACCCTCCTGCTCGTCCGTTACATTTTTGGGACAGATGAACTGTGTCGGAGTCGGCGTGGTGGTGATGAGTCCGTTGCTGGACTGGATGATGAGCCGCTCCAGCTCCGGAGAGGCCAGTTTCAGCAGCCCCACATCGGGCGACGTGAGGATGTCACTTGCCTTGGCCCGGAGGTGCGGCTTCAGCGATCCCGCCGGGTCCGTCAGGTTCAGGGTCATGTTGTGTTTCAGGACTTTGGAGGTGTTGTATCCGAAGCCGGCGCTGTCTTGCTGGGAGAAAGCGTTCAGTGAGTCGTCATAAAAAGTAGTTTCCATCTTGGTATACATAGACGAAAATAAAACCACAAAGTCCTTTCGGGCAACTTTCTGTCCGCTTTCCTTCTTCCTGGTTGTTAGACGGGAAAAGTTCAACTGTCCGTGAACGCCGCCGCAGTGGTAGTAGTTCTTGAGACAGAGATCGGGACTTACTTTCTTCCCGCCAGCGATGAGTCACAAAAAAAAAAGCCCAAACTTGACTCGCTGAAGTGAGTTCAGTCAGGAGAGGCAGCTCGGCCTCCTTCCTTCTACCAGGATGTGTATACTCTGACTGCTACAGCGTGGAGGCAAACCTTATCTGCTTCCACCGCCGCTCCAAAAATAGCTATGATGTCACGATGAGGCGTTCTGATTGGCTGAGGGGCGGGGCCAGAGGCGGAGTCCAGCCCTTCGATAAGGCGCGTTACCTTGACGACCACCCAGAAGATTCTCAAACCCGCGGTGCATTGTGGGATGAGGTAATGCCGTGGAGGAGCGCGTGCGCGCAATGCACTGTGGGATGACGTATTGTTTTTGAATATCTAGTTACCCGCTCGCCTGGCAGCAGCGGGACAGATACGCGTTCTCTTATAATGTCGTTTATTTAAGACGTTCAAACATATTAGCGAAGTATCCCGTACCCGCTAAATAATAGCTTTCACATTGAAAAGGGTAATTTAATAATTTTAACTTATTATCTCAAGCGCAAATGGACCATACACGTCAACAAGCATTTTACTCTATTTCAATATTAACAAAATACACGTTAATCATATATATAATTTTGATATGTATCGAATACTTTGTTTAAAGAAAAAACATGGCTCCTTAAATATATATTATTTATCACATTCGTATAGACTGCCGTATTTCCTTCATGGTATTAAAAAAAAAAAAAAAACATCAACCACTTACAGTCTCACAATTACACATTCTTTGTATAATTGTTAAATAAGTTGTTGTAAAATGCAACAATTTATACAGTTAGGTACGTTTGTCTAAATGTTTAGAAAAACTGTAATGTAAAATATAACAAGACAGGCCAACTACATGTTGCAATATGTAAATTACTGTCTTTTGAAGTATGTGCTCACATTTTCTTTTGCTGTCTCCACTTTTGCTTCTCTGTGCAGATCGCTGTGTATGACCATGAGGAAGGAACTGACCTTGATAAGCACATGTTTACCCAGTGCCTTATGCTTGATTTGCCAAAATGTTATCCGTGAAGACGATATAATTCTACTCCAAAATTGTTATTCATACGAAGACATTCTAAATTTGTTTTTATAGCTTTTTTTTAATGTGTCTTTTTCTTTCAAGTCATTTAAAGCTAGTGCGTATAGCAGAGTTCAGCTACTCATTAGGCGACAGCTTTATTACAGTGCACATAAACACAGTTTCAAATGCAGGGTTCTTGAACCACAAATTGTTACAAAAAAAGATCCGCCGCCTGCCCCCATCATAAAAAAAGCAAGTCCATCTCCTATTATCCATGTCAGAGTGTGTAATTAGTGTAGTGCAGTCCATTGTCCTCTGGCCCTTTGTTAGAAATCACTGCTTGTTTAATAGCAGGAGGTTAACTGGTGTGGCTTACGTGTTTCCCTCTGCCGGAGCACACTCCCACTGTCTGGGTCGTCCCGTGCCCTGGCGGCTATACTGCACGCCATCTCAAGCACTCCACGTCCAAAATCCTCACCATTGTGTGACAAGTAAATCAGTCCCTTGGCGCTGGCTCGCTCGGAAAGGTACCTAGAGAGGACATAAAACACTTCCATTGTCTGATTTTTAACTACATCTACTTTATGTACTATTGTATGTGTCAAATGGCACCAATAATAGTCAGACCTCATCTAACCAAACTGGTTGCCTGAAAAGATCATTTTTGTTTTATGGTTATGGCACCCAAGCGGAGTAGAACGTCACAGTACAGACACTCTATTTTCCCTTCAATCACCGTCTCCACATTATCTTGAATTTTAACTGGGCTCTGTGAAATCGGTATTAAAATGTCCATAGAAAAATCGTGATGAAATAAAAGGTTGCCACTCCAGGGAAGCCTGCCCACACTCCTAAGAATAGGTCACATATTGTTGTCCAGTCAGCAGCACAATTATTCTCCTACAACATATCCCACCTTTTAAAGTGCATATATGGTTCTGGTCATTTATCTTGACTTATATCTTTCACTGAACTTGAAATAGGTGGAGAAAAATCTCGCAAATTTCTGCCGTACTTTTAATACTGCTGGATTTAGCATTTGTGGATTAGTTTCTTTCCTCAGCAGGTTACAGCCTATTGCCCTTTCAATGGCCATAAGTCAGGGTGTCCTTCTCTCTTTTGGAATGATTTTTACAATTCACACTGCATTCCTTGATCATTTCTGTGCCACATTTTGACTGCAATTTGTGGAACTCATTTTAGAAACATCTTTGAACTGTGATATCTGTATGAGATCACTAAAGATTTGCAATCCTTGCTGCCTTCTCACCTGCGATCCTCAAAGATGGGTCCACAATGGGGCAGGCACTGACATGAACCTTCGCTTGAAGAATTCCAAGAAGTAGATGCAGAATAATAAGGCTTGTGATGGATGTTGAGGTGAACTGTGCTTTATACCTTATCAAAAACATGAGATACCCTAATATTGTAAATGTAAATAAAAATATAACAATAAATAAAATAAATAAATAAACCTTCACTTTGTTCCGGAGCATCTGGACTCCACAGGAACCTATGCCAAGATTCTGTTTGTGGACTTCAGCTCTGCTTTTAACACAATTCCCCCAGCTCTGCTTGAAGACAAGTTTCGCCAGCTCAACGTGCCTGAGTCCCTCTGACTCCCTCTGACTCCCTCCCAGGACAGCCACAACAACTTGGAGCTGAACGCCAAAAGAAGACAGTGGAGATGATCATGAACTTCAGGAGAATCACTGCTCCTCCGTGGCTGGTTTGCCCATTCCCATTGTGGACTCCTTCTGCTTCTTGGGAACCACCATCACCAAGGACCTCAAATGGGAGCTGACCATCTGGTCCCTCACCTGGTAGGTCCAGCAGAGAATGTTCTTCTTGAGGCAGCTAAGGAAACTACGACTGCCGACGAAGTTGCTGGTGGAGTTATACACAGCCTTCACAGAGTCCATCCTCCCCTCCTCTATCACCGTCCGGTACAGCAGCACCACCGCCAGGGACAAGAGCAGACTGCAGCGCATTGTGCATTCTGCTGAGAAGGTGATGGGCTGCAGCCTGCCACCTCTTCATGACCTATAGAATCTCCTGTCACAGGAACAGCTTCTTCCCCAGCATATGAAATGAACAAATATTGGTCTACTTTGCTTATCTATCTATTCTTCTTTGTCTTTCAGATTTCTCTTCAGCTAGTCTCCCCCCCACTAACACCTATAAATGTTCTCCTTTTCACACCCTGAATGGTTGTCCTCCTCTTTTCCTTTTCCATGGTACCTCCATTTCTAACTCTCACACTTCATGTTCTCTGTCTCTCCTGTCTAAAAGTCCAAACCATCAGAGTCTGGCCTCCCTGACTTTGTCTCCCAACACCTCCACATCAGCTGTCCATTTGACATACTTGTTTCTCGTCTTGTCCTGCCTTGTCACTGAACCTGAGCATCCACAACTCTGTCTCTTCCAACTATGCTTATTGTCTTTGTGGCAGAGCAGGTCTCACTACTGTGACTTCCAGTCTTCTGTCACAAATCTCCTCTGACAGTCGTCTCCACCCTATCCAACCGATCTGCACTCTCTTCTTCCCCTTGTAATTTCAGGCCAATGTTACACTTAATATTGCTCAATATTTCTAATGAATGAATAAATGAATTCATGCTTATTTCAATCGCCTCCCATACATTGTAATTACATTTTATATTCCTGTTACCTCGACCTCCCTGCATTATATTACATTGCTTATATTACATTACAGTGCAGTCAACATTTCTTCTTACACTTCAGGAGCAGAGTGAAGGGCACTGCTACATGTTCTGCTCTTTATTACCACATTTTCTATTATTCTCAACAGTGGTTACGTGTAGTTGTGTCTCCTTAATTTTACAGTCAGTCAGTCCTGATCTGATCTTTGAAGTCTCTTCTCTACAGTATATTAATCTTGTAGTATCTGTGTCAGATAGATTTCCTTGAAAACCCTCATGTTGTGCAGGTGTTTCATTTCCTTTGTCAGTGAGTTCCACATTACCCCTCCCACCATTGCAGTGCACATTTGTCTCTGTGTGGTGAGAGCATATGGTTGGTGGAGGCTCCCTCTTCTTCTCTGCTCCTCCTCATCAGGAGTCCTTGTAGATGATCCAGGATCATCCAGGAGCAGCCTATTTCTCTCTCTAAACCTGAATGGACAGAAGCAGCCTTGTCAGATGCTGATGCATCCTTATTTCAACCACCTAATGTTTCTTTGAATAGGATGTAATTTTATGTATAGGTTCATCATATTTAAATGCTAATATAAAAAGTAATCTGAAGTTATTCCTATTTTTCCATCTTATATATATGCCATCTGTTTTTCAATTCCTGCATGCTGTTCCTTCTTTATCCTGTGTTTGAGCAGCTGGATCCCTGTCTGATAGCATAACAACAGACTAGCGCTCGGGAGAAAACTATCTAATCCAGAACTTGGACTTGCAGTTCAGGTTTGTTCAAGATTGCCTTGTTGAAACTGTGTCACAGCAGTCCTTCCGAATGCCATCTTTCAAATGGATCTTTGTTCTCTGGCCACGGCAAGTGTGATTTCTTTCTATACTTATATGAAAGCCTCATCTGTTGCTGAGCATTATGGGGGAGTAGCTGTTGGATTTTTACCAAGTAGCTGGTGATAATTATGTATGTAATTATTATGTAATTATGTAATGAAGTCATGAAACAGTACATAATAACATGTCTAAGACATGGTTAATCCATCTTTTTTAGATTGGAGCCGAGTGCTGCAGCTTAACCACAGGATGATCCTGTGTTGTGGGGAGGGGTTCTTGAGTCCTTTCTGTGTACTTGCCTGGGTTTCCTTGAGCGACTCTGGTTTCCTCTCACAGTCCAGAAATCATCGTAGTCTTATTGCAATTGCGACCCCAGGATCATGGAAACAAGCATTAGACATAGATATTTAATACGATTAGAAAAGTTCCTTAACACTGGCGGGTAAGTCAGGATAAAAATGTGTGACTTTCTTATTATTCTGCTCATTCCCTCCTGTTTCTTCTCTCCTGTCTGCCCCTTTTTCGACATATATTTAACTCCCACATCCTTTTAGCTGTCGCAGAGTATTAATTAGTGCACAGCCAGGCCTACACAGACGCATTAATAAAATACTGTGGGAGCCATTTTTATAATGAAAAAGGAAAGACGCAGCCAAATGACAAACGTCCTTCTTTTGCCGTCCAGATTTACAGCCTGTCTTAAAGGGATCACAACGTTGATGGTTGCACACAGCTACACGTCCACTGGCACACACACTGAACATCCACATGAGTGATGTTTCATTGTTACGCCCTTCACCAGGGCTGGAATGAGTGTTTGATGCATGACAAGGCTTTTTTTTTTTCTTTACAGCCACTGTCTTAATTAATTTGGCCATAAAACCAAGCATGACTCCCTGCAGATCCTCTGGCACCTTCTGTTGCTGAGGACTTTATTAGCTTTGACAATTAATCGCTCGTAACTACCCGGACTGATCGCAACCCAGATTTATTGGTATAATTGAGCAGAGTATTGACTGGCTCCCCTTTAGGTTGACCCTCTCGCAGCCCTGCAGCCCACTCAAGCAAGTGCACGATGACATCATGAGAGATCAGACATAGTACTGGAAGCATGAAGTGAAACTAACCACAGTCAGTTCAAGGGGTTCAGAACAGTAACACAGCGAAGCAGAAGTGAAACAAAATGGTTTAAAATATTTTACAACTTTAAATAATGGAAACAATGGCATAGATAAAACTGTACTTATTAAACTAAGGCTTACTTTTATTTTGAATTAACTATCATAATCATCTTAACATGTGGCAAGTTGTAATTCAATATTGGTTTTATTGCATTATTGCATAAGCGAATTGGTTTTGCTTGTGGAGTTCAATCATAGTTAAAAACCATCATGTGCTGGAGTTTTTACTTGGCTCTCAGGCGTATTCTTTGCCATGTTCTTCTCACTTTGAGTGTTAAAAAGTTACATATCAATGGAGACATAAAATATTTTTATCATTGTTTGACCTCTCTTGAAGCGTTTTCTTTCTGGATGTCATATGGAAAGGCACTGTGATGTCCTCTCATCAATAGAGTAGCTACAAATCTTCTGGACCTTGCAAGGTGAGCAATGTAACTTTCATTTTCATTTTCATTTTTTTTTTACCTGTGTGTACAAAACGTTGAGCCAGGCATTTCTTGGACAGCACTTTTTACATCCATAAATCTAAGTCTTATTGTCTTGTCATTCAACCCCTAAGTCTTAAAAACGCACTGACAAAGATGTGAGATCCACAACATACAGCTGGTTCCTTGGCGCGACCTTTGTACCACCGTTTCTCAAGATGATGGCAGTTCTTCCATACAACTATGTGGATGTGTGGGGGAGCTTGTCTGGGTGCATTTGTTTTTGTTGTCTCGCAGTAATTTAATCTCTGAGAGTGAGACTGGGCCTCATTATGTAAATTAAATAACCTCATCTATTAAGAAAGGTTGTGCGCGTGCAACATACACAAGTGAACAGTCGGAGGCACTTACTCTCACAGGCAGGAGAGAAGTGGCTGTTTTTACATTACAGAGTGAGTGTGTGTGTGTGTGTGTGTGTGTGTGTGTGTGTGTGTGTGTGTGTGTGTGTGTGTGTGTGTGTGTGTGTGTGTTTGAGCAGGACGTGTATGTGGGTGTGCATCTTTTCAGGACCCAGTTTGAATCTCAGCTGGGTCGGTTCATGCTGTAACAGGGGCTGAGTGTGCCACCAGGGAGACTGATCGATCCCATTAAAACCCACCAGTGTTTCAGCCCAGATGGAGAATTTTGTGTATTTGTGTGCGTCTTAAGGCCAAGGTCGAGTGTTTGGACAGGTGTGACACAGCACTACTGGCCTGTTCCAGTCAATTTACCTGTGCAAGCAGGAGAATCCTACCGACTGTTCTGGTTGTGAGTGTGTGTGTGTGCTGTCGCGAGCCTGTGTTTGTGACTCCATTTGTGGGAGTGAATGTGACTGGAAGGTTGTCAACATGTGTTTGGACCTGTAAGTAATTCTAGCCGGGCTTTTCAGAGGCAATAGAAAAGGAAAAGGACAAGTAGGCACGTTTAAAAAGTGACAGGACCCAGCCATTGTTCTTAGTCAGGTTGTGTAATCTCATGATCAAGTGCTCATTTGTTCTTTTGATTAAAAAAAAAAAAAAGCTAGTTGATAACCGAATACAGCCGCAGCCCAGCTCTCAGGCACTTGTTAATGTTATGCTCCAGTTAAATTCTGATTTTATTGGACATGTGATACGTCCATGTGAACCTGATGGACCAGGCGCACTATAGCATGTATCAAGAACTGGTCACACACACACCCAACACACTCAGAGATCCTGTTCACTGATCTCTTCTGGGATGACCATGAAACCTGATCAGGGATCAATATCTGATATGGTTATGTGGGAGGAGGGTCAGATGGTTGTCTGGTGGTGGTGGTGGTGTGACTTTGTATTTGGCTTTATTAGAGCTGCATCCATCATGCGGATATAGCTTATCATCCATTATGCTTAAGGTACATTGTTGCCAGATTATTGATACAGGGATATTTCTTTCCTAAAATCCGTCCACTTTAGCGGCTGTGATTTCTGTCCCAATTAAACACAGGGTTTCATTTGATACCCAAAGGAGTCCTTTGGACATAGCCTGAACCAAAGAAGGTGCAAAAGGATGTGTCTGTGTTGTGCCTGAAACTGTCATGCTAAACATCTTGCTTCACTGTGAACTGAGTTAAGTGTGTGTTGACCCCTTCATGGTCTCACATAGTTATATACAAACTGCTTTTAAGGACCTATATGTAGCTCAGCAGGAGAACATGGTAAAGTTGTGGATGTTTACTTTCTAAATTCTTCTTCTGAGGAAAGATAGCGATCTGGAGGCATGTACTTAGTTTGAGCCTCTCTGTCTATCTGTGGTGTTGGCTGCAATCCGAGGCTCACCTTGTGGAATGCACTTCCGTCCTCTTAACCAATCATTAATCTGTATTTACTCAGGGTAGCTCAGGCCACACTGGCCATGAGAAATCATTTCCAAATCACCACTCTTGTCACTGTGTGCGTGTTGTGTGTGAAGTGCGCGAGTGTGCGGGTGCAGTCAGACAGGTTTGTCAGAGACAGAAAACAGCGTCAGTCGAAACTGCCTTATACACACATGAAAACTACCTGTGATTTGACCTCCACTACATCACTCTTTCATAGCCCATAACCTGCCGCGATAGTCTTCATTGCAAATTTATGAAATAAGTTATTTTTTTTTGGTGTGAGCACTTACATGATTGCACACATACTGTATGCACTGCTACCTTGAGCACAGCCCCAGAGGGAGAAGGGTCAAGTTAGGAAAACACTATTAACAAAGCATGATGGAGAGCTTATAAATAAAACCATGCTCTAAACACCGCAGTAATTAAATTAACATTCCGTATTTGATTTCTCCAGCACTATTGTAACTATTTATATTTGATTTTTCTTTTGTAAAAAGTGGTTCTTTAGATAGATAAATAGAAAATAAAAAAAATAATAATTTAATTAAAAAAAATAATACAGCAAAATCACAAACAGATTCTGCATTTTTTCTCCTATCTCCTACTATAAAAGAGAAAAGAGCAGGAAAACAATATGAGCCTGTTAAGACTTTAAGAACTTTGTGCATTGCGGATGAACAGTAGTTGCACAACCGCTGGCTTAAGTTTGGCAGAACTGACAAACATAAAACAACCATAAAATAAACCCATACATCAGTTGAAATACACACATTATGTCAGGTTAGTTAAGGTCAGTATGCCGTCAGAGCGATTAGCTGTTTTGCTGCTCCTGCAAGTCCTTAAGATTTAAAGCAGTCTGCATGAATAATGAATGTCCAGAAGTCTCTCTCCATGAATCCAGGTCAACCACCATGTAAGTAACTGAAGCCTCAGCGGTTCTGAACAATGCTGTTGTCTGGCTGTTTTATACGGTCAAATGCATTGTGGTGATCAAGGAATATAATAGTATTATACTGCAATAAGAACATGGCCAGCTCCAGTCATGACCCAGAAACACAGCTGGCACGACTTTCTTGGCCAGATGGCTGCAGGTGTCAGCGTCTACGTGTGGTGTGGTTGTCAGCGAATTAAATGCTGCGGTTGGTAAGTGAAATGCACCTGATTACCAAATTTCAAATGGCACATTTGTGTCAAGAGTGTCACGTTCTCACACCTAAATGACATTTCCAGACTGATGGGTATTCAAGCGGTCAGCAGAGGAAGTCATTTTGGTAAAATAGGGTTTAATGAGCGGGGTAACTGGCAGTAATTACCCATTGTGCATGTGTGTGTGTCGGCAAGTGAGACATTGACAGGCCGAGGTACAGACACTAATGATAACACAGCTGTGTTTTATCCCCGGGGTCTGGGGTAGATTATACTCTGACTGAAAGGCTGCCTTTATTTCACCACTCCTTTGGTTTACATATTTCTCAAATATGCTTCCTTTTAGCAGTTTATCTATCTATCTATCTATCTATCTATCTATCTATCTATCTATCTATCTATCTATCTATCTATCTATCTATCTATCTATCTATCTATCTGTCTGTCTGTCTGTCTGTCTGTCTATCTATCTATCTATCTATCTATCTCTCTCTATCTATCTATCTGTCTGTCTGTCTATCTATCTATCTATCTGTCTGTCTGTCTGTCTGTCTGTCTGTCTATCTATCTATCTATCTGTCTATCTATCTATCTGTCTGTCTGTCTGTCTGTCTGTCTGTCTATCTATCTATCTATCTATCTATCTATCCATCCATCCATGCATCCATCCATCCATCTATCTATCTATCTATCTATCTATCTATCTATCTATCTATCTATCTATCTATCTATCTATCTATCTATCTATCTATCTATCTATCTATCTATCTATCTATCTATCTATCTATCTAAGGGTCTGCACAAACAAGCAGCCCCAGACTGACAATGAATTGAAAACAGTCATCAGGCACCTGAAGGATCAACTGCTCCTTCAGTCCCTGCTCTGTGTTCTCTTCAAGTCCTTATAACCCAGCCCTAAATCATCATTATGAATTTTATTCTGACACTGACAGTTAGTTATTGCACTCGAAAAGTATAAAACTTGTGTGGAATGCAGCCTTGCCCCCGGGGTGAACCTGTTTGGACAATAGAGTGGAACGTTTTCGTTTTGCAGCCATGTGCCGCACTGACTCAACTTCTGGATTTCTTTTGTTTTGTTTCTTTAGCTTGAGATGGTTGACATAGGTGACTGACTTTTGGATCGAATGTTGTGGAGCAAAACCTCTTCCATTCAGCAACAGGAAGAAGTTTCAATAAAAGCGCTGTGGCAGCTTCCTGCTAAGAAATGAAGGCATCCTGCCAGCTTCTCCTCCTCCTGCCCGAGGAGGGTTTTTACTGAGACAAGCTCGGGAACACGGTGAGCAGATAGTTTGATGGGCTGACGACTGATTGATCGGTGGCATTGTTTGTCGAGCGGCTCAGGTGCCGAATTAGCACGTATTAAACATCAGCATGCCATTATGGGGCTGTTACTATAGCACAGACCTGTCAGATGCACTTGTTCACATGCAAAAAAAAGGTGTGAAGCAAAAACATAGACGTCATTGTGCAAGTGCACCTGAAAGCTGTGTTTGCTCTGCTGCTGCACACATGCCCTCTGTTTTGTATAGCGGGTCCAAGTTTCAACTTCCTGAGGTTCTCTGCGAGCTTCCCGTCGCACAAGTCAGAGGTTATCTCTAGGCCACGCCCACTTTTCAATGCACACAGCTGTTTCCTCTAATCAAAATGGAGTGTTGCACACAGAGCAGGTCACTGTAGGCAGACGGATGTTTGCTTTCTGTTCCCAGATTTCACTAAAAGGACTCACACCAAAAAAGTACAATATGAGTTTTGTATGACAATCTTGAAACTACAGTGAGTTTTAAGAGTGTCCCTGAAACATCACATTTTTGAATGACTGTTATTATTAGCAGGCATTGACGTGGATTTCTGAGTATGAACAGTGTCTGTGTGCTTTTCTGTCTCACTTTACTTCGTAAGACCAGCTTTCTGTTCGTGCTGAGGGGTGTGGCCAAGTTAGTGAGCAGAAACTGTGTGTTCCTGGTGTGTGTACAAGCAGTGCTTTCTCTGTTTGTGGGTTTAGGCTTGTGATCTAGGGCTGTGTTTTACTGTTCATACATGCAGCCATTTTGGGCGTAAGCGTATCAAACTAAATGACAAAAAAAAAAGAAACTGAATCTAAACAAACCATAATCCAACTTCATCCACTGGTTCACTATGAATGGCCTGTTTGCCCAATGCAGCCATTTGAGTTGATACAGCGCTGCTGCCAGCATTTATATCATGGTCAGTCGTGTTTCAGGGTCACCAACGTGGTGCCCACGTGTACCAGGTAGTAGCCTATTTGCCTGTTAATTCCACGTTAATTTTGTGTTTCCTTTGTTGTTACACTATTAATGATAATTATCAAGAAACAATACTGTGATTAGAGTATTAGAGGAATATCCTATCTTTATCATCCATCATAATATATAGTATATTAAGTTACCTCAGAAGTGTGAACCAAACTTATGGTACTTCTTCAGATCATGCAGGATTCTTGGAATAGTTCTAAGCTGCAAAAAAGGTAATTGATCCTGGGTTTAGGCACTTGCTAGAATTGTAAAACACATACTTCACTAAATATTGACGTTTTGGCAAATACTACAACTACTACTATTAATAATGACATAAGTCTTTTTGCTCTTCAGGAGGAGTCTGTGGCTCTTGGACACTAAACATTACCTCTTCAACATATCCTGGTATTGTCCAGAGTCTTCCGCCCATTTCAGCAGTCCAGCAACAGCTTCAATGGGAGGTGTGGAGGAGACGTTCTGATAAGACGTCTCAGCAGATGCTGACATGCTCACTCAGCAGATCTGCTCTGAGCCACTCCTGGATGACTGAGCTCTGCACTCTCTATCCATGAGGGCTTTCACAATACGGACTCAGTCAGGACAAAGTCTGTTTTACTCAAGTATCGCTTGGCATCAGTGACTACTGTGACAGCGTCGTCCTTGTGCTCTAAAACAAAATCTGTGAGGTGTTTTCTTTCAAAACATTTATGCCTCTTACATAAATGATTCCCTCTCATTGTGATCCAGTAATCTTTAAATTGATTTATTTTCCGCATTTGACTGAGATGCACTAAACTCTCTCGCAGGCAGCTTGATGGAGAGAACCAGCTATTAATATTGTGCAATTCAGCAGCGAGACACCGATATTACAACCATAAATAATTCTTCATGCACTTCCCCGTGGCTTGTTCTGTCTTGGCTGTTTGATAGCCATATATATAATCATAATATTTCTAAGAAGTGGTGCAATAGCCCTCGTAGAATTGAGCTACTTCATCGAAATATTATGTAAGATGAATATTCCATGTTAAAGTAGGATGAAAGTGACAACTATAAAAGCTAAACATGATATCTGGATATCAGGTTCGTATCTCTGGAAATGGACAGCATAACTTTTCTCATGGTACATTAAACAGAGAAATTCCAGTCGTAATAGCCAACATGCGCTGGAACAGCACTATTTAAAAAGAAAAAGGGTGAGTGATTGTATTCACTACAGCATGGGCTGTATGTCATTCCCAAAGGTAGGAAGAGCAGTAAGCCATCCTTACTGTAACATTTACTTCTGTGGCTTAGCATCCTAGCTACATTAACATGCAAAGAGAACAAATACTGAGGGAGGGCAGCTCTTTATTGGGTTCCCTCGAGACTAAGAGTCCAGACTCATCCATATGTTCTAAAGTTAGAGAGGTTGAGGCTCAGCTGGTTTGGAGAGACACTCAACATGTTGGATGTAGACTGTGTGAAATGGAAGCTCCTGGCAAAAGAAGAAGAGGAAGACATAAGCTGAGGTCCATACATGTGATAAAGGAGGATATGAAGAGGGTAGGTGTGAGGAGGGAGGATGCCGAGGATAGGTGGTATATTCAGTTGGATGACACCAACCGACCTCAGATTTGTGTCAACACAAGACTTAGACAAAAGAGACAATAAATATATATGTTCATAGATGAAACTTGTCTGTGACTACTTCCATTGCACAGCGTGTCCTCGCTACAATCACTGTCGATGTGTATGCACTGTTTTTAGCATACACTTTGCACTGCTAGTTGGCTGCCGTTTTGTTGCACACCTTGGGTAAAACTGAAAAATGGGGGATGAAACCAGGGCAATAACCAAACTACGATCGAGCCATTCAGCAGAGTAGCTGGTTGCTTTTGTTGTCTTGTTCCTTGTGTGTGACTTTTGTTTTACACCTACTTAAATGTTATGTCCATCAAGCTCTCTGATTTGTCTTGGTTCCTTTCATACTTCCTAAATTCATCATCTTTTTGACCTCCTCTTGTGGAGGTGTTGACAAGTATCACATGGACACTGACTGCCGTGTTTCTGTGTGAAGTCCTGGACTTTAATCCTGCCCCCATAAGAAGTGAGTCCCCTGAATCACTGGACTGTAGACGTGGAGCCAGTACTGTAGTCCAGCTGACAGCACAGTCTGCCACGAGTTGACACAAAGTCTCATGCCACTATAGCACATGGATTTTCTTTTCGTTTACTAGTATGTTACTTATACAAGTGCTTAGTCTCTAGACATAATAGGAATATTAAGTAACTCAAACATGACACAGAATGAGAATTGAGGTAATCAACGTATACTACAACAAACGGCTCAACAAGTTTGAAATTTGTCCATTTTGAAACAGCATTATCCATCTACAGATGGAGTCACAAGAAAAAAAGTCATAAGTCAGAGACTATGAGAGTGGTTTCCTGTCGTCGGCTGTAGTTGGCAGCTTCATCCCAAATTTATTGAGGAGTTCTGGTGAGGCCAACTGTCTGGAATCATAAGTGATGGTTTCCCTCCTCAGTCAGATGGTTGAATGACGGGCAGTAAATAACACACAGATCTGAAATGTCTGCGTGTTGAGATCTGCTGCGTGAATGTACAGTGAGTGTTTATGGACGAGCTGGGAACCTAAAGAAAGAGGCGATTGTGGCTGGTGTCTCTTCAAGAGGTTGGATTTGAAGCTCTATCTTCCCTGCCTTAAACATTGCTGGTGAAGAATTACAGGCAAATATTCATAAGAATATAATTTGACGGACCGGAGCTGTTTGACAGGGCGAGACAAAGCAGGAGCCCGGCTTCTGTAGAAGATGGATGGGGAGAGAACATAAGATCTGTGTGTGGGGGGGTTGGTAAGAGGGGAGGGAAGAATCCCTCCGGGAGGTTCATCTGTCCTCATATGTAATGAAAAGATATAGAAGAGATGTATTGATGAAGAGCTGAGCGCTTCTCCTGCTAATCACTCATGTTGGCAGCCCAGAGGCCAACTCTGTGTTTGAACTTCAGCTAGTGGACCACCCTACCCAGCACTGGTATGTCGCTCATCCCCCTCAATCCCTGGTTCTGTAGTAGGGGTCAAGGGTCAGGCGCTGGCAGGTGATTGGATGTTGTTGTGGTAATGGAATACCTCACCGCTAAGTGCAGCGAAAACACCAACTGTCTCTGATATTACTGCCCGCAGGCTGTGTGCGTGTGTGTGCGTGCTGGTGCACTCGCACAGGTCAACAAAGGACACAGAACCTTTTTCTGCCCTGAACTAGACCTTATTAACACACAACCCACCTGGATGTTAAAAGCATCCGTGTGTGAGAGTCTTTGCAAAACTGAGTAATTTTGTCTATTTGAAGCAGCATATCTACCTGAGACACAAAGACAACTTTTACTTTCCAAGTTTAAAGTCACTCTACATCCGCGATACCTCACGTCCCAAGCTGGTCATGTAAATGAACGCATCTGGAAGTGTTCAGCGAGAGGTGTGTTCGCATTTTCAGACTAAAGTTTTGAATGGATCCTCTGCTTTTTTTAATTCACTTCATGCACTGCTTGTACTGTGACTTCCTCAAACCTCTTTGCCTTGATAGGATTCACACCGCTCATCATTATTACACACTTAGTTTAAGCATTAAGAACTACAGTACACACCTGTAGAGAGAAGGTCTTGCTGATGTTGATGTACCTAACAGGAGTTGGCTACATGCACATAACCTCAAAGTGCTAAGATCAGCTGAGACATTGGCTCCAGAGCCTTCATTCACAAAGCTGTGTGACTTTTATCAAATAGACATTTCTTTGTGTGCTTATTGGACAAATGAACACTCTCACATCATACATCATCATCTGCGTGTCCACGTTCAATCGCCCTAAATCCACCGGCGAAAGTGCTCTGCTGGCGTACCCTTCCCACTTTAGCCTGATTGAAAAAAAAAAAGCGCAGCGAGCACAATGTGGTTCAGTTTAAATACACTCACATGCAAACACACCATAGCTTTGTTTTATGGCCGCACAATAAGGCTGTCTTGGCAGCAGCTGAGCTCCATGAAGTTCAAGTACCGTGTAGTTGATTTGCTGGGTAAAAGCCAGAATGACCCACCGCCCCCTACCGCAGTGTCAGTCACTGACACACACACACACACACACACAGAGACTGAGGACTTTGACTTTTCTCTGCCAAATGTTTCACTGCAATGCAACTGCAGTTATTTCTCATGAATGCGAGCTCTCACCTCAGCTCCACTCCTCCGGGGCAATAAATAATCGCAGAGTGCAGCCCTGTAATTAGCTGGCAGAGGTGTGAGGGGGCAACAATGAGGAAATACCCACAGGAATGATATGATATAGAAGGACGTAAAAATGCTGAGTTTAAGATTAAAATATTGATGGAGGCGTGGAAACATGGTTTCCATCCAAGAAGCCAGACAAACTCAGTGAACTCCCTTCTCACTCCAGTGAGATTCTCTCCCTCGTGTTCCCTTCCTTTGGCAGCCACTTCCCCTGCCTAGCTCCACCCAAACCTTCTCGCCTTTTCTTATCTAGTTCTTTTTTTTTTCTTTTGATAGTTTATTTATGGTTACAAAAATATACAAAACACACTGCTTATACCTTGGATAATGTTAAGCAATGATAGCTCACAGTGACAGTGAGTAACTGACAAAGGAGAAAGGGGGGAAGAGGATGAAAAAAGTACGTAAAACGGCAAATGATACACAAAAACTCCCCTGTTGGTTGCCAGAGTGATTTACTCTGACAAATTCTTGATGACATACTGCAGCTAAATAGTGAAGTCTGCTTGCATAAAAATATATATACACGCAATATAGTATCATTTGAAAGAAGGGCATCAAAAATACAATCGCTTTGGCCTTTCACGCTCAAATAGTTCAAAAACAAAGTGTGGTGATTTGACAGTAGCTCAGAAAAACTCCCCAGATTCTTTCAAATGCACTGGTCCTGTCGTTTTTATTAAGTCTGAGTGTCTCAAATTAGTTCAGTACATTTGAAGGATACTGACCTACAGTCAGTGTTGGCACATCATTCTACTTTAATCTACTGAGAAAGAGCAGTTTCACGGTGTATACTGTGTTACGATTAGATAAAATCAGTCTATGAACTATGTAACAAAGAAGGTGACCACGAAGACTCAGACAAGACTCTCAAGAATCACACTTCCTGCTGTTTCTCACACTTCATCATTGTTCACTGAAGCGCTTCACATGCCAAACGTCCAAGTCTGTGTGTCAGGCCACGTGGCTTTGTGTTGACACAAAAATGTTTTTTTTTTATTTAAAATAAATGATTGAAAGGTTGCACGATGTAAAAATGGCAACATTAAATCATGACAAATCACCTACAATGCTTCTCCTTTTCTCCTTTTTAATACTGGGTAACAAAGTATATGAATATTACATATAAATAAAATTAAAATAATATTCAGCGCTGAATAATTTTTGAGACAAAAAAAAAACCAAAATCATCTCCTCTGGGTCGAAATTTTGATTCGATGAATCATACAAGAAAAGCGGTCATAATATCATGGTCAAATTTTTTTAAGATGCCAACCAAAGTTTCACAACTTATTGTTAAAAGTCTTGCTCAGAGATTTTCCTTTCTAAAGACAGTGAAAATAACTAACTAGGAATGTGACATCAAGAGTGTAGATGTGTTGACTTCAGTGCACTCGTGGTGGCTCGTGGTCGAGCTCCCTACCCCCTAAAATCCTTCTCCGCTCTCTCTTTCTCCGTCACTTTGCCTCGACCTCCGGCACACACACCGCCTGAACGCTGAAACAGAAACAAGACCTCAGAGAACAGTCAGCGCCGAGATCCACCACGATGCGAAGCAGATGTGTGATGCACACATGTGGAAAAGCTACCCGGGGCATTTTGGGCCAGAGGGTGGAGAGAGAAGTAAGCAGAAACAGCTCTGTTGCCTGGCAACCTCCAAAATAAAACAGCGCTGTAGTCTCACAGTGCAACAGGCGGTTGGTTTCACACACACACACTTCAGATTAACTGTCAAGGCAGCAAAACAATGTTCAGAGAGTCCTGAGAAAAAAGTTTGGATTCATTCATTGCTACGAGTTGGAACGTAGAAATGTGTTGTAAAGTGATGCAAAATTATAAATGAACACATTGGAGCTTCCACTCGGGTTCTTCAGCACTTTCTCTTTCACTCTGGTTCAACATTCTTTTCACATCGTTCATGTATCACTGAGCCAGGGGGACTAATGTTCAAGCCTGTTTACCATCTATTGTAGCGTTATCTGCCGACACAGTGGTTTACTTAAGATTGCGCAGCCGAAACTCCACTGATAAGACGACCGTCAGTCTGCTCACAGAGATGAAAGGCTCACTTTCAGGCTTTCGGTTCTCCACTCTTTGCACTTGACTTGAAGTGTCGTGAAGTTGTTAAGAGATACAATAAACAGGTACCGGAGTGTTGTTGAAATGAAATGTTATATTTCAACAGATTGGAAGTTTTAAGATACAGTATGCTGTTTGTATGAATAACCCTAGTTTAGTAAAATGTAGCTTCCCATCCTGAAACTACTTGGCTACACAGGGCATACATGGGGGCAACGTTGGTGACAAGTGTGAACACTGGCCGTACAAACAGACATGAAGATTCCAGCTAACAGCTATATAAAGAGGTGGAAATTAGGTCATGTTATGACCTGCATGATTCCGTAGATATGTTTGTAACATGGAAACTGAATAATATGAGGAAAGCGTTGAGCATTGCTACGTTAAAACTGAAACCCTAAGGCACCACCAACTGCGCTCAGGAACTGGATTCGCAGTGGCATGTGAAACACCGCAGGTATGAAAAGAGCTTCACTGGAAAACCAATGAAATAGAGTTCCACTTTCCAGGAACACGGCTAAAACTAAGTTGTGTGTGCTGGAGTGACTGCGTGACAGGACGTGTGTGTGCGTATCTTTGTGTGTGTGTGTGTGTGCCTTCATGTCTTGACAGCTATATTTGGGTGGTTGTGTGCGGACAAGTGGGTGTGTGCATGCTTGAGTGGCCTGCGTACAGAGAAGTCATTGTGATACAGTGGAGTCCCTGGAGGTGCAGGAATCTGGCACATTGTCTTTGACAAAAACGTGAAGCATTTACAATTCTGAACTTGTTTTCATCCCTCCAGAAATTCTTGTTTCCTGTTGTCAAAGGAGAAAGGAGCTCAGCAGGAAGGCCCCATTAAGGTTTTAGCATGATGTGGAGCATCATTGCCCCCTTGTTTTTTGGAAAAAAGTTTCAGTCAGAATCATTGTGATAAAGGTAACCATTAGCAATCAACTGCTTCAATATATAAACAAAAATATACTATATTACAAACACGTTTGATTTACCACTTTATTTTAAGATTAAATTGAATTAGAATATTGAATAATCAATAAATATTTAATCAAATCTAAATAGAATACAATAAAATACTGCATAATAAAAACTACTTACTTATTTGTATACATTTGTTGTTATTATATTTAGTTATTATATTTTAGATATAAACATTTAGATAGGCAGAAACAAGGAAGTTTTACTTGAGAAGAGGGAAAAAGTGTCAAATGAATCCATGCACTGACCATCACAGCTTTCAAGTTTCCAGCCATAACTTAAACCATAAATAGTTGGAACAAATTCAACAGTGTTTGACTGCAGGAGTTTTCCAGCTCAAGCCTGTGTCAATTTTGTGTTCATGTGAATGATGTAATGTCTTAAAAGTTGCAGCGCTCCACTGCCCCAGATGTTTGCCTCGTATGACCTCCTGCAATACAAATTTAATAAGGATTAGAGAACTGGGGCGACACAGAAGCCGGGGAGGTGCGAGTGTTTTTGTTTTGGGAGGCCAAAGAAATCTGAAGTCAGTGTATGTGCAAGTGTACTCACCAATCACAGCTCACTATCAGCCGTGTCCAAGACAGTGTGTTGATGCTGTCTATCTCCGTGTACATCCTGTGATCTGCTCATGGCAGCGGTGACATCCTCCAAATTAAAACATCCCATCAACATCCCCATTTTTTTCAGCCTTTGAGGGGGGATAACCACACAGCAGAAAATCTAAGTCTTACCAAGTAAGATAAGATAAATCACTTTATAAATGACATTTCAGCAAGATGCAGGGACTTTGTTTAAGATGAGGCATCTAAAATGTGTTTTTTTTCATTTGTTCTATTGACAGATTTTCTTTACTTTCTTCATATATATATATATCACGGATGATTGTTTTTTCAGTAAAGCTTTATAATGAAGGGTTCACATATGAATGAAAATGTCATTCACTGTAGGCAAAGACCAATGCGAGGGTAAAGGCCGATCATATTTCCAGCTCTTTCACAGTGGTTTGCAGATTTTCTACAGCACTCCAGAGGACGAGGAAGAGTGTCTGGAGTGGTCCTTTGAATGTTCAAAAGGTTTCTTCGTCGAAGAATATTGTTTCCCCATCGAACAGTTCCTTCTTCTGTTCCTTGTTTTTGTCCATGGACACTGTCATCTCACATGATGGCCTCTTAAGGATTTAATGAGTTAAGGTAAGACATAAAGCCTTGTAAGGAAGAGACAGGGGCCTTCAAAGTGCTTGTCACACAGGTGTCACTGTAGGTTCTTATGGGTGACACACAGCACTTCTCTGACACTCTTATAAACAATGTACTCACCAATCTGAGCAATAAATCAAACTTTCAAAAACCGCATTGCTGTGGATGGACATCAATGGCACACTTGAACTAGAGTAATTGGCATCAACGTGACAGCAGCAGTGACACTGTAAGACACCCAGGTGAGGTGGGTGCATAAGAGTGTCTGACTGGGTGAATGTGGAGGACTGCGAAGCAGGAATTTCCAAGTTAACAGTCAAGAGTCAAGAGCGTGTCACTGAAGCGCAGACGTGGCACCCTTACTGTTGCTGTGTTGCAGTGAGTGCTGCGCACGTGTCCGAGTTGAGACGCGAGTGCCACATGAGTGTGAGAAGGAACCATGGAGGAGACAAACTCAGCCAGAGACGTGTGTGTGACAGAGACTTGACTGTATCTGAAGCGTGTGACACACTGTGCTCTCTCTGCTGCTGCAGGGCCACCATTCTGGAACTCCAGCCAAGAGACAGAATGGCCGATCTGTTTCCTGAGTCTGATTGACAGCTCGAGGTGTGTGTGTGTGTGTGTGTTTGTGCGCGTTCTTGTGTCTGCATAGTGGAATGACTGGTGTAGCCTCAGAATTCTCAACAATTCCGACAAATTGTCACTGCTGTTATATTTTCTCTTCACATGTGTAAACTCAATGGACACCCGCACGTCTCACATCCTCTTCTCAGATGGCAGGTTTTGCTGTGGTAAAGAGGAGACAACCTCTGTCCTCTGACCTCTACGTAGTCCAGGTCAGCGGCACTTCGTATGTATTACATGAGCATTTAAGGATGTGAAAACAACCGCCTGACTCTGAGTCTCTGACAGATGATCACGCTCAACGTACCTGTATCAACGTGTCTGTGGTACATGTCAGCCACTCTCTGAGGAGCACTACGGTTATTGTGACAATGATCAGAGCAACTCTATCATGTGATTTATGCCTTTTGATGAAATCGGTGTGTGGGATCGAATTCCCCCCGGGAGGGTGAGGAATTGGAACGTGGAGACTGCGGTCATATCAATGAGGGCAACTGTTGTAACCCCATGCAGCTTTGCAGTGAGCTGTCAGACATTCACAAAGGGACTAAAGAGGAATCCCCCTGCAGACAACCTGACTCTTCACAAACGCAAACAGACTTTCAGACAGCACAAAAATAGTTGAGGGTATTACCACCAAACACACAATCCGACCATGACAGAGCCCAGTGATATGGACACACTGTGATTGAACCACATGCTGCAGGCAACTAAGAAGTTCTGATTTCCTCGCGAGTCATGTGTCACACACTCCGCTTTTAGTTTCACTTTCTTTTTTTTTTTCTCAACAGCACAAGTCAGCTGTGGTAAATATGCTCGCTGGGGTTGAAAGATAACTGTAAAGGTCAGGAGTTCTTCAGCTCTCAGTTCCCGACAACAAGAGAAGAGCTGGCAAGTTAGTTCAGTAAATCACATCAGGTCGGGGCTTTTCTTCCTCCCAGGCACTTGCTCAACAGAAAGCACCCCACGCCAGGAATCCCCCGACACACACCTCCACAACAGAGTGAACAGGGTCAAATTCTAGGATTAAACTAATGCAAATAGTTTGAGTGTGCTGAATAAAGATGACAATCATCAGAGCAGCACAAACTAAGGGGACCAGATACACTCATTTTCCCAGACACGTCCTGTTTATGAGTGCTTACGCAATAATTATGTCACATTTCTCTTTGTTCCGCAGAAAATATGCTTTTCATTCTCGATACTCCCATTTGGTTGGTGGCCCCTTAGTTGATAGTTGTTATTCTCACTTTTTAAATGTAACCAGTTTCAGCTCTCACAAAATTCTACTGACTAAACTTCTCACCTAACCTAGCATGTAACTTGCATACAGAATAACTTGACTAAAATTAACTCAACCAAAACCTGAAGCAACATTTAAGAACTCAATTAACATTTAGATGAAATAACCAATGGGTGGGACCCGTCATGATCTAACTCTTTCTTGCATGAGGTGCTTCCAAAAACGTTCATTCTGCAGTTAGTCTCCTTCATCATGGATGTTTTGGTGGTGGGGTGTTGAAACATGTTCCCAGTGAAAGAAAGTTTGTATGCGATTAATCTGTTATTCACATTGATTCATTATTTTTGTGTGTAATCGATTCATCAAAATGAATCTGTTGAAGAAGCAGCTCTGAAAATAACACAACATTAAATTTGATTTTATCCAGCAGACTCTTTCAACCAAGATAACTTCCTGCAGGTTCAGACCTAGAACCAACAGTTGATCTAAAGCTCAACTTAGCCACAGGTTCATCTCCTCTGGAGCTGTGCCATCAAAATGTAAATTTCACCTCTTTATCAGCGACAGTTAAAAAGCAGATTGCAGTGTCATGATGGCTGCTCTGGAAATATGACCCTTCCACACGCAGCCTCTAATAGATTCCCTGATAGCGCTTAGCCTTTGCTCAAGTATGCCGTCTATTTCCAGTTGATCCAGCATGACAGCTAGTTATAAACCCGGGTGGTGCGATGAGGGTAGCCAGAAGAGGGGAACAGCAGAGTGACTAAGCTGAGTGTGGGGTTTCCTACGGAGCTCCCAGCTCCACATCTGCTGCCATCACTCCGTCTCCTGCCCACTCTTCCCCCCCGCCATGCTTTCCCTCTGTCCAGCTTTATGTCTTTGTGGTCAGTAACAGCAGCCCGATGAATAATTTAAGCCGACAGCAGTAGGTTTAATCCCTATGGACGAAAGAAGAAAACCAAACAGACAAAATATAAGTTGCTGACCAAGAAGCTGATCAAATGATTTAAAAACTAGTTGAATGTCATGAGATCCAGAGCAACCCAGTGCTGATCACCTGACTGGCTGGAAAAGCACCCTGCTCTTTCAGAGCAGTTCCCAGAAGTTGTCTTCCTAAATCTGAAACTTGGTGTTGAGCAGTGCAGACAATGGAGAGGAGCCCTATCTGCTGGCCAGTC